>NW_023605083.1:122846476-123446476 GCF_014898055.3 Talpa occidentalis | reverse complement strand
AGGAGTGGAATTGCTGGATCCTATGGAAGCTCTATGTTTAGTAGGTCCAGAAATCTCCACACAGCTCTCCATAGTGGTTGGACCAGTTTGCACTCCCACCAACAGTGTAGAAGAGTTCCTTTTTCTCCACAACCTCGCCAACATTTGCTGTTGCTAGTTTTTTTTGGTTTTCTTGACTTTCATTGTGTTCACTTTCCTTTTCCTTATATTTTTACCACCCGTCACTGCATCCTGAAAAAATGTAGCATAGTCTTGCCTGCTTTTGAACTTAATCATAAGTGGAATCATATTGTATATATATTTATATCTTGCTTCTGTGGTTGTGTTCAATATTACCTTTAGAAAATTGTATTTGTATTGTTGACTATAGTAATAGTTTATTAATTTTCATTATACAAACATATCACAATATAACCATTTAACACTTGGTAGACATTTGGGATGTCTCCAGTTTGGGGCAATGAGAAACAATGCTGCTATGCTTGCCTCTGTCCTGTAATTTTGATGCTTAAAATTCTGCATTTCCTGGGCCTCCCCTGGTGGCGCAGCGGTTGAGCGCTGGGCTGCGAAGCTTCCTGCGGCCTCTGCAGCGCCTGTTCGATCCCCGGCTGCTCCCCGGCCACCGGAGGAGGGTCCCACATGGCGCGCAGACCTCTCCTGCCGCCCGCTGCTTCCCTCAGCAGTGTACTTCGGTCCTTCTGCCTGCTCTGCTCCCCGCTCTGGCTCTGGTGAATTCTCTCACCCTCCCGCGCTTCTGACTGTACCCAGTGCTTGTATAAATAAATAAATAAATAAATCTTTAAAAAAAAAAAAAATTCTGCATTTCCTTATAATACGTATCTAGAAGTAGGAGTGCTTGGATAGAACATGCACATTTAAAATTTTATTAGATTATATCAAAGTATTTTCCAAAGTGGCTGTACCAGTTTACACCCCCACCAACAGTGTACAAAGACTGCTGGCCTTTATTGTTTTGTAGGAGGTCTTTATATACAGCATTAAGGAAATTAGCCCTTTGTAAAATGAGTAACAAATTTTTTTTTCTGAGTTTACAATCCTTTTAAAGAGGCATTGATGCCCGCCCCCCACCCCACCCCACCCCGGCCCCCGGCCCTGAGGAATGAAAATGTACCTGGAAGAATTGTAGTATTCTAGTTTTTTTTTTTTTTTTAAGAGTTCAAATTTTTATTGAATGTGTTATAAAAAGACCTTTAGTCAAAAAGACCAAACCCGGGCCTCCCCGGTGGCGCAGCGGTTGAGCGCCGGGTTGCGAAGCTGCCTGCAGCCTCTGCGGCGCCGGTTCGATCCCCGGCTGCTCCCCGGCCACTGGAGGAGGGTCCCACATGGCGCGCAGACCTCTCCTGCCACGCGCTGCTTCCCTCAGCAGTGTACTTTGTCAGTCTGCCTGCTCTGCTCCCCGCTCTGGCTCTTGTGAATTCTCTCACCCTCCCGTGCTTCTGACTGTACTCAGTGCTTGTGTAATAAATAAATAAAAATAAATCTTTAAAAAAAAAAAAAGACCAAACCCATGTCATCATTAGACTCCTCAGATTCTTCTTTCTTTGCCTGTACTTTCTTCTCCTCAGCTGGAGCAGCAGCAGTGGAAGGAGCAGGACCACCTGCAGGGGCAGCCCCTGCAGCTGGGGCAGGCCCGCCAGTCCCTACATTGCAGATGTGACTTCCAATATTGACATTGGCCAGGGCCTTTGCAAATAAGCCAGGCCAGAAAGGTTCAACATTTACACCCGCTGCTTTAATGAGAGCATTGATCTTATTCTCCGTGACCGTCCACCTCGTCGTCGTGCAAGATGAGAGCCGTGAAGATGCAGGCGAGCTCCGCGACCGAAGCCTTGGTGCCGGCGAGGGCTAGACAGACGCTGCCGGGCGTAGTGCTAGTCTCTGGATGAAGTGAGGGGCTCACCCCAACGCGGCCTTAGCTTCCTCGGAAGGACCGAGCACCTTAGCGACAGCTGATGTCAGAATACTAAGAGTATTCTAGTTTTGAAGCATTTGAATGAAAAACAAATGCTCTGGGTTAACCTTATCGTTCTTAATTCGCTATTATACATGTCATTAATACAAATAATCATGCCAGAAATGTTCATGGATCTGGAATACAACATGCCGAATACAATAATAATAATAGTTAAAAATTATATGTTCATAGCAAAAAAAACAAAAAAAATTAATTATGTGTTCAGCTTATGTTGAGCACTGCTTTAAATCCATTATATACAGTAACTGATTTATTTTTTTAAAGATTTATTTATTTATGCATACAGGAACTGGGGTTCAGGCCAGAAGTGTGGGGGGTGGAGGGTGAGAGAATTCACCAGAGACAGAGTGGGGAACAGAACAGGCAGACTGATAATATATGGAATTGATAAATATATACAAATAAATATATATAAATGTATAATTTGCTTTCCTTTTGGGGAATGAATGATACCCTATCCTGGGCTTCTTTCCCCATTTTCTCACATTGGTGATATACTTCATAATTTTCTCTTTTTTCTTTGAAGAAAGACATGGTGTATATATCTTCCTTCCAATCCTGATTCGTTCCCTGTTATTTGTGTCATGGGGACAGTTTACATCTGAGACAGGCCTGCAACCAGAGTGCTGGGAGGAGGTGGGAAGGGGAAGAGAAAGACAGAGATAAGGGGGGAAGGGCAGGGCCACAAAATAACCCTGGAGAATGGAGGGTGTAAAGGATCATTTCTTTGGGGTAAGATTTCTTTCTTTCTTTTTTTTAGAGATTTATTTTTATTTATTTATGCATACAAGAACTGGGGTGTAGGCCAGAGATATGGGTGAGAGGATTCACCAGAGACAGTGAGGAGCAGAACAGGCTGAGGGGAGCAGTGGGGAGACAGGAGAGGTCTGCCGTGCCATGTGGGTAGCTCCCTGGCTGGGGATCGAACTTGTGCTGCAGAGGCTGTGGATAGCTTCATAGTGCTGATGCTTAACCCCTTGTGCCACCAGGGAGGCCCCTATTAATGTCTTAAATAATAAGATCTAAGGGTAGGCCTAATGATCACCATAATTCTGAGGTAGTAAATGAGTGAAAATATTTCAAGGTATTTACACGTTAGGGCCTCCCTGGTGGCCCAGGTGTTAAAGACAAAGTGCTATCAAGCTTTGTCAACCCCCCTTCCCCCCAGCCAGGGAGCTACCCACATGGCACAGCAGATCTCTCCTGTCTTGCCTGCTGCTCTCCTCAGCAGTGTATCTCAGTCAGTCTACCTGTTCTGCTCTCCACTCTGTCTCTGGTGAATCCTCTTGCCCCCTGCACCTCTGGTCTACACCCCAGTTCTTGTATGCATACGTAAATTTAAAAATTAAAAAAAAAAACAAAACGATATTTACTTTAACAGTCACATATAGGAAAATACCTGGGATTTCTATTGGCCACAAGATAGCAAGCACTAATACTACTTGGTTTGTTGGCTCCACTCAAAATTGAAGGGAATGCTAATTTTCTGTTCAATTTTAGCCAAATTTAACATTTTACACTTACTAACCTAGTTCACGGATTTCCTAGTCTGTGGACTATAGGTTAAGAAATCCTACCATAGGGCCTCCCTGGTGGTGCAAGGGGTTAAGTCTCAGCTCTATGAAGCTATCCGCAGCCACTTCAGCAGCATGAGTTCAATGCCTGGCCGTGGGGCTGACCCACATGGGGCAGCAGACCTCCCCTGTCTCACACCATCGCTCCCCTCAGCAGTGTATTTCAGTCAGTCTGCCTGTTCTGCCCCCCACTCTGCCTCTGGTGAATCCTCTCACCTGTCCCTGCACGCACCTCTAGCTTATACCCCAGGTCTTGTATGCATAATTTTTTAAAAAGTTGTATCTTAATATAGTTGGTTTCCTTTGAATTCCTACATGTTTGTCATGCATTTAGAAACATTTAGAGAGGGGATCCACTGCAGAGAGGGTCCGGGGTGTGAAAAATTTTCGAATTCCGTTTTATGGTGTTTTCCTGGCTTTTATTTTTATTAAGTGAATTTAAAGGGGGTCTCTGAAAAGAGCCTCAAGACCTGGGGGTCATAGAAAGCCTTCTTATTCTCTTTGTGCCACAGACCCTTTATTTCTTAACTTTCATTCATGCCTCGTAAGTATTGTTTTTCCTTACCTCACTAACCCTCTTTGTTTCCTTTCATCCTCCTGACTTTAACTGTCTTTTTACATTTTATGCTGAATTTATCCTTTAGTATATCATCCATAACCACATATTTAGGTGGAGAACCCTAAATCTCCCCTCATCCAGACCATCCATCCTCTACCAAGTTCCAAAACCCCAGTTACCTCTGGGACACCTCCAGGTCGTGTCATCACTGGTATTTAGACATGAACATAATTAAAACCAAGCTTCCTCTTCAAATCTGCAGGTTGTCCAACTTTGCCTGAACAACGGCCTTGTCTGTCTCCCCCGGGTTTTGCCACCTTAGAATTCTTTTAAAATCTAAAACAAGGAAGTTTTAAGCTTTGGAATCTCTCTAAATGGCTCAAAAATCAAACGACACACACGATTAGGCAATGAAATGTGAATCTTCTCCCACCTGGTCTCTAGACACTCAGTCCTCAGGCCGGGAGGAACCTGGGGAGCAGCTCTCAGCGTGATTTGGGATCCCTCCTTATACTGCCTCTATTTCAGGTCCTTCCCTGCTAGCGGGGTGTGTGTCCTTTCCTCTCCAGGCCCTCTCCTCTTTTATCTGGCTGACTTTAAGTATTTACATGCGTATATTTTACACACATATAAAAAATATCCCCCCTGTGGCCTTCCGGCCTTGAGTTTCATCACGTTGCTTCCTGGATGCGAACCTCCAAGGGTGAGGGGCCCGGGGTGGGGGTGATGCGAGGAGGCTCTACAAGGGACTTAGGTAAATGGCTCGGAGTGGCAGATTGGTGGGGAGCTCTGCCAGGAATCCTATTTCTATTCCTCCCACTCCGGGCCCCCTTCCAGTCCTCGCTTCCAAAAGTCTCCTTTCCAGGAGCCCAGACAGAGACAGAGACAGCGAGACACTCAGAGACAGAGACTCTGAGGCACCAGCATCCCTGGCCCCCTCGGTCCCGCCCCGCCGCCCTGACGGACACCCGCTGCCAGCCAATGGCGCCCACGACGAGCCCCGGAAGGGCCAATGAGAGACAGAGGAGGCCGGCCGATTCCCCGCCCCCCACTTCTAGGCTTGGTTGAGCCGTGCAGGTAGGTCCGGGCCGGGGGAGCCGCCGTTGGCACGGGTGCCCGGGGGGTGGGGGCACGAGCCGCTCGGGGTGATGGTGGGGAGCGGGGGCGGCCCCGGCCGCGGGAGTCCGAGGGGGCGGCCGGCGGGGGGCGGCGGGCGGGAGGGCCCGGGAGCGGGCGCCGCCGCGGGCCCTGGCAGCGGCCGGGCTGGGGGAGCGGGGCCGCGCGTGTGGGGCGCGGAGACCCCCGCCCCGTGCCCGCCGCAGGCCTGGGCCGCGGGCTGCCGGCCGGGCGGCCCGGGGGCGGCCGCCCGGGGGCGGGCCGGGGCCGGGCCCGGGCCGGGGGCGCTGAGCAGAGCCCGGGGCGCCAGGCCGAGTCGAGGTGGGACGGACCGACGCGGAGAGGAAGGGAAGCTGCATCCCGGGCCGCCCCTCCTGACGGGAGCGGGGCCGCGGGCGCCCCGGCCCGGCCCCCGCCCCCCCGGGCCCCCCCAACAATGGGAGTGGGGCAGAAGGAGTCGCCCCTCTGCGGGAAGGTGGGGGGACTGGGCTAGGGACTAGGGTCCAGGGTGGGGGAGGGGTGGGAACTGGGGCTCCTCGCTGCCCCCCCCCCCGCCCCCCGGCCTCTGCGGTGGGGGTGGCGCGGGGGCTCCTCGGCGCTCCCGAGACTTGGGTCAAGAGTCAAACTCCGCCCCCACCCCCAGACCCCACCCCAAATCCGACGAGCGGTAAGGAAAGTGATGCCAGGTCTTCGAAGCCGAAGTGACCAACGCAGAGCGAGAACAAATCCACTCTCAAGGTTTTTATTTTTATTTTTTCTTAGACATGAAGGTCCTGTAGTCTGTGATTTTTTCGAAATTGATTGCAAGGAGGTGGGTGCTATTATTTTTGCCCCTACTCGGGCAAGCCTCCATTTTAAGGGAAGCAATAACTGGTTAAGCTGGAATTTCATTCAGGCCTAGGTCTTGAACAAGGATCCTGCGGGAAGTCAGTTAATCCATCCCTCCCCCGGCACCGGGCACGCTTGCCACACTCCCAGCCTCAACCTGAAGTTGTTTGATGTACTTTTAAAGATCTTTAGGGGAAGGAGGGTCTTTAATTTGCTTGTAGCACTTCAGTCAAGAATAGATTTTAGTTTTCATTCCGAATGGACTCTGAAACTTAATTTATGCTTAATAAAATTTAGGACAATGAGGATAAATAGGTTTTGATTTATTAAAAAAAGGAAATGTGGTAAGGTTCTTTTTTAGATGGTCAGGTAACAAATCACTTTGATGTAGTTTATGAGGTACCCTGGATAATCATTTTTCTGCCTGGAATTTTGGTTTTCTAATCATTTGAGAAACAATTTTATATTATCTAAAATATGTATTCTATTTTTGATGTAAAATGTGTTTCTGCTTGTGTATGGCGATACACATCCGTTTGCCTTTTGTCAAAGTGGACTGTGTTTTCTACTTCTTTTTAGGATGATGAGGCAAATAATACTTTAAATCTCTGCCCAGATAACTTAAACTGTTAGCTTATTCTTGATTATTTTTATGTCTAACTGAAAGTCTTTTTTTTTTTTTTTTTTCTTTTCCAGATACTTTCTTGACTTACCTGCTCATACTTGGTGACTAGGGGAGTTAGTAAGACTCTCTTCTTGCTCATTTCTGAGTTTTGTCTGAACTATTCCTGACACTATGAATGCTATTTGGATGCCTCTTAAGGTAAGAGGTGTTATTTTTTTTTATTAAAGACTTCATTGTATTTATTTATTTTTTCGGAATTGAGAATATTCTAATTCCTGTATTTACAATTCTCAACCCTTTTACCTGGCACTAATCTCTCCCCTTAGAGATAACTATTGAACTTCCTTCCTAGGACTGATTGGTTATTCCTTATTTTGTGTTGCTACTGTTCTTGATTACTGGTGTTAAAATATTAATGAAGTTCTCAAATTAACTTCCATTCTAATAACGTGTTTATCTTTCTGACTTTAAATTATGACAACCCACATACTTGTAAAATTCTGTTCCAGTCTCAGTAGGATGGATTGGCAAGTCACACATCCAGGTTCACTTTCGAACAGGTACTTAAGAGTCATAGGTACTTGGGTGTGTCCCACTCTTGCAAATCTGTAGCTGATTCATATGTTACAAAAGATGTGTCATTAACCATTTGTTTACTCTAAAACTTCATAGAGTATATTAGAACAGTCTAAGACCTGCTGGTGTATGTGCCTGACTTCTGCCAATTCCTAGTCTTTTGCATGTGATATTTTCACACAGTTTTTTTCAACAGGTAGCACTTTAAGTTTCACCTCACAGTTTAAATCTCTTTTGGTCAGTGTGGAGAGATGATCTTTTTTTTTTTTTTTTTTATAGAGGCATGCTTTATTTATTTGTTTGCTGGTTTGTTTGTTTCTTTTGTTTATACATGCACTGGGTTCAGTCAGAAGCGCAGGAGGGTGAGAGAATTCACCAGAGCCAGAGCGGGGAGCAGAGCAGGCAGAAGGACCGAAGTACACTGCTGAGGGGAGCAGCGGGCGGCAGGAGAGGTCTGCGCGCCATGCGGGACCCTCCTCCGGTGGCTGGGGAGCAGCCGGGGATCGAACCGGCGCCGCAGAGGCCGCGGGCAGCTTCACAACCTAGCGCTCAACCGCTGCACCACCGGGGAGGCCCTGGAGAGATGATCTTTATAGAAGAAAAGTTCTTCTTGATATGGTGGTTTTCCAGTTTCTTGTCTCCTTTCACTCTCTTGTGCATAGTTGGCCAAAGAACTCTCCACTAGGACTAAGCAGAGGGCAAAGCTACAGCCTTCTGTAGGGAAGAAAATGGGAAGGAGGATGAAGAAAGATAAGGAATGATGGAAGCCGCCCACCATCTTAACCAGGTGGCCCAAGTTGACTTCTTTTGGAGCTAGATACTAGTGTGGGTAAGATTTTTGCATGGTAATCTGCTCTGTGGAATTCCAAATTAACGTAGTGGATAAGTCAGGGAGTAATGCAGTCTGTGTAACCTAAATATTTGGACTGTGGGAAACCTCTAGGTAAATGTAGACCGAATTTTCATCTTCATTTATACTCCAACTGCTATTGTTGGGTAATGAATGCTTGTATTAATGTAAAGGAAACCATAACAACACTGTTTTCCCAGCCATTCTCCCTGTAAAGTTGGAGGGGTGCACTGGATCCCAGCCAGAAGTCCTAAACCTGTAGTTAGGTATTAGCAGACCTTAGACGAGAGTATTTCTCTTCAGTACTGAATGTTTGGTGTTGGTGGCCTCTGTTATGTTTCAGGCAGCAGGTAAAGGGACATCAGTAGGTACTAGTTCCCTAGAAACCCAAGGAAATTGGGATCAATATATTGGATTTTATTTTATTTTTTTAAAGATTTATTTATTTATACAAGAACTGGGGTACAGGCCAGATGTGTGGGAGGGTGAGAGGATTCACCAGAGACAGAGCGGGGTACAGAACAGGCAGACCAACTGAAATACACTGCTGAGGGGAGCAGCAGGCAAGACAGCAGAGGTCTGCCGCGCCATGTGGGTTGCTCCGCGGCTGGCGGGGATCGAACCAGCACTGCAGAGGCTGTGGACAGCTTCACAGTGCTGCTCTTAACCGCTTGCACCACCAGGGAGGCCCAATATATTGGATTTTACTTCATATATTGGATGTACTTTATAGTCACCTTGGTTGTAACAACTATTAAACTATTAGTACTAGGTACACAAATAACCTTAAAAAACATGACTTTTTTTTTTAAAGATTATTTATGCATACAAGAGCTGGGGTGTAGGTCATAGGTGTGTGGGGCGGGGGAGGTGAGAGGATTTACCAGAGACAGAATGGGGAACAGAACAGATGGATCTACTGAAATACGCTGCTGAGGGGAGCAGCAGGCATGACTGGAGAGGTCTGCTGTGCCATGTGGGTCTGCTCCCTGGCCATGGATCGAACTCATGTTGCTTTGGCTGGCAATAGCTTGATGGTGCTGTGTCTTTAACCCCTGCGCCATCAGGGAGGCCCCTAACTTTATTTTCTTTTTAAGTTGTGATTATCCTTAAAATGTTTCTGAGATGTGTTTTCACAGTACAACTGCTTATTTTAAGTAAAAAGCTAATTAAATATATACCTTGGAGCAAAAATTCATTTTTTTTTCCTTCTCTTTGTTCTGCCTATATTATTTCAGAATAAACTCCAGTACTATCAGTCATCACTTAAATGATAAACCTGAGCTTGTACGTATATCTTTCCTTACAGAAAATAGTGCCAGTACTCAGTCTTTTCACAAAGTACCAGAGGAAACATAAGTAACAGGAAAAAGAACTCCAAACAAAAACTCAATTTAAAATGCTCTTGTTAATTGGAACTTCCATGAAAATTATTAGTTATCCCTTTTTCTCTTTGTCAGGGGTCTATAGCTTTTTTCATTATTAGCCATGAGTAAACAGTATCAATGATGTTTGTTCTAGGGGTCTGTTGTCAGGGGTAGGGCACTGGTGAGGTGGGAGAGGGGCAGGGAGAAAGCAAGGGTGAGTTAAAGAAAATAGCAAAGTGGGCCTCCCCGGTGGCGCAGCGGTTGAGCGCTGGGTTGCGAAGCTGCCCACAGCCTCCGTGGCGCCGGTTCGATCCCCGGCTGCTCCCCGGCCCCGGAGGAGGATCCCACATGGTGCGCAGACCTCTCCTGCCGCCCGCTGCTCCCCTCAGCAGTGTACTTCGGTCCTTCTGCCTGCTCTGCTCCCCGCTCTGGCTCTGGTGAATTCTCTCACCCTCCCGCGCTTCTGACTGTGCCCAGTGCATGTATAAACAAAACAAACAAACAAATATAATAAATAAATAAATAAAAACATGCCTCTATAAAAAAAAAAAAAAAGAAAATAGCAAAGTGAAGATGAGGAACCTGGGAGAAGAGATGGGTAGTCTTTGGGGTGTGACATGGTTCTGTCATTTGCCTCAGATAGCTCTTAGGGCTGCTGATTTCCTTGTATTAGACTGAACTATGATAAAAGCAAGTAAATATTGAAAACTAAAAATTAAGATATAATTCAATGTGATATGGAGAGATCGCCAAGATACAAAGCAAGATCCAGAACAGAGTGTATATGGTAGGTTACCCTTTGTGTTTTTTGAAGAAGAAATAAAAGGGGGGGCCTCCCTAGTGTTGCAGGGGTTAAAGACACAGTGCTATCAAGCTGTCACCAGCCACTGCAGCACGAATTCAATCCCGGCCAGGGAGCTGACATACACCGCGCAGCACACCTCCCCATCTCGCCTGCTGCTCCCCTCAGCAGTGTATTTCAGTAGATTCACCTGTTCTGCTTCCCGCTACGCCTCTGGTGAATCCTCTTACTACTCACACTTCTGGCCTGTACCGCAGTTCTTATATGCATAAATAAATAAATCTTTAAAAAAAAAAGAACTGGGGTGTAGGCCAGAGGTATGAGTGGTGATTCACCAGAGACATAGTGGGGAGCAGAGCATGTGGGTTGACTGAAATACATTGCTGAGGGGAGCAGCAGGTGAGACAGGAGAGGTCTGCCATGCCATGTGAGTTTTTCCCTGGCAGGCCAGGGATTGACCTTGTGCTGCATAGGCTGTGGATAGCTTCATAGTGCTGTGCTTAACTCCTTGTGCCACCAGGGAGGCCCCCACCCCAGTTATCGTACGCATGAATAAATCTTTAAGAAAAAGTGGGAGGAGAATTTGTATTGACCTCTTACCTATGCATAAAAAAACCTTCAGAAGATCAAACAAGAAAATGGTGACATGGTTACCTATTAAGTCTAAAAACAGGCTGGGAAGATGTCTCAATGTATTATATTTATTATATTTTTTTATACTTTCTTTCATTTGTATTAAATTTATTTTTTAAAGATTTATTTATGCATACAAGAACTGGGGTACAGGCCAGAGATGGCGGCGGGTGAGAAGATTCACTGGAGACAGAGTGGGGAACAGAACAGGCAGACTGAAATACGCTGCTGAGGGGAGCAGCCGGCAAGACAGCGAGAGGTCTGCTGCGCCATGTGGGTAGCTCCCTGGCCAGGGAGCAAACTCGTCCTGAAGTGGCTGCGGATAGCTTCATAGGTTGCGTCTTAACCCCTTGCACCACAGGGAGGCCCTGCATCAAACTTAAAAAACTAAATACAAAAAACTTAAAAAAAAAAAAACTATCTTAATCTCTACATCTTGTCTCCTCCTGTGTATGGTAGTCTGAGCATGGCACGGTGCTGCAGCCATGAGAGCAGGGAGCCCTGGGGTGGAAGGAGTACACACACCTGACATTATTTATCTAGGACACATGTTCTTCTGGGATCATGGAGAATTTTGAATTTATAGATACAGAATTCTGTAGATATATGTAATGCAAGGTCAGCATTAAAATTTTTTACTTGCTGTTAAAGTTTTAGTAAAAAGGAATTTTCAGTGTTTATTCTCTAAAATTGGTGATTAGACGTACTGACCCGTTCCTGATTGTGTGGTCTTGGGTAATTTTCTTATTCTTTCTGAGGTTTAGGAGCCTCCTTTATACTGGAAATATGAACAGTTACTTCAGAAGATTGTTCTGTGTATTATATTTGTAAAGTACGCAGTTGACTTTGTGAACTATAACTGTTATTATAATAATCACTATTAAGCCTAGTGGTAAAAATGGGACCCTAGCGAATGTTGAACAAGTTCCTTTACATCTTAGAGCCTTGGTGTCCTCATCCGTGAAAAGGGTATAATTATGTAGCTAGATCCTAGGGTGGACTTGGTAAGGACTAAATGAGTTTGTTGATGCAAAGAGCTTAAAATAACACCTGCTGAGTACTCTGTAAAGGTGAGCTGCTAATTTTCTTGGTGACAATTATTTGCTAGGGCTGCCAGAACAAGTGCCACAAACTGAGTGGCTTAAAGACAGAAATTGATTATCTCTTCATTTTGGAGACCAGCAGGCTAAGGGCAGGAGCATGCTCCCTCTGAGTGCCAGTGGAATCTGTCCTAAGCTGCTCTTTCAGCTTTTTGTATTTTGGTTCGAGGCTGCCTCTTTTGTGTCACGTTCTCCTGTGGGCATGTCCTTGTGTTTAAAATTTCCCACCTTCCCCGGCTGCTCCCCGGCCACCGGGGGAGGGTCCCACATGGCGCGCAGACCTCTCCTGCCGCCCGCTGCTCCCCTCAGCAGTGTACTTCGGTCCTTCTGCCTGCTCTGCTCCCTGCTCTGGCTCTGGTGAATTCTCTCACCCTCCCGTGTTTCCGACTGTACCCAGTGCTTGTATAAATAAATAAATCTTTTTTAAAAAAATAAATAAATAAAATTTCCCCCCTTTAAAGGAACAGTTATACTGGATTAAGCTACAATCTATTTTTTTAAAAGAGTTATTTATTTATTTGTTTGTTTGTTTGTTTGTTTGTTTATTTATTTATACAAGCACTGGGTACAGTCAGAAGCGCGGGAGGGTGAGAGAATTCACCAGAGCCATAGTGGGGAGCAGAGCAGGCAGAAGGACCGAAGTACACTGCTGAGGGGAGCAGCGGGCGCTGCAAGAGAGGTCTGCGCGCCATGCGGGACCCTCCTCTGGTGGCCGGGGAGCAGCCGGGGATCGAACCGGTGCCGCAGAGGCTGCGGGCAGCTTTGCAACCCAGCGCTCAACCGCTGCGCCACAGGGGAGGCCCTTAAGCTACAATCTAATGACCTCATTTTAACTTATTACCTCTGTAAAGCTCCTGCCTCCAACTGAGGTCCTGGTGTTAGGAGTTCAGAGTATCTTTTGGGGGACATTCTGTCCCTAACAGCTGACTTCTCAGCCCCACAGACTTACATCATTCATCAAGGCTGGTGACCCTGCAATGCCTGTACATAAAAATTTTGTTGCAAATTTGTAATATGACTTGAAGTAGATTATATTTTCAGGTTTCTCATGAATTTATTGTTAATATGTATAGACTGTCATATCATTGAAACTTTCTACATATATATATATAAAATTGAAACTGTAGAGGGTAAGGTTTATTTCTTAAGCTACCAATGAAATATGATTTGAAAAATTAAGGTCAGGATTACTATATTGTTCTTCATGTTTCATCCTTTGTGGAAATTGGTGGAATTTGGGATGTCTGTCCCTAGGGGTTTGAGTGCTAAGGATACCTAGTAAAGTGGAATCAAAACCCTCTTCCTTCTTATATTTATGAATGTAAAATATAAAGCGATGTTTTATATTCAGATGCCATATTTGAAGAAGCCAGCATAGTTGTCCTCTAACATTTTCCTTCAGACTGTCATTTTCCGGGTAGACAGTATGGGCCACCCCAGAAATAGCAAGATCTTGGGGAAGTCCCTCTGGCCTGGCTGAAATGGCTAGCTTCTGTTTCCTCCTGTTTGCCTTTAGGGTAAAGTTCAGACTTTTCAACAGAACATATATTCTGAAACTTCTAGTGTTAACACTTAAAAAAGTTATTTAGGTGAAAATCTTTCTGAAAGATATGGCAGGCTTCTCATCCGCCTTAAATAAACACCTTGCAAAAAATTTTATTTTATTTTATTTTTTCATTTTTTAAAAAAGATTTATTTATTTATGCATACAAGAACTGGGGTACGGCCAGAGATGTGGGGGGGTGAGAGGATTCACCAGAGACAGAGTGGGGAACAGAACAGGCAGACTGACTGAAACACACTGTTGAGGGGAGCGGCGGGCAAGTCAGGAGAGGTCTGGTGCGCCATGTGATTGCTTCCTGGCAAGGGATCGATCTCGTGCTGTGGTGGGTGCAGTTCGCTTCATAGGTTGTGTCTTAACCCCTTGCGCCACCAGGGAGGCCCGCAAAATTTTATTTATTAGTAATGATTCAAAATTATTGACACTCCTCATACCCATTGGTTACTGTGCTGTGCTGACATTAATGTGCCTTTGAAGACAGTGAAGCACAGTGGAGTAGTATGTGTGTGCCACACACTCTAGGACTGTCCTCTGTGTTCTTTTGTTATCACCGCTCGTGACTTCCTACCTTCGTGTGTCAGGCTGTTTTTGTCATTGTGCTGGCTCCAGCCGCTCTCCCCACTACTTTAATGCTTTCTTTCTGTAGTAAGCTGGGGATCCCAGCAAGCTAAGCATCTATAAATTACTTGCCAAGAAAGAGTAAGTAGGTCTTTAGTGATGTCTGGGGGAATTTTTCTATGGAAAACATATGCGAAGAATAACATGTTTTGGCAGTTCAGTGAAAAACAATGTGGTTCTGTTTGCTTTAACGATTTGCTTTAAAGGTCTGGGACTGCACTAGATAAATAGGTATTATGAAATTGTTTTTTCAGTTGTTACCAGAGGCTGGTTTCCAATTTTCTTTTCCTATCTACCTATCCTGAAGTGAAGAAGATCTTAGTAGTAGGTAATTATTTGGACTGTGGGAGGAAGAGGGGCTGCTGAGGAGTTTGAGGCAGAGCACCAATGGGAGGGGTTGGAGTGGGGAAAGTTGGAGGTGGCATTGGGCGCAATACAGCATGGCTGGTTGGTTTGCTCTAGAGGACAGATGATCTGGAGGCCTGGAGAATATATTTATGCACTTGTTTTGAAGACATTGAAAACATTGCCTTTAAAATTCTTTAAAAAAAAATCTTTTTATTCTGAACAGTCTAGTCATTTTAGATTTTGCTAGAACTTTTTTTTTCTGATTAGAAATCATCTTGTGAAATGTTTGCAACTTAGATCATAGTTTTGTAAGTGAGATACCCAGTGAGAGTGACAATAATAACATTTAAAAATATAAAGTCTTTAAAATTCTAAAAGTATCATACTATAGGGCTTCCTCAGAAGTTAAACAGCTTCTTTGCTTTTAGAGGGAATTCCCCCGCTCCCACCCATGATTTTGCCTCTTAGGTCGCAGAGCACACAGAGCTTGTCAGGGAAGACTTTCTTCTTGGGCCTATCCTTGTCTTCGTCTTTTCACAAACGAGGCCTACTCCTCTGGTTTTTTGAGCTATTTTCTTCCTCCTTGTAGGGACCTCTGGCTGCCAGTTGTCTCCTTTCCTAACAGTTTTCACCCCTCTCTCCCCTCCCCCCACATATAAGCTTATCCCCTGGCTTATAAACACTTTTTTAGGAACACAGAACCTTCAAACTACAATCATTGGTCCCTGCCTTGCTTCTTCCTTTGTGTTCCACTAAATTCCCCTTATAGAGTCATCCCTATATATTTTTTAAAGATTTATTTATTTAAAGATTTTTATTTATTTATGCATACAAGAACTGGGGTGTAGGCCAGAGGTGCCGGGGGTGAGAGGATTCACCAGAGAGAGTGGGGAGTAGAACAGGCAATCTACTGAAATACACAGTGCTGAGGGGAGCAGCAGGTGAGGCTGGAGAAGTCTGTTGCGCCATGTGGGTCAGCTTCCTGGCTAGGAATTGAACTCAGGCCATCGTGGTAGACTGTCTCAGTGGTAGCATTGAGACTCAACCCCTAGGCCATGAGGGAGGCCCCTGAATAGTCTCCCAATCTCCATCCCCGTACACACAAGCTGCCTCCTGGACATCTCTGCTTAGATGTCCCATGTTCGTTTCAAAATTACCTCGTCATTGACTTCCCCAAGCCCAACTTCTTCCTGTCTTTGTATCCCAGCGAACAGTACTATCACTTACCCAGCTCAAGTCACATTTCCTTTTTATGGGACATTAAGCAGCACATTCTTGAGATTCTAGCTCATAATGTTTCTTAGTCAACCTTTCCTCTCCTTTCTGAGTTCAGACCTTCATCACTCTTTGCCTTCATGACCTATAATTACCTAATTGTTTTCCTTTGACTGCCTCAGTCTTCCAGGCTGCTGTCAAAGTCATCCTTGTAAAATGCAAATCTCGTCATATGATCTTATGCTTCCTCTTCATAGTTCACTTTTCAAGGTAAAGTTCAAACAATGTCCTCAGTGATCTGGCTTGTGCCACGTCATCTCCTTCTCTCCGGTCTTAGCGTTCTGTACTTGGCAGTGCTGAACTACTTGCCTTTCCTCTGTGTACCCTATTGCTCCTTTGCCTTTGGGCCTCACACAGTCAGTTGCCCTCTGTTTAAAATGACCTCCACCCTGTTCTTGAAACTTACTCCTCCTAGTTATTTAATAACAGTAGCAATAATAGATGACACAGAGCTTCCTGTAGATGCAGGCATTGATGTGTGTGCACACATGTGCGTACCTAGCACTTACATTGTCCAGTGATTACAGGTTTGCTTCTCTCACCCAGCTAGTCTCTAAGTAGCTGAGTGAGAGAAGGGGCTGTGTCTTGACTTTTGCCATCACTGTAATAGTGGCACTTAGTAAATGTGTGTTGATAAGTGGTCTAAGGGCTGCATGGCCCACCTTGTGAAGTGCATCTACTAGTGGAAAAGCTGAATCATTGCCTCCATTTACCAATGTTAGCCTTACCCGTTTGGACCCATTCTGTTACGTGTGAGCAGATTCATAGTTTTGAAATCAAGATTATAAATAGGTTTTTTATTAAATTACCATAGAATGATGAAGGGCCTAGGCATTTTTTGTTTTATTTTTGCTTTTGAAAAAGAGCTGGTCACATTTGCTTGTTACATTTTTAGAAGGATTGGACAACCCAATGTCAGCTGGTAACTAGAATGTTTTCCCATTATTAATGTATAGGGAGATGCATATTATTTAGGTTTGTGATGTTCCAGCTAGGCAGTATATTTGGCTATGAACTGACTTATAATTTTAGAATTCTTTGTGACATTGTTAGTTCTTACATGTTAGTGAGCAGGTGTGCCATCTCTCCCCCATCACAACTCTGTTAAGTGTGAATTTATTTATTTATTTTAAAAGATTTATTTATTTATACAAGAACCGGGGTACAGGCCAGATGCGCGGGAGGGTGAGAGGATTCACCAGAGACAGAGTGGGGAACAGAACAGGCAGACTGACTGAAATACACTGCTGAGGGGAGCAGCAGGTGAGACAGGAGAGGTCTGCTGCGCCATGTGGGTAGCTCCCTGACCAGGGATTGAACTCGTGCTGCAGTGGCTGTGGATAGCTTTGTGGGTTGTGTCTTAACCCCTTGTGCCACCAGGGATGCCTTAAGTGAGAATTTAAGTACATATCTTTTTGTCATGTATAAATTGTAGCAGTAGCCCAGAAAATGAGCAAACTTATAATTGTAGCCGTTTTATTTGTAAAACGGTCTTGATCGCAGTAGCAATTTTTGGCCAGCAGGGGGAGCTGACGTCACTGATTTGTGACTATCTTAACTGGTTTTCTAAGTTTGTCAAAGAAAAGACCTTATTGACAAAGAATATGATCAGAGTTCACAAAGAAGAAATACAAATGACAAAAAGGCAAAGAGGTATATGAAAAATACATTTATTCTTATAAATAATAAATTAATTGATATACTTTTTTTTAACCTATCAAATTGTCTATTGAACTATGCTATCAAAGAGAGTAAGGGTGCAGGGCAGACTTCAAAATTGCAGAGGAGGACCTCCCCAGTGGCGCAGCAGTTGAACGCTGGGCTGTAAAGCTGCCTGCAGCTTCTGCAGTGCCAGTTCGATCCCCGGCCACTGGCGAGGGTCCCACATGGCGCGCAGACCTCTCCTGCCGCACCCGCTGCTCCCCTCAGCGGTGTATTTCATCATTCTGCCTGCTCTGCTCCCCGCTCTGGCTCTGGTGAATTCTCTTACTCTCCTGTGCTTCTGACTGTACCCGGTGCTTGTATAAATAAATAAACAAACAAACAAACAAAAAAATTGCAGTGGAGGGGGCTCCCTGGTGGCACAGGGGGTTAAGACGCAACCTGTAAAGCTGTCCTCAGCCATTGCAGCATGAATTTGAACCCTGGCCAGGGAGCTACCCACATGGTGTAGCAGACCTCTCCTGACCTGCCTGCTGCTCCCCTCAGCATTGTTTTTCAGTCAATCTGCCTGTTCTGTCCCCCACTCTGTCTCTGGTGAATCCTCTTACCCCCACACCTCTGGCCTGTACCCCAGTTCTTATATACACAAATAAATAAATCTTTCAAAAAAATTGCAGTGGAAGTGTGCAGTGGGTCCACTTTTTCTGGAAGATATTTTGACAACTAAAATATATCAGAAAACCTAAAGAAGTTCCTCAGAAAACCTTCTAGGAATTTATCTTGAGATTTGTGAATCTCAAGTTATCTGTTGTAGCATTATATCCTAGTGAGAATTGAGCAAAAACCTAAATGAGCAGTGGGATTAATAGGTAAACTATGGCATTTTTAAGCACAAATGATTATACAGCTATGAAACTGTATATTGTAAAGAATGCTGAATGTCTAAAAAGTTGGGTATGTGATAAATGAAAAATTCAGGATACAGATCTATATAAGGAGATACTAAATGGATAAAAGATAATACACAATATAAGCACTTGACACACATACATGCCTATATTAAGGAACTAAGGTGACCCTACCAACTATAGTCACTGAGTCTACTGGACAGGGAGCCATAAGTCAGTTGTCCTTCCTAGTTGGTACCAAGGGATGTTTTGAGGCAAGGCATTCCTATCTTTTTTTTTTTTTTTAACAGTTTCTTTTTTTTTTAAAGATTTATTTATTTATTTATACAAGCACTGGGTATAGTCAGAAGCGCAGGAGGGTGAGAGAATTCACCAGAGCCAGAGCAGGGAGCAGAACAGGCAGAGGGATCGAAGTACACTGCTGAGGGGAGCAGCGGGCGGCAGGAGAGGTCTGTCGCGCCATGTGGGACCCTTGCCAGTGGCCGGGGATCGAGCTGGTGCTGCAGAGGCTGCGAGCAGCTTCGCAGCCCAGCGCTCAACCACTGCGCCACTGGGGAGGCCCAGCATTCCTATCTTAAGTTAACCGTGGAAACTGAAGGCCTTGCCTCATATATCAGACTTCTATCCTATAGGACGGACCCCAGGATGGAGTTAATATACTTAACTTCATGTACTTCTTAAATATTCTTCACTTTAAATACCTCTTGGTGATAATCCACAAATTTCTTATTTGATATGGACAAGAAGGCTATGTTTTCAAGTTTAAAAACTTAACACTGGGGGGCCTCCCCGGTGGCGCAGCGGTTGAGCGCTGGGTTGCGAAGCTGCCCGCAGCCTCTGCAGCGCCGGTTCGATCCCCGGCTGCTCCCCGGCCACCAGAGGAGGGTCTCACATGGCGCGCAGACCTCTCCTGCCGCCCGCTGCTCCCCTCAGCAGTGTACTTCGGTCCTTCTGCCTGCTCTGCTCCCCGCTCTGGCTCTGGTGAATTCCCTCACCCTCCCGTGCTTCTGACTGTACCCAGTGCATGTACAAACAAACAAACAAATAAATAAATAAATATACATGCCTCTTTAAAAAAAAAAAAACAAAACAAAACACTGGGCCTCCCTGTTGGCACAGACGGTTGTGCAGTGGCGCAGGCGTTTTAGCGCAGCACTGGGAAACTGTCCACAGCCTCTGCAGTACGGGTGGGTTCAATCTTGGCGGGCTCGGGAGATACCCACATGGCGTAGCAGCCCTCTCCTGTCTCTCCGGCTGCTCCCTTCAGCAGTGTATTTCAGTCGATCTGCTTGTTCTGTTCCCGGCTGTTTCTGGTGAATCCTCTCACCCTCCCACACATCTGGCCTGTACCCCTGTTCTTGTATGTGTGAATAAATAAATCTTAAAAAAAAATACTGAGATTTGGTGACCAACTATTTTACCATGTTGATACATTTTCTGATTGTAGTTATAGTGCCCCTTTTACATTTCTCAATTGAAGATGCTTAGTTAAAATTTAATCTTTAGCCTGAGTCGTTCATTTACACTTCTCTGGGTCTTTGTCAGCATTGCTTTGCTCTTGTGGACTTTTGGTAACTCTTCAGAACTGCATTTCAGATAGAACTTAAATATGACTTGAAGGATAGAAAAATATGTTCTATTTACAGTATTTGTTGCCAATAGAATTGGCTTTTTTTTTCTTTATTGCGTAGAACTTCACATTGTCTTTAAAGGAACATTATAATTATTTAAAAGGTCCTTTTTGGACTAGAGGCTGTGGATTCTTTAAGTATGACTTTTTTCCCTCCCTGTAATTCCTTACTTTTCATTTGTCTATATAGGACTTGCCTAGAGCAACTGTAGTTCCTCTTCTGCTGGACAGCCCTTCAGATATTTAGACAACTTGCATGCTTGCCAAAGTATTCTCTGAGCTAAAAATAAATCCTCATTTTTGCAAATGTTTCTCATTTGATACACTTAAAAATCCCCATCTCTCAATTCTCTTATTTTTCCAACTCAGTGTACTGTCTCACTGTTGGGATGCTTATCATTTCATCTGCAAAATGGGGGATACTCTGTATATCTTTAATTTATTAAAATGCTAAATAGAGCATTTCCAAAAGACTAGTCTTCTATTTATACTTCTTCATTTGGGGAAGTGTTTCAGTATCCACCCATGATTTTCTGTCTAAACTCCTCATCTATGATAAATATTCTCAGTTTTGTAGTCACTCAGGTTTTTCATAAAAACAGCTTTTTATTTAGAATCACATTAAGACTTTTATAAAAGCCCACATTATATTCACATACTTGCTTTCTCCTCAGAGAATCTGGATAGACTGGTATGATTTCCTCTTTTAGGAACCATGTTGTCTTTTCCTTAGAAAGTTATTCATGTTGAAGTGTCTTCTGATCTCATCCTCTATCAGGTGTTTGCCAGTTTGGCTAATATGACCCTAGCAGCTGTCAGAGGGACTGGGCAAATGTTGTTGATAAAGGAAACAGTTTTGGACTCTGTCTTCCTGGGACTTACAGGGCACTCTTTTCATATGACTGTAAGCCATTAGGTTCTTTCCTGAAATTTTATAACTTTTGAAATGCAGAGAATACTTTGGGACTCCATGATTGCTTAACATACATATATTAGTTTGGAAGCATTCTGTTTGTTTAGTGATAAATTTGACTCATAATCAGTTATTTGTATGCTTTAATTAGTAGTTTAGATTTTTCCTTCCTCAGTAAATTGGGAGCAAATTAAAGAGGTCTGTTGGCAGTCTTGCATTTACCACGTTTATACCCTATTAATCAAGTGGTCCATCCAGTTTTTATTTGGCATCTGACTTTCTGTATATTTAAACCACCTCTTTGTGGTTTGCATTTTCTTGCACGGTTTTACTGTTTTGTCTGCATAGGTCTTAGAGCTCCCAATCAGTTGCAATTTATGGTCTTTTATTGCTAGTCCCCATTTTTGTTAATCTGTTTTGAGAAATTTTCTTTCTCCTTACCCAATTCCCCCCACTCCCTCTTCCACCCATATACTACTTGGCAGTTAAAAATTTTTGGGTTTTACCTGGCTTTTTAAAATCTCTTGTATTTAAAGTATTTTAAAGCCTATATTTCATATTTACATATTTGATTTTTCAAAAGATTTATTTTTTTTTAATTTATTTTTTAATTTTTATTTTCCCCATATAAAGATTTATTCATACAAGCACTGGGTACAGTCAGAAGCGCGGGAGGGTGAGAGAATTCACCAGAGCCAGAGCGGGGAACAGAACAGGCAGACTGATGGAACACACTGCTGAGGGGAGCAGCAGGTGTGGCGGGAGAGGTCTGTGGTGCCATGTGGGACCCTCGCTGGCAGCTGGGGATCAGGCCGGGGATCAAACCGGCGCTGCAGAGGCTGCGGGCAGCTTCGCAGCCCAGTGCTCAACTGCTGCGCCACCAGGGGAGGCCCTACATATTTGATTTTTTAAATATAATTTTATCTAACTAAAATCTAGATTTTAAGAAATTGGGTAATTATACACTTCTTGCTTATTCTGACAATGTGAGATGTTGGTTGACTATGATTTATCTCTTTACTAGTAGGTCATACGTCATTTTTTAATTATAACTTAAAACCAAGCTCTGTTACATATGTCTGGTTTAGTAGGTTCTAGTTTTTTTTTGAGAAAAATTTTACTGTATTTAATTTTTTTAATCAATTTCCTTCCAAAGGAGTTTTGTGTCTCTAATCATATAGGTTATTATTATTATAGTTTTCAAGTTTCTGAATCATTGACTTTTAGAGTTGAATAGAAGTCTTGATTTAAGGTAGTCAAGCTCTCTTATCTTCTATGTGAAGAGACTGAGAGCCCAAAGTCACACAGCTATTTAGTGGTAGAACTAGAGTAAGAGTTCCAATCTAACATTAATCACTTCAGCCTAATGATTACTGGGGGATGAACTTGTGCCAGTCACATTTATGTTGGACCATATATAAACAAAAAAGAATCGTTGATTTATGAGGGAAATGATAAAATGATCAATCTGTCTTGGAATTGAGTTTACTGATCTGCATATTCTTTCCTATTCTCACATCGTATCCCTCTCAGATCCTGGATTTGTGGATCAGGGCGTCTTTGTACTCCAGATAGTGCCGGGCATGACAATGCCAAATTTTTTCTCCTTGAATTAATAGACTTGCCAGCCATCTGTAATACTATTTTTCAGGCCAAGTATATTGTTGCTTTTGTTTAAACTTTTTAAATAATAATATATTACAGCTCTCTCTCATTGAAGATAACCCTTCCAATAATAGGATTTTGTGTTCCTTAAACACTTTTCTTACTTTACTATGTCCTCGTTTGTATATTTCCTGTACATGACTGTATCAATAACATGATGGGTCATCTTCATTTCATTCTCACATGGAGTAATTTAGAGTAACCTGAGTTTGATGGGAATTTAAGTTTTGCTTTACTGCTGGCAGTGAATGTGCAAGTGTAGCACAAAGGCAAATTAGTAATCCGAGGTAATCTCTCAAGGGGGAATTAATGGCAGAATATGGCTTGCCTTCTGACATTTTTTCAAATTTTTTTTGTAAAGTGAAATCATTTAGAAATTAAACATTATTTTGGCTTCATCTTTTATTTCCCCATTTTTTTTTAAAGATTTATTTATTTATTTATACAAGCACTGGGTACAGTCAGAAGCGTGAGAGGGTGAGAGGATTCACCAGAGCCAGAACTAGGAACGGAACAGGCAGACTGACAAAGTACACTGCTGAGGGGAGCAGGGAGCACGGCAGGAGAGGTCTGCGCGTCATGTGGGACCCTTGCCGGCAGCTGGGGATCAGCCGGGGATCGAACTGGTGCTGCAGAGGCTGCGGGCAGCTTTGCAGCCCAGCGCTCAACCGCTGTGCCACCAGGGGAGGCCCAATTTCCCCATTTTTTGAGATACATTTCACATCATAAAATTTATTCATTTAGAATGTGGAAAAATTGTTTTTTTCAGTCTATTCAGAGTTGTGCATTCATCACCACAGTCTAATTTTAGAATATTTTCAATACTTCAAGAAACCCTGCATCTATTAGCAGTCATTTCCCTTTTGTCCCCCAGATCCTGGCAAACCCTATTGTCTTCTACTTTCTGTTTCCATGTTTTGCCTTCAGTGGATACTTCATCCACATGGAGTCATACAGTACACACTCTTTTGTGATGGAATAGCTTCTTTCGCTTAGCATGTTTTCAGGTTTCATCATATATCAGTACTTCATTTTTAGGGCTGAATAATATCCATTGTATGGATATGTTCCATTTGTTTGTTCATTAATCAGTTCATGGACATTTAGATCGTTTCCATCTTTTGGCTTTTATGAATTATGCTGCTATAAACATTTTTGTACAAATTTTTATTTGAACATATTTTTTTTCAATTTTCACATACTAGGAGTAGAACTGCCAGGTTATATGTAACTGTAACTTTTTGAGGACCTACCGAACTGTTCAAGCAGCAATACTATTACGTGTTTCCACCATCAGTGTGTGAATATTTCAGTTTCTCTATGTCCTTGACAACATTTATAATTGTTCATCAGTTTGATTATAGCCTTGTTGGTGGGTGAGAAGTGATATCTCATCATGGTTCTGAATTCATTTTCTGATGAGAACTTTTCATGTGCTTAACCATTTGTATCTCTTCTTTGGAGAAATATGTATTCAAAATTTGTGTCCATTTTTAAAGTGGATTCTTTTTTTATTGTGGAGTTCTTTATATACATTGGATACAAGTCCCATGTCAGATATGACTTACAAGTATTTTTCCCATTCTTACGGGTTATAGTTTTATGTTCTCTATGGGAGACCGTACTGTACAGAAATTTATAAGTTTGATGAAATCCAATTTACTTATATTTTTGTCACTTGTGCTTTTTGTGCTATATCTAAAAAACATTGCCAAACCCAAGATAATTAAGATATACTTGAGGAATTTTCTTCTTAGGAATTTCTTCTTGGAATTTTGTGGCTTTAGTTCTTATATTTAGGTCTATGATACATTTTGAATTAATTCTTGTGTATGGTATGAGATAAGGGCCTAAGCTTCTTCTTCTGCATGTATTCAGTTATTTTCACACGGTTCAACAAAGTATTCCCCAGCTTCCCTCCTGAAATATTTTGGCACCTTTGTACCACACTGTTTTGATGTCTATAGTTTTGGTGTAGTTTTTAAAACATGGACGTGTGAGTCTTGCAACTTTGCTGTTTCTTTTCAAGTTTGTTTTGGGTATTCTGGAATTGCATTGAATCTGCCTGTCAACTTAGGGAGTATTGCCATTTTAATGTTGTTACATCTTCTGATCCTTGGACATGGGATGTCTTTCTCCTTAATAAGAGCAATTTTCATAGTTTTCAGAGTATATGTTTATACTTTTGTTAAATTTATTTCTAAGTATTTTATTCTTCTTGATGCTATTGTAAATGTAATTTTTTTACCTTCATTTTCAGATTGTTCATTGCTCAGTATCAAAGTACAAATGATATTTGTATATTGATCTTGTGCCCTGTAACATTGATGGACTTTTTTATAAGCTCTAATAGTTGGTGTGCTTCTTAGGATTTTCTGTGTAGAAGATTATGTCATCTACAAGAAAAGGTAGGCTTAGTCTTTCTTTGTAACCTGAATGTTTTTGTCTTTTTCTTGCCTAATTGCCCTGGCAGAAGCTCCAGTAGTACAGTGTCGAATAGAAGTGGTGAGAGTGGACCATCGTACTTTTTGTTCCTGATTTTTGTCTTTCTCCATTAAGTCTGATGTTAGATGTGGGTTTTTCATGGATACATTTTTGTCAGGTTGAGGAAGTTTCCTTCAGTTTCTGATTTGTTGTATGTTTTTATCATGTAAGGGCAGCTATTGAGATGATCATGTGTTTTTTATCCTTTATTAATATGACATATTACATTAATTGATTTTTAGATGCTAAACCAGTCTTGAATTCCTAGAATTTAATCATACTTATCAAAGGTATACACTCTTTTTTTTTTATATGTTGCTGGAATTTTTAGTGTTTTGTTGACAGTTTTTCACTCTATATCCATAAAGGCATTTGGTCTCTAAATGTCTTTGGTTTAGGTATCAGGGTAATCAATAACCACCTTATTAAATGAGTTGAGGGCCTCCCCGGTGGCGCAGCGGTTGAGCGCTGGGTTGCGAAGCTGCCCGCGGCCTCTGCAGCACCGGTTCGATCCCCGGCTGCTCCCCGGCCACCGGAGGAGGGTCCCACATGGTGCGCAGACCTCTCCTGCCGCCCGCTGCTCCCCTCAGCAGTGTACTTCGGTCCTTCTGCCTGCTCTGCTCCCCGCTCTGGCTCTGGTGGATTCTCTCGCCCTCCCGCGCTTCTGACTGTACCCAGTGCTTGTATAAACAAACAAACAAATAAATGGATAAAACATGCCTCTATTAAAAAAAAAAAAAAAACTATATTAAATGAGTTGAGATATGTTCTTGATTTCATCTGAAATAATTTTTTGGCTTAATGTTGAATATTCACTAGCCAATAGTAAAAATTAATCGCTTAACTACTGACTAGAGATTACTAATTTTTTTAAGAAAAGAAGATTTATTTATTTATTTATACAAGCGCTGGGTACAGTCAGAAGTGCGGGAGGGTGAGAGAATTCACCAGAGCCAGAGCCGGGAACTGAACAGATGGACTGATGAAATACATTGCTGAGGGGAGCAGCGGGCGTGGCAGGAGAGGTCTGTCACGCCATGTGGGACCCTCGCCATCAGCTGGGGATCGAACAAGCACTGCAGACAGAGGCTGCGGGCAGCTTCGCAGCCCAGCGCTCAACTGCTGCACCACCAGGGGAGGCCCTACTGTAACTAATGTTTAGAACTGATGTATTATTACATTTTTGATAGTTGGAAGAGACCTAGAAGTTTCCCCCTAGCAAATACTTGAAAGTGAAAGCAGGAGCCAGAATTGAATACAATTGTATTAAGTCACATATTTTTTGTTTCTAGACCTTTTGCCTATCTTGAGACTTCAGGGTAGAAATACCAAGTCTAGCACTTTGGGTCTTTACTTCCTACTTGATTCTCTTAATCTTGTCTGTTATTTTTATTTAGAGGTGCTTGCTTTCTTACCTCATTCTGGTTTGCCGTAAATAATACCTAATTTTAACATCACTGGGATTCTTTACTTCAGAATAGGGGACGGAAGAGAGTAGAATTAGAAACATAAAGCATTAAAACTTTGCTAATTCTGTTCTTACACTTGTTTGCTTTGAATTTTTAGCCATTTAAAATATCAATGAATAGGGCCTCCCTGGTGGCCAAGGGGTTAAGCACAGCACTTTGAAGCTATCCAGGGCCTCTGCAGCACCAGTTCCATCCCTGGCTGGCCAGGGAGATACCCACATGGCTCAGTAGACCTCTCCTGTCTCACTTGCTGCTCCCCTCATTTCAGTACATCTGCCTGTTCTGCTCCTCACTCTGTCTCTGTTGAATCCTCTAACCCCCCACACCTCTGGCCTGTACCCCAGTTCTTGTATGCATATGTAAATAAATCTTTAAAAAAAAATCAATACAAGGGATTTTTCTTGACTGCCACATAAGTTATGATAGTGACCTTTTTTTTCCCACTAGACTCTCAATAAATAGTAATAAATAAATGAATCAGAATTAATAATAGATCTTAAAGGGAATAGCCAGTTTTGTTGAAAATCATTCAGTATAGGAATTAAAGTATTACTATTGTTATGTTATTAAAATTTAATGCCCTATCCTAAATATTACCAGCAAGATTTGATATTGCCACTTCAAATACTATTCAGATACTGAATTTTCCTTACACAGAAGAAACTTTTCATTTTGTTATTTTTTTTTCTTATTGTTCTACTAGTTGAAGATAGTTCATGTGGACAGAGTCTGCTAGATAAATTTGTATTTAAATTTGATTGTGGAAATTAACTTGGAATATGAAAATACTGAATATCCTTTATTTGTTGGTCTAATTTGGAAATGAGAAAAGATTGTTATAAGAAAATTATATATGATTTCCTAGTAAATGAGTGGGAGAGAAGATAGGGACAAGCAATTCCTGAATTGGGCATGTTCTCAGTAGCTTTCAGTCTGATTTACAATATAGTCCTGATGACAGTTTATACACTAAAGGACTCTGTTCAGGGTTTATGTGGCATGCACATTTATTCATAAATGATCTAAAGCAGTGCTTCTCCAACTTTTCCTTTATAGTATTCTTAGGGTCTGGAGTTGTTCAGAGTAGCTTGCCACAAAAAGGGTATTTTTCTGACAACTCCGTTCTCTTGAAAAGATGAGTATTTTGCAGTTTGCTTATTATATTGAAAGTATATCTGATTTTACCGTAATCTTGATTAAACTGACACTCCAGCAACAAATCTACTTCAGTTACTCCCTAGACCATAGCTATATGATCTAAAATGTATATGAGAATCCAGTTCAAAAATCCAGGAATTAGTGGATTAAAAAGTCCTGTTTCTTTGCAAGAATGGTGTGCTTCTGCATTGGAGATAACAGATATGCTATCTCCAAAATCCCTAGGTGTGCTGTGCTATCAGGGTAAGGTTTTAAAAGTTGCATCTTAGCTGAATTTCAGTTACTGACTTAGAAAAAGGTTTTTTTAATTGCCTTTTGCATTTGTGCCTTTTCTCTTTGAATAATTTTCAGCCCTCTAGCTCTTTACCAGGTCACCCACACTTGGCTGTTCCTAGCTGTCTTGAAGTTGTCCTGCACATTTACATTTCATTTGGGGAAGAAGCCAAGTAGTTTCTTGGTAAATTTTGGGCAAATTCTGATAGACAAGTTTACTAGATGATAGTGTTTAGGTGCTGGGCAGATTGCTTCTTTAGACATTGTCTGATCTGCAAAATCAGTATAATCTTGGAACATCCTTCTCTTGTTATATTTGGTCAATAAAATTTTTTTGTTTATTATTACTTGAGAATTTTAAAATGTTCTATAATAAATTCAAAGTATTAGAATTCACTGGAATCTCACCTAAAAAATCCTTGAGAAACTTTATTAAAATTTCATTTAAAGTATGCATTTGAAGTCAATACTACTAATACTGTAAGTACTGTAGCTACTTTGGAATCTAGAACTGCAAAAGAAAATACCATTAACCTTAGATGTTAGATCTTAATGTAAGTCATGATTTGTTTCTTTAAGAGATACAGTTGTATTTAGTTGGGTTTTAATGCTATTTTCTGAATTTTTCCCCAAATTATTTATAGATCTAGGAGTGCTTTTAGGATTAAACTGTAACATTAGTTATTGTCATTACAAACAGATCATGAGGCTGTAAGATTCGTTTTTCTTCTCAATGAGTTACTGGATCACTTCTGAGTTGAGAAAGTGGTAAGATAGTATCTTTATGTAAATCCTGAAGTCTGTGTCTATAGTATGAGGAAGGAAATTATCTTGTTTTTAGGTGGGATTGAAACTAAGAAATGCCATGCATTCTTATAATACTTTGCCATTTACAAGTTTTTCAAATGCCTTAAGCTGTTTAACTTTACGGATAGTTTGGTACTGTGAGATTTAGTACATAAGAATATATACTTTGAATCAGTTGTGACTTTCATTTAATGAGAAGATATCTTGATTTCTGAGCTTTATAGTCATTGTAACAAGTGGGAACATTTTCTTTTACTTTCATTTGTCCAAATCTGAAATAGTGTTGGTTTAGTATCTTTATCTTGTTTACAATTCTTCCAGGCCAGGTGAGTAAGTATGCCTCTGTCGGAAGGCAGGTGATGTAGTGGAAAAAGTGAGAACCAGAGGCTGGCACCCTGATCCCAGCATGTCCTTCCACTTTGTAGGTCCCATGCAGTCCAACTGTTTTCTCTTTGTCTGATTTTGCCACTAAATAAAATGTGGTGTTTGAACTTGATGGCCTTCCATATTCCTTCTACATTCAAAATCCATTGATTTAAATTCCTTAACTTTGGTTCAGCTTATTCTACCTTCTGTTTACTATTTAGCTGGTTAAATATTAACATTAGAACATAAATCAATTTCAGTTTAAGATGTTCCATGATATACTTATAATATTGTCTTAAGTAAATTGATGTGTTCATTTCTGTGATAATCTAGATCAGGGTTTTTTTTTTTTTTTTAAAGATTTTATTATTTTTTATTTATTTATTTATTTATTTATACAAGGACTGGGTACAGTCAGAAGCGCGGAGGGTGAGAGAATTCACCAGAGCCAGAGCGGGGAGCAGAGCAGGCAGAAGGACTGAAGTACACTGCTGAGGGGAGCAGCGGGCGGCAGGAGAGGTCTGCGCACCATGTGGGACCCTCCTCCGGTGGCCGGGGAGCAGCCGGGGATCGAACCGGCGCCGCAGAGGTGCGGGCAGCTTCGCAACCCAGCGCTCAACCGCTGCGCCACCGGGGAGGCCCTAGATCAGGGTTTTGATCTAAATAGGCACTCACTAAATTTTTGTTAGTTTTTTTTTTTTTTTTTTAAAGATTTATTTATTTATTTATACAAGCACTGGGTACAGTCAGAAGCGCGGGAGAAGGATAGAATTCACCAGAGCCAGAGCGGAGAGCCGAACAGGCAGACTGATGAAATACACTGCTGAGGGCAGCAGCGGGCACAGCAGATGGGACCCTCGAGGCGGATGGCGCTGCAGAGGCTGAGGGCAGCTTCGCAGCCCAGTGCTCAACCACTGTGCCACGGGGGAGGCCCTGTTAGGTGTTTTTTTAATGCAACTTTGGATTTATGATATCTTTTCAGAATTAGAATATGTTTCAGGGAGCTCAAAGGATTTTTACCTATAGCCTTATCTGGGCTTATAAATGAAAACATGATTGGAGTCTGTAGATAGGGATTTGAGGTTTGAGTTTAGGGGAGAGGTGTTTATTGACTTCTACTTATCTTGCATTTTAACCTTTCAGTTATTGAACTTTTTGAAAAACAGCTTAATTAATAGTAATAATAGCCAAACTCAAGAGGTAGGCATATTATCTCCCTTTACAGAACAGAAACTGAGACATAGGTTATATATTTTGCCCAAAATAACACAGCTTTAAGTGATGGGGGCAGGATAAAATCTAGGGCTACCCTGGATCCCATGGTGTTAATTACCATACAGTTCTTGTTTGTCTAGCAAATTCTTATGAAAGACCTCCTTTTGCAAGGCTCTGAACTAGGTCCCTGGGATGAATGAAATAACAAAAACTGGATCCCTGTCCTTTTAACACTAAATGGTTTAGGTTTTAGGACTTTGTCCTGAGTTAATATAATTAAGTGCAAAACAAAGATTATCCTTTGTTCTTTTGAGATTAGTTTGAATATATGAGGTATCGAATTTGTGATTGGTGGCGCAGGGATTAAAGTCTCAGCGCTATCAAGCTATTGTCAGGTACCGCTGCATGAGTTCGATTCCTGCGCAGCAGACCTCCTGCTCCCCTCAGCAGTGTATTTCAGTAGATGCACCTGTTCTGCTTCCCACTCTGTCTCTGGTGAATCCTCTCATGCCCCCACACCTCTGGCCTATATCCCAGTTACTTGTATGCATAAATGAAAAAATAAAAAATAAATTTAAAATATTTTGCTTAGGTATTTCTGTTACATATTGTTAGAAGAGATATGGTGGGGAAGTTAGAGAATATTGTTCTGGAATGTTTGTTGTATAGGTGAGAGTAATAACTTTGAAGCTGGGATAAACATGGTTCCCACCTTTAAGGGTTTTTGGGCTGGCTTCAGGAGTAAAGAATGGTATGTGAAAATGACCTCAGAGGAATTACAGGAGTACTTAACTAAAGACCAGGGCAATATAGTGCCAATTACCTTCCTTTTGTTGAAATAAGTCATTGAATAGTGTGGTGGAATATACCTTGAAGGAACAATAAGTTGGTAGTGAGCTGGGGGAGAAGAATGAACAAGGACAGATATTGAGAAATTGTCCTTTTTCTAGGCAGAAAGAACACATGTAGACATGGATGGGAACAGAACTGTGTATAGGAGGGAAGGGCTCTTCTGAGAATAATGTTATATGAAATAGAACAATATAAATAATCATATAATAAGTACTCTAAAATATGAGAAATTAATCAGTATTTTTTCTACTTTAGGTGTAGGAAACCTGATTCAGATTGGCTCAAACAATAATGAGATATATGTTGTGAAATTGTTCTCATGTACCTGAAAGTCCATAAGTCTTGTACATGTCAGGATTGTTTGATATAATGACTTATTGCTGTCACCAAGGACCAAGGTTCTACCCTGTTTGATGTTGGCGGCATATTTAGGTGGACTGTAAGGTAACTGTAGCAGTTTGAGTCAAGCACAACTATTCCAAAAGTGACTTGAAAAGTGAGTGTGTGTGTGTGTGTGTGTTTTTAGTCAGTCTTGACATTCACTGTGTTCTGAGGGAAACTTTAAGAAAATGTGTTTCCCTAAGTGGTTTACCTTTGAATGTCCTTATTTGTAAAAATTGTGCTGAGGCAAAAAAGACATCTGAGATAACAATGTAAAACAAGTTCACTGACTTAAGTACCATAAACCCTGCAAATTCCTGACTCTTGGGCTACCAGTGAGAGAAAGGGAAAGTTGGAATTTATTTTTCCTCAGAATCTTTTAAAATGAGCATTTATACCTTTCTCTTAACACAATAAAAAATGTATTTCATAATTTTGGCTACTTGGGGGCCTAATTAAAGCTGGCAGTTGAGTTTTAAGAGTTGAAGCAGTAATAAGATTAATTATTTTGTGGTGGGTGTCTTTGAACATAATATTTAAGTATACACTGCAGAGGGCTTTGCCTTATTTGGTGTTTTCATTCTCCTCATTTAGATTTCAGAATCCTCAGAATAGGGCTCTAGGTCGCCATCTATTGGTCCTGAACTGTGCCGTATTTTGTGGAATTACTGTTTATATGTGTGTACATTTTAAAATCAGTTGAATTTTCTTCTCCGACTTATAGATTAAAAAGGGAAGAGCAGGCTCTCTTTTGGATGTGTATACAAAAATGCATACATTTAGTGATTTATTCTTTGTGTTATTTGAACCTATGATTTTCTTAGCTGCCTCCTTTTGATATTTGAGAACCATGACTATGAGACTGTGATTTTAAGAGTACAAATGGAAACTCACAGATATATAGGTACAAGATGCTGTCGGAGATGAGTTAGTGTAGCTCTATGGGAAGACTAAAAACTGCGAGGTTGTGTTTTTGACTAGCAGAAGTGATGTCTACTACCGGATATTGGTTCTGGTGAGCCACAAAACAGTATTTCTCATCTTTTTTTCGTTAGTAGAGCACACCCTTTTCATCTATTGATTTTGATTGTTTAATCGTCGGAAGAAGTTCTCCTTATAGCCATATAAAGTAACATTTTGATGAATCCCAAATTTCCTCTTTTAAATTCTGATGCACTGAATCCATCTCTTGGCAACTTTTATTTTAGTTTTAAAGGATGCTGGGACTCTAACTTGTGTAAATGGGACACTGCTGAATTTTCTTAATCTGAGAAAGTTTCCGTTATTTTAACGCCCTGTTTTGGGGAAAGGTATAAAATACTGTACTGACAAACTGGTCATGAGAAATTATAAGTCAGCTCTGGTAGGAAAGAGAGAGGTTTGCTTTTGGTTGTGGGATTTGGTTTTCTGTGGAATTCTTTGTTAAACTTGTCGCGTAGCGGTGAACTTCCTTCTGGCGGCGACAGGAAGCATAAATACTCGTTGTGTAATGCCATTCGCCTGTTTCGGCGGATCTGCCAAACCATGACACCCAAAACAAGCCGCGCGCTTCCTGTGCGAACTACAGTTCCCAGCGGGCCAGGCGCGGGCGGCCGTCCCTTCCCCTTTCGCTCTGGGCTGCCCCTTCCCGGGCGGGCGCCGCGCGGGCCGCGCCTGCGCAGTGGCGGCGAGCGCCTCCCCTCCCCGCCCGCGGCTGCGGAGCGCGGCGCCGGGGCCAGTGCCCGGGCGTGCTGCAGTGTGCGGTGCGCGCTGCCAGGACAAAGGGCGCCGGGCGGCGCCTCGCGGGCCGGGGGTTTCCCGCCCGGGGCGCGCGCCCAGCGCCGGGGTAGTGTGGCGCCGGCGGCGTTGGCGCGCGTACGACACATGCACACAGCCCTCGCCCCGTCCTCTCGCCGCGCCCGCCGCCCGCCGCCCCTCACGGCCGGCGCGGCCGCAGCCCGCGCGGAGGGAGCGTGACGGCGCCAGCGCCTCAGGTCAGCCTCGCCTCGGCCGGAGCAGGCCCGCGCCCGCCTCGGCAGCGCCGGCGCCGCGGTCCGGGGGCGGCTGGGCTCGGGCCGCGGCCTCCGCGACGGAGGCGGAGGCGCCGCGGCCGCCGCGAGGAGCCATGACTGAGGCGGCGGCGGCCGCGCCTCCCGGCGGCTCGCGGGGGCGGCGCGGCGGGCGCCCCCTGGCGGCGCGCCGGGGCGGAGCGGCCCTCGCCGCCGCAGCCGCAGCCGGCGGAGGCGCTGCTGTCCCTCCTCCCCGTGTCCCCGGCGCTCGCCCGCTCGCTCGCTCGCTCCATTCTCCCTCCGCTTCAGATTAAAGGGGGGGAGGGAAAAGGAGCTCGGCCGCCATTTTCCCAGTGCCGCCGCCACCGCCGCCACCGCTCGCCGAGCCGGCGGGAGGACCGAGCGCCGTCGCGAAGCCGACTCGTCTCGCCGCGGCGGGGCGGGGGGCGGCCGGGGTGCGCTCCCCGGCCGGGAAGGGGCGCCGGGGCGGCGGCCGGGGCGCGGGCGCGGGTGCAGACGGCGGCGCTTGTTTGTGCGGGGCGGGGGGGCGGCTGCACCCTCGGCCCCCGCCCGCCGTCCTCGGGGCCGGGCTGCGCTCCCGGCCGTGCCCGGGCCCCGCCGGAGCCGAGGGGCCGCGGAAGGGCCCGCGCGAGCGGAGAAGCGGCCGCTCCCCGCCTCCCCTCCCCCTCCGCCTCGCCCCCCCGCCCGGAAAGTCGGGGCGGCTCCGGGCGCCGGGGGAGGAGAGCGGCGGGCCCGGCCCGAGCCGCCGCCGCGCGCCCCGCCGTCCCCGCCGCCCGCCGCCCGCGGCGCCCAGGCCGGGGGCTGTTTGCAAACTGCGCCCATTTTGTGGGGCCGAAGCCGCCCGGGCTGCGCTCCTCCATCACGTGGTAGGTGCCGTGCTCTTCCTCCTCGCTGCCCTTTCTCCGCGCCCGCGCCCGGCCCCGGCCTCCTCTCTTTGTTAGTCGGGACTGCGAGGGCCGGGCGCGGGCGCGGGCGCTGCCTCCGCAACTTTAAATGGCCTCTCCGGGCGGCCCCGCCGCGGCCGGGCTGGCGGCGCCGAGGGCGGGGGCCCGGCCCCGGCCCCGTCCGCACCCGCCCGCCCGCCCGCCCGCCGCCCGCCGCCCGCGGCCGGCCTCCGCGGCGCCGCTCCCGGCCTCGGACTGCGTCCGCCTCGCGCGGGGCCGGAGCAAACTCTCCCCGGGAAGTTCTCGGCGAGAGGCCGCTCCCCGCGCCCGGGCCGCGCGGTCCCGCGAGCAGCCCGCCCGCGGCCGCCACGGCCCCGCGCCGCCTTTATTTATCATTTCTCCTGCCTGTAAATCGGGGTCACTTACGTTTCAGATCTAGTCTCCTTCGGGCGGACGTGTTTTTTTGTAATTTTTTTTCAAAACTAAAGAGGAAGAGGCATTTATTTGCTTTTAAGTGAGTTTGGGGGCCTGTTTTCCGGCTGACGGTCTTTTGATTTTCAGCAAATAGTTTGATTGTTTTACGTGCGATAAGCAACGCTGCGCTCCTGTTTTACTTAAAAAATCCTTTTGTTTTCTATTGTCGAGATTACTGAGTTGTTTGTTTGTTTTTTTTTTTTTTTAGGAAACACGTTACTTAACTATTGCTTATTGATTGCCTTAGGGCAGAAGGGGTGACATGATGGCGCCACTTTAAATTGCTCTCTTTCCTCCACCTCCGTTTTTTCCCCCGTTTATTCTGGAGGTCACTGGGGCATTTTTAGTGACCTATTAATAAAATTGTACTTTTGAGCGTTAAAAATACAACTCGTAGGGCCGGAGTTTGGTACCTCAAGGGTGTATGGACCCGAATCCCGTGGTCCCCAAAGTTCGGAGAAATCTCCCGAGTCCTCCAGTCCGGCTTCCCTCTCTCCATTCACAATCCTGGTGTTGCCAGCGCCTTTGTCACGTGGCTAGCAATCATTGTTTTTTTTTTTGTTTGTTTTGGGGTGTGTGTTTATATTTTTAAATTGTAGCCCAGAGGAAATTCCCCCTCCCCATTGGAGATATCAAAACGTTTTAGTTTTATAGTCGGAGAACATTCATTATAAACGATAAAATTACATAATCTTAGCCTTGCATAATCGTGATATAGATTGTTACTGAACTTCGTCGCAAAAGCACTTTCAAGTATGGAAAGCAGTACCTTGGAATACGTTTTCCGTTTCACGGAATTGTATGTAATTTCTGTTACCTGCTTTTTGGGGTCATTTGAAGTACAGCTGTTTACGAAGACTTAAGTGGGTGTGTTCCCCCCTCCACCTGCCTTCCCCCAGTAGAGTAGCCTTGGTTCCTTTTCTAACATACTCTCTGTCCAATTTGCAGACGCCGTCAGTCAAAACTATTTTTTGAGTAATAACTGTTTTCTACCTCAAGGAATTTCATTAGTGTTTCTGATCCAGATTTTTGGTTTTAACCTTGTAGCTTAGGAAGACTGTTGCGCTAGTATCTTTCTTCATATCAATTTTCCCCATAATGGGTAAACTATTTTATAAAACACCAAGTACATTTTTTGGTTGTTTCTACAGAGGCTACTAGCTATTCCAATTAGAAAAAAATCTGTTGTGAGTTAGACCTTTTTTTTTTTTTTTTAAATAATGTGAAATGTAGTAATGCTTAAGTATACATTGATTTGTTTCTTCTTACCATGTATATTTTCAGTGGTTTGGGCCATTTTCTTTGCTAACAGTTACATCATGTCATGTGATGTGCAGTGTGATGTGTAGTTCTAAAAATAAGGAAAGGTAAAAATGCTCATCACTTGGGAATTTAAGAACTGTATTATAAATGTGAGATAACTACCCTCAGTCGTGGAATTCTGATTTGGATTTCCACTAGGTTTATCCAAAGTTCGGACTTCCTTTGACCTTTAACATATTTGATGTATTTTTCTTGATCTCATGATTCGGGGTGGTTAACTTTTTACTTCTCAAGTGTGTACTATTTGGAGGAGGAAACATTAGATGTCACAAAGATTTTCAACGTCTGTATTATGGTGAAGATGGCAGTCTTGCCTCTTTTAGTATGAACAAAATGAGTATTTGAGTGAGTAAATAGTTAAGAGTGATAAATTAAGTATGGATAGACGACTTGAGGTAGGTGGGATTTTTGGTCCTTTGATCTATATGAATCTATTGACGTATCTAGAAGTGTTTCTGCATCTTTTCTGAAGGACTTTTCAGAACATTATGTATTTGACTTTGTGCTTTACTAAAGTGAAATGTTAAATTTTTGTCTGATTTCTCTTTCTTCCTGCCTACACTTTTGTTGTTTTCTATGCTTAAACCTGCAGAGCACTGTTTGATTGTTAGGTGACTTGTCATTTTGTTCAGGAAAATTCTGGAAGCTAGAAAATGAGTAAGCCTTAGTTCACTTGTGCACTTTTATCAAGGTGAGAAGGAAAATAACTTTACTCCTTTTTTTTTTTTTTCCTTCAAACACTGCCAATACTCATTCATCTCCAGTAATGTTACACTGTAACCAGTGTCTCAATCTCTGGATTTTATTGGGTTGACCACAGATTTTAATTGTATTTTAAAGTGAATGACAAGTTTTAGATTTGTTATGTTTGATATAACCTGACTCATGTAATCTGTAAATCCCAAGCCATTATGGTTGGTGGTGCTGGTTTGAGAAGTATTTTACTGTTGAGTGGTTCTAGTTAGGAATTTTTGTGAGCAGAGCTTGTTATACTAAAAAAAGTAAACTTTAAATGTTACGAAAATATAGTAATCTATACTGGATTTTCTGAACAATAGTCATTGAAAATTTTGCATTTTAAAGAGCAATGATTACTTTTATATTTGGCTTGGGGGGGGGGCTTGGTGTAAGGGCTTCCTTCCTGGAGAGATTTTTTTAAAAATTAATTCCCCCCCCCAAGGGCTCTCTCCATTTCCTTGAAGTTGATAAGGAAGAGCAGTATAGACTAAGTATGTGGTCTTTGGTTGATTGCCCCAGAGCAAATCTCATTGAGTGGTTTATTTAGCTTTTCCTTGCCCTTTTTCTCTGTTTTAAGTAAGTTTCTCCCATGATGGGTTAGATTATTTTAGGCCTCAGGAAATATTTTATGTTAGAACTCTTACATGGTCACTTTTTAAAGAACTGTAGTGCAGGTGTCACAAATAAAATGGCCCCAAACACCTGGTCTGCTGGTCTGCCTTCTGTATCAAGAGCAGAGTACTTGGACCATGCCCTTGCCCTGAAATAGGACTTTTAACTCTTTCTTGTAAATCTCTGTTAAGACTGGTTTTTGAGTCTTTTTTTTTATATATACTTACTTATTACTAGTTTTTTTTTTTTAATAGCCTATTTCTCACATGATTTTAGTTTTGTTTAGTTTTGTTTTTTTTTAAAGATTTTTTTTATGTATATGAGAACTGGGGTGTTGGCCAGAAGGGTGGGGGTAAGAAGATTCACCAGAGACAGTGGGGAGCAGAACAGGCAGATCTACTGAAATACACTGCTGAGGGGTGCAGCAGGGTGAGACAGGAAAGGTATGCTGGCCAGGGATGGAACTCATGCTTGATGGTGCTGAGGCTTTAACCCCTGCACCACCAGGGAGGCCTCTTGGTTTTGAGTCTTCATGTTGCTTCAAAGGTGTACATTTAAATTATAGTTTCTCTTCTAAAAAATTGTAAATTAGCCTCTGGGCATACTAAAAGTTATGCAAAAAAATTCCTGCCGGAGTGTAAAAATTCTAAACACAAAATAAGGCACTTTCCTCAGTACTTATACTTCCCAATCCTTGAAATATGAGCTCAAAACTCAGTAAATTACGATAACGTTTAGAAAAGACAAATAGCCCACTGTACTGGAAGTCGCCAACATTTGAAGGCCACAAGAAGTAGGAGGTAAGTGGTCTCCTTGGGTTTCACTGCAGGTTGAGGGGAGAATAGGAAACCAGTCTCTTAGGTTGGAGAGGTTACTATTAGTTACAATTTTGCTATTATTTGTTCTTACCTGATGCTATGTGCCTGTTGTAGAATGTAGGGTAAAATGTGTATGAGAAAAGAAGCCAGTAGGTTTGAGTTACCAAAAAAGACTGAAATAAGATTTTTCATTTTTTTTTTTAAGATTTATTTATGCATACAAGAAATGGGGTACAGGCCAGAGGTGTAGAGTGAGAGGATTCACAAGAGACAAAGTGGGGAGCAGAACGGGAGGCTGAAATACATTGCTAAGGGAAGTGGTAGGTGAGTCAGGAGAGGTCTGCTGTGCCATGTGGATAGCTCCCTGGCCACGATCGATCGAACTCGTGCTGCAGTGGCTGTGGATAGCTTCATAGGTTGTGTCTTAACCCCTTGTGCCACCAGGGAGGCCCCAGGTTTTTCATGTTTTTGATAGGATAAAGGTAAAGTTAAAACTCAGCAGCGTATGGGGAAACCAACTTCAAAATAGAGTGCTCAACTCGTTAGTGAATATAAAATAAGTCTGAAAGGAAATATTAACGATTATGTATGAAGATTTTAATAAACCTTTATGTCAGGAAGTCTTTTATAGTGGAAACCTTTTAAATTCTTGTTTCTCCTTTGGGTAGTGGTATCTACCTAATGGAGAAATGCAGCATAAACTTTATCTTTGGCAAGCCTTCCTTTTCTGAGATTTTAGGCCAGCTCCATATAATTTTAACATTTGAATGCCCTAGTCTACCAGGGAATTATTTAGCTAGAAACTTTGTTGTTGTTGAATGCAAACGTGCCCCTTTTCCCACTTTAGTTCTGAGTTATTTTAGAATTACAATTTCTCCCCAAACTTTCTGAGAGTCAGAAAATGTAAGATGGAGGTAAATTCAGTGCAGTTTTTATCTAAATGTTATCAAAAACTCTGGTTCTTGTTACTTGAACCGGGACTCTCAAATGAGATCTCATACTGAATTTTAAGCACAGCAGATTCTGCCTTTGTTTGGAAAAAGTTGCTTGAGTGGCATCAAACTCAATGGCGTTCCTTACCTTTCATTTCTTTTTAAGAAGGGAGCAGCTTAAGGCCAAACCTGGTTAAATTCAGTGGGAGTGGGGGTGGGGTGTAGGGGGGATTAAAAAAAATGAATGTTAAACCAATTTGCTAAAAAACTGATAAAAGCTTTCTCTTGCTACTTACTATTTGGCCTTTGTGACTGCAGATTAACACTTCCACCAGAGAATACAGGCAAAAACCAAATTCATTTAGTTTCTTTAGATGCTGGTATAGAGGCTTTATAGAAATACTAGTTTGATAAGTTGAACTGTCAAGGAGTTTCATTAACTGTCCGCATAGTGCCATGGAGAGCTGAAAGTATTTGAAGACCTTAAGCATGTATCCAAAAAATTGGACTTTTTTTTCAAGTTACTGATTTACTGCTTATCTTTCACTTTTTGCTTTGGCCTCCCCAAGGGAATGAAAGAAAGGTGTTAGTATTAACTTTTTTTTTTTTTTTTTTAAGAGGCATGTATTTTTTTTTTTATTTATGATTTTTATTTGTTTGTTTGTTTTGTTTACACATGCACTGGGTACAGTCAGAAGCGCTGGAGGGTGAGAGAATTCACCAGAGCCAGAGCGGGGAGCAGAGCAGGCAGAAGGACCGAAGTACACTGCTGAGGGGAGCAGCGGGCGGCAGGAGAGGTCTGCGCGCCATGTGGGACCCTCCTCTGGTGGCCGGGGAGCAGCCGGGGATTGAACCGGCGCCGCAGAGGCCGCGGGCAGCTTCGCAGCCCAGTGCTCAACCGCTGCGCCACCAGGGAGGCCCTTCTCTGGCATTGGAAAAGTTAAATTTTTTAATCGCTAATTCAGTAAAGGAATAAGATAGATTTCAGTGAGATCCCTGGAATTTAACCAAGGCAATCCTACTCCGTACCCCCAAATAACCTACCTGCTTTTAGAATTGCTTGGACCCTTCAAGAAATTTCCAATTTAGGATTGTCCTGATATATTTTATTAATGGAGCTTCTTAGAAAAAGATAAAGATATATTTTTCCTTTCTTTGCCTTTTGTAGGCTAGGCTGGTAGGAAATTTGAATTCAGTGATAGTGTAGAAATACGATAAATACACATCAATTATTTGATACGTAGTCATCTTTCAGAATAACTTTCTGTTTGTGTATTTTTGAACAGAAATGGAGTTGTGTTTGTTATGTGGCTTCCCCCCCCCCCAACTTGGTTATATATCAGATGTTTTTCACATCAACGTACAATACAGTTCTCTCTCTCTCTTTAAGCTGCACAGTACCCTAGCATGTCTAAGTTTAGAGGTTTCTTTTTTCTTTTCTTCTTTTTTTTTTTTTTTTTTTTTTGGTCTTAAACAGTTCTTCAATGTAAGTAAGAATTGTGTGTCTGAGAATATTTCTGTTGGCTAGGTTCCTAGAAGTGAAGTTACTGGGTGTAAGTTTGGGTAATTGCATTTAACGTTTTGTTAGCTATTGCCTTCAAAAGACTTCTGTAACCAAATTTAGTAGTTTAAAAGTACAATTAAAAAGTACTGTCCTTGAGGCCAGGTGCTTGGAAATGTAAATAATTGGAACGTGAGGTAGGTGAACTCCGTCATAGACCCAGCTGATGTCTCCTTGTCAGGTTGTTGTCACTTTATGAACAGCCATTCCCATGAACATCATGCTTGATCTCCTTCAGATGCATTCAACTTAGAAGGCTCATGTTATGAGCCAAGCACATGGAAGGCAGGCGTGGAAAGAATAGAGACAAAACAAACCACCATCTATACTTCTATTTTAAAAAAAAAAAAAAAAGATTTATTTATGCATACAAGAGCTGGGGTATGGGCCAGCAGTGGGGGGGGGGGTAAGAGGATTCACTAGAGACAGAGAGGGGAACAGAACAGGCAGACTGAAGAGAAATACACTGTTGAGGGGAGAGCGGGCGTGCCATGTGGGATTCTAGCTGGCTGGCTGGGATCGAACCCGCGCTGCAGAGGCTGCAGACAGCTTCACAGCGTGGTGCTCAATCCACTGTGCCACCAGGGAGGCCCTCCACCACCCCTCTTAAGAGGTGTAGTTCAGGAGGGCCTCCCTGGTGGTGCGAGGGGTTAAGCACCACACTGTGAAGCAATCCGCAGCCTCTGCAGCACGAGTTTGATTCCCGGCCGGCCAGGGAACAACCCACATGGCACAGCACACCTCTCCTGTCTCACCCACTGCTCCACTCAGCAGTGTTTTTCGTCAGTCTGCCTGTTCTGTTCCCCACTCTGTCTCTGGTGAATCCTCTCACCCGCCCGCCCACCCCCGCCCCCGCCCTGCCCCTGCACCTCTGGCTTGTACCCCAGCTCTTGTATGCATAAATAAATAATTTTTTTTTTTTAAGTATAGTTCAGGAAAGGAAGGGACAAATAAAGCTGAAAGTTTATATTAAATCATGAACTGTTGTCTGGGGTGTCATGGGAGTGAGGATAAAACCCTAGTCCTTAACTCAACCTGAAATCAATGGAGACTACTCGAAAAAGCATGTAATCTTGATGATGAACATTTAAAAGGAAAGACCAGCATAAGAAATGGTGCAAGGGCATGGAAGAGCCTGGACCTGTAAATAAGATCCAGTGTCTGAAGTGTGGACAGATTAGAGAAGAGACTGCATTGGGGGGGGGAGGTGTAGATAAAGAGATTAAAAAACAGACAAAAGGGCAGGTGGCGTATACAAGCTGTGTGGAAAGTTGGATTCATTCTTACCCTGGAGACACAGGATTTTAAGCAAGAGCACAACATGGTCACTCACATGCGTGCTCCCTCTTCTCTTCCTTCCTCCTCCCTTTCTCATCATTTTGGTAGTGGAATCTAGATTGAAGGCTTGCTGAGACAGGAAGAAAGAACAGTTGGAAGATTATTACTGCTTGAATTACTGTGTGGTTCTGAACTGAGGATGGAATGAAAGTGCCTATCATTCTGCCTACTGACACCCCACCCTCAGCCTACAAAATTCAGCAGATGTCATCTCTTTCTGGAAGTCTTCCTTGATCCCTTCAAGCCAAAACTCAGTTCTCTATCAACTAGGCTTACCTTTCCACCTAGTTCTATCTTCTTATCTTTGGCATTAATGAAACGGCTATAATTCTTGGTGTCTCCAACATTAGACCACAAACTCCTGTTGTATGTTATTCGTGTCTTGCATCAGGTCATGTTTAAATGAGTGCTCTACCATAATTGAAATCAGTGTTCATGATTGGGATTAAGATTTGCTCACATGCGGAATATTCAAGGACAGGAATTGCTTTTGTAGTTGGTATTGAGGAGTAGGGAATGGGTTTTGGATATGGGATGCTTGAAGTAGCTGTGCGGGCTATATTGGATCCTACCCTTTCTTACTGTTCAACCTGGATGTTTGTTAATGGTTGCAAGCCTTTCCTGACTCCACCTATTTCTCAGCCTGTGTGAAGGTTCCCTGGAGTCCCCACGGATACTCAGATTATACAGTGATGTCTGTCTTTGCCCTTGTCATCCTTGTAGGCACTTAGTGCCTTTCTTAAATCCTCTTGGCATTTTATTTACTTTTTTAAAGATTTATTTATTTATGCATGCAAGAGCTGGAGTGTAGGCCAGAGATGTGGGGGAGGGGGTGAGAGGATTCACTTGAGACAGAGGGGGAGCAGAACAGGCAGACTGACTGAAATACACTGCTGAGGGGAGCAGCGGGCAGGACAGGAGAGGTCTGCTGCGCCATGTGGGTAGCTCCCTGACCGGGGATCCAACTCGTGCTGCAGTGGCTGCCTGTAGCTTCGTAGTGCTGAGACTTCACCCCCCTGTACCACTTGAGAGGCCCCTCTTGGCATTTTAATAAAACATTCATAGGAGATATCCAGGGAGCTGGTATCTCTTGTTGACTTTTTCTCTAAAGACACTAAAATTTGAATCTAGTGTCTAGCATTTAGGGTTCTTTCAATTAAGGGTAGCCATAAACTACCCGGTATAGTAGTTCAAAGTACGGACTTCAGAGTTAGATACTTGAATTGAAATCCTACCCCCTCAGCTTAGTAGTTGTGTAATCTTGGGCATATTAACTTCTGGGCATCAACTTTCCTCATCTATAAAATGAGAATAACAGTACTTGCCTTAATGTAACTGTGAATATTACGTGAGCATATGTGTAAAACAGCGCAGTGACTTAACATACAATTAATGTTAGTGAGCGGCAGTCATACCTATACTCATCTGAGTTATGATTCCCTTAGTAATTATAAAAAATTTTTTCAGTTGAGAAGCTCTGTGGGCATGGGAAAGTGTTAAGGACTTGGGGTGGTGAGGGCCACATTATTTTTGTGTTTTATAATCAAAATTTTATTTCCCATTCCCTAATGTATATTCCATAACAAATCTATATTTGTCTACATGTAAAAGAAACACTTTTCCAGTATAGCCCATAATGTAGCATCTAATACTTTATTACAAACCAGTACACAGTTGCTTTCTCCTTGAGAAGCTGTACTTGTACCTCTTGTTTTATCCAAGTTGTGTGGATCATCTCCTGAATCGTTCCTCAATATTTTCGTTGTGTCAATTTCTTATTTAGAATTTCCTCATCTTTTTCGTTGTTTAGCAAAATCTTACTTGGACTTGGAGGCCCACCTCACCCAGTCTTTTTTGACGACTGTAGCCCAGTCAGTCAGTGCTTATAGTGCTTACTATTAACCAAGCTCTTGATAAACCTAGTGAGCAAAAAGAATGATGCTAGGGAATTTTACTTGTGTTGGTAATAGAAATAATAATTTGACAATTAGGGAGTACTCGGATCATTTGAATTGAGTGATGGTGACTTTAAGTGCATTGTACAGTTTAAGAAGGAAGAAAATAATGTGAATAGTCTGGAAGAGTTTGGGGCCTAAAGATTATTAGTATGGCCTTGCAGGTAGAAGCAGCCTCTGTTTGCAAAGATTATAGAGTTAGGAATTGGGGGGGGAGTTATAGATCCATGCCCCTGATGTACTTGCTTTAATATTTTGCTTCATCTTGGGGAATTTGGGCTCGTTAAAAAAGCAAGAAGCTATTCTAGAGTAGGGAAGTAAGAGGATAAAAAGTATGTAGTGTGCTGAGGATTGAGCCATCCCACTGGTAACATTACGAAGAAGGATATACCAAACCTGATTATTGCGCTTATAAGAAAGAAATGGAAGGATTTCATCATAAAGATGGTGTTAGAAAGAAAAAGAGCGTTCTCTGTTTACATTTTCTGTCTGTTTTTCTTATTTGGCTCTTCTGCGGACTTCAGTGCTTTCCCATTTTTGGATTTAAGCTTAGAGGAAACTGTGACAGTTCTACTGTGATGACCACCTTGGTTCTTGTTACATCCTGCCTGGATGAATGCATTCGCTTCTTCATTGGCCTTTGCCTTTTTACTTTCTTATAATCCATCCTACCTAACTGGTCTCTCTAAAAAGTACAGTTCTGACGTGTCACTCCCCATTTGAAAAGCCTTTAATGACTTTCTGTTGCCTGTAAGGCTGACTGTTCACGATTGTCCATTAATGATCTGACTTCAAACTACCTTTCCACTGTTTTCTATACTTCCTTTATTAAAATAGCTTTGTATTTCGAGCAAATTGATAATTTCTTTCAACCTCCAGGATGTCCTATGTTTTCCCAGTCTTGTCTTTTCCCGTTCCATTTCCTCTTACATGAATACCACTTTGCCATTCTCTTAGCCTGGCTTTTCCCATAATGATATTTTCATGGTTCAGCTGAATTTTCAATAACTTCATGGGCACTTTCCTAACCACCCTTCCTCTTACTTCTTTTTGTAGAGTAATGAGGTTAGTGGTGGTGAAAAGGTTAGTAGGTGGCCGCATTATGGGCAAACTTTTCTTCCCTGTCTCATTTTTGCTTCTGTTTACAGTGAAAATGTGGTTCTTGACTGGCCAAATGGCCATATTCTTAATCTTGAGTTTCTGCAGCTTTTCAGTATTTTGCAAGGTGGATGCCAGATGATTCTTGTGTGCCGGAGTACTTACGGCAAGGTTTTCATTTGTAGGTACGGAGTTCTGATTGCAGTATTCGAAGCAACTAGATAGGTTTTGCTTTCTGGAAAGACTCTCATCTCTCACACTCAATAGTGGTTCTCAATTGGAAGGTGTGATTTTTGCCCCCTAGGGGACATTTGACACATTTGGAGGCAGTTTTAGTTGCCATAATTTGTAGTAGAATGCTACTGGCATCTAGTGGGTGGAAGCCAGGGATGCTGCTGTAAACATCCTATCATGCACGAAGGTAGATGCTCTTCCCTTTTAAGTATTCAGTTCAAGATGTCAGTAGTTCTGAGGTTGAGGGGAAAAAACTGCCCTGGTGTTAGATTTTTTTCTTCCCAAGTGCTACTTGTGTAGGTGTAAGTTTGTGAGCCTGTTTTGCAATTTAGAATAATGAAATCTAAACAGGTAGAGGAAGAGACCCTGGAAGTTATGTATTTATACAACTTGTATCCCTCAGTACAGTATTCTGCATGACATTACTAGATCTAATGGGTGGGAAGTTTCTTAAATAAATTTGATAAAGGCTAGCAGTTCAATATTCAGTGTGATGAAGTGCATTGTGAATCTCCCAGTCCCCAAAATGTTTTCCCTGGAATTGGAAGGGAATCTTTTTAATTACCTAGCCCAACCTTTTATAGTCTTTTAAAGGACCTTGATTAGATGGCCCTTTTCTCTTGTCTCTGCAAGTTTACTGCAAAATCTTTTTTCACTTAAAATCTTAATTTATGTCAGTGTCAGCAGGTATATTAACTTCATCTGTATTTGTCAGATTGTGATTTATTAGATCAACTAAAAATTGGGCTATTTTAGATTTCTTTATTCTGAACGTTAATAATGCTATTATCTGTCCCACCAGTAAATTGAAAGTTATGATCCCATCCTGAAATCTGCCCAATTTGTGATGGAGGATTAAGTTAATTATAGTTTTGAATGCTTTATATTTTTTGGAGAAAGGTGATTTATCATAAGCTCTTATGATGTTTTTGTAAAACTGCTCAACAGTCTTTAAATTGTCGAAGCATGAAGGTTTCGGGATTTAAGTGGGATGGGAATCATTGGTCTCATCAACCTTTTGCTCAGTATTTTAAATTTTAAGGAAGTTTCCGTGACACTTGACCTTACTCAGATTTCTTGGCTCTTTAGATTTGCAGTGTGTTTTTTTTTTTTTTTTTCTTTCTCCGCTTCCTTCCATTTTATTATACAAGCAATACCTGTTTACTCTGGTGACATTACATAAGCCAGAAAACAAAAGAATCTTACCACCTACCTTTTAGAACAAAAATGAGGTCACAGTATATTGTAATATACTTTTTGTATTACGATTTTTGTAATACGATTTTTCTTAGTTTACAGTGAAGCAAGCACTTTTTACAACTCTGCATCTTACTTTTTAAGGTTACATGCTACATTAATGAAATGACATAATTTAACTGATTTTCTTGGACATTTGATTTTCTTTTTGTTATGATCAATTAATGAAATAATAAATTAATAAAATAAAAACAAATTTGGACACATAGGCAGATTTTTAAAAGAGTGTTAAGCCTTACCTGGTTGTTTATGGCAATTAGAGCTAATATTGAGTGCTAATGAGACTTGGAGAGCCCAGTGATTTTGGTGTGTGCTTTTTTTCTGTCTACACAAGTCCTCAAGTACAGTGATGTTTTGGAGAATTTGCTTTCTGTTTTTTCTAGGCATTAAGAAGTTTTTCAGAAATTTATTTCTTTTATATTTGCCCATTTGTGTGTCGATTATTATAATGTCAGTGAGGGTGTGTATGTCACATACTTGGCTAAGAAGTTGCAAGTAATTTATTTAATCATCACAGCAGTTTTGTGAGGGATAGGTTCTTATTTGCCAATGAGGAAGTAAAAGGAACATGAATAGTTAAATAATTTAAATGACAGTGAATGCAAACCTGGACTTGTACCCCTTACCAGGAGTAATATTGAATCTCAGCATAACATTTCAAGTCAATTAAGGGAGAAGGGGTGTAGATTTCAGTCTTTTTTTTCCCTTATCAGTAGTATTGCTTCACATAGAAAGTCAAAAATACAGGCCTTCCGAAGGGGCATTCCTTCTGAAGACGTCTCTTTTTCCTCATCTCTCATTCCCCCCCCCTCCCTTCTTACTTAAATGATTGTTTTAGTAACTACTCTTTGCAGTGCAGTGTATACTATGGGGATATTGAAATTTAGGAGTGTATGTAAACAAAATAAACTCTTGCCTTTGGAGATGTATGTGATTAATGTTGAGTTCACAGATACACTTTCAGAGGGTCAGAGAAATCTTGAAAGAGACTGGGCTTGATACAGAGATTGTGAACTTTAAAGAATTAAGTAATTCCAAAATGACTTCAGAATGTTTACTGCTTAACTGCTTAACACGGTGGTGTGATGTTAGTTATGACCCTCCTTATGAGCCTCCTCAGTTTTGTGTAAGCTGTGCTACATCTGTGTCCTTGCCTTGGTCTTCAGAGGGAGGCTGTTTCCTGCCACTGCTAAGACTTGGGTAGTGGACTGCAACTACTCTGCTCATATGTTGTATTAATCATCTTGCACTGATAGCATGTCTCTTTGCACTGCTGGTATCAACTTTTTGTTGCTAGTAACTGTTTATACTAGGAATTACTATTAAATTTAAAATCAGAAATAGGAAAAGTGGATATAGAATAATTTGTGTTGCACAGAATGCCATGTACCAGAAAGTCCATAAAGATATAATTCTCAGCTCCAGATGGTCTAGTTTTTTCATGGGAAGTTCATTAAAATACAACCTTAGAATGAACTTTTAGCAGTTGTATAGAGCAATAGACTGATTTGATTTGTCTGTTAGTATTGGTGTTTATGTATGTAGATGATGTCTCAACCATTTAAATATTTTGATGTTAATGATTTGAATTGTACTATTATATATTGTCTAAAGATAAAAATATTTGGCCAAATTGAAAATTGCCTCATCCTTTTTTTTTTTTAAAGATTTATTTATTATTTATGCATATGAGAGCTGGGGTACAGGCCAGAGATGCAGTGGGTGAGAGGAGTCACCAGAGACAGAGCAGGGAACAGAACAGGCAGACTGACTGAACTACATTGCTGAGGGGAGCAGTGGGCAAGGCAGGAGAGGTCTGCCGCAGCATGTGGGTTTCTCCCTGGCGCTCTGGGACCGAACTTGTGTTGCAGAGGCTGTGGATTGCTTCATATTGCAGTGCTTAAGCCCTTGCGCAACCAGGGAGGCCCCCCCATCCTTTTTTTTTTTTTTTTTTTTTTTTTTTTTTGAGGGTGAGGAGGCGTATTGCTTTTGTTCAGTGATTCATGAGCTTTCTGGTTTCAAAACCCCTTTTCCTTTTAGAAATTGTTGAAAACCACAAAACACCATTATCAATGGGTTATCGATAGCAAATGTGTTAGAAACTGAGAAATTTTAAAAATATTTACTATACTATAAAATAACAAAACCTTTGCATATTATGAGAAACAATCTTTTGCCAAAACAGAAAAATTTAATGAATGACATTGTTTTACAGTTTCCACATTTTTCTAATGTGTAGCTTAGTAGAAAATGGCTGGGTTCTCATAGTTGCTTTTGCTTCCATTCTATTGTGATACGTTGTTTTGGATGAAGAATATTAAAGAAGATTTGGCCTCACACAGTAACGTACTTGGAAAGGAGAGTGTTTTAATATTTAATAGCCTTTTCAGATAAGTATGGATATTCTTTGATACCACACCCAAACTTGACAAGTAGTTTCATAAAAGTTAGTTTTAATGTGGAATCTAAAGCCATGTTAGTGTCCTTTTCATACTCTGTTACATTAAAATTCATTTACTCTCACTTGGACTGGCTTTGACCCATGCATGAGATCCTAACATTCATTGGTCATTAGGTCGTTCACTGAGTTCTGCAGCTTTTCCAAATGTTGACACATTTCACCAATTACATGGCATCAAAAATGCACATTCATTTATATAATCACTAATTACTTAATCAGAAATGACTTTTTAAAGTATGTGGAAATGTTGGGATTCCTGGTCATAGGTAACGAGTTTTCAAAATACTTTTGTTTGAAAACTCGGATTCTATCATTGGTAATAAAAGTGGTTTTTTCTTGAGTCACAGATTCACATTGTTCATTTTCAAGGAAATTTCTATTAACTACTCAAGTCTGAATAACCAGAGCTTTTTAGTCATTTCTGGCAAGTGAAAATAGTGTTTCATGGTGGGGGGGTGGGGGGGAGGATCTTCTAGTACAGTTTGCAACTTGGTTTATTTTTTTTTTTATTTAAACATTTATTTATTTATGCATATAAGAGCTGGGGCACAGGCCAGAGATGTGGGGGGTGAGAGGATTCACCAGAGACAGAATGGGGAACAGAACAGGCAGACTGACTGAAATACACCGCTGAGGGGAGCAGCGGGCAAGACAGGAGAGGTCTGCTGCACCATGTGGGTTGCTCCCTGGCCAGCCGGGGATTGAACTCGTGCTGCAGAGGCTGTGGATTGCTTCATAGTGCGGTGCTTAACCCTTTGTGCCACCAGGGAGGCCCTGCAACTCAGTTTATACCAGTGCTTTTCCCCCACAGAAATGCTGTGGGTCCTTTCCCTTTCATCACAGAATATTTTCCAAAATGTACATCCTCAACAGTTGGGATTTAATAAAGTTAATAATTTTTACTATTTTATCAAGGAAGTTGTAAATGGAATTGACCTTTATTTTATTTTATTTTTTAAAGATTTATTTATTTATACAAGCACTGGGTACAGTCAGAAGCACGGGAGGGTGAGAGAATTCACCAGAGCCAGAGCAGGGAACAGAACAGGCAGACAGACGAAATACATTGCTGAGGGGAGCAGCAGGCGCGGCAGGAGAGGTCTGCTCACCATGTGGGACTCTTGCTGGTGGCCGGGGATCAAACTGGTGCTGCAGAGGCTGCAGGACAGCTTTGCAGCCCAGCGCTTGACCGCTGCACCACCAGGGGAGGCCCTGACCTTTATTTTAAACTGTAAATGAATTGAGAATGCACAATGACTGTTAAGTATTTTTTTTTTTTTTTAAGATTTATTTGTTTATACACTGGGGCACAGTCAGAGGTGCGGGAGGGTGAGAGGATTCAGCAGAGATAGAGCAGGGAGCAGAACAGGCAGACAGACTGAAGACACTGCAGAGAGGAGCAGCAGGTGGGGCTGGAGAGGTCTGCCGCACCATGTGGGTTTCTCCCTGGCAGGCCGGGAATCAAACCCACGTTGCAGAGGCTGCGGGACAGCTTCACAGCGTGGCGCTTAACCTGCTGCGCCACCCGGGAGGCCCTGTGAAATATTTTGGTGCCTCTGCCTTGATTTGTGCTTTGAGGTACCAGCACTTTTGCTCATATTTTGTTTTGCACCCTCAATTGCATATGTCATCACTACAAAGAAAGGGGGCAGATAATATTGTAATATAACCATGAAAACAGCTTTGATCTTGTGGACCCTCAAAATATCTTCGAGATCCCCAGGAGTCCACAAATCACGTTTTAAGAACTGCTAGCTTAGTTCTTTACATAGATTTCATTTTGCTCATAGACCAAATAGATCAGAGTGGATGATGAAGAGGCAGATGATTGAGGTTGAGGTTTTTAGGTTGAGTTAGTAAATGAAGACAATTGCCATTACCTGAAAGAATGGATGTAGGTGAGGAGTAAGTGTGTTGGAAGGTGAAAGCGAATTTTGCATTTCAGGGCATTTGGGAAACACAAAGATGGGAATGTTGATTATTGTAGCTCAGCAAACGTTTTTCTGAGCTTTAAGAGACCTCCCTGTGCTAGTGGTTGTTGCCAAGAAAGTGAGTTGAGAGCAGGAGGGGACCTTGATATCAAGAATAGCAGCACTTCAAGAAGAATGGGTGGTGAGCATTACCTCAGTGTTTCAGAGAAATCAGGTAGACTGGAAACTGAGACATGACCATTGGATTTGATAATGAGATTGCTGGTGACCTTGGCCTCAGAGTACTGTGAGTACAAGCCCCACTATCGAAGAGCCAGGAGTGCAAGGGCGGCTATTTATCCTGTTCTTTGAAGAAGTTTTGGGGTAAAGAGAAAGACCCGACTCACTGGACAATGATTTGAGAGGTAGGCTGCACTTGGGGACAGGAGAAGAAAAGAGGGGAAAAAAGGCTGAAGCAAACTGTTGCTAACAGCTGTGATTCAATTAAGTTTGAAGTACAGTCTGTACTTAAGGAGAAGTGAGAAGTTGATCAAGACTGTGCTTCCTTGGCCAGAAAAATGCACAAATTGATGACATTTATTTAGCATGTAAACTTTTTGGTGAGGATGGGAAGTTCCTTCCTAACTGTTTTCTGTTTGATTGCTAGGTGTTTTCAAGTTTGCTTTATATTCAAATTTCAAGAAGTTTTTACAGAGGTTTTTTTTTTGTTGTTTGTTTTTTTTTTTAAATGCAGATGGTTGAACTTTAACAATCTGGGATTCTCTCAGAATGGGAACTTCTGTTTGGGCTACTTTTAGTCTGGTAACAAGTGACAAAAAGAAGGGTGCAATTCTTTCTCTTGTGCAGGGATTGTGCGCCCCTCCCATTCACCCTACTTGAAAGATAGACCCCGGATGGTTTGACGTTTTGACTGTTTTCTTTCTGAAGGCAGTTTGGAGTGCAGCCTCCAGTAGTGTTTGTATTAAAAACATGTGTGTTGTTTCTAATGTGCTTGTAGTTCTAACTTCCTTTTCTTCTTTCTCTTCTAGTCTGTTCTCTGGGGAGGCAGCAAGGGGCCGTGGAGCTGGCCTCGGCACTGGGAGAGGCTGGACTTCCTGTCTCTCTGTGCTGAATGGCTGCGATGGCGCCCGCTCTCACTGACGCAGCAGCTGAAGCACACCATATCCGGTTCAAACTGGCTCCCCCATCCTCCACTTTGTCCCCTGGCAGTGCCGAAAATAACGGCAACGCCAACATCCTTATTGCTGCCAACGGAACCAAAAGGAAAGCCATTGCTGCAGAGGATCCCAGTCTAGACTTCCGAAATAATCCTACCAAGGAAGACTTGGGAAAGCTGCAACCACTGGTGGCATCTTATCTCTGCTCTGATGTAACATCTGTTTCCTCAAAGGAGTCATTGAAATTGCAAGGTGTCTTCAGCAAACAGACAGTCCTTAAATCTCACCCTCTCTTATCTCAGTCCTATGAACTCCGAGCTGAGCTGTTGGGGAGACAGCCAGTTTTGGAGTTTTCCTTAGAAAATCTTAGAACCATGAATACGAGTGGTCAGACAGCTCTGCCACAAGCACCTGTAAATGGGTTGGCTAAGAAATTGACTAAAAGTTCAGCACATTCTGATCATGACAATTCCAGTTCCCTCAATGGGGGAAAACGAGCTCTCACTTCATCTTCTCTTCAGGGGGGTGAAGTGGTGGCATCAGAATCTGGGGACTTAAAGGGGGGTATGACCAATTGCACTCTTCCACATAGAAGCCTTGATGTAGAACACACAACTATATTTAGCAATAATAGCACTGCAAACAAATCTGTAAATTCCATGGAACAGCCAGCACTTCAAGGAAGCAGTAGGTTATCACCTGGCACAGACTCCAGTTCTAACTCGGGAGGCCTCAAGATAGAGGGTAAAAAGTCTCCCTTGTCTTCCATTCTTTTCAGTGCTTTAGATTCTGACACAAGGATAACAGCTTTACTGAGGCGGCAGGCTGATATTGAGAGCCGCGCCCGAAGGTTACAGAAGCGATTACAGGTTGTGCAAGCCAAGCAGGTGGAGAGGCATATACAGCATCAGCTGGGTGGATTTTTAGAGAAGACTTTGAGCAAACTGCCAAACTTGGAATCCTTGAGGCCCCGGAGCCAGTTGATGCTGACTCGAAAGGCTGAAGCTGCATTGAGAAAAGCTGCCAGTGAGACTGCCGCTTCCGAGGGACTTAGCAACTTCTTGAAAAGCGATTCAATTTCAGAAGAATTGGAGAGATTTACCGCTAGTGGTATAGCCAACTTGAGGTGCAGTGAACATGCGTTTGATTCAGATATCACTGACAGTAGCTCTGGAGGAGAGTCTGATATTGAAGAGGAAGAACTGACCAGAGCTGACCCTGAGCAGCGCCATGTACCCCTGTGAGTAGAACCCACGCATAATGTCATTCATGAAATGTTGGGATAAAGGAGAAAGACATGGTGAATCTCCATAATGGCAAGAAATGAAATTCTTTGTAAAAAGGTGTCTAAGTTCCATTTACCTTTTTCCTAATTTTAAGTGGGAGGGTGCATATACCTGCTAATCAAGAAATGGAAGATATTTCTCGGATAGTGTTGTGTTGCTATAGGCTAATAACTCCTAGTTTCCCATTGAAATTTTATTTATTAAGAAAAGTCTAGAAGGCATCCTAGTTTTGAAACATTTCAGACTGCATAGATACCTTTTGAAATTGTACATAGGATATTCTTTATATGACTTTAGATTTTGTTGTTTCTAGTAAGTGGGACACAGTTAACTTTGCTGGAATTGGTAGTTGCTTTTAATTGAGCTTTTTTATAGCAGAGAATGTACCCAGTCTGCAATTTTAGCACTTGAGATATTCTTAGATTTTTTAAGACTTAATAACCAGAAAATGCTTCAGAGTATTTTATAGGTTGCCTCCAAGCACAGCCTGCATCTACAACTTGATTCTCTTCCTGAAAGAGCTCCCCCCCCTTTTTTTTTTTAAAAAAAAGTCATAGTTCTCTTGGATAAAGTAAATGTATTGACATACTTGGGATACTTACTTGTTTTTCCAAATTTTATGGTTTGATGAACATTCCACAGTAAACTTTTCATGGGTGGCACTCCTGCAGCCAGAGGTGCTTCACCATGATGTTTGTTTGTTTGTTTAAATATTTATTTATTTATACAAGCACTGGGTACAGTCAGAAGCTCGGGAGCGTGAGAAGATTCACCAGAGCCAGAGCGGGGAACAGAACAGGCAGAGTGACCGAAATACACTGCTGAGGGGAGCACGGGTGTGGCAGGAGAGGTCTGTCGTGCCATGTGGGATCCTCGCCATAGGCCGGGGATTGAACCGGTGCTGCAGAGGCTGTGGGCAGCTTTGCATCCCAGCGCTCAACCGCTGTGCCACCAGGGGAGGCCCACCACCATGATGTTTTAAAAAAAATTTTTTTTTCATCATGGTCTTACCTCCTAATCCTGCTTCAGTGTCCTCAGGGATAAACAAGGAAGTAAAATATGTCTCCTTTAACATAAATCAGTCATTTATCTACTTACAATTGTTAGATTTATGAGAAAGGGAACCATGACAACTTGGAAAAAAGGACAGGAGAACTGACTAATAGATCCTTTTTCATTTTCTCTTTGGGTAAGGATGTTGTAAAGGTTGGATTACTAGAGAAGACTGAAAAAAATGGATGTCTTAGAAAAGTTGGCTTTTCCTTATCTGTAGTAAAAAGGTCACTAAGATTTTCACTGGACACTTTATTAAGATGGCCATGCTTCTGAGCCATTAGTAAATTTCCTTTTTTTTTTTTTTTTTTTTTTTTAATTTTGTCTATACTGTCCCCATAGATAACACTATATCTGAACATGAAATTTAGGTTTATGTTTCTATTTTGAGGGGGGAAATCTGGAAAATTTTGCTGAATTTCTTCCTGCTAGACCTAGTTCCATTGCTGTTTGTTAGTAACTGTTCTTAAGATCTAAAGCAGATGTATTTCAGGGGCTTGCTATTGCAGTAACAGTTACCTTTTCCTTAAATTGCATTAGTAGCTTAAATCAACTTGCCAGTATTTGTAACATTCCCTGTGACTTTGCTTTAAATAGTACTTTTAAAAGTTTTGGGTAATGTTAAATATTTTCTGCTTAAGCGTAATTTCATAAAATAATGTAGTTGAAACATTTTAAATTTATCTACTTATTTTGTGAAATTGAGGGAAAAAATCTAGTAACCATAAGCTTTTTGTTTTCAGAATACATTATATTAAAAACATTTCTAAGTTTTGGTAATATTGTGGGTAAGTGAAATCAAAATACCTTTAGGGAGAACTTCTCTTATTCATCTAATAATCTAGTGATTTGAAAAAACCTGTTAGTTCATTGATTCACTCTATTCATTCTGGGCTTTCTTGTCCCACATGATTTGTTGATTGGAAAGGTGTGAAGTATAAGGATAACTAAGGGATCATATTAGGAAACTTTCAAATCAGTTGAATCATCTTAGAATTAAGTTAACTAAGTAATGCTTTAAACAGTTGAATTTCCAGGCATCAGATCATATTAAATTCAGGAAGATTTGGACACCCAAGTGTACTGCCAAGTAAATATACCTTTTGCACATTATATATAATTAAATTTAAAACCACCAATAAAGCATACTTACTTAAAAGTTCTTGTTGAGCAAGGTTACCAAATTGACTCTGAAGGCTGGTATGTCATCCTGTGTTTGTTGACCTTCAGAGTATTTTAAAGATTTTCAGAGTTGGCCAGATGATTTGAGTGTGGAGGCGCAGGTTTAATTAAAAAAAAGAAAAGGGAAATTTTTTGGATGCTGAGAAGACTTTTCTTTGTGATTTAATACTCCCTCTCAGATCTCATAACCACATTTCTTGAGTTCTAATAAGAAATTAACTTTTTCAGGATTGACCCAATTTGGTGAATTTCAGCTCTTGTGGCCTGGCCTTCTAGTAGCATGCCTAATATTTCATGTCTTTGCTGAAGTATTTCTGCTAGACTTAAAGTCACTAGATTTAGTCTAGGTATCCATGATTAAAATATTTAGTGAGGAGACTGTTGAATTGTTTTTTAAATGATGCTGCTTAAATTTCAAGTGAATGGCTCTGTGAAAATTCCAAGCTCTTCACCAAGAATTCATTGTGTGATTCCCCCCTGCCCCCTCACCTTGTTCTAGGCATATGCTAGAAGTAGCAGAATGACTGATCTTTATATGTAGTTGAAATTTTTGGCAAATTGTATGTTACAGTTTATAATTTGTGAATTCTACATAAGACATGTTAGAGTTCTTTCCCTTGATTAATTTTTTAGTTTGATCTTATGTTTAGGTTAAAACTGTCATACCTTTTTGTTTTAAACTTTTTGGAAAATCTTCCTAAACTTTATATAGTTTCCTGTCTTGGCACATGGAACTGCTTTGAAAATTTTGTTTTATATTGGGTTTGACCTATATCATTGTTTAGTAACATTACTGTGGGTGGAGTAGGGATTTAAGTGTCATCTCCTTGAACTGGAACTGGTAGGAAACTGTTTCATTATATCTTAATGCTTATTTTTTTATTTAGAAGTAAAAGTGAAAGTGCTTAGTTACCGTAAAATGTGTAATAGTTGAGTGTGTGCTTGTGTGTTCTTTTTTCTTTCTTTTTATTTTTCTTTATAGTCCTTCCCTTTCCCCACCTAAAGAGTTTTCCCAGACCCATAATTCATTTTGTTAAATTTTTGGTTTACATTTACTTGGTTGTTGTGGTTATAAACTTAACATAGAAGGTATACTTTCCAGATATTTTCTTCACTGTATTCTTAGATCAGCAGCATTCTGAATACCTGGACCGTGTTATGTAGATCTCTCTCCCTCCCACCCCCAATATTTTTCCTCCCTCATCTGTTAGTATATTCTTATCTTGAGGGTTAGTAGACAAATAACCCAATGAAATGTTTCATTGCGCCTACTGAAATAGTGAGGATGTCAATCCTTATATGACCTGGGGAAGAAAAAGACACCACCAAGAAGGAATGTACATAGCTCTCCCAGGTGTTTAGTCTGTTTTTATTCCCCAGACACTGTCGTTTGTGTTGTTCACTGGGTTCCTCTTTTCCTGTTGACTGGAATTTTGACAACTCAGCTTTTAGGTCTTACTGTTGTACCTTTTTAAAAACCTTGTACCTGTCTTGCTCTCCCTGTTCTTGTTTTATTTTTATGCCATTATTTTTGGTTTAACTTATGCTAGCCTCTCTCGGGTGGTAGATACCTGAAGTCTATTCCACTTCAGGTGAAAATACAGTAGATGCTCAGTTGAGTGACACTGAGAAAGTTATTTGGATTTTGGATTGTCTTAATTGTAGTGACTTTACTTTGGGGGAATTTCACTTTTTTTTTTGCGTTATTAATGAAGACTTCAGTGCATAATGAATTACTGCTGTGCTTGTACATTTTACTTTTTAGGTACCGCAGAATGTTTTGTGATATAATTCTTACTTGGATTTATTATGTGTACATGGATGAAAATGTCTAAGGTGACTGTCACCTAGACTGGTTCTTATTTTCCTATTTACTAGAAGGCCAAAGGTCTAACTAACCCTTCTCTGCTGCAGACTAGCTGTAGGACTTACTTAACTGTTTTTCTAATAAAATTAGGAAATTGAACTTTATGATCACTAGGGCTCAAGCACTCTGACCTGTGATTGGTGACGCCGTTATCAGCACTATTTTTTGCATTGGGGGATACTGAAGCAAAATTCCCTGTAGGTCACTGTTAGAACTTGAAACAAAACAGCTTTCTTGGCTTAAGACTAAGAACTTTGATTCTTTTCTAATGGCTTAATTTTTTTCTTCATAATTAAGGTAATTTTTGCATTTCCTATTGTCTGTGCTGGATATGTGGGTATAGTCCCATTATGTTTTTTTTTTTTTTAATAGAGGCATGTTTTATTTGTTTGTTCGTTGTTTTTTTTTTTGTTTATACATGCACTGGGTACAGTCAGAAGCGTGGGAGGGTGAGAGAATTCACCAGAGCCAGTGGGGGGAGCAGAGCAGGCAAAAGGACCAAAGTACACTGCTGAGGGGAGCAGCGGGCGGCAGGAGAGGTCTGCGCGCCATGTGGGACCCTCCTCCGGTGGCCGGGGAGCAGCCGGGGATCGAACCGGCGTCGCAGAGGCCGCGGGCAGCTTCACAACCCAGCGCTCAACCGCTGCGCCACCGGGGAGGCCCTAGTCCCATTATGTTTTTAATGGAAGTTACTTCAGAGCTGGGTAAATTTTGTTGAACACCTTTTGACTTAATGGCCCTTGTTGTTGTTGTTTTTTGCTAGCATGCATATGACATCCAGTGGCAGAAATAGGAACTTCTGCATTTTTTCTTTCTATTCCCTATCTTTTTTTTTTTTTTTTTCCCCTGAGAAGATAGATAGATATTGAGAATTATTCTTGGTGTGATCCTGAGGGAAGAAGTTAGGCAACAGCAATGTGGCAGATGCAGTTGCTACAAGTGTTTTATGTTGCTTTGTGGATGTTGTTTTCATTTTCTGTAATGATAGTGAAAGTACTTTTCTGATAGTATTGAATCAAGCATATAAGTCCTTATTGAATGAACACATGTTTAAGACACAAGTGATGCCATAGGTGAGTGAATATGCTCAAGAGTTTATGGTTTTGATGAGGAATGGAGACACTGTAAGGCAAAGATGAGCAGTGTCTGAGGGCACAAAGTAGTAGAAGTAAATACTAGGTGATGGAAGTGAAATAAGGTGAGCTCACAGCTGAGTGATGTTAGAAAGAAAAAAATATTAGAAGTGAACCTTGAAGAATGGTTGGGATTTTGATCGTTTTCTTTTTGGGTCTACTGAGGTAGATCAGTATAGGTAGACTGCACAGCATACAAGAAGGTTGGCATGTGGCTTCGAAGAGGTAGAAGTAATGGCATGTGACTATGGTGGACTAGAGTGGGGATATTTTAGAGACTTAGTAATACAGGTAAGCATGATAAATACAGTATAAAAAGGAAAAGAGAAAATCGCAGAGAAGATGCAGAAATAGATTTAATGGGGGAACAGTAGATGTATGGGAGTAGTGAAAGAGGGATTGTTACTTATATTGAAGTTTCAAGCATGGGTGACTATAAGAATATAGTTTGCAAAATAGCCCTAGTAGCTCATTGAGGTCCCAATTCTTTGCTAGTGTATTAAAAATGGTTTCTGTATTATATCTTTCACAAATTCCGGTAGATGTTCAAAAGTCAGAAAATAAACTTCCAAGTAATCCTCTATAAACAGAGAATGCAGAGTTGACCCGAACAGATCTCAGAGCCTTAAATTGGAGTATTTGGAATTGTTTAATACATTTATCAGATACATTGAATTAACTACCTTGTGATGAGGTTACTAGGCGTTTAGAATATAGTGGTAAAAAAAGATGCAATCTAATCTCTGCCCTGCCCTCAAGGAAAATACAGATCAGAAAGAGATTAATCAAGGGGTTAAAGGCACAGCACTACCAAGCTGTTGCCAGCCACTGCAACATGAGTTCAATCCCCAGCCAGGTTGCTAACCCACATGGCAGCAGACCTGTGCTCCCATCAGCAGTGTATTTCAGTAGATCTGCTTCTTCTGCTCTGCTCTGTCTCTGGTGAATCCTCTCACCCCCTGAGTATCTGGCCTACACCCCAGTTCTTGTAGGCATAAAAATAAATATTTAAAGAAGAAAGAGATTAATCATTTGAGCAAGTAAGTCACACAGTGGTTACAGTGTCACAAATAAAACTCCGGTGCTTTGAGTTTTCATATGGGAATATCTAATTGAAGATGGGCAGGGATGTCAAAGCAAATATCTTGAAGAGGGTAACGTAAGCTGAGAATTTAATGATGAGAAGGGATTGGTGGTGAAGAAGGAAACCGTGTATGTTAAGGCATTAGGAAGGGGGGCTATGGGGTGCTTGAGACCTTAAAGAACTGAGCAAAGTATAAGGAGAGAGTGATGAGTAATGAGACCAGAGAAAGTGACTGCAGGCAAGGTCACATCAGCAGTGTTTACACATCATTGGACTTTTATTTTACTTTTTATTTATTTATTTTTTTTAATAGAGGTATGTTTTAATTTACTTATTTGTTTGTTTGTTTTGTTTATACATGCACTGGGTACAGTCAGAAGCGCGGGAGGGTGAGAGAATTCACCAGAGCGGGGAGCAGAGCAGGCAGAAGGACCGAAGTACACTGCTGAGGGGAGCAGCGGGCGGCAGGAGAGGTCTGCGCGCCATGTGGGACCCTCCTCCGGTGGCCAGGGAGCAGCCGGGGATCGAACCGGCGCCGCAGAGGCCGCGGGCAGCTTCTCAACCCAGCGCTCAACCGCTGCGCCACCGGGGAGGCCCCTCATTGGACTTTTAAACTATCTTTTTTTTATTGTGTAGAGAGTAGGGTTGTTGGGGACTTCCCGAGACCAGTTAGATTGTTATGGTAATCCAGGTAAGAGAGAATTGTGGACTCAACTTTTGCCAGGAAGGAAGAAAAGAATTGGTGGTAGGGTGAATAGGACTTGTGACTTACTGGATATAGTTTGTAGGTGTCCAGAGGGAGGGATGCTGGTTATTCCTAGATTTTTGGCTAGAGTAACTAGATTGGATGGATATGTCAACACGGTTAAGGAGCCGATGGGGGAAAGGTTATTGAACATGAAGGACATTCACTAATTTTTCATTTAAATAATTTGGCTGTTTGTGTATACTCAGGTTTGCAGAGCATAATATTAGATTTCATCACCCTGATAAAACAGTTGTTTTGGTAGAAAAGGAAAAGCTTAGGGGAATGTATTCTGTTTCAAATGATGGTATTTAGTTTCTCCACCCTCTCTATAAACAAAGACCAAAATGGACTAGATTATTTTTCAACTTAGAAATTCTTGCCTAAGGTCATCTCCTTTCATATCTAACAGTTCATTATCCTTTCCTGTTTTCATCATGTATCTAGGAAAATTGTGCTCATATATTCAATTTAAAGAGAGCTTTAAATTTCTATAAATTTGAGTAAATTGACTCCATTCTTTACACTAGGCCGGGTCTTTTAAAAAAATCCAATTAGGTCCTCCCTGGTGGCACAGGGGTTAAGCACTTCACTATGAAGCAGTCTGCAGACTTGGCAGCACAAGTTCCACATGGCGCAGCAGATCTCTCCTTGTCTTGCCCGCTGCTCCCCTCAGCAGCATGTTTCAGTCAGTCTGCCTGTTCTGTTCCCCACTCTGTCTCTGGTGAATCCTCTCACCCCCGCATCTCTGGTCTGTACCCCAGCTCTTGTATGCATAAATAAATAAATCTTTTTTTTAAAAAAAATCCAATTAAACCCATTAATTAAGACTTTGTGGTAATTTTAACCTGTTTGATTTTCATTTGTATATTTTAGCTTTTTGCACCAAAGTGGTAAACAAAATTACTTTGAAATATATCTCAGTCTGATAGACTCTATTCCTCAAACAGAATAGACTGTAAAGCTGTTAACTTTATAAATAATGTTATGGGTTGCTCTGGCAACCTATTTAGAAGCATTGTAGTGTCTACATATAGATTATTTTTAGAACTCAGGTAAGAGAATTTGTTGAGAAAATTATTTTGGACTAATGGGAAAGTAGAGATTGAGGAATGGCAACCAGAAAGAAAAAGGAGTAACAGTCCATTTTTTTTTTAAGATTTATTTTTTCATGCATACAAGAACTGGGGTATAAGCCAAAGGTGTGGGGGTTTGAGAGGATTCAACAGAGAGAGTGGGGAGCAGATCTATAGAAATACACTGCTGAGGGGCACAGTGAGGGAGACAGGAGAGATCTGCTGCGCCATGTGGGTTGCTCCTTGACTGGCCAGGGATTTAACTCAGCATTGAACTCATGGCGAAGTATCTGGTGATAGCTTGATAGCGCTGTCTTTAACCCCTGCACCACCAGGGAGGCTCCCTATTGAGGCTCCAGGGAGGCTCCATTTTGAGTCATTTTCTTATAAATTGTTTTACTTTCGCCTAATAGAATAATGGGCATCAGCAAGGGAATGGATTGATACTGAATATATGTAGTGAACATTTTCTTGCTCACCCTTTCATTCCTGTTCCTACTTGTTCCGGTAACTTAAGATATGCATCCAGGGAACATAAAAACTGAAGGAGACAGTGTAGGACAGTTGGGACTAAATTAGTCTGAAACCTGGGAGATCAAAGAACCCCCAGGGAATTTTGACTGAACTAATTTGGTTGAGCTAGGAAACAACATTTAAAACCAACTTTACTTAATCAGAAAAGAGTTGAGATGTATTGATGGGGGCGAATAATTTACATTTGATTTTTTGAGCTAGGCAGTGTTACAGGTGCTTTACACATATTAACACATTCAGCCCTTATGGCAGTATAGTGAGATTTAGATATTATCTTAGTTTTATAGACAGACTGAAGAGCAAAAATTTAAGTAATTTGCCAGCTAATAAGAAATGAGTAATCTAGCCTGTTGACCCACAGCCTGGACATAAACTCTCTATTAGTGGAAATAATCAATTTGTCCTTGAGATTTGATAAAAAGAGATCTATCACACATCATGTAAAATGTGGCATTTAATTAAAGAGACTTCATAGTAGTATTAAATAATTTGATGATAGAGGAAAATGGTATGTCTTTCAACCAAGTATACCCTTCAGCCTGTTACCATTTCTTCTGGAGAAGGTGGGTGGGGCATTTTCCTGTGGCAGACATAGCTTCTAGGAAGTAGCTGGAGTGATATTTTTTTAAAAGGAATTAATGTGTATTAAAGTATAAGAATTTCCATGTTAGGTAGTTTACTTGTGGTATATTATTTAATCTTTAAAATATTCATATAGATGAACCTGATAGCCCCATTTTACAATTGATACCCAAGACTTACAGCTGTTTCAAATCTGTTGAAAACATGATAAAGACAAGTTAGTTTTTTTTAATGCTCTTTCTACTATTTTTCTCTTGGAATTGGTTGGGAGGGAGCAAAAAGAAGAATCTTTTTCAAGGAATGAAGCAACCTGAGGCTCATAGCTTTGCTGTTTGCAAAACCCCTTTAGATTCACTGATGTGCATCCTTGAGGCAAGATGGGAAGGTTAAATAGTTTTTCTCTACCATAATAAATGATTCAGGGAGATAACTTATTTCATTTTTTTTTCCATCAAATGGGTAAAATAAGCATTTTTGACATTCTGAGGGATTGATATATATTTTAACTTCGGTGGAAAAGTCCTCTTTCTTTCCCTTGTTGCTAGAAAAAAAATCTCAGATGTGAAAATGTGTTTTTATGTTCTTTCTCCTTAATTTTCCCCTTGTGTTTACATCTGGTGAATGTATTTCTTGTAAGTATATACCTAAATGTTTTTTGAAGTATTTTCCTTAAGAAAATTCTTTTTGGTAGAGCTAGTTACTGTATGAACTTGGAAGGTAATAGCAACTAATCAGAAAGGTAATAGCAACTAAACCGTGCTCTGATTGGTTTTTAGCCAGTCATGAATTTGTGTCTTCAGTGTGTTGAGTATAAGTTTTATGATTATTTGATAGTTTGTATCTTTTAAATGTTTGATATATTTATTGATTTGAAAACCTGAGGATAAATTGGAGGTAATTTCTTTCTAGCATTTATGAGATTAGTACTGAAGAGGGAGCAATATGGTTGAAGAAATTATGGACATATTGAGAATTTTTAATTTTACTTTTCTCTTTTGATCTTTCTGGGCTTAAGTTCCTCACTTACAAATCTGGATTGTATCTTTTTGAAAAATGTTGCTCGTTTTTTAATGATGGCACCCAGGCTGAAATGGAAAGAAGGGCTTCTGTTACTCTTAGGCATAGTGTGTTTTGCTGAGGTGTGCTTACGGACCATGTGACCCTCCGTGTAGCTCACACTACCTACATTTCTGTAGGGAATCCGCTGTCTGGATCCCATTGGGAGTTAGTGGCAGTGTAGCAGTCTGCTCACTTTCACCAGGCAACCTGGTGTGCCTGTGGTAACTGGGTTTTTAGGGGTTGTGTGGTTGGTTTTTTTGTTTTGTTTTGTTTTTTTGTTTTTTGTTTTGGTGTGGTAGTGTTCCACTTAATGAAGAAATCTGAAAGTAAGGTTACAAAACATGGACACTGAGGGTGAGTGTAGTGAGAGAGGAAAAGGCCTTTCTTTACCCACTGGGTATTTGGTTCACTTATTAAAGTTGTTATTGGAATGTTAATACTTTGGAAGTAAATATCCCTAATGAAAAACAAGCCTCTATCGCTCCCCTCCTGTAAATAAGCATAACAATAAACATTTTTATTCTTGGCTTTTTTTTAAAAAAAAACAATCAAAAGTCTTCATTTCTATTTTTTTCCCATACAAATTTGACTAAAAACTGTTACGGATTGTTTAGTTCATTTTTTTTTAGGATAATTAAGGAACTGCTTGCTTTTTGATATTTCCAAATATGAAAGGCAGAATTTCAGCTGCTGCTTTTTAGATGCGTAAAGTTAATGTGATTGTATCCTTCATTGATTCATTTATTTGCTTTTCATAGACCTTTCTTCACCACTGAAAGATCCAGAGCTTTTCTTTTTAAAATTCCTCAGATCTTGAGAGTTTTCAGCTGAGTTGTTGCAACCAATTCTCTAGATATCCAGCTGTTGGAAAATATTTTTCTTATTAAATTGGCACTTCTCCAGTAGATTTTTCCAGTAAGTATTCTTTGGGCACACCCTATGCCTAGTAAATTTTGCAAGATTTTTATTCACAAGACTGGACGAGAGACCAGTCTTTTCTTTGTAAGATGAAAACGGAGTGAGTCTTCGTTAAGGCTCATTTTGCTTTTTGCCCTGCTGTGTAGAAACTCAATATCTTATGCAAATACATTCAGATGGTCACAGAAGTAATTTGACTTGTAATTTAAGTTGGAAAGGCTAATACTGTATTTGCAGGAAGTTTGCTTGGTGCAATGATTGTCCTCCCAATTGAGAATTCCCATCATTTGCTCTAAATATTAACTTGTTATTAAGTAGCTCTTAGACCAAAGTATTGAGAAATGTGGTATCTTTGATATTTGCAAGTGTACATTCAAGATGTTGAGGTGATGAGTATGAACCTGGCTTTATATTAAGTCTAGGAGTATATTTGTGTTAAAGTCTAAAGCAATGTTAGGTTATTTATGCTTCCAAGGTTTACTCTAAATAGTGTAATGGTGTTAAAAGAATGAGATGAGTTTTCTTAATTTCGCCCATGAACATTAAGATTGGCTGACAAATTTATGGGAGTGTTAAGGTAGAGAATTCCTTGGGTGTTTCCTACAACCTTCAAAGAGCTTTGGTATATATTCTTTTACTAGATTGTTCTTAAACGGTGATCAGAAGAGTTAACCATTGTTGAGAAACTGAGTTAGAAACTAAGATGTCATCATTGAGAACAGTCAAACGGGTTCCTGTGCCAGTTCTAGAAAAGGCAATCCAGAATTCTCTGAGCAAAGATTAATAAATGTCAAAGTCTTCAGCTTAATTATTTGGTGACTGGCCTTTTAAGATCATTTATCATTAAGATTAACCTTGATAGAGAAAGAAGCACTTCTGTAAGAATTGGTGAAAACATTTAGGAAGAATTGAGAACTTGGTTCTTGCCTTCAAGCAATGTTTTATGTAACTCATTCCACAGACAAAGCACTACCAGGGAGTAAAAGTAGGCATTAAAATTAGTGTGTCTCTTTGGTATTACATACATGGTACAGGTATCAAATGGTGACATTTAAGGGGTTGAAGGAGTGGTTTCTCTGGGTTAAGGTGATCAGAGGCCTGTGAAAAGATGGGACTTTAATTTGGATCAAGGCTGACAGTTTGGTTTCCAAGAATTGAACTAGGGTCTTTCAGATCTAAGGTTGAAGGACCTCAAGTTGAGAATGTTGTGTTGGATAACGGGAGAGAGCTATCTTCCAGAAATAAAAGATTCAAAAAGGGTTTAAGAAAGTGGAACTCTCCTGCATTGCTGGTGGGAGTGCAAACTGATCCAACCACTATGGAAAGCTGTGTGGAGATTCCTCAACCTACTAAAGATAGTGCTTCCATATGATCCAGCAATTCCACTCCTAGACATTTACCCAAAGGACACAGAAACATGAATTCCAAAGAGCATCTGCACCCCTATGTTTATAGCAGTACTATTTACAATAGCTAAGCTTTGGAAACAACCCAAATGCCCAAAAATAGATGACTGGATCAAGAAGATGTGGTATAGGTCCTCCACGGTGGCGCAGTGGTTGAGCGCTGGGTTGCGAAGCTGCCCGCAGCCTCTGCAGCGCTGGTTCAATCCCCAACCACCGGGCGAGGGCCCCACATGGTGCACAGACCTCTCCTGCTGCCCACTGCTCCCCTCAGCAGTGTATTGTCAGTCTGCCTGTTCTTTTCCCCATTCTGGCTCTAGTGAATTCTCTCACCCTCCCGCGCTTCTGACTTTACCCAGTGCTTGTATAAATAAATAAATAAATCTTAAAAAAAAAAAAAAAAAGCTGTGTTACATATACACAATGGAATATTACTCAGCATTCAAAAAAGATAAACATGTGCAATTTGCAGCAACATGAATGGCGCTGGAAGGGATCGTGCTCAGCGAAATAAGCCAGAAAGAAAAAGAAAAATACCAGATGGTCTCACTCATAGCAGGAATCTAGAAAACCTAAATAAGGGACCAGGAAAAAGAATAGCTATAAGAAGGAAAAAATCAAAATCAACAAACAACTATGAACCAGAGACACACTATTGGGGGGGGGGTGGGGAAATGAGGGATTGGGGTCAAAATAAGGAGGTTGCAATTGTATGGGGAATAAAAAATAAAATTAAAAAAAAAAAAGAAAGTGGAAGAAGGTATTGGAAGATTATGCTGTTACGTTGTTTTTAAATGCCAGGCTAGTGCATTTGAATTTTATCCTAAGAACAGTGGAGAAGCACTAACGTGAAATGGCATGGTTACAAGTGTTTATTAAAGGTTTCTCTAATAGTGATGTGGGCTGAATTGGAGATGTGGGATGGTTTAGAGCAGGGCAAGACTTAAAAGCAAGTAGCCTAGCTGTAAATAAAATGTTTTTTGAACCAGGGTGATGGATATGGAATGGAAAGGCCCAGATTGAAGAATTAGAGAATTTTAAAGCTCACTTTGGAAATAAGAGCAAAGATTTTATTTATGTGAGAAATCTTAGGGACATGCTAAAGATTATTAGCATAAGAGTCAAGGTTGTACTAGAAGTCCTGACTCCAAAGCCAAAATCTTTCAGTGATTTCACATTTCACAAAATTTGAAACTTAGTGACATGACTGAGTTTTGATGGTAGAAAATTGGCAGAATATTGGAAGTAGGATGGGTAGGAAGAGATGTCAGTGTTTGGGGAGGTAAGGAATCGAAATAAAAGGCCTTTTTGTTAAAGAGTTTATGAGGAGTGACTGTGTTACCTTTTTATGTTTAGCTCTTAAATATTGTGTGCATTTTGAAGTAAGATTTTAACTTTATTTTCCTTCCTCCCCATTGATAGCCAGTTGTTCCAAAACAATATATTGAGCACACCATTTTTTTTCAGTGATTTGAAATTGTAAACTAAATTTATATACATGTTGTTTTTAATGTATTGTCTTCTGTTCATTGATCCAGTGTCAGTTCCTGGATCTATCACACTGGATTACCAAAAGCTTTAAATGATACAATAGGTTCTACATACTATACATAATATACACTTTTGCTCTAAGTATCTAGTAACTGTACTTAAAACTTATTGAGGTGTTATTTTTGTTTATTATCATCTTCTGTATGAGTTTTAGAATCAATTTATCTGCTTCCTTTCAATCATTCTGGGGTTGGAATAGCTTTGAGATTGTGCATTATTTTGTAGATAGGATGTTTTGACAATTTTAGGTCTTCCAAGGTTGTGATCCACGCCCCCCCCCCCACCTGCCCTTGCATTGAGGTCCCTTTATCTCTAGAGTAAAATCTGTACTTTCTATGTAGCTCTTACACCTTTTCTCTTAATTTATTTCTCTGCATTTTACAGAATTTTTTTTAAAGATTTATTTATTTATTTATTTATTTATTTATTTATTTATGCAAGAACTGGGGCACAGGCCAGATGTGCAGGAGGGTATGAGGATTTACCAGAGACAGAATGGGGAACAGAACAGGCAGACTGACTGAAATGCACTGCTGAGGGCAGCAGCGGGCAACACAGGAGAAGTCTGCTGTGCCATGTGGGACCTTCGCCAGCCGGCAGGGATCAAACCAGCGCTACAGAGACTGGATAGCTTCACAATACGGCGCTCAACCGCCTGCGTCACCAGGGGAGGCCCCATTATACAGAATTTTACTGCTATTAAGAATGAGATACCTTGGTGTGTGGGAAAACTTTATTATAAGTTGCTTGCTATAAGATAATTTGCGAATATCTTGCTGTCTTTAGTAATTTGGTCAGTGGATCAATACTTCTGACAAGGAAAGCAATAAGCTAAAAGCAAAGTCATTTGGCTGAATTTTTCTGCATTTTCTTCTGTCTGAGTATGAAATTTGATTTTCATTAATCCAAAACTGCAGCACTGGAGGTGATCTCAGTCAACATTTTTGTGATAACAGTTTGGCAGGTGCAATTGAAAGTAAAATTGCCAGTCATCTTTGAAGTATTTTTTTTTTTTTAAAAAAGATTTATTTATTTATGCATACAAGGCCTGGGGTACAGGCCAGAGATGCAGGGGTTGAGAGAATTCACCAGGAACAGAATGGGGAACAGAACAGGCAGACTGACTGAAATACACTGCCGAGGGGAGCAGTGGGCAAGACAGGAAAGGCCTTCCTCGCCATGTGGGCTGCTCACTGGCCGGCCGGGGATCGAAATCGTGCTGCGGAGGCTGTGGATTGCTTGATAGTGCGGTGTTTAACCCCTTGTGCCACCAGGGAGACCCTTAGAAGTATTCTTGTTGTTATTGTCCACCGATATTATCCTGGCACTTAGCGCACTGGTGGTGGTTTCCTGTAGAGAATAGTAGATGATGTTGGCCAGATTATGTTCTTGATAATTCTGTAGCATGTCGGCATCAGTATTATTGTAGATGCTTGTACTCTCAACATTTGCAGTGGTATCAAGAAAAAGATGGGCTGCTGTTTCATAGGAGATGACAAACCTGAATTGATTAAAAATGGTAACTGCTTCATCAAATTCATGTCCAGACTTTAATAATTCAAGGGCATTGTCTGACACATCTCCAAAATTATAGGGGACTTTTCCTTCCACTTCTTGGAATGTCACCAGGAACTGCTCAGGATGTCATATAAAGTATACACCTGATTTTATCACCAAGTTCAACAGGCATAACTTCTTTCCCGCCTGCTGAGAGTGTGGGCACCTCACTTTTTATCTGTTCAGCAACTAAGGAGTGAATAGCACCACAAAGGTGCAGTCTCAGGACACACCAATAAGGAGTTGTTTTCTCCAGTTTGCAGGTGCTATAATACAGAACTAGAGATCCTATTCCATATACTCTAGCTGCGCCCCTCTGCCTTCCCCCACCCCACCCCACCCCCAACACATACACTCTAACTCCCAGCTTAGGTGTATTTTGCTGCTTTGTCATCCATTTTCATAGACTTGATAATGGCTTTGGTCAGTTTCAGTCACCTGGTAGTATGTTTCAGAGTTGCTGTATTTTAAACTTTGGCCCCTGTGCTACCCAGGCCTAATGCCAGTATGTCTGCCTGAAAGAACCTGATGTTACCAGCCCTGACAAGGGGGTGAAAACACTTTTTTATCTTTTTAAATATGTTGATTTGCGGGGAGAGGTATGTCTTACAGAATTTTCCTACTCAGCAATTCTTTTGATTATTTCTATTTGATTTTACTGGCTGGGTAGTTACCAAGTGACAGATTTTGACATTATTATTTTCTTCCTTTCAGTTGTTAGACTTTTGTTTGTTTGTTTATTTGTTTTTCCCTTGTCTGAATGATTACATAGAACTACCTGTAGTACTTGGTTGAGTAGTACCAAAATTAGGTGATTTTCTTATTAAAGTTTTGACTTTAACAAGAAAAAATAGGTATTGTCATTGAGAGTGATTTGTAGTATGGGTTTGTAATAATTGCCCTTTGTTAGGTCAGGCACAGTTCTTTTAATTTTTTTTTTTTAAGATTTATTTTTATTTATTTATGTATACAAGAACTGGAGTCTAGGCCAGAGGGTGAGAGGACTCACCAGAGAGAGTGGGGGAGCAGAACAGGCAGATTACTGAAATACACTGCTGAGGGGAGCAGCGGTCAAGACAGCAGAGGTCTACTGTGCCATGTGGGTCAGCTCCCTGGCCAGGGAACGAACTCTTGTTGCGGTGGCTGGCAATAGCTTGATAGCACTGAGACTTTAACCCCTGTGCCACCAGGGAGGCTCTGTTCTTTCAATTTCTAACTCAGTATTTTTGTTGCAACTGAATACTGAGTATCAATGCTTCTTCAGTGTCTGTGGAGGTAGTTCTCTATATGTATATTTCCTCTAGTGTCTTTAAATGATTTCCTGATGTTGATTGACACTTGAATTCATTCAGTTAAGTGTTTATTGAGTGCTTATAGCATGCCAGGAGCTCTTCAAGGTATGGGAGATAGACCAGCGATGGAAATGGAAATTTCTGCTGTTTGGAGTTTACATTCCAGTGGGGGTTCTTAGGCTAAATATTATTAGATACTGATTATCTTTTAACATGTGTCAAATATGATTTGTTTTTCTTTATGGTAGATGGCATGTTCATAATTTTTTTTTAAGGAATTTATTAATTAATTTATTTATACAAGCACTGGGTACAGTCAGAAGCGCAGGAGGGTGAGAGAATTCACCAGAGCCATAGTGGGGAACAGAACAGGTAGACAGACGAAGTACACTGCTGAGGGGAGCAGCAAGCGCGGCAGGAGAGGTCTGCACGCCATGTGGGACCCTCACCAGTGGCCGGGGATCGAACCGGCGCTCAGAGGCTGTGGGCAGCTTCGCAACCCAGCACTCAACCACTGCACCACCAGGGGAGGCCGCATGTTGATAATTTTGAATGGTCGGTGAGTTACTGTTTGGCTGGCTATCGTATGGTGGACTCACAGATTGAATTGATAAATCGTCCCATCTTTTTCTGTGGTTGGAAGGGTTAACGATTTTTCTGTTCATTGATGTTTTGTTACAATTCCATGGTTAAAAATGTCTTGAACTAATTGTCCTTTTAATTTCATGATTGTGTCTTTCCTTTTAAGCTTCTTTGGTTATTGGGTAAGGCTTTCAGTTTCTTCATGATCCAATTTTGGCAATACATTTTCTTAGAGAATCACTCATTTTGCCTTGATTTTCTTTTTTTTGGGCACAAAATTCTGACTTTTGTAATTTTTTTCTTGTAATTTTTCTGTAGACCTACATTATTTGTGTTGCTTTGTTTTTCTGTATCTGCTTTTTCATTTCTAATGGTTCTTCCTCCTCTACTGGACATACAGTTTTCTGCTTTATCAATTAGATTTTTAATAAAAAATAATTTTTGACTATATTGATCTTTTACAATTTTTATTTCATTGGTTTTGTTTTTATCTTTATTCATTTCTTCTACTTTTGATTTTATTTCAGTTATAGATTACAAATTTTTAATTTGTGTTATTTTTTAAAATAGTGAAGTCTTCTACCAAATTCTAAGTGTTGCATTTTCTTTATTTCCTTTTTTGCTAATAACCTTTTTAAAAAAATTGTTGATTTCTAGTTGAATTGTGCTTAAAGAATGTGACCTATATGCTTTTCTGATTGATTTTGTGAATTTTTTTTAATATTAAAGACTACGCTTAATGTTTTATAATTAAAGCATACACGGCTTTAATAATAATTAGGATTTTTAAAAGGGTGGATTTATTAGGAAAAAGAAAGGAAAGATAGGCACCTGCATAGAGACAGGCAGTTAGAGAACTGCATTTAAAGGAACAGGTTTATTAAAAGCGACGCCTGCATAGACACAGTTGGGCAGTCTTGGGACAAGATCTGTATGAGTTTTGGAATTTGAGCTGTGCTTGTGACCCCATGCATGTTCAGTTGTTAAACCTTATATGTGTACTTGAAAGTGTATGTTCTCAGTTCATATATAAAATTCTATAGCTGTCAAACATTAATGATCCTTTTTACCAGATTTATAATACCCTATTGAATTTTTACCTCAAATACTCTTTGCATTTGGTGAATCACAGTGGGTGAAGCTTTGGAGTTTGGTCCACCTGGATTTAAATCTCTGCTCTCTGACTTCTGGGATCTTGGTGCTTTAGTGTCATCTGCTACTTGGATCTTAATAACACTTATTTTAGGAGGTGTTAGGATAGAGGACATAATGTATGTAAAACGCTGCCTGTCTCTTACAGTGTCTGCCACATAAATAATAGGAATGATACTTAGATTTCAAGGCTATATCTGTTGTTGGACATCCATTGTCAGTTTTCATAATTGTAACAAACAGTGAATACTTTTGGATATTGTGTTCTTCACTTTACACTGGGTTCTGAAGTCAAAGGATATCATCAGTCTTTTTACCCCCAAAGTGCTTTCTGAAAGCGTTGTGTCCTTTTATTCTGTTCTAAGTGACATTTAAGTATACCATTTTGTTTAAGCTTGAATGTTTACTATTGTTATTTCAAAAAAAGAATTAATAGGGTCTCAAGTGATACTTTATCAGCATTTTAAAATTACTTGAGAAGTAAACCTGTCCCCCAGTAGTTGCAAACCTGTCTCCCAGTAGTTGCATGACACTGTCATTAGAGTAATAACTCAGTAAGAAAGAATTGTTTTTAGAATTAATAAATAGGTTCCTTATAGAACGTAAGAATGTTATAGACCCTTTCTCTCCTTTTCACTGTTTCTGTGGTTTCCCAGATAGTTACTTGGGTAGGATTTTCCAACAAAGACACTTGACATTTTGAGCCAGTTAACTCATTGTTGTGGATCACTCTGATCTCTACCCATTAAATACTAGTAATGCTCTCCCCTCCACCCCTTGTAAAAGCAAAATGTTTCTAGCAAATTCCCTGTGTGCCCTGGGGAACAAAAATAATATGTCTGGAGGATTAAAACTAAACATGGTTGAGAACCACTGTATTAGTTTCTATCATGGAAAGGGAAAAGGCACTAATGCCAGCTTTCTCATATGGAATGTTTCCATGCCAAAATGCCCTCTACATAGCTGTTCTACGTTTTCTAATGATTGCTAGTTGTGTAGTAAGCTTTGTGTATTTTATATATAAATGAAAATTGAGATTAAATCTTGAGAAAGCCTCTAATAAATATTTTTATTTTTTTAAGTTTTTTTTTTTTTTTATAGAAGCTTGTTTTATTTATTTATTTGTTTGTTTGTTTTGTTTATACAAGCACTGAGTACAGTCAGAAGCGCGGGAGGGTGAGAGAATTCACCAGAACCAGAGCGGGGAGCAGAGCAGGCAGAAGGACCCAAGTACACTGCTGAGGGGAGCAGCGGGCGGCGGGAGAGGTCTGTGCGCCATGTGGGACCCTCCTCCAGTGACCCGGGAGCAGCCGGGGACCGAACCGGCGCTGCAGAGGCTGCGGGCAGCTTCGCAATCCAGCGCTCAACCGCTGCGCCACCAGGGAGGCCCTCTAATAAATATTTTTAAAGATTTATTTATGCATATAAGATCTGGGGTACAGGTCAGAGGAGTGAGGGCTGAGAGGATTCACCAGAGACAGAGCGGGGAGCAGAACAGGCAGATTGACTTAAATACACTGTGGAGAGGAGCAGCGGGTGAGCCAGGAGAGGTCTGCTGCGCCATGTGGGTAGCTCCCTGGCTGGGGCTTGAACTCATGCTGTGGTGACTGCGGAGAGCTTCATAGGTTGTGTCTTAACCCCTTGTGCCACCAGCGAGGCCCCTAATAAATTATTTAAGGTGGGTTCTTTTGCTCTGCTTACTTATTTCTCCACCCCACATTTCTGTCACCAGCCCTAAGAATCAGAGATACATATATGGAAAAAATACATCATTTATTAGTGTACTCTTGTTTTTATAAGTATTTTGCTTTCTTGAATCACCTGCTATATAAATGTCCAGTATTTGGCTTTGTCATTTTGACTTTGAACTCAATTCCCTTGAACTCCTCCCATTTTGCTGTAAATGGCAACATCTTGTTTTTCCTTATGAGTGAATAGTATTCCATTGTGAGCATTATACCACATTTTCATTGTGAGCATTATACCAGCATTATACCACTCTTTCAGTGGGCACTTAGGTTGTTTCCATGTCCTAGCTATTGTAAATTATGCTGCAAAAATAAACATTGTAGAACATAGCATTTTGGGGGTTCATGGTTTCAAGTTCTTTGGATAGATGCCTAATTGTGAGATTCCTATGTCATATATTCCATTTTTAGTTGTGTGTGTGTGTTTTGTTTTTTTTTTTTTTTTTAAGGTAAATACAGATCACATCCTAAAATGATTAAATGATTGCACCAGTTTACGTTCCCTGCCAGCAGTGTGATGGTTATTTCTCCCTACCACATCCTTCCCAGCACTGGTTGGGGTCTTTTTAATATGTGACATTCTCACAGGTGAGATGATATCTCATTATGGTTTTGAGTTGCATCTCCTTTACTAAAAGTCACGGTGTCATCCTTGGTGAACAGTCTCATCCTGTTTGCCATCCCGCACTTTTAAAGTAGAACCTATTAAAGGACAATCATGAGGAGGAGCATTCATCCTCCTGAGGAACAAATCACAACCAGTCAGCCTCTCTCCCTTCTCTTCCCCCATTTCCAGCTATATATGATTCAAACACATGGATCCATGCCAGTCAGCCTTCCTCAGGAGAGGAGCAGAATGTGTGAGCCACTGCTTTATTCTTTCTATTCTTTTTCTCATTTCCTTTTCTAGTGTCTGTTCCTCATCACTGTAATACCTTTTTTCTTAGATGTTTTTATTTAGGTGGGTTTGTTAGCCTCTACCTCAAAAGTCAAGAATTAAGGGAATTTAGACTATTTTCAAAATGTTGCATCTGATTTAGAGGGAATAGAGTTGAGTGCACTATTACCTGACCACAAGGAGAAAAGGGCATTGAATCAGTGGCTACAGAGAGGGGAGTTCTTTGTAAAGACCTTGCATATTGGGGCATTTGAAGTTATTCATGAAAGTCTTTGGTACTGTTCAGCTTTCTGTGCTCACTTACCTTCCTTCTTTAGGAATATAAACTCCTACATTTGGGTTTTCCCCTACCTTGCAGTTCATTTTGGATCTGGTTTTCTTATCTCTCTTTCCACTGGTATTTTCTTTATTTATGTTTGTCTCACCAACGTCACCAAATTGAAAGGAGTGAGGGGATTGCCTGAGTTGGTCACCTACCACCGAGTGAATGACCTGGTCTCTTAATGTTTCTGTTTCTTTTTTTAAATTGTAGTAATGTTGGTTTATCACAGTACACATCATTTGGAGGTAAAGGATCATTGCCCTCAGGTGTGTTACCACATAACACTGACCACCAAGGCACTGAAAGCCTTCTGCTGTGCCCCTCCCTTCTTTACTCTCCTCCCCTTCTCCACTCTGGTAGCCTCAATTCTACAGTCATTTTTCTAGGGTCTGTTGTTAGTTTGGTTTTAATCCGACTAATGTTTTAACTATATTCTACATGTAAGTGACGCCATCAGATATCTGTCTTTCTCCTGATTTATTTCATTTAGCATAATCCCCCTCCAGTTCATCCATGTTGTCACAAAAGTCAAGCTTATCTTTTTTTCTCTTTTTAAATAGCTGAGTGGTATTCCATTGTGTATATATACCACATCTTCCTAAACCAGTCATTTGTCTTTGGGGACTTCAGTTGTTTCCATAGCTTGACTGTTGTAAATAGTGCTGCAGTGAACATAAGAGTGTATATATCCCTTCCTGTTATTGTTTTTGCATTCTTCAGATAGATACCTAGGAGTGGAATCGCTGGATCATGTGGTGGTAGATCTTTTGTTTTTTAATATTTTGAGAAATCTCCCTACTGTTCTCCGTAGGGGCTGGACAAGTCTACATTCCCCCCAACAGTGTGGGTGATATTTGTCTTACATGCTTTGATGCACCTTCATTTGGTTAATATATTTTGAATATAATGTCATCTTGATACATTGTTCCCATAATCACCATATAGTGTTCATCCTTGGCTCTTGTTAGCTTTTTCAGCTGGAAATCTATATCTGTTACAAGTATGGCTGTTGCTGTTTGGGTTCTTTTTTGCTTGTAGGATTGCTTTCTAACTCTACACTGAGCCTGTATTTATCTTTGGAGCTCAGGTGCATTTCCTGGAGACAGCAGAAAGTTGGGTTTTGTTTTCTGATCTAACCAACCACTCCTCCTCTTGATTGGTGAGTTCAGTCCATTTCTATTGAGAGTGGTTATTGATATGTGGGTCTGTTCTTGGCATTTTGTCTTTGGTTTTCTGGTTCTTATTTTTTTTCCTTGTTGAGTTTTTTGTGGAAGGTCTTCTCTTTGATTTTAGACATCACTCACATGAGTGCTACTTTCAACATTTCTTGTAGGGGAGGTCTAGTGTTCCCAAATATCTCCAGCGTCATTTTGTATGGGAATACTTTTATTAACTACTCATATCTAAAGAGAAATCTTGCAGGATAATGTGTTCTTGGCTGTTAGTTTTTATATGTCATTCTTTTCTCTTCCTGCTGTAGTGTTTCCTCAGATAAATCAAGTGTCAACCTTATGAAGTATCTTTGTAGGTTATCTGCTTCTTACCCCATCAGCTTCACTAGTCTTACTTTGTCTTGAGCTCTTGGAAATTTGGCTACTCTGTGTCTTGGGAATAGGTCTCATTACATTTAGAGAAGGAGGCATTCTTTTAGTTTCATGGACTGTATCCCAAACCTCCTGTAGGTTTGGGAATTTTCTTCTATTATTTCTTGAATAAGTCCTCTATTCCCTTCTCTCTTCTCTTCTGGAATCCCCACTATTCATGCATTGTCTTTCCTCATGGAGTTGGAGCATTCTCAGAGTTTCTTCATTTTTTTTTTCCTTCCTATTTCTCATTTTCTTCCACTTGGATACTTTCTACATTACCGTCATCTACATCACCAATTTGATCTCTCATTTGCTATTCCATTAGTCTATTCTACTTCCATGGCTTTTACCTAATTTTTAAAAAAATCTCCTGTGTTGATCTTTTTACATCCTGCACCTCCATTAATTTATTTAAAGCTTTAATTTCTATCTTCTGTTCATCAATTTTATTTCTCGCAGCATTTGCTTTTCTGAGTTTTCATGTATATCTTTGGTCTGTTTTTCTGTGTTTTCTTACCTGTTTCTTTGAATTTCTGAACTGCTGACAGTCTTGAAGTCCATAGGAAGAAAAACTTTATCATGTCTTGGTGCTTGGGTTCTGGAGATGTGTTCTCTCTCCAGTGAAATATCCCCTTAAGGACTTAAGGTGCTTTGAGGTGATTTTTTTTTTTTCTCCTCTCCACTTCCCCATTTCATAGCTTTCTTGGTTGCTTTTTATTCAAGTGTCCTGTGGGTGTCAACTTCCACTTTTGGAGTGGATAATGCTGTCTGTTGGGGAGAACTGATCTGCAGCTGCTGAGTTGGGGTGGGAAAGGGACTTGGGGAGAGGTCCAGTCACTGGTGAACTTGGTGTGGGTGGTTCACATTTGTCATACCCCTGATAATTTTTGTCTCTGGGATCTCCATGGTATGTGGACCTCACTTTTGGCTTGAGTCCTGACGGGTGGGGAAGGAGCACTGCCACTCTGTGACCTTTTCCAGTGGAGACCCTGCCTGTCTGGCTCACCTTAGTACTCCATACACATCTCCCCACAGGTCAGGGGTGCACCTTCATATCAATCAGTTCTACCCTCCCCAGGGACACTACAAACGTGGGGGAGTATAAGCTGCTGGTTCCTGCCTGGCCACAGTCTCTAAGCACCTCTCTCCACTCAACCTTCTGTCCCTTCTGTCCCAGTCAGTGGCCAACTTTGGTCTCATGTCCAAAACAACACTGGATTCCCACAGGGTCCTTGGAGACCAGTACCCCTCTGTACCACCTTCGAATATACTTCCGGAAGCAAAGCGGTGAACCTCCTCTGATGCCATCTTCCTCTAACTCCGCTTTCTTGGTTCTTCTTGAAATAACTCCTGTATACAGATATCTGCAGCCTTGTGCTTTCTACTCTAATCCACTACAGGGGACTCATGTACATGAAAACTTATAGTATACAGCCAGTGGAGTTCATACCCTATGGTGCTTGTTTTCATTGCCATCAACATTTTAGGACTCTGTATCTATGGCTTAATTTGTCTGCTTAGCGAATCCCAGAACATTTGTTTCCATATGCACTTGGACAAAAAACAGAAAGTTAATAGGAGGCGCTGTTTTATACAGAGTCAAATTACAATTCAGGCCCTTGTGCCCATCTTTCTAGAAGGGAACTTTTAAAGAGGAATTTTCCAATCTGGTAATTTCACATCTGTTCTTGCTTCTTGTGTATTTAAAGTCCCACCTTTCCCCTAGTCTCTTCAGCTAAAATGGGTTGATGAAATTTGTGCTACTGTGATTCTTTGTTTTTGTACCTTCTCACTAAATTTACTTCACTAGACAAGGGAACTGACACAATGCTTTTGACAAAATATCATTGCAATATGACCAAGAAGTCAAGCCAGGAAGGACTAGGTTTCATAGTTAAGAATCAGGGTTTCTTCTCTAGAGTTCTTTCATATTTAAAAACTGGTGGTTTAAGTTTCTGATGTTCTGTATCAGTGGAGCTCTGATCTGGTGTTTCTGTTTCATCAGCTGTCTCCGAACAGTCAAGAGTCAATACAGAGGGTAGTTGGAATGAGTTCTTCAGTGAATTTAAGTATCCTGTGATTTCAAACTAGTTCCCAGTATGGACTTTAGCATCTCCAGATTTATTTATTCTTCAAATACTTAACATCTCGCTGTTGTGGTCTCTTATCCTCCCATTCTTTCTTTCTTTTTTTTTTTAAGGGGCTAACTGGGCAAGAGTGTAAAAACACCAGTGGCCTGTGATATGTTTGGTAGTAGTGAATGGGCTCATTAATTAATGTTTGCTTATTGGACTTAAACAAAAACTGCCGTCTGTGTCAGTCTCACCCCTCCTTTTTCAATTTTTTTGGCATGATCTAAAGAAATCTCTGTCCTGTTCTTTCCTTTTGTGTTTGTTGTTGGCATTGCTTTCACCTAAATCCACAACCTGTCATCCTGTATAATAGTAGGGGCTAAATGAGGACATTAATTGGTTAAATTAAAAATATATGTTGTTTCAAAGCTTTTAGCAATAAAATTATGGGGGGCTTCATAGTTTTAAGTTGTCTTTGATTAGTCTTCAAAATTATTTTGTCAGTCTCTTGATATGTTTGTGTACTCTAGCTAAACATTAACAAGTGAACCTTTTTTTTTTTTTTTTAAGATTTATTTATTTATACAAGCACTGGGTACAGTCAGAAACGTGGGAGGGTGAGAGAATTCACCAGAGCCAGAGCGGGAACAGAACAGGCAGATATATTGAAGTACACTGCTGAGGGGAGCAGCGGGCGGCAGGAGAGGTCTGCGTGCCATGTGGGACCCTCACCGGTGGCCGGGGATCAAACCCGCGCTGCAGAGGCTGCGGGCAGCTTTGCAGCCCAGCGCTCAACCGCTGCGCCACCAGGGGAAGCCCAGCAAGTGAACCTTTTAATGAAATCTGTTTTTTTTTTATATAGAGGCATGTTTTTTATTTATTTGTTTGTTTGTTTTGTTTTGTTTATACATGCACTGGGTACAGTCAGAAGCGCGGGAGGGTGAGAGAATTCACCAGAGCCAGAGCGGGGAGCAGAGCAGGTAGAAAGACCGAAGCACACTGCTGAGGGGAGCAGCGGGCGGCAGGAGAGGTCTGCGCGCCATGTGGGACCCTCCTCCGGTGGCCGGGGAGCAGCCAGGGATCGAACCGGCGCCGCAGAAGTCGCCGGCAGCTTCGCAACCCAGCGCTCAACCACTGCGCCACCGGGGAGGCCCTAATGAAATCTGTTTTAAGTGAAAAAGGTAGTTCTGTGAGTAAGCTCTGAAATATTGATGCCAGATTAGTATTTAAGTAGAGCTAGAGATTAATCTTTGTTTAAAATGTTTCTAGGGTATAGAATTATTCAAGGATTTATATATTAATCTGTTAGGGATGCTGATTCTTTCAGAATTCTTAGTTTTCAGCTTTTCTTTCATTTAGCCATTTGAGAAATCTGATCTATTTTACATTTGTTGGTTCCAAGTTCATATTTTACAAGTTTACAAGTTTTGTAATACACTAGAATCACCTGGGTAACTTGAACAAACAAACAAAAGAATTAATATACCCCAGATCAGGTGAAACATAATCTACAGGGTTGATCCAGGCATTTCTATTTTTACCATTCTTCTAGCAATTCCGTGGTGTAACCAAAGTTGTGAACCATTGCTATTAGGGTGTTTTTGTGATTAGGGACCCTTCAAAAGGAAAGCTGTATACTTACATAAAAACGATGGAATAACTCCCAAAGCCTCAAATTAACAACCCCTGCCATACGAATATCCTTCACATGCTAGATTTTATTGGAAGCAGTTTAGTATGAGAAGCTATGTCATTGATTGATGATGAAGGACTATTCTTTACCACTCATAAGCTTGCCATTTATTAAATAACAAATGTGTTATGAAGTACTCAGTATGTTCTAGGTGCTTTTTTTAGCTGCTAGGGATATAACTGCCAGTAAGAAATTACTACTGAAATCCTGAGGGTTTATCCTAGTATGGGAGACAGATGATGAGTAATGACTGTAGAGATTTTAACAATTGCTATCATGAAAAATACAACCTCAGGAGGTGATTGAAAGTGATGGTTACCTGAGGGAGGGAAGTTATTTTAAATATGGTCATCTAGGAGGGCCTTTTGGTGGAGGTGACATTTGTGTTGAGATCTAATTGAAAAGAGAGAAGTTCTGTGAAAATCTTGGGAAGAGCATCCTCAGTGAAGAGAACTGGTTTAAAGATCCTAATGTGGAACTGGGCTTGACTTGTTTGGATTTTCAACAGGAAGGCCCATGTGCCAGGAGCAGATGTGGTGACCCAGGTATAAAGTGAGCAATATGAGATGAAATCTGGAAGCTACCTACAGGCCACTGTAAGAAGCTTGACATTTTAATTTCAGTTTGACAGGAATGTAATTGATCATAACTCACTGTTAAATGTTTAGCTTTATGCCTAAAATTATTTTGTAATAGGGTTAGCTTTTATCTTTTCATTGAGAATTAGGTGGAAGGTTAGCGTTCAATATGTGGTGTTATTTGTGAAAGAATCTTCATCAGGGCCCTCCCCGCTGGCGCAGCGGGTTGAGTGCAGCACTGTGAAGCTGTCCGCGGCCTCTGCAGCACAGGTTCGATTCCCGGCCTGCCAGGGAGATTCCCACATGGCGAGGCAGACCTCTCCTATCTTGCCCCCTGCTTCCCTCAGCAGTGTATTTCAGTCAGTCTGCCTGTTCTGTTCCCCGCTCTGTCTCTGGTGAATTCTGTCACCCTCCACACCTCTGGCCTATATCCCGGTTCTTGTGTAAATAAATAAATCTTTAAAGAAAAAGAATTTTCATCAGGCTGAATTTATCTATGACATGTGGTCATAGGTGGTCGTCCATGTCTTTATTTATATTCATAGTGTTGAGCACAGGAGATGGTCAACAACTTTAGCTGACAGAATAGGGAGCTAGCAGTCAACTTAGATGTTCTTAAATTTATATGAAAGTCATACTGCATGATTTGCTAGAGGCGTGCTGTGTGCTTATAGTTACTCCTAGTCCTTTCAGGCATGGTAGTGTTAATACATATTTTTTACAATGGAGGAAACAGATTCAAGAACAGTAATAGATGGGGAATTGTATTCCAGGCCTTTATCACTCTTCCTGCTTTTAGCATTCTGCCTTCTAAGTAATGAGATTGAGACTGATAATTGAAGGTATAATTTGTTGAGCTAGTGGCATTAATTTTCATACAGTATACTTCTTAAATAACAGGCAAGAGGACTTCAGTCTTATTTCCTCAAAAGTTACACAACGGACTTTAGTTGTAGGGATATTTTTAGGAAACATTCGTTTTTTCTTATTTCAAATGTTTTCGTATAAATTACTATAAAAAATACAGAGATACTTTATAAATAGATCCTTCCACAAGCTAAAGAGAACTAAGATATTTACAAAATTCACTGGTGTAAAATACATAGTAATCATTGTCAGAAAAAATACAAATAAAAATGCCATAGAATTTCTGCTAAGGAATTTCCTTCTTAATGGGACAAGGGACTGTTTGCAGGATAGACAGAACTTAGACCTAATTGGAGTAGGGTAAGCAAATGAGGTGTAGGTGTTCTACACAAGGGAGTGAAAGGAGGAAGGTTATTGTGTAAATAGGTGGGGCAAGAACTTGGAATTGGGAAAGTATAAGGCCCACACCAGGAAATTAATTTGTCTGTACCGTAGGTTGAGGGAAGGGAAATAACCATAGATAATGACGATTCCACGCTTGTGGAAGAACCCATTTAATATTAGGCTAAGGAGTATGGTGGTTTTTGATAAAAAATCACGATTCGTTATTGAATTTAGGAAAGGTGTTAATTGATTGGGTTAGTACGAATAAAAGAATTTGCCTGTGACCAAAAACTACCCACAGTTAGTTTTTAAAATAAATTTTTTGGGAACACAGCCATTCTCACTCAACTTGCATATTGCTTTAGTTATACAGTGACAAAGTTGAGTAGTTAAGACAGACTTTATGACCTGCAAAGTCTAAAGTATAGTAAAGTATTTACTATACTGATCCTATACAGAAAATATTTGCCAATCCCTAGGTTAGAGATGTGGAGGCATAAATTACAGTTAGCATTATTCTAGCTAGGGTCTCAACCTATGCCTTTATGTCAAATGAAATGATGTTCAGAATGCAATACCTCCTACAGAAAAAGCAAGAAGAGAATGGATGACCCAGAAAATTTTATTGAATTTTTTAGTTGATTAGATTCTGGAGTCTTGGTGAGAAGAATCAAAAATTATTTTTTCAGTGTAAGCGTTTGAAGTTGGTGTTTTGGGATAGAATTTAATTGTAAGCCGTTCCATGTGTTATATGGTCTTTACAAAGACCTTATGTTAATTACGGGTTTAGAGCTCTGATTTTGGAAGTAAGACTTTTTACCCACTGCTTCTGAACAATAAATGCTTCCTCTCTGTTTATGAATTGGGTTTTCTCATTGTCTGGCTAGATGATGGTTATATAGGTAAACATGAAACAAATTGTGTGTAATGTTTACATTTGAGTCCTTAAAATGTGATAAAATTCTCCAGTTTCATTTAAAACTTCAGGGAAAGAATGTTGATTTATGCTCCTCTCCCTCTTCAAATCAGGTGACTCATTTTTAATATGCTGCTTTCTTTTGGGAAGTGTAGGGGAAGGAGCAGAATGGCCTATCGTTGTATAAAAAGCTTGGTGATACTCTTCTTTGCTAATGTCAGAAGTATTGAATGAATATTTATAAATATAGAAAATTTTCCACCACAGTAGCTATTACTACTTACTATACGTCAAAACTATATGTTAAGTGATTTCTGTGAACCATCTCCTTCAATAATTTGGAATTTTCTATTATGTAGGAAGATTGTATCCCTACCCACTTATATTGTAGCCAGGACTCAGGGTAAATAATTGCTCATGTTATAAAGCTATTAAGGCCAAGGTTATTTTTGCCCTAAACTTAACCTGTTTGTTCTTTGGTGGTTCTTAACATATTATGTTCATTTGGAATCACCATAGCACTTAAAAAAAAAAAAAAAAAAGATACCTGAGTCTTTTCTGCCAAGAATTTTGCCTTATAGGTAATTGTAATATTTGTGATCCTTAGACCAAACTTGAAAAGAAACCCTGCCAGACAGTTTTCTATTACCAGATACTGCCTTGAGGGGAAAACAACTAAATTTTACTTTAAAACTGTTTGCATCCTGGTCAGAATTTTTGCCTTTTTTTTTTCTTTTAAACATTTGGAAGCATTTGTTAAGTTAGTTAAGCAAGAAATAATGTCATTACATAGTAACTTACCAGTTGAGGTTTTTTTGCCCTCTTTAAAAATGTTAGAATTTTAAATTTTTACAAAGGTATGATTTATAATGCTATATAGATTTTAGGTATATAGCATTATAGTTTACATCTATGCACTAGATATGAAAATATTAGGCCTATCAAGTTTCAAATATTTTTCTGCTTTACACTAGGATTGATATATAAGGACAGTCTCAGCAGTTACTTTATGACCTTGATTATGCCACCTCACATTTCTTAATCAGGTTCTCTCTCTTCCTGTTGTTTTTAGGGAGGATCAAATGAGTATGTGAAAATTCCTGTGTAAGCTAATAAAGCTTTTCAAGTATTAGGTGGTGGTATTTCAAAAAGTTTTTGGTTGAATGATATTTCAGTGCTTTTCATAACTTTGTCTCAAAATAATGAGAACTTGCTGGGGGTTATCTGGAGGTGCACTAATTGCTTCTTAGAAGATATTATTAGGTATCTAGAATGGAGAACAAAAAGGCCTTGGAGAAGTTATTATGCTCCATGCTCATCATTTTGCTTAGAGCTTATGTTATTTTTAGACACACATTAGTTTTTTGTAGTTTGATTTCCTAGAAGGGGTTTTGCAAGTTATCCTAGCTTGACAGTTTGTGCTTTTCTCGATGGCAAAAAAAAAATCTTACAGAACTATTTATTGAAAATTCAGAACTAAGTAGTTGCTTAGCCCTGAAAATATAACTGGCTTTCAGCATACACAGCTCATTCTTCAGGAAGATAGCTTTTTTAGATAGCACCCATCTCTTTGAAATTCTTGATGAAGATGGTTTGGGTAATTTGCCAGTATTTCCAGATATTGGTTGTTGCATGAAATTGGTTGTTGCATAAATCAGTAGATACCTGTAATTTATGGCTTGTATATACAGGTTCAATAGAACCTGTTCCTATGTGTGTTTATTTTCATAAATGATTACAAAGAATCCTGAATTTAGAGTATGTCTCTTACGTAACATGAGTTCCCTTAGAAAGCCACAAGAAATTGGCATAGCTGATTCAGTGTGTCTGGCTTAAATTTAAATATGCAATTAGTAGTCTATTGATAATTCAGAAGTTTGTTGTTGTAGACCTCTTTTACTGAGATGGAAATCTGGAGTTCCTTGTTCTGTTTTAAATCAGGATTCATTCATTCATTCATTAAACACTGAATGAAATTTTGTTAGGTGTTTCAGGAAGCCCTGGAATGTTATCTGGACTACCCTCAAATTTTGTAGATGGTGAAAGTAAGTTCTAGATAAACTTTTTCATATCTTGTTAGTGGCAGAGTAGGAGCTAAAATCAGTGTAGTACACATTCACTCATCTGTCAATTTACAGTAACTCGAAGGGTTGTCCATACTTGGGTTGAGTGAAGAATTCACTACTTTTCTGAGACAACAGAGAACACATATACAGGGAAAGAAATTTCTCCCTGCAACTTGATGAGGCTGATTCGGTACCTTCTCATAAAATGTCTTCCCATGATAAAGCTGCTCAAGTGTTTGGAAAACACATAGCATTATCTTTCTGAAAGAGAGTAGAATATAAGGCCGTTTTGCTTGTTGATCTGATGAGCTTGCATTTCTTTCTTCAAATTTCAATTCAGTTGGGATAATAGTCAGTTGTATAGGGGCCGAGGAGTGTTTGGAGAATACTATTTGACTTTTAAAACTTGGCCTTGTTGTCACTTTCATGTACTTTTAAACCACAATTTAAAGGGGGGGGTGGAATCTAACATCAGAGAGCCACAATTGTAATAAGATTCCATTTTGTTTGTAATCTAAACTGAAAATTGCCTTTTTCATTTTGCACCAGTGCAGCCTAGTAGAATGTTTTTTGAGCATATAGTGCAAGAGAGACCTTTTCTAAACTCAAGATACTGCACAGAAGTTTTTATTTCCCTTAGACCTATAAGCAGTTCCTTACTACTTCTACTGAACTTGATTGTGTTGACAACCTTGAAGGAAGAGAAGGGCACTTTTGACTATTTTCTTTTAGCTAACATCTGCTACATCTAAGATTATGTGAAATGATGCTTAGTGGCAAACTTCATTTCGAATTTTGTTCCGTAAGATAATGTCTGAGTTTAAGTGTGGATACTCTCTGTCTAAAGACCTATTATTTAATGCACTTGGTTGTTGTTTTTTTTTTTTTAAGGTTTATTTATTTATGCATACCAAAGTGGGGTATAGGCCAGAGGTGTGGGGGGTGAGAGGATTCACCAGAGGCAGAGTAGGGAACAGAACAGGCAGGCAGACTGAAATACACTGCCGAGGGGAGCAGTGGATGAGACAGGAGAGGTCTGTTGTGCCATGTGGGTTGCTCCCTGGCCAGCCAGGGATCGAATTTGTGCTGTGGTGGTTGCAGACAGCTTTATAGGTTGTGTCTTAATCCCTTGCGCCACCAGGAAGGCCCTGCACTTGGTTTTAAACAATCACAGTGTAAATATAAAAAGATGATTTTAAGACAGAGAACCAAAGAAACCAGTTTTCAGTTTTCAGATGTCTATAGTGCTTATAATGGAAAATACATGTACTTTAATCTTTCATCCACTGTCTGTTTTTACAAACATGAAGAACCAGTCACTGTCCTTGGAATGCTGTATCTGAATTTCTGGCCTATAAAAGTCCCCAATATTTTAACACATAAGAACTTAATCGAGAATTATAACTATTGTGATATTCATCAGATTTTAACACCTTTTCAAAGATAAGTCTCTTTTAGGATTCTCACAGCTGATTTATCCTTTTCACTCAATACTTAGATTTGGAAGTAGGAAAATAGTGATTTGAATGCCCTGGTTGGATATTAATAGTTCATGAATGGTAGATATATAATTTGAAAAATGAGCAGGCCTCTAGAGTGTGTGTAAGTATGTATGTATATATGTATGTATGTATGTATTTTGGAGTGTAGATTTTTGTCTTATCCTTTCAGTATTAGCATATACCAGTGATTCCAAATTTATGTCGCCAGCCACATTATATCCTTTTTGGAGTTCAGACTCAAATAGAGTTGTGTATATATTTAAAATGTTCTTGTTTCCTCTTACTAAAATCCAGCCTTTTCCACTGTGATAAACACCTTTCTCACATACCACATTACAGTATGTAGTAAAGTCTAGGAAGTCCACCTATGTTTTATTTCAGGCCACTATACCCATGCCGTCGACTGAGTGACTTATAAACCGTAGACTGACTTTCCACAGTTTTGGAAGCTGGAGATTTGAGATCAGGATGTCACCAGCAGGGTGGGGTCTGGCTAGGGCTCTCCACTGAGTGGTAGACTTTACATTTCTTGTAACAGGAAAGGTGACTACAGAGTTCTTTGGGGTTCTCTTCTTATTTAGGGCACTAATCCCTTTCATAAGGATTCTACCCCATGACCTAGTCGCCTCCAAAAGGACACACCTCCTGATACTGCCTCACCGGGTTTGGGGACTTCAACGTGGAAATTTGAGAGGAGACCAAAATGTTCAACCCTTGAAAACCTTGATTCTTTTTTGGTCACTCCTACTGTGTGTTTTCAAAAATATGTCCTAGATCTGCTGATTTCCGTATTATTTTCATAGCTCCCATTACCTCTGAGCCACTGCAGTAATCTCCCAGCTGGTATTCTCCTGTTTGTTTTTTCCTCCTGTATCTGTTCTTGACTTTGCAACTGAAACAGTCATTTAAAAATGAATTGTTACTTCTGATTTAAAAACTTCATGAATTTTCTATTGCTTGTTTTTAAAATAAAATCTAAACTACCCTTTCCAGGATGGCTTTCCCTGATTACTTTATCCTATCACTCACCTTCTGTCATAGCACTAATCAATTATGTTGCTTATATTTTTGTCTCTTATCCACTACAATGTAAACATTGTTGTGGTACTTAGTCTGTACTAGGTAGCTCCCAACACAAGGCTGGCAGACTTTACATATAGCATGAATGAAGATTAATAGAGAAGGTAGAAATGATGAGTTCTGATTTTTCTCTTCTGGTTCAGTGATACTGAAGATGAAGTAGAAGGCATGCTCTTCAACTTTGTTTAATTAATGTGAATTAAAGGGTGAAAAAGGCATACCACTGTTTTTTTTTTTTTTGTTTGTTTTTTTAAGATTTATTTATTTATACAAGCACTGGGTACAGTCAGAAGCACAGTAGGGTGAGAGAATTCACCAGAGCCAGAGCGGGGAGCATAACAGGCAGAAGGACCAAAGTACACTGCTGAGGGGAGCAGCGGGCAGCAGGAGAGGCCTGCGCACCATGTGGGACCCTCGCCGGTGGCTGGGGAATCGAACCGGCACTGCACAGATTTGGGCAGCTTCGCAGCTCAGCGATCAACCACTGCACCACCAGGGGAGGCCCGTGTTTGTTGTTTTTTAAATGAGATTAACATTGACTATATTATTGTTGGTATTTTGGAAGTATATTATGCTCCTTGCCCCCCAGGTGTGGTCACCATAGCACACCCACCACCAGTAGACATGTTACATTTTTTAGAAGTGAAATTTCTGACAATTATTTAGAAGAAAAACACTATTATCATTGAGCTTTTGTAATTATGTAGCCACCTTATTAGTGAGCTGATAACTATGTAAAAGTACTAGGCTCCTGGAAACAGGGAGATTGATTAACAGGTTGTTTTCTCTTACTTAGGTGACTGCAACATTTCTATCTGCCCAAAGTCCTGCATACCTGTTTCTCCATGCTCTGATCTCTGCTTTTTCCTGTTTCATATGTTTTGTAGTATGTCATTTTCCTCTTTCTGTTAAGAGTGAAGAACATTTTACTACCTCTGTTCTAAGAGTTGCTTAAAATAGTAGTAATTTCTTGCTATGTATCGTAGTAAAAGTATAGGAACTGATGTGTGGTGGAGTGAAAAGACCAAATGTCCTTGAGTGAAAAAGTCTTAGGGTTTTTTCAGTACTGCTCCTTCATAGCAGTCAGTAGTCATAGTTCTAGTAAGGATTTTGGAATCACTTAGTTTTAAATGTTGGCCTTGACATTTAATAATTAGAAAATATTCAACAATTACTTTAGCTCTCTGAACCTGTTTTCGTTATGTTAAGTAGGGGCTTGCTGGGTTGTTTCGGACCTGACGTAACAATTGTAAAATGGCCAACTTAATGCCTGGTATACACTGATCCGTTAAAATACGGTCTCTGTTACTGGTTTTGCGGGCAAGTTTTAAAATCTCTTCAGGGTTCTGTTTCTTTATGTATAAAATAAGGAGATATGATTTGACAAGAGCAGTGATACTCCAGCTTGACTACTCATTGGAATCACGTAGAGGGATATTAAAACACAGATTGCTGGGCCCAAACTTCAGAGTTGATGCAGTGTGTCCTGGGTGGAACCCAGTAATGTGGGTTCTAAAAATCTCCAAGTGGTGCTGGTGTCGCAACTCTGGGAGCCACACTTGAGAGCCTCTGGACTGGATGATCAGATAATTTGAAGGTCCTTGCCAGCCCTTGGATTTTACTGTTGTCTAACAATATGGTAATTGCCAAGCATTGTGCAAAGTACTTTATGTGTATGATCCTGTTTGGTTCTCAGGGTAATTGATAGGTAATCATCCCCTTTTAAAGGCTTAGGTAAATTGTTAACCCTTTGCACTCTGCTGTCCCCTCTCAGGGGACATTGGTAGCCAATGTCCAGAATGGTTTGGAGTGCAAAGGGCTAAAGTTCACAGCTAGTAATGGCAAAGTAAGACTGCCCTGGTTTGCTTGTATAGACATAAACAACCTTTCTCTGCACCAGGTAGATGGGTGGCTTCCAGTTGTGGTTTCCCTAAGTTTTAGGATTCCAATAACTTACCACCTGATTTAAGCCTATATTCCTCATATTCTGTGTTTTATTGCTACCTTGCTTATCAGTTTTATCTCCTCATAAGCTTCTTTTTTTTTTTTTTTTTTTTTTTTCCTTTTCTCCTCATAAGCTTCTTGAGGATACGGGCCCTGTCTTTAAATTACTGTATAGTGCTCAGCAGAATGCTTCAAATGTAATTTGAAGTATTGAATTGGTGTTTGAGTATTGTAATGCTTCAAATGATGAAGATGAAATATCGTTCGTAATAATTTTGGCCAGGTAACTATTAGACGCTCAGGTTTGGTGCATTTTGTGTACCAGTTAATTTTGAATAGTCATGTCATGACATTCAAGTTCCTTACCACTTTGCTGCTTTTATCATATTACAGTAGGGCATTAACTTGTAATTTTATTGTGGAACGACAGTCCTTAATTGAACACTGACCTAATATAAATCTGACATGAAAATATCTTGTGTGTTGACTTTAGAAGCCACATATGGGACGGAATTTGTGTAGATCCTTTCAGCCTAATATATCTTAAAATGTCTATTATATTTTATATGTATCCCTTTCCACCTCTCAGTTTGAACTGTCAGTTCATTGTAGAAGTCTGTGTCAGTGTAAAAACTGGACCAAATTTCCCCTTTTTGGCATAAAAGAACTGGGGTGTAGGCCAGAGGTGCTGCGGGCGAGCGGATTCACCAGAGACAGAGTGGGAAGGAGAGCAGATGGATTTATTGAAATACACTGCTGACAGGAGCAGCGGGTGAGTCAGGAGAGGTCTGCTGCACCATGTGGGTAGCTCCCTGGCTGGGGATCAAAGTCATGCTGCAGGGGCTGGTTGCGTCTTAACCCCTTGCGCCACCAGGGAGGCCGGACACTTCTTAAAGAAAGGTGTTCATTTGCAGTTGAGAACTAGGAATTTCACTCTTGTACTTCTGAAGCCAGACTCTGTTTAAAGTTAGCTGTGATGAGTAGTGGAGGGAGGGATAGGACAAACTCCCATGTTACTTTGTATTTTCTAGGTAATGGTATCTTTGGCTGTCTAGCTGTGTAGTCCTAACTGCTGTTCTATGGAGATTTAAGGCAGCGTTACAGAAAGAGTTGACTTTAGTTTTTTTGCCGTGGTAATACCACAATTAAAAATTTGCAAGCTCTGGAATAGAATGTGAATGGGGTTGACCAGCTGCTGCTTTTTTTTTTTTTTTTTTTTTTTTAATCTTGTTCTTTCCTTACTTGAGCTGTTTGAATACGTAGGAAACAGAAACCTTTAGCAATCTAAGTTTTTTTTTTTTTTTTTTTTTTAATTACAAAATGCCCACTAGAGCCCACATGCTAGAGACAGCAATAAATTTTTCGAGTTCTCCTCTCCCCCCCCCCCCCCCCCCCACAGAGGCATAAGTATACACAAATGAACTGTAGCTCCTTCAGAGGGAAGAATGTCAAATTAGAATCTTATTTAAAATCATACAATTTTAATCCTTCAATTTTGTTAATACAGTCAGTCTGCCCTGTAACAGACTTTACTTGCTAAACTTCTGTTTCTATTTAAAAAAAAAAAAAAGTTCTATACACTATGATTCAGGACTTATTTGCCAGATTCCTGATATCACAGGATTCCAAGAACTTTTAACTGTAGCTGTTGAGGCAAGTCTGTCAATTTAAGTAATCCTGTTAGATGATATAGCCTATCTTGTAACTAAAAAGCACTGTTGCTCAGATACTGTGATTTATTTACCTAAAGGAGATGTTTTCAGATATTGTTTCCAAACAGGTGGTGATTTGAGGTGAGTTTACAAGTTAGTGGAACATGGGTCTCTGGTTTCTTTCATCTCCCCTTTCTTTACCTAAGCTGCTTGGTTTCCATGCCCAAATCCCTACCAGTGTTAATCAGCAAAAATAAAATGCTTGTGTTTTGATTCTGTTGAGAAATGCAGTAGACCATTCAGTAATTAATTCAACTAGAACATACCACTTCATTGTTGGACCTGAGTAAGTCAGACATGGCCTCTACTTTCAGAGAGGTTAGATATGGTCTCATGGGCAGTACATATTAATAACAGATTTTTCACTTTCATCTCCATGTTTTATTCCATTGATTAATCCATTCTAAATTTTCTTGGTGCCACCTTGGAATTACTTTCTGGATATACATGCCCTCTCCCATTTCAAATATCACCTAGTCCAGATCATTATGTTTTGCCTTGGACAAACCTCACCAGCCTCCTAATTTTTTCTTGCTTTTGTTATTGGCACCCACGGGGTTTACACACAACAGAGTGTGCTTTAAAATGTGTAGAAAATGGGCATCCCTGGTGGCACAGGGGTTTAAGTCTCAGAGCTATCAAGCTATCGCCAGCCACTGTGGCATGAGTTCTATCCCTGGCCAGGAAGCTGACCCACCTGACACAGCAGACTTCTCCTGTCTCGCCTGCTGCTCCCCTCAGCAGTGTATTTCAGTCTATCCACCTGTTCTGCTCCCCCACTCTGTCTCTGGTGAAGCCTCTCACACACACACACACACACACACACACACACACACACACACACACACACACACACACACCCCCGCACCTCTGGCTTACACCCCGGTTCTTGTATGCACAGATAAATAAAAATAAATAGGTTTTAAAAAGTGACAGAGACCTTAACAGGGTAAAGGATCAAACCCAGCTGACAGGAGTTCTGGAGAAAGCTTCCCAGACAAAGGGAACAGCAACTGTAAAATGAGGAATGTGCTTGGCCTGCAGAGTAAGCAGACGATTATGTTTGGAGCACAGTATGATGAGGGTAAAGTATTAAGATACTAAAGAGGTAGTAAACAGAAATGTACAAAACCTGGATCCTGTAGGACTTTGTGTACATGGTGAGAGTCTGCATTTTAATCTAAGTGTGACAGAAAGCCCCTGGAGAAATTCACTATCATTTACTATACTTTTTTTTTTTTTTAAGATTTTATTTATTTATGCATATAAGAAATGGTTTGTAGGCCAGAGGTATGGGGGAGGGGGTGAGAGGATTCACCAGAGACATAGTGGGGAGCAGAAGATCTACTGCACTACTGAGGGGAGTAGCAGGCTAGATAGGAGAGGTCTGCTGTGCCATGTGGCCAGGGATTGAACTCATTGCGCAGTGGCTGACTGTAGCTTGATAGTGCTGAGACTTTAATCCCTGCGCCACCAGGGATGTCCCCAGAATATATGTTATGTTAAATAGCAGTAAATGCTGTGGAGAAATAATAAAGATTAATGGAGTCCAGGGAAGAAATGGGGTGGCGATCCAGTATTAGTGTAATCAGGCATAAGGACATGTTGTGAACACATTTTGGCAAGGGGAACAACAGACTCAATCTTCATGGCTCAAAACCTACTTGGAGTGTTAATTGCAAGGAAGCCTTTGTAGCTTCAGTCCAGTGAGCAGGAAATTGTAGGAGTTGAGGTTCCAGTGGGAACTGGGGGTAGGTGGAAATAAGTTGTAGATCAATACCAGTTTCTAACTTTTACTTTGAGCCAGAGGAGTGGCATGATCTTACCTTGTTTGACCTGTGGGAATAAGTTAAACTGGGGGCCATGGTGATAACCTAGTTGAGCAAGGGTGCTGACTTGGGTCAGGGTGGTGGTGGTGGTGGTGATAGAGTTTGTGAAAAGCAATTCTGAATGTATTTTGAAAGCAGAGCAGGTAAGATTTGCTAATGGCCTTGGATTTGGGGTTGTGAGAGGTTTTTTTGTGTTAGCAAATATAAAGATGTTGCTCTTTACTAAAATAAAGAAGATGGAAAAGTAGGCGAGGAGAGGGCAGATCAGAAGTTCAGTTTATATTACTGGGATAAAGGTACTGAGGTGCTGGAACATTATTCTTTGAATTTGGTATCACATATTATATACATAATTGTGGATACATGTCATTATACATTTGTCAAAATTTAAAATAATGAACCCTAACATAAACTGGACTTTAATAATAGTATATTGATTGACTCATTAATTGTAATAAATGTTATATTAATAGTAGGTGTTAACTACTAACATAATTGAGGGAATTAACATAATTTCATAGCAGTTAGATGTTGAGTAGACCTCTTTCAGTTACTAGGTCACTTAGGAATTCTCCGATTTCTTGTCTTCAACATCCCTAACACATTGCCGTTAAAGAAGTGGTTTGTAACAGTAAATTATATGTATAAGAAGAGCAGAACCATGTGTGGCAACAGGCTGAAAAAACATGATTTCACAAATTCTTTATTTGTTCTGTTCATTTGATTATCTGCTGCTTCCTTTTGCTTTGCAGTCTTACGTATTCCTAGGATCTCTGGGCTGGGCTTTGTAGACCAGTTCTTGATTGGGTTTTAGCTAGCAGGTTCTTAAATTTACATCTTTATGCCTTTATATTTGGAGGCTGTATTTAGAGTAAAGTGGTCATCATTTTGTTTTGAGTGATATATCCTCAGGGTCTAATGTGTTTTTATTTCATGAATCTCACACAAAGTCACACAACATTAATGTTACAGTGGAGAGGTCTGTGCTTCTGTCTATAATTGAGAAATAGCATTACTCCAGGAATAGGATTCTTGTAAACTGTTAATGGTTTATGAAAAGGGTTTGATGTTTGAATATTCTGGTTTCAAAACTGTAGCATTACACGTAAAGACTTTTAAAGATAGAACACTATTTCTCCTTGAAGTTCTTCCTCTTTTCCCCCAGAAATGAGGAAAATTCTGCTTGTGGATTGGTGTATTTTTAAATATAGGCCTTAATCTGTTTGTAGAAAGTGAGAGAAATGGGTTCAAGGGGTAATTAAAAGACCTTGAATTGAATTTTTGTAAACTAAGCTGCCCTGTGACCCAAAGGCAGTAAAAAGTGGGGGGGGGGGGGAGGCGGGGACTGGGGTCAGGAAGATTGGTTATTTTTGAGATCAAGTGAACAATGAAACTTTTAGGTCATCTAAAAGAAAAAGAAAAAGGACAAATGGGAAATGTTTAAAGGATATTTGATAAGTTTAGAGGAAGAATTGGTTGGAATTTGGATTTTTAGATTATGAAGTAAGTATAGTGCAGTGGTAAAATTTTAAGGCTCTGATGCCAGCTTATCCGGGCTCAGACACAGATCTTTCCTGTTCTTTGAACTAGTGACCTAGAAACCCTTGTTGCATTGTATTCTTTATCTGCAATATGTTGTCTATTTGGGTTGGTACAGTGATTAAATGATGAAAACTCATGTAAAATATATGGTAATGCCCAGAGCAAAGGAAACTGTCAACAAATGTTAGCTGCTATATGTGGTTCCTAGCTGGAGAAAGAAATCAAATTCAGTAGGAAATAAAGTAGGACTAAGATTTAAATCTGGGGTTATTCCTTAATTTATTATAGGGCAGTAGTTTTTCACCTCTGATAATTAGGGGGAGGCTATGCTGTGATAGCTGCAATGACTTCTGGTTGTTTATCCATCAGCTTTTACCCTCTCCTCCTCCCCCCTTCAATATAATACCTAGTGTTCAAGAATCCTGTAATTGAGGAATTCATAGGAGGCTCCAGTGATGAAGTTTCACAGTGTAAGTTTCTCACCATTGGACCACTGGCACTAGCATAACTTGGAACTTTCAAATTTGGAGGCCCAACAACCTATACTTAGAAAGCCCCACAGGCTTAAAGTTTGATTTGTAGTGTAGGGTTTCCAATTCAGATAATTTCAGAAGGTCCAATATATAATAAAAATAAATCACACTTTCAGGATGACAGTGATTGTGAACTGTGTATCATGTACCACGTTTGGTGGCTCAGCAGTAGTCATTGAGAGACTTGCAGGACCTAGCACTGACGGATCTTTGCACGTAATTGATTTTGAATTGCTGGCAACCAGTTGAAAAAAAAAATTTGATATCTTTATGGAGGCCAAAGTAAAATCAAAACAAGGCATCTCTCCTGCCCACCAGTGACTAGGCACATGTCTGCTCCGCCCCCCCCCCCGCCCGCTTTTCCTAATAAACAAGGCCTTTTAAAATGTTTTTAAAAATTTAAAAAAAAATGAAAAATCAAAACAAGATAATAAAACCAATTTCAAGAATATGCCTAAGGTTGTGATGTCTTATATAGGAGTTTAAAAACAATTGTTAGTAAAGCTTGCCTCCTACCACAGGTTATCATCTTAGACTAGGTTTCTAGATAAGGGCTTGATTTTGGTCATGGAATAAGGACAACTTTAAAGTTGATAAATGTTCTCTACAATGAAACTGCTGTCTGGTCAGCACTGTTTCCCTGAAAGATAGCAGGTGTTAGAATTAGATGCAGTTTTTAAAAGACTTTTTCAATTTGATAGGGCAAAAGACATCCTTTAAATTTTTTATTGCTTTGATTTACTAATATAGTTTAATCCTTGCTTGGTGTGTATTGGCTATTTATATGTTTTATAAATCTGTCAGTTTGCTTACATCTTTTTGAATTGATTTTAAGTGCAAATTGTTTTCTTAAGCTTTTTGCTTTTAATTTGTTGGCTTTTTTTTTATTATTATTACAGACTACACATTTGTATGTGCAGTCAAATCTACTAGTCTTTGTCATATTGCCTTAAAAAAATCTCTTTGGGATTTTAATTGAAATTGGATCAAACCTATAAACCAATAATCCTCAGTAAATATTTTTGGTCGTGGTGGGTAGGGTATTCCCTCCCCACAGTCCCTATCAGTATTCTTTCATTTTGCATACATTTAGTGAGTGCTTACGGCATATGGAGACCTTTTAAGGTGGTACTTTAGTGAATAAAACAACAAAGAATTCCTGCCCTCTGGCAACTTACATTATTGAAAGAACAGAGGTCATAAGCAAATAAATGTATGTCAAGTGCTAAGTGTTGTGGAAAACAGTTCAAAAGGGTGGCAACAGTGCCTACATTTTGTGTTAGTCAAAGAAGGTTTCTCTGAAGAGATGACTTTTAGGAAATAAGGAAACATTGCCTAAGGATATTTGGGAGAAGATAGTGATCCAGGTCATATCAATTTAAGACAGAATGAAATGAGAGGAGAAAAAGTCAGGAATTGTACAGGAATTTTGAGTTTTTTCTCAGCGTTGAAGAGTAGATGCAGAGACATGCAGGTAATGCTGAGGGAGGAGAACCAATTAAAAGGCTGATGCCGGCTTGAGAGATGAAAAGAGTTGTGAATCTTGAGTTACTGTAAAAAGAATGTTTTGTTGTGTTTTATTTCTTTTAGAGGAAAAGTAGACTACCAAAACCAGATTTTGAGAAGAATGTAAGAATCTTAGTTTTGAGATAATTGTTTTGTATCTGGCCACTTCAGTAACTTCTGCTTCCTTGAACTCTGCTTCTCATAATGTTGGTTTTTAGTTTGTTACTTTGTTTTTCTCTTGAGATTTTAAGATAGATAGGAGAATTTTTCTAGATAGAATTTTTCTAGAATTAGTGTTTAGTTTTTGTGTTGGGGGGTATTGATATAAAACCGTTTCCTGATTTCTATAACCTTACACTGTTTTCATTTCTGTAGGTAGGGGAAAGAAAAACTGTTGTAGCTTCTTATTGTTCTTTTAAAACAACAATTCTTGCCTTAATTACAAAAACATATCTATTATAAAAGAAAAATTCAAGCAAGTTTGTTTTCTTTAGCACAAAATTCCACTGGACCCTTTCCTGGACAAATCTTTAGAGAAGTCTGAGTCTAAAGGAGATAATTCAAAGGAAAAGTTTCACAACTCATAGAAATGATTTGCTGTTCCCTTTTCCTTTAAGACACTTCTACAGGAATTATTAGCATATTGGAAACTTTGTTTATAAGTTTGTGATAAAATGTTGGCATGTAGTCATAACTAAACTGTCTGGTAATAATTATTACAAACTATCACAGTGTAGCGCTCTTGGTGTCAAATTGATAGTCTGCTTAAGAGCATTGGGATAAAGTTTTCTAGGCCTAGGTAAGCAAATTTGGAAACATGTATCCTCCTTCCTTCAGAATAGTTGAAAATAAGATTGTTTTGCGACTTAACTAGTCCGATTCAGGTAGATGTCCTACTTTTAAAATGTGTTGCTTAGGATCTATTTCCAAGCTGATTCTGTACTCTTTTGACAGTAAACAAATTGATCGTTTGTAACTTAGAAACTCCCTGGCTACAAGACAAATAATTTCATGAAAGCTTTTAACTAAAAAGATAGTGTATGTTGATATAGGATGTTTGTGTGTGTTATTAATTAGTAGGCTCTGTGTTTGGAGGAACATACTTTAAATGGTGAAATGAGCAAAATGTTTGGTCTCTTGTTTATAAAGTGACACTAAGGACAAAAGATGAGTAGAATTTTAGAGCTAGAAGAACCCTACAGATGAATTTTCCAAGTGAGGAAATTTGAAGGTCATGCAAATATAGACTAGATTGGGGATTTGATTTCCTTTAGTAGTGGAATCCTTTACTCAGTATAGATGTTATCATTTGGATAAGTATGTGTTTTTCTGTTTTTATGCTTATTTCTTTTTTTAAGATTTATTTGTATTTATACATACATACATACATACATACATACATACATACATACATACATACAAGAACCGGGGTACAGGTCAGATTCGCGGGATGGTGAGAGGATTCACCAGAGACAGAGCAGGGAACAGAACAGGCAGACTGACACTGTTGAGGGGAGCAGCAGGCATGACAGGAGAGGTCTGCCACGCCATGTGGGACCCTCGCCAGCCAGCTGGATCGAACCAGCGCTGCAGAGGCTGTGGACAGCTCACAGCGTAGCGCCTGTGCCACCAGGGGAGGCCCTTTGTGCTTATTTCTAAGAATAGATTACTAGGCTTTATTTTTACTAGGAGAAAAAGTCAAACATGGTAGGATTGATCAAACAGTTCTAAGTCTGTAAAATAGTTAATTTTCTTTGTTTTTTTTTTTAAAAAGATTTATTTATTTATGCATATAAGAACTGGGGTACAGGCCAGAGGTGTGGTGGGTGAGATGATTCACCAGAGACAGACTGGGGAGCAGAACAGGAAGATCGATGGAAATACACTCGAGCCAGGAGAGGTCTGCTGTGCCATGTAAGTCTCTCCCTGGCTGGCCCGGGGATCAAACATGTACTGCAGAGATTGCGCATTGCTTCGTAGTGCGGTGCTTAAGTAACCCTTGTGCCAGCAGGGAGGCCCCTCCCCCTTTTTATTTTTTAAAGAAAACAGTTGGGCCTCCCCAGAGACGCAGCAGTTGAGCGCTGGGTTGCGAAGCTGCCCGCAGCCTCTGCAGCGCCGGTTTGATCCCCGGCTGCTACCCGGCCACCGGAGGAGGGTCCCACATGGCGCGCAGACCTCTTCTGCCTGTTCTGCTCCCTGCTCTGGCTCTGGTGAATTCTCTCACCCTCCCGCACTTCTGACTGTACCCAGTGCTTGTATAAATAAATAATAAATAAATAAATAAATAAATCTTTTAAAAAAAAGAAAGAAAACAGTTGATTTTCTGTTGTAAATTTTTAAAAAGACAACATTGAGTCAGTTACTTGTGTAAATTTGTTAAAAGGAACCAAAGTAATTTTAAATTCAGAATGTAGCCTTTTGCTCATGTGGCCTGCCAAGATGCCTCATATGGGCATCATTTTCCAATGTTTACTTCCAGAGTTTGTGAATTGACTTACGACTCTGAGAATGTAATTTACTCTTGGGGGCCATTTTGATCATTTAAAAATTGAGGTACTTAGAGGTCATCTCTAAAGTTTCTTTCAGGTTCAAATTTTTGGCATATTCCAGGAGAGTGACAGGATTTGGATTTGACATCATGACTTGATTAAGGTCCTAGGATCTTTATGAGTCTTATAATTGCAGAAAGAATTTTGTGAAGCATCTGGAGTGAGTTGAGCCTTACAGATCTCTGTCTAGGTATAAATAATATTCCCATTTGCAACTATAATTACAGTTCTGCATACAGGATGTATTTCATGATAATGGTCAAAGGTTCACCAACTTTTATAAAGCTACTTTGTAGCTTTTTAGTCCAGCTCACTTGATTTATACTGTAGGTAAGAAAACTGAGCAGTGGCATTAAGGTCCAGTTTAAGCATGACTTATATGGTTCTTTGTATTTACAAGGTGAATCTGGAGATCCACTGGTTTGCATACACCTAACTGAAACAAGAATTCCTTACCCTTAACACAGATGTTCTACATATTACATGTTCTTAATATTTTCTGTTGTATTCTGTTTCATTGTTTAAATGATGGGTCACAGCCTAAACTTCTCCCTTGCCATTCATCTTATTATGAAATAACGTTAAGATTTTGCTGATTAGTGTGGGGGCCTTGATGGAACCAAAAGGAAGGATTAATTTGGGAAAGATGAGTTTATCCTTAACAATGATTCATTCAGAGTGGAGTTTGCTACCTCAGCTCTGTTGATATTTTATTATTGGGAGGACTTAATCCCTGTGTAATGTAGTAAGTTTAGCAGCATTGTAACAGGGTAGTGCCCAGGAAAAGGGGAGTTTCCAGGTTTCCTGCCCCACCCAAAGGAGGGTGAAGCTGAACAGGGAGGAGAAAAAGGAGGAGAGGAGACTGAGGAAGGAAGGAAGCAGGATGGAGAGCAATGAGGAGACATGAAAGGGGGCACATGGAGCAGATAGACATGTGAAGAAGCTGCAGTTGGTTTTTGGTCCTGGACTGGTTAAAACAGACGTGGATGAGAGACCTGGGGGAGGTTAACAGTGGAAACTTTTATCTTGGTTTTGATTTTGGTCTTTTCCTCCCAGACTTGTCTGGCTGGTTCTGACCCTTTCTATGGGTCCCCGCCGGTAGGTGCTTTAGACTTGGGGCAGGCTTTCAGGCCTTGCTCTGGGCCAATCCTGTTTGGCTAGACATTTACCCATGAGGAGATCGGTAACTTTGGTGCTTTAGAAACTGTATTCTTTGTCTTTTCTGTATTGTTCACTAATTGTATTAAAGTTCCTTTCCATTAAATGTCTTACATGTTTTGTCTTGGTACAGTAGATGGCCGAACCTATTTAGAATAGGCAGATTTGGGGGTTCTAGGGTACCCCTCTCTCTGCCCTATAACAGCATCACTGGCCTCTACCCATTAAAAATGCCTTATTACCCTCTCCCCAGTGTAATCAACCAAAAATGTCTCCGTATGTGCCAGATATCCTCCGGGAACAAAAATAACCCTAAGAACAGCTGATAAAGAAAACACATGTTCTCAAAAAAGACTCTCTTGAAGGGAGGTTATCTTCCTTGTATGGCCTTCTCATCTTTATGCCACAGAAAAGTAGGAGTTAATTCTTGGCATTCAGGGGGCTTCAGTTTGTCTATCCCATGTTCTTTCCTAGGTACTCATCTTTCAAAAATTGTTTTAATTTACCTTAAATTTTTTTGTCATAATCATAAAAATAGAATGTGCTTGGAGAAACCCACATGGCACAGCAGACCTCCTCTGCCTCCCCTGCTGCTCCCTTCGGCAGTGTATTTCAGTACATCTGCCTGTTCTGCTCCCCACTCTCTCTGGTGAATCCTCTCACCCTCTACATCTGTGGCCTATATCCTACTTCTTGCATGCATAAATAAATAAGTCTTAAAAATAAAATTATATTCCATAAAATTAAAAAAAATAGAATGTGCTCAGAACATACAGCATAGGTCTTTATAAAGAAAAACTTAATTTCTAACATCTGTCAGCACTTTGTGTTTCCTTCCATATCTTTTTTTGCACTCATGTGCTTTTGCTTTTTTCATTTTTCCTTTTTTAAAGCCAAAAGAAGGAGCATGCTTGAATTTTCCTTGTTAAAAATGAACGGTGTATTTTTATATCATTTCAAGTTAATTTGTAAAAAGCTAATCCATTCTTCTTTTTTTTTAATTTTTTTTTTAAGAGGCACGTATTTTATTTATTTGTTTATTTGTTTGTTTGTTTGTTTTGTTTATACATGCACTGGGTACAGTCAGAAGTGCGGGAGGGTGAGAGAATTCACCAGAGCGGGGAGCAGAGCAGGCAGAAGGACCGAAGCACACTGCCGAGGGGAGCAGCGGGCGGCAGGAGAGGTCTGCGCGCCATGTGGGACCCTCCTCCGGTGGCCGGGGAGCAGCCGGGGATTGAACCAGCGCCGTGGAGGTCGCAGGGAGCTTCGCAACCCAGCGCTCAACCGCTGTACCACCGGGGAGGCCCGCTAATCCATTCTTGATGATTATATAGCTTTCCCCCCCCCCCAGATTTATTTATTTATTTATTTATTTATTTATTTATTTATTTATACAAGCACTGGGTACAGTCAGAAGTGCGGGAGGGTGAGAGAATTCACCAGAGCCAGAGTGGGGAGCAGAGCAGGCCAGAAGGACCAAAGTACACTGCTGAGGGGAGCAGCGGGAGAGGCAGGAGAGGTCTGCATGCCATGTGGGACCCTCCTCTGGTGCCCGAGGAGCAGCCGGGAATCAAACCGGCGCTGCAGAGGCTGCGGGCAGCTTTGCAACCCAGCGCTCAACCGCTGTGCCACCGGGGAGGCCCAGAACATTCTTTTTTTTTTTTTTTTTTTATAGAGGCATGTTTTATTTATTTGTTTGTTTGTTTCTTTGTTTTGTTTATACATGACTGGGTACAGTCAGAAGCACGGGAGGGTGAGAGAATCCACCAGAGCCAGAGCGGGGAGCAGAGCAGGCAGAAGGACCGAAGTACACTGCTGAGGGGAGCAGCGGGCTGCAGGAGAGGTCTGCGCGCCATGTGGGACCCTCCTCAGGTGGCCGGGGAGCAGCCGGGGATAGAACCGGCGCCGCAGAGGCTGCGGGCAGCTTCGCAACCCAGCGCTCAACCGCTGCGCCACCGGGGAGGCCCAAGAACATTCTTTATGATAGGTGTGCTGTGGTTTATTCACCCTTCATAATGTTACTGTCTTCAGTTTCCCCAGTTGTAAATGTCATTATATTGGTATGGAATCATGAAAATTGGTAGTACTAGATCAGAGTGTGGAATTCTTAATTAGATAATACCAGATCATTTAAAAAAATTAATTTCTGAATTTTCTTCTGGTCTTAAAGAATACCTCCCAGGGCCTCCCTTGGTGGCGCAGTGGTTGAGCACCAGGCTGCGAAGCTGCCCAGAGCCTCTGCAGCACCGGTTTGATCCCCAGCCATCCCCAGCTGCTGGAAAGGGTCCCACATGGCGCGCAGACTTCTCCTGCCGCGCCCACTTCTCCCCTCAGCAGTGTATTTCGTCAGTCTGTCTGTTCCTGTTCTGCTCCCTGCTCTGGCTCTGGTGAATTCTCTCACCCTCCTGCGCTTCTGACTGTACCCAGTGCTTGTATAAATAAATGAATAAATCTTTAAAAAAAAAAAAAAAAGAAAGAACTGAAGAACTTAATTTAAAAAAAAAAAAAAAAGACACTGTATGTAACTAGGTGAGTGTTTTGTTTTTAAGCTTAGACTCAGGGCCTCTCCAGTGGCACAACGGGTTGAGCACAGCGCTGTGAAGCTGTCCGCAGCCTCTACAGTGCTGGTTCAATTCCCAGCCGGGTAGGGAGATCCCCACATGGCGCAGCAGACCTCTCATGTCTCGCTCGCTGCTCCCCTTAGCAGTGTATTTCAGTCAGTCTGCCTGTTCTGTTCCCCACTCTGTCTCTGATGAATCCTCTCACCCCCCACACCTCTGGCCTGTACCCCGGTTCTTGTATAAATAAATAAATCTTTAAAAAAAAAAATCTCAGACTCAGATTCCCTTTTTAGTTTTATAGCCAGCCAAAGGACTGTAGGCCACTCCCACTCTTCTTTGTCATGTTGCAGTTTTACTCCATTAGGATACTTTCAGGCTTAGGCTTTAAGTCAGGTTTTGTTTGTTTGTTTTTGTGGGTTTTTTTGTTTGTTTGTTTGTTTGTTTTTTGTTTTTGTTTTGTTTTTAACAGTTTGAAAATTAAGCAGTAATTTTTTTATATTTCCCTGGAGTTCCTCGTTAGTAAACTTCATGTGTTCAGATACCATTGAAAATTGATTTACAGTTAAAACACATGGTAGAAGGAGTTATGGATAATCTAGTTGTTGGAAATATGGAACACATAAATAACAAAAATAAGAGGATCACACTAATAAGCTTTAAAAAGTAAAAAGTAATGAATTATAAGGTATAGTGTACCAGGAAAGATATTCCCAGAGGAATGTGGGAGATGGGATTTTGGAATCAAAGATGTTCCTGGATGTTTTCAGTCAGGAACTTGCATAGGGTATGACAGATTGGTCTGAGTACTACTGAGGGGGGCTGTGTTGAAGAATTACTATATATGTTTTTTGAAGATTTATTTTTAGGCATTCAAGAGCTGGGGTACAGGCCAGAGGTATGGGAGGGTAAGAGGATTCTCCAGAGACAGTGGAGAGCAGAACAGGAAGATCCACTGAAATATACTGCTGAGGGGATAATGGGCAAGACAGGAGAGGTCTGCTGTGCCATGTGGATAGCTCCCTGGCCAGCTGAGGCTCTGACTCATGCAGATAGCTTCACAGTGATGTGCTTAACCCCTTGCACCATCAAGGAGACCTCAGAATTACTGTATTTCTTGATTTTATTATGTATGGAACATTACACAGTATGTATACGAAAGATTTGTAATCAACTGATCTGCAGAATACTATATGTCAGACTAAAGGTAGTTTAGAGATGTCAGTTTAAACTTCAAAAGTATAGTCTTAGTGACAAGGGTATAAGGAAAGTCTACAATGTGGGAAATCATAAAGGAAAGATAGCTCTGTCTCTTGCACGAAAAAACTGCAAAGAAAAAAAAGAGGCTATCTATTATGAACTTGATGTATTAATCAAATACAATGTGTGGGTCTTACTTGACTGATTGGGACAGCCCAGTTCATATAATACAGGAAATTGACATAAATCTAGCTTTTAGAGATACATAAGGAAATACTTGCAATTGTCATTCAAAATTAACCCATAGGCATGTGTGGATGGATGTTACAGATGAGATTGCTTTGGCTTTTGGGTTGATTAATTTGAAGTCATTTGATGACTTGTGTTTGAAATTTTTATCCTTTAATTTGTATTTGAAATTTTCCATTTAAAAAATCTGAGATAAATGAAAGAACATGAGCCAAGATTAGGACTGCTTATATTATTCATAAAATTAACATGATGGTAGTGTTCTATCTGACCTGACCCTATCTGCCTGCCTATATTCATTGTCAGTTTCAGCACAAGAGCCCCTTGTTTATTCCCTGAGCTCCAGCTACATAACATGCCTACCAGTTCCTTTCTTCTTCCTAAGACATATAGTGCCTAATATCTTCTATATCCCCTTGCCACTATCCCTGGCAAATTTGCCTTTGTATGTCCTAATTTATTTTCAGGAGCTCAAATTAAATGTTTATACCACAAAAGAGTCTTCCAAATCCCCTAATCTAAACCTGATGTCATAATTATGACTTCTTATCTCACATTTCACATGATTGCTTATTAATATTTGTCTTCCCCATTAAAAAGCTTAATGAGCTGCAGTTTTTATGTTTGTTGTTATTGTATTCCCAGCATTTAGTTATAATCCCTGGTAAATGGTAGGTATTTAAATATTTGTTAAATGGAAGGGGGAAGGGAAGAAGTATTCATGGTGGGTTGAAAGCCTGGCTGAAATGATCTAGTAAAATACACAAATCTCATTTTGGTTTTATAGGTGATCTGGTTTAAACTGTAAGACAAAAAGATTGTGTGTTCAACCCCAAGAGTCCTTATCAGGGTGAATTGGCAATTTAGAATTGGCTCTAGTACCTTTGTTTCCTGTTAATATAAATCTCTCTGAAAAGCTGATGTAACCTAGTTAGAAAGACCTGATACAAATGTTCTCTTCACCAAGTCTCTGAATTTTTTTCTGGGCGTTATTTTACAGCTAAAATACATGAGATATTTAATGTTGGATAATTTGGTTCTATTTTTTCCCCCTGTACTAAAGTTTTTCTCTTTAGAACTTTTATTATGGGGCCTCCCCTGGTGGCACAGTGGTTGAGCTCTGGGCTGTGAAGCTGCCCGCAGCTTCTGCAGCGCCGGTTCGATCCCTGGCTGCTGGGCAAGGGTCCCACATGATGCACAGACCTCACCTGCCGTGCCCACTGCTCCCCTCAGCAGTGTATTTCGTCAGTCTGCCTGTTCTGTTCCCCGCTCTGGCTCTGGTGAATTCTCTCACCCTCCTGTGCTTTTGACTGTACCCAGTGCTTATATAAATAAATAAATCTGGAGGGGGGGAGAGAAGAACATCTATTATGAAGTCCAGTGCTCAACAAACTCAAAATTACGTTGCCTACTGAAAATACCTATTTCTTGAATTTGTGCCTTAGAAGTATGTTTCTTCTTTTTCCCTTCCTCTTTCGTATTTTTTATCATATGGAAACCAAATCTGAGGTTAGAGTTATTAAATAGTTGTTCTTTTCTAATGTACATACTGTATTTTGCAGTTAGGATTACATCATTTTCTTTTTTTTCTTTCTTTTTTTTTTTAATTTTTTTCTTTTTTACTTACTTATACAAGCACTGGGTACAGTCAGAAGCACGGGAGGGTGAGAGAATTCACCAGAGCGGGGAACAGAATAGACAGACAGATGAAGTACTCTGCTGAGGGGAGCAGCGGGCTGCAGGAGAGGTCTGCGCGCCATGTGGGACCCTCGCCCGGTGGCTGGGGATCGGACAAGCGCTGCAGAGGCTGTGGGCAGCTTTGCAGACCAGCGCTCAACCACTGCGCCACCAGGGGAGGCCCAGGATTACATCATTTTCTGAATGCTACTCTGTGAGGCAGATGATGTTATTTCCAGGCATCAGTATACCTGTTTAGGATCATGTAAATAATAGTGTGACACTTTGGCCTGAATCACTCTTCCTGCCCTTGCCCCAGTTCCTTTTCACATTGCCTGAGCTTGGTAGAAAATATTTGTATATAGTACTTTTTAAAAAATGTGACTCTCAGTAATGTCAAAATTTTCTATGCCTGTCCCATAGAAATGCTTACCCTCAATAACTGTGATTCTAGCTTATAGTAAACTGGATGTTCAAGGGTGATCTTAATTTTACCTTTTTCTTTAGGTTATATAAGTCATCTAAAGAACTGACAGTTTTTTCTGGGCCTCCCCTGGTGGCGCAGGCAGTTGAGCACAGTGCTGTGAAGCTATCCGCAGCCTCTGCAGCACAGGTTCGATCCCGGCCGGCTGGCGAGGATCCCACATGGTGCGGCAGACCTCTCCTGTCACGCCCTCTGTGCCCCTCAGCAGTGTATTTTGTCAGTCTGCCTATTCTGTTCCCCACTCTGTCTTTGGAGAATGCTCTCACCCTCCCACACATCTGCCTGTACCCTGGTTCTTGTATGCACAAATAAATAAATCTTTAAAAAAAAAAAATGAACTGGTAGTTTTCAAAATTTTGGTGTCTCAGACTTCTTGCACATCTGGAAGTCATAGAATTCTAGCAAATAATTTATATCAGATTTTGGTTAACATGGTGCTCTAGAACTTGCTGTGGACATTTTACTGAAGTGTGATCGAACCTTTGCTTGCATAAAAGGAAAGAATTGGAGATGGGACTGAAATATGACTCAAAGATGAAATTACCACCATTCAAGCCTTCATATTTGTTGCTACTTTAATCAGATTTAAATTTTTTTCTAGATCACTTAAAGTCTACCAGCACTGTTGTTTTGGACTTACAGATGTTTCAGGTTGGAATAGAACCAGGTGACTTAATTATAGACAGTGGTAGATCAGATGTTTGAACAGTTATTGTGTTACATTTAGATTTTACTGTAGTTTATCTTTGAGGAAATAAATATTGCTATCTGTTCTACTGTTTGTGGTAGTGCTGTAGGCATTGAAGGATAGGGTTTAGCGAATACAAAGAGTAGATGTATTAATTAGTACATAATAATCTCTTGTTGTACTCATTAATAAATTGACAGTAAAAAACTTTTTCATTAATGGGGGCCTCCCCGGTGGCGCAGCAGTTGAGCGCTGGGTTGTGAAGTTGCCCACAGCCTCTGCAGCGCCGGTTCGATCCCCGGCCACCAGGCGAGGGTCCCACATGGCACGCAGACCTCTCCTGCAGCCCGCTGCTCCCCTCAGCAGTGCATTTCAGTCAGTCTGCCTGTTCTGTTCCCTGCTCTGTCACTGGTGAATCCTCTCACTGTCCCGCACATCTGGCCTGTACCCCAGTTCTTGTATAAATAAATAAATTTAAAAAAAAACTTTTCATTAGTTACATTGACATTGTGATAATTCTTACAGTGCTGTAAACTGTTCTCCGTTAGCAGAAAATTAGGTTTCTTAGTGCTTTTATTTTAGAAAAATCAGTGACCACATCTGAGTTAAGTGATTCAGGTCATTACTTTATATGGTGTAATAGAAAAGTTTCTATATCAGTGACCCCTTTGAATATTCAATGCATAATCTAATTTGTAATTAAAAAAGGAGTATTTAAGAGAGGTTAAATCTCCTTATGTTAAAGCCCCTGTATTGATCCTATGAGCTATTTTAGAAGAAATGATTTTTCATGTAAATACAATAAAATATATTCTTAGATCCCTTGAACAGCCTAAGATCTGGATATGTGGTAATATTCTGCTAACCCTGTAGAAAGAACTATTAAAATATAACCACAGAAAAGAGTTGAATTCATTAAGGGAGACTGCCAGGATTCTTTTGTCATCCTCCCACCCCCCCAAGAAGGAAGTGCTGTAAAGTTGGCCAAGAAATATCTTCCCTTTGTGGGTCTCCCTGGTGCCGCAGGCGGTTGAGTGCTGCACTGTGAAGCTTGTCCACAGCCTCTGCAGCGCGGATTCAATCCCAGCTAGCTGGGGAGAATCCCACATGGCATGGCAGACCTCTCCTGTCTCGCCCGCTGCTCCCCTCAGCAGTGTTTTTCAGTACATCTGCCTGTTCTGCTCACTGCTCTGTCTCTGGTGAATCCTCTCACCCTCCCGCGCATCTGGCCTGTACCCCAGTTCCTATATAAAATAAATCTTTTTAAAAAAAAAACCTTCACTTTGCTTTTCCACATTAGGATTTTAATTTGGTTAGCCACGATCATTAATTGAATTTGTAAATAAACTGTCATTAAATAGATGTTGTGTTGATTTTATTAATCACGTTTTAACTATAATTTGTCTGTTACAATATCTGACTCCTTTGTGGTTTCTTACACATTAGAGTGATAGGAAGAAATAAGATTTGAAGGCACTTTATTTAGATAAAGTAGCATATGACTTACGTTGGGAGTAATAGCAAAGGAGGTTATTGAAGTAGCCCAATAGTGATAGATGAAGACTGTAATAATTTCAAAAATGAAACAATTCTCTATAACCAAGAGAATTGCAGGATATAGAAAGTGGTGAACCTTCAAGAGTAATGAAAGTTGGAAATGGGAAATGAGGGTTAAGTAGCTGCATATTTAGAAAGGCTGAGCATTTTTATAGTTGGGGAGTGATCCAGGTTATACTTGCTCTCTTGATGTCCTTTACTGCACTTGGGCTAGAACGAGCCAGCAGTAAAGCAGATAATGGTACTTTAAAAAGAAGTTATGTTTCTTATACTAAAATTTTTTTACAGTGTTCAAACTAGTCAAACATTATAGGTAGAGCTAAAATCCAGCTTTTCCTTTCTTTTTCCCAAAGGTAATAAGGACCCCAGTCCTGAAATTGTTGTGTATCAGTTGTATGCATATTTTTAGATATTTACTTTTTGTGTGTTGGTAACAATGTATGGTTACTTTTTAAAATTGTTTTCATAGAGTTTCTCCATTCAGCATTGGTGAGATGTATTTGTTACAGTAGTGATAATCGATTAAGTAATTCCATTAAATTCCTTAACAACTTATGTATATGTATAATGGTACTTTAGTTTATTTTTAGTTTTTATGAGTTTTTCAACATTATCTTCTGAGATTTAATCATGTTAATACAAATAGTTCCAGTTACTTTGTTTTTATTGCTGTAGAAAAATACTTTAAAGAAGTAAGTCTTAGTTTATTTATTAGTTCCCTACTTTAGCAAATCAGATTGCCACTAATTTTTAGCTATTACAGAATCTATTTGTACCTGTTTCTTCATGCAGATGTGCGAGTTATATTCCCAGAAATAGAATGTCATAAAGGTTGAGGATGCGCTTTTCCACCTAGTCGGTATCTCCAAATTACTCTTCAACAATATTGGTCCTGGCTTTTTTTTTTTTTTTTTTTTTTTTTTTTAAGATTTATTTATTTATACAAGAACTGGGGTATAGGCCAGAGGCGCAGGAGGGTGAGAGAATTCACCAGAGACAGAGCGGGGAACAGAACAGGCAGATGGACTGAAGACACCGCTGAGGGGAGCAGTGGGCGAGAGACAGGAGAGGTCTGCTGTGCCATGTGGTTTCTCCCTGGCTGGCTGGGAATCAAACGCATGCTGCAGAGGCGCTAAACCTGGTGCACCACCGGGGAGGCCCTGGTCCTGGTTTTTATTGTTACCGTCAATGTATTGTTACCACCATCAGTTGCTGTTTTCCACATTTGACCAACACATGGATTTTTACAGTCTGGTTTTGAAATGACTTAAAAAAAAAAAAAAGATTTATTTATTCATGCATACAAGAGTTGGGGCGTAGGCCAGAGGTGGGGCAGAATGGGGAGCAGAACAGACAGACATACTGAAATACACTGCTGAGGGGAACAGAGGGTGGGACAGGAGAGATCTACTGAGCCATGTGGGGGGATCTACTTAGCCCTGGTGGGGGATCGAACTCCTGCTGCGGTGGCTGTGGATTGCTTCATAGTGGTGAGACCTAACCCTTTGCACCTCCAGTGAGGGCCCTGAAATGACTTAATGTTTTACCTCGTTCTGATAACGTAGACAAATCTAATGGGGCATGGCATATTTTTACGTATTTATTGGGCTTTTATTGTCATTTTTAACCTATTTGTTGGAATCCTTTGTACTGATATTTAATCTTTAGTTAGGTGTTTTACAGCTATTTCTAACAACCAGTGCTTTCTTTACCTTTTGACTTAAAAAGATCTAGTAATCTGGCTAATTTTTTCTGTCTTATTTAAGAAATCTTTCCCTATTCTGAAGTTTTTTTAAAAAAACATTTTTATTTATGCATATAAGAACTGGGGTGCAGGCGACAGGTGCAGGAGGAGGAGATGAGAGGATTCACCAGAGACAGGGGAGCAGAACAGTCAGCTTGACTGAAATACACTGCTGAGGGGAGCAGCGGGCGAGACAGGGGAGGTCTGGCTGCACCATGTGGGTCAGTTTGCTGGCCAGGGATTGAACTCAGGCCACAATGGCTACGGGTAGCTTCATAGTGCTGAGACTTAACACCTTACACCACCAGGGAGGCCTGTTCTGAAGTTTAAAAGACATTCTTCTTTAGGTTTGGTTTTTCAAGACGTGAGAATTCCAAAATAATGAAATTAATATCATTGAAGAAGAGAACTAATTTCACCGCCTGTTGAATGGCTCAGTCTTTCCCTAATAAATCCAGTTCTAGGTTTCTGGGCTCTGTAGTATGTTTCATTGTTCTTCTGTTGTTCTGTGCTACTGTAATTATTACAGCTTTACAATAAACCTGTTAGCTAAGTAGTTTCCACCACACTTGCTTTAGTTTTGGAATTGTTGGTCCTTTTTTCCATGTGAATTTTTGAATCTGCTTGTTAGCTTCCATTAAAAACCCTATTAAGCATTTTATTAGAATTTAAATGTTCAGATGTGGAATTTATTGGACCTTTAAAATGTTAAAACCCACCCACCTGCATTTGTTATGTATGTTGCTGCTGCTCTTGGATTTCACTCAGTTTATTTCCTTTTAGGAGGCGCAGGTCAGAATGGAGATGGGCTGCAGATCGAGCAGCTATCGTCAGCCGCTGGAATTGGCTTCAGGCTCACGTTTCTGACTTGGAATATCGAATTCGGCAACAAACAGATATTTACAAGCAGATACGTGCTAATAAGGTAAGGGACAAGTGTCTGGTCTTTTTCAGCCCCACTAAAAACTACCATTATCCCTTTTCTCCCGTCCTGCAATAGCATAGCTCTTAACTGTGTCAAAGAGAATGGTTTAATATGACCTGATAGAGTGGTTTAATCTGTTTTAAGCGCCTGATGTTACTTAGTATAGTGCAGATAACACTGTTATTATATCATGTTAAATTGAACATGTGTTTAGAACAAAGCAGTTTCTGCATCTAAGTTGTGGGAGTGGGGAGGAGGGAATCATAAGAAAATGAAATATAATACAAATTATTGACTATAACTGTAATGTTGTATTAATGGAAAAATGGTGCTGAGTGAGGATTTTCATCTTGCGAAGTTTTTCCTGAAAGATTTTTGAGACAAAACTAGACATTGGTGGTTAGGATTTTGATTTCTTGTGCCCTCCTGTCTTCAGAGGACTGATTCTTACTTGAGCAGTGACACTGTGTAGTTTTTCTTCCTAAAAATCAACTTAGAAAAAAATCCTCTGCTCAATTTTGGTTTGACAGAGGAATAAGTGTGCATAGAAAAAGAAATACTCTCAACAGATATTTGAGTGCCTGCCTCCTATTATGCCTAGGCATCCTTAGTGGTGGGATCACAGTGTTGAATGAAAGTCCTACTTTTGGGGAGTTTACATTCTTGTATGGTATTTTTTGTATTAGCTTGATGCAGTTGAACTCTATGATTTGATATATAAGTCTGCACAAGGAATCTACTGCTCTTAAACATAAATACCACTATACTTTTGTTCAGTCTAAGTGCTGGTCAAATCCTTAAGAAAAATGCTGTGCTGTGAGCTGCCTGCATTAAATCAGTGAGTAGGCTAAAAGTTTTAAAGGGTGACTCTCTGATCAGATGGACAAAATGATGAGATTTGAGGTAAAAGTTTTATGATCTTCCAGAAATACCACTGATGTGTGTGTGTGTGTGTGTGTGTATAAACCCATTTATATACATACATATATACATATATATATATGTATAAAAATGGGTTTACCTCAGTCTCTGGCATGTCAGTGGAATATATTATATTTAGGGGAAAGTCCAGAGGACTTAGGCTTTTAATTTTTATTTATTTAAGTAACTTGTTCCCTGACAGTAGGGAATACATCAAATTTTAACTTAATTGCTTAAAAGTTAGCTAGAGCAAATGAGGAATTTTAACTGAAACTTCTCACCAACAGTCGTGAATATTATTCTCTCCTTAACTCTTCTTCACAATGGGAATTTTGAGATTTATAGAATATGAACTGGAATGGTAAGAATAGCTAGGAAAGATGGCGTATGCCTATCCTGAGGAGAAAAACACTGTCTTACTCTGCCAGGAACACATCTTCTGTGTCTGTTCCTAGGTTTTTATAGCTAGTAGTTAAATCGGAATGCCCATATTTGAGAAATAGTCTCAGTAACAACTGAGATTAGTACAATGGTGGTCAAATTTGTTGCTTTGCTATTTTATATAGTCACACATACAGCTGTTTGTGTTACTTTTCCCAGTATAAAAGTATCATAGTGTAGATTTGAAGATACTATTGATTATAAGCTGTACTGTTGTTTTATGTTCCACTAAGTATAACTAAGTTTCTCAGTTAAACTAAGACACACTATCAATTATTAGATGCACCCTGATTTCAAGGATACTGAAATGTGGGGGGGGGGGGGAGTCAGAATTGATGAAATACTGTTATCATTTCTTAGGAAACGAAATACAGAGAAGTACAAATATCAATTTTGCGGTGAATTGCTCTTTATAAAAAAAAAAAAAGTCTTAAAAAAAAATCCCAAACTGAAAATTAACTATAAACATTTGAGTGTATTTTTATCCACCTTTTAAGTATGCATGCATATAATTTGTTTAAGCATAATCTTGTTAAATGAGCCCTGAATGTTTTTCCTATCTTTCTTTAGGAGCTGTGGGGAAGTGGGACGTTGGGACATTTTTTAATTGACTGTATTCTGTTCCTGGTCATTGTTGGCTATTTTAATTATGCTCTTAACTGAAATTACTAAAGCACACCATAATAAATACCTTTATGTAAGTCAAAGTGTTCTTAATGCATACATCAGAGGCATATTTTGGTGCAGTATACCTCAGTTTACAGGCTTGCTACCTGTGTGAGAGAAGATACTCTGAACTCAGTTTTGGTTTCTGCTTCATTTTTTAGAAATGAATTATGCCTAGCCTTTTTTTAGATCATAACTCAGCAGTAATGTCAGAGCAGTTTTGAGAAGGTTTCCAAAGTCTTAGATGTTTCTCAGTATTTGGAAAGTAGTTAACCTGAAATTCTGTGTTTATAGATTACCAACAAGTTTTATCATTCAGGGAATAACATATAAAAGAAACAGCAGACTTTTGACTTGGTAATCTTTGATTTTGTAGTCTTTGCTTTGCTGCCATGTATCTATCTGCATGAGGGAGTCCCATTTCTGAGCATCTGTTTCATGGTCTGTAAAATAAGGTGTTTAAGATAGTCTAGTACATTTACTTTATAATACATTTGTATATACATTTACTTTACAGTCTGAATATACAATGTCTGTTAGAGAGTTCTGACAGGTAGAGTAAAAGTAGAATAATAATCCCAATAAGTAATAAGTCAAGAAAATTCACAACTGTATTAAATATTTATGTTCATACAGTGTCATTTTAAAACAAATGTATCCATTTACTGAGGTTGCTATGACAAAGTATGGCACAAATTGAACGGTCCACTTAAAACACAGAATTTTTTTTTTTTTTAAGATTTATTTATTTATGCATACAAGAGCTGGGGTACAGGCCAGAGATGTGGGAGGGTGAGAGGATCCACCAGAGACAGAGTGGGGAACAGGACAGGCAGATTGACTGAAATACACTGCTGAGGGAAGCAGCAGGAGAGGTCTGCCTGCCCATGTGGGTTTCTCCCTGGCAGAACGGAGATCGAACTCGTGCTGCAGAGGCTGCGGATTGCTTCATAGTGTGATGCTTAATCCCTTGCCCCACCAGGGAGTCCCAAACACAGAAATTTTCTCACAGTTCTGACTGAAAGTTAAAATCCTGTAGTTAAGGTCTAGGCCAGGCAATGCTCCTCTGAAGATTTTAGAGATGACTCCTTCCTTGCCTCTTTATCCTTCTTGTTGTTGCTTGCAATTCTTGGTGTCCCTAGTTTTATAACCAAGTCATTCCAGTGTCTATGTTGGTCTTCACATGGCCATGTACTTCCTGCATGTCTCTTTCCAAAATTTACCTCTTAAAAGGACACCAATCACTTTGGGATTTAGGACCCAACCTAAAGAGGCTTCATTACACATGCAATGATTGTGTTTCTAGTAAGGTCACAAATTTGGGGCAGACACTGTTCACCCCTGTATAACAAAAAAGCAGTGTAATTCCCCTAAAGGATGTATTAACATTTTGTTTGGTCTTTATGCATCACCCCATAACAATAGAAGTCTTAGCATTTACTATGGACCAGACACTGTGCTAAGCATTTTAGTGTTAACCACAGATGTAAAGATAAACAAACTAAGGACCAAATAGGTCAAGTACTTTGTTCGTGGTCATATAGCCCAGTGAGTGCAGAGCTGAGATTTGATATCTGACTCCAAAGCTGTTTCGCTTTGTCAGCAGTTGCTGTCATTGCTTACTTAACCTTTTTTTTAATTACTGAAATAGGAAGTTTTAATCCCCTGTGTGTTAGTAAGTTGGGCTGGTGTTCCCCATTTCCCAAGAGTTGCCAGAGTTGCATGGGCATGTATATCATATTGCCCTTGAGGTGAATCTAGGTTTGGTGGTCAGCTGTAGAGTTATGCATATGTCTTTGAAAGGGGAGTTGGAAGGTAAGACTTTTTGAAGATGTAAATACTGGCTTCATCTAAAAAAAATTTTTTAATTGAGGTAACATTTGTTTATAATATCGCGTAGTTTCAGGTGTGTGCAGCTTTATAGTTCATCATTTTATGTCTTATGGTCACCACCAGAAGTCTAGTTTCCATCTACCAGTACACAGTCATCCCTCTTCCCCCACACACACTTTTTTTTTTTTTTTTTAAGTTGTGTTTTCAATAAGAGAAGGGGTTTTGAGAACTACTACTAAGTGATTACCAATTTCTGGTCTCTCAGAATTTATTTCCTTTCAGATGAGTAATGACTTTCTGGAATCCTCCTTAGGACAAATGATTACTCTTGCTCTTTGGAGAAAGGATACAGTTTGTAGGATCTCTTTCCTACTCTTCTCCATGTACTGCGATGCTTTAACTTTATATCCTTGAGTGTGTACTTTATATAGTAAGTGTGTGTGTTTAATGCACAGAGTAATAAGCCTTATGTCACGAACTTGTAAGAGACAGAGCTAAGTATGAAAGCAGGACTACTTATCTGACTCCAAAGCATTTTCTAACACACTATGCTCTTTTATCCTTTTATCATTTCTCTCAAGCATATTTCTTGAAATTTCATACCTGGTAAGTAATGCTAAGGGGGGATCAATCAGGTTCTAGTACAAGATACACTGTTTTTAATCCCTCCTTTTGACATATGAGAAATTACACAGGAATGCAAACTGTGGACAGATTAGTAATGGGAAGAAGAAGAGCATTGAAACTTCTGGATAAAAGAGGAGCTAAGTAGGAATAACAGAATCCTAGAACACATCTTAGTCTTCAAAATTGATGTAAAGAAGTTGAAGCACCCATCTTAACAGAGTTATAAGACATTATGGATAGTTTTCTCTTGTCTAGATAGCCCAGAAAGATTCTTGTGAAACTGGTCTACAGTGAGGTCACCAATTTGTCTTGACTGGCAGGGAAGATTGGCCTGCTTACACAAAACAGGGGAGTGAGTATGTGAAAATGTCCCGTAATTCTGTACTGCAAATTTTAAAAGATGGTGTTTATTGACTTCATATCTTATCTGGAATTGATTAAGGGAAAGCAATTAACTCAAGCATACAATTAATTTTTTTTTCTTTCCTTTGCCTTGTTTTATCATTAGGTTTGGCATAATTCTTTCTACCCTTTCTTCCTTTTTCAGTTTTAGTTTCTATTATTTTCTCCTTCTCTTCCCCTCCCCCACCCCCTTTTTAAAATATAGGACAGCTCTGAGTTTCCATGAAGGATTAATTTGTAAAAATATAGAACTGCATACAACTGTGACCCATCCCTGTCCCTCTGGTCCTTGGTCCTTATGTAGGAGTTTTTTAGACCTGAGGAGCCCAGGCATGATCCTCAATCTGACTCTGGGTGCTGTTGTGAAGGATGGGGAGATTCAGGCCCTTTTACTGTGGTCTCTGCCAGTTGCTGTCTATTTTAGAGTGCAACAGCTGAGGTTATGGTCACTCAGCTGATGCCACAGCCACACAGCATTGACCCAGAATGCTAGGGAAGTCCAGATTGGGGTTGCCCTAACAGGTGTGCAGTGCAGCTCATGACGTTTTCTTTGCTAATAATAGCCTCTCCTTTCATGGCTATTAACTATGTATTAGGTATATTTTGAAGAATTTTTTTAAATAACCATGTGAACCCTCCCTGCAAAGCCTTACTTCCATCTGCTTTTTCAGTTAAATCCTACTGTTTTCCTGCTCTCATGCCATCTTCTCAAAACTGCTGTGACAACAGTGTCATGGTAATACTCCTCCTGTCTATCCAAGGCTAGATGAAGATAAATTCTTTGAGTGCAGTGTGTTTTATTTTTTTATTCTTAAGGTTTTGCACTGCCCAGCACATGGTAAACACTAAATAAATAGCACCTGAATGGATTTTAGGTATTTGGATACTTTTCATTTGCTTATCTCTTTATAGAGCAGAAAAACAATGTGTAGATGAATATAGCTGCACAGTGTAGTATTTGAGCACGTTTGCAAAATACAGATTTTACTTTTGATGTACAAAAGTACTGTGCATTGAAAAGAGCTCAATAAATGAATGAGGTCTCCATTCTTGTTACAGAAGCCCTTCCCTCATATCCCAAGCAGTACAATTATATAGATAACTCATCTGCTTTCAAATGTGTATATCCAGAATCTGATCACACTGGTCAAAGCACAGCTCTTCTTTCTGCCTCTCTATTTGCTACTCACTAGTCTTTTCAACACAATAACCAGTTCGAGCCTTTTAAACCGTAAGTCAGATCGTTTCCCTCATATGCTTGAAATTCTCCCAATGATTTTCCATCTCTGAATAAAAGTCTCAATACTCAAAATGAGTTAAAAGCCCTGCAAGATTCGCGCCGCACACACACACACACATACTGTCTCTACTAACTTTCACTCCTGCCACGAACTTTATTGTATTACTACTATTGGTATAGTATTGTCTCATTGGTAAATACCATATAAAATACCATACTGTGACAAAGATTCCAGATCTGCAAGATGTGAATAAAAGATGCTAAATGGGAACATGCTAAATAGGTCAACACATTCCAGTGGAATAAGAGGGACGCTTGGGTGTGAGTCTTAGGCCTTACTCATGGGACTTTCTTTTGAAATAATTCTTGGGGAGAAAAAAGCTACTAGTGGTATATATGGTTTCAGTACTGTAAACCATAAGGGAAAAGACCTCTGGTAAACCAGTCCCCCATCCTTAACCCTCTTGAGATTAGCTCCTAAATCAAAATTATAATTTATACCATTCACTTAAACTATTTTTCTTTCTGTCCTGCAGGGGTTGATTGTTCTTGGGGAGGCACCTCCCCCAGAACATATAACAACAGACTTATTTCTTCCACTTAATACTGAAGTGAAGACAGATCATGGGAGTGATAAATTGGTAAGTATGAGAGACAAAAGGAGGTGCATGAGAACTCAAGGTAGAATGACAGCATGCTAGAGCTCTGTGCACAGATTCCTGAATTGATGAAAGAAGGGGGATTGCATTGACTTACACTGCTTCTGACATTTCGAGATTTGAATTTTCCAGTAGGGCAGCACACTGCCCCTTCTGTAGGTATGGAGCAAACCTTAAATTTAAAAACAGCTTCTCACTCTCAAGACAGCACAGCCAGCGCAAAGTGTGGCATTATGGAATGCTGGAGATCAGGAAGTTGTGTGTGTCTCTGTCTCTGTCTTATTAAATTGTAAGGATCTGTACAGTTAAGACCTTCTTCGTTTATCCACAGTAGGTTCTACACGATACAGTAGAATGCTTTTTGGATTGAATAGATAATAATTATGAAAACAGCCAAGAAAAGTATACACTATCCCTCTATGTCTTCAGGGAGAGGTTAACCATGCCCTTTCTTGTGAATTATATGTGCTTTCTAAAGAATCTTCAGACAAGTCCTTACTTTCTGAAGGGAACAGAAAGGCAGACAGAAGGCAATAAATTTCTGTTGATTTTTTGTATTGTTGAATGATGCTGCAAAGCATATATTCCTTAAATTAAGCAACTTAAGGAACCGCACCATTAAAAAAAAAATGCCAAATACTTGGAGAGCTGTGCCTAGAACATCAACTGCCAACCAAAAGATTTTCAGGAAGAAACTTCCTAATTTTGCATTTTTATTAACTTTTTTTGGAATGTGATTTATACCTTGCCCTTTCAGTTTTGCTTTTGTGTAAATTCTTAGGTCACACTTGACACAGGCCAGTTACAAATTTTCATACTCACATTTGTAACCACTCTATTCTCCATTTTGTTGATTATTTCCCCCTAAAATGGAAGGATTTATTGCCCTTTTTGGTGTTGTGTTTACTTTCGTATTTTTATTTCTGAAACTCACAGGTATTAACTACAAAAACAGAATTAAAAAAACTCAAAATATGTTTTCAAGGAATTAGACATAATTCTCCAGGAAATATGTAGTCCTTTATTGATTGATTAAGGAGGGAGTCTTGATCGTGGCAAAACTGGTAACAACATCTTGATACCAGATACTGCTTTGTCCATGTGGTTATTAAAAGAAACAGTGCTGGAATATGGCTACTTAGTAGCATACAGAATTTATTAATATCTTATAGAATAATACAGCCATAATTTTAGAATTGTTTTCCTCTAGACACAAGTCAATTTTAACTTGCTAATGTTATAAATATCCAAATTAAATATGGAACATAAGGCATCTAGACTGTAATTACAAGTAATAAGTAAAACAGGTTTTACTTTGTTTGTATAGTCATATGATACTCAGGTGGTCGTGTTAGGTAGTGTTCCAGTATTATACTGTAAGAATATGTCGCCATCACTTTGCTTTATTTCCAAATTGAATAACTGTTTCCTGACAGGGTCATTGTATATCTGCTTCAGTTATGAGCACAGTACAGATATTCCTGAAGCTAAGTTGTTCTGAAGACCTAACCTTTGATCAGAAATGCTAGAATTCATGTGCATGGATAAGCAAACCTTTTTTGGGCTCTGGAGACAAGCAAGAAATATTCCCTGAGGGTTCTGTTTTTAGACCACAGAATAATGGGGTAGGGGAGAGGAAAATCTGAAGAAAAAAATCCTAGAAAAACGCACACTGGAGTCCTCTCCCCCACCCCCACCCCGTTAGCTCCAATCTCACTTCTTTTTAGAAGGTCAGTAAAGGTAGCTTCATGGGGAAGGATGTACTTAATACTGAGTCTTTTTTGGACTTGCTCAGAGATGGTGTTGGGGTTGGGTTCCTGCCAGAACTACACTGCTTATATAACAACATCGCATAATAGAGGCTTCAGAGAGCCTGGTATTATTGAAGAACTGCAAATACTTCCATGTGATGGAATGTTGGATGATTGGGCCAATTTATAATGGATTTTGTATTTATCTTAAATGAACTTGTGCTTTATCTAGGTGCCAAGAAGCAGTAGGCTGATCTCAGATTTGCAAATGATTGAAATTTACTTTATTAGTGCTGGGTAAATTTTGCTGCATTCTTTTTTAAAACTTAAAAACTATTTTAAAGTTGCAAAAGTAGTACACAGAATCCCCTGTACCCATCACTCAGCCACCCCTAGTATTAATACCTTGAGTTACCATTGTACCGTGATTGAAACCAATCTAATGTACTAATATGTAGTACTACACAGATTTTATTTGAATTTTACTCATTTTCTCACTGCTGCCTTCTTGGTCCAAAATCCCACATTTACATTTGGTTGTTACTTCTTTTTAAATCTTCTCCAATCCATGAGAGAGCCCTAGTCTTTGTCTTTAAAGACCTGACACAGCTGAACAATCATCTTGTATAATGTGGGAGTCAGAAGCCACCTGATGTTTTCCTTTTTTTTTTTTTTTTTTTTTATTTATACAAGCACTGGGTACAGTCAGAAGCGCGGGAGGGTGAGAGAATTCACCAGAGCCAGAGCGGGGAGCAGAACAGGCAGAAGGACCGAAGTACACTGCTGAGGGGAGCAGCGGGCGGCAGGAGAGGTCTGCGCGCCATGTGGGACCCTCCTCTGGTGGCCGGGGAGCAGCCGGGGATCGAACCGGCACCGCAGAGGCTGCGGGCAGCTTCGCAACCCAGCGCTCAACCGCTGCGCCACCGGGGAGGCCCCCCACCTGATGTTTTCTTACCATTGGAAGTCATGCAGTTTTTATAGGAATATCACAGAAATAATACCATGCCCTTCTCAGTGCGCCATATTAGAGGTACATGACTTTGGTAGTGATAGCTTTTTGAACTTGATTAAAGTGGTGCCTGCAAGGTTTCTCTGCTGTAAAGATTAGCGTTTTTCCCTTTGTAATGAATGGCTATGTAATGGAGAGACTATACAATATTCCTTTGCTTATTATACGTTAACCCACAATTTTTTTAAAAGAATTTTTGTTTATTTATTTATTTATACAATAACCGGGGTACAGGCCAGATGCATGGAAGGGGGAGAGGATTCACCAGAAACAGAGCAGGGAGCAGAACAGGCAGAACGATGGAAAACACTGCTGAGGGAAGTGGTGGGCGAGACAGGAGAGGTCTGCCGAATGTCTGGGATCGAACCCGCGCTGCAGAGGCTGTGGACAGCTTCACAGCACTGTGCTCAACTGCCTGTGCCACCAGGGGAGGCCCTTAACCCACAATTTTATCATCCCCTGGTGGTTTTTACCTGCAGCAATTACTGTGATGTTTGTTAATGATGTGGGTTTTTTTTTTTTTTATTTCCTACATTAGTGGATTGGAATTGTATTAGAAAGAGCTATTTTTTTAATTTAGTCAGTCATTTATATTCAGAGTAGATTCATGGCTGTTTCTTCTATGGATTGTGATATGTTGCTGTTACTCATTCAGTTACTCCAACTGTTTTCACCTTTTGACATTGGTACCTCCTTCAGATTGGCTTCTGTGTCCTTTCAGCATCCACCCCTCTTTTTTTTGAGCATTCACTTTCTAGCACCACTCTATCTTCCAGGGTCGTCTTATATTTTATCTGCTCCAGTTCTGATTCTTTTTATTTTTCATCTCTTCCCCTCCCCCGCCCAGTTCTGGTTCTTTTTATTGGAGAAACAAGATTGACTACTAGATGTGCTCATTGTTTCTAGGACTTTTTAGCAGGTGAAGCTGGAAATAGATGTGTGTGTGCTCATGTATGTGTGCTATCACATGCATATACACAGTTATATTCTTTCATCTTCTCATCTGTTGTATATATACTGAAAAACATGAGTTCATTCTAGTATCTGGTATCAGAGCTTTCCTTCTTTCTTGGTGATACGTAATTGTTCTAGTGTACTACATTAAGTCTCATAATTGCCAACTCAGCACTGTGGGAAATACATTTTATTTTTAAATTTAAAATTTTATTTAAACTTTAAACATTGTAATGGATATATTTACTAACCCAGGTATAATATTGTAGACAGTATGTTAGCCCTATAATACATAGTCAGAATGCTATTTTCCTAAAGTCACTTTTCAGTGTGGGTATATAACTGTTTTGTAATTCAGTTATAATTCATGAACAGTTCTGCTGTCCCTGCAGTATTCCACTTCTTGTTCTCCCCCACACACAGTAGTTGATCTTTATTATTTGAGCATGTAAAACGTGAAATTCTAAGAGTCAAACTATATGAAAGGGATGTACTCAGTACTGCCCTCTTTCACTTCCTGTTTATATCCTGTTCCTACCCACCCCATGTTGGTAGCCAGCTTCATTTGATTTCGATCATCCCGTCTATATTCAGATACATGAGTATTTTCTTATGTACCCTTCTTTCTTAGAAGAAAGGTCATTTACTGGATTTTTAAAAACTAGATTTGCAATAGACCTTTTTTTTGTTTTGTTTTTAGCAAAAACACTGTTTCTGTGCTTTATGACAACTGTCTTTGTTACTTCTTTTGTAAAATGAGCCTTCATTCTTTTATCTTTTTCTTTATGGGAATGATGGGGAGAAACAAGTGACCTATTAAATGAAAGACTGGTGCTTTCTCACAAGAAAGGCATGCTAAATATGTAAACTCTTGCTTTTTCTTTTTAAACATTCCAAGGTATAATCTTCCTTCCATTGCTTAAGCAGCAACAATTTTCTTTTTCTTGGTGATGGTGAGGGACACAATCTTTACCTTGAAGTTTTGTGGTCACAGGGATTACAAATGGTACATTGACTGAATAAGAGTTGAGGGATAGATACTGGCTGGGGAACATTTGATCCATGATATTAAAAAATAGTGACCAATTAGTACTTTTAAAATAGATTAGGGCTGTGGATAAGTGAGTTGAGCCATAAAAATTTATGACTCTGATTATTTTATTTCTTTAAATTCTGTAAATCTTAGGGTTAGTAGTCATAACATTTTGTTAGATTTGTAACACATTATGTTGATTGAAATTTCTAAAACATGAATAATTCAAAAGTATTTTTGCATATAATTGTGTAGATTTTCTTTTAACCTCAACATAGAGACATAGGGAAGTGAGTTGCAAACAGTCCTATTTTACATATACAGAAAGTGAATCCTGTGTAAGTAAGTTGGTGAAAGTGGAATTTTCAGAATGTACCACAATTCTGAAGTTAGCATTTTCCTGACCATGGGGCTAGTTCACACTTGATTGTTCTGGCTAGTATACTCTTTATTAGCAAACAATATTTTGGTGGTTTTAAGAAAGACTGTGCTGAGTATTGAGATGAGGAGCTTGAAACATGAAATAATTCACATAAAATCAAAAACTTAATTTTTTGACCTAGGAATAAAAGTTGAATTCCTTATATCTAGTTAGCGTTCTCTTTCTTTTTTGATGTTTGTCAGAAAGACACAATAATTAACCAAAAATGAACTGTTAAATTTTCTTAATAAACAAGGGGCTTTTTTAAAAAATCAGTATTTCTAAGTGTATGCTTTTTATTTTTATCCCTTTACTTTCACTATTATAAAAAGTCAGTTCAGTAGACATGGGTTTGTAGACCCTAGAAAATTGTACGCCATATGAACTCTTAATTTACTAGAGTTTTTGTTTTTTGTTTTTAAGTACTCTGTCACACTTGATTGGTCTGGAAAAAGGATGGATTAATCAGGCACATGCATACTTTATATGAATAACAAATTTGAGCATCATTGCTATACTAATCATTTTAGTCTGTACACCTAACCCTTTCAATCAGCAACACTCCTTGCTGCCTTAGCTGTAAAATTTGCTACCCATCTCATCTCCCACATGGTAATCCCCAGGGTGCTGCTTTATGGGGTGGAGAAGGAATTACTTAAGGTTTTCTACTCTTTCTGCCTATGGATGCCTTTAGAATATATCTGAACATTAAATGAAATTCAAGAGAAGCCTTACAATAACTCCTACTTTCTAGATAGGAGCTGCTTAAATTCTGTCATCCTTTTCATAGTTTCCCATTGGATGATATCTGAGTAATGCTTTAGTTTCCTGAAAATACTAATGTTGAAAGCCATTGCAGTAGTAATGATTGAAATTAAATTTATTTGTGGATTATAATACTTCTGAAATGTTAATGTTTCTCTACCTTCTGTCTCAGCAGGCATTTGGACTGCAGGATAGGGAGAGTTCACTTTGTCTTAAAAAGTTGAATGCATTTTAGAAGCTCTAGGTAAAAAATGTGTGTGTTTGTGAGGGTTTTGGTTTTTTTTTAAGATTTATTTTTATTTATACATACAAGAACCAGGGTGTAGGTCAGAGGTGCAGGGGGTGAGAAAATTCACCAGAGACAGAGTGGGGAGCAGAACAGGCAGATGTACTGAAGTACTCTGCTGGGGGGGAGCAAGGTCAAGACAGGAGAGGTCTGCTGCCCCTTGTGGGTCAGCTTCCTGGCCAGGGATCATGCCACAGTGTTTGGCAATTGCTTAAGGCGCTGAGACTTTAACCACTGTGCCACCAGGGAAACCCTGGGCTTTTTTTTGTTTTGGTTTTTTAATCCAAATGGAACACTTATTGGAAGGTTGAGGGGTTAATATTTTAAGTTCATTGTATTTGAGAGTAGGTGATGAACTTTGTTGTCCTAATGCCTTGTTTTGGGGTCTCAGTGGATTATAGAACATCCCAGGGTCTCTATGTTGTACCTCCCTTATGACTGGGACTGGAGTCCAGATACAGTCCCTCTTTGGAATTCATGCACTTGATCACTGTGTACTTCTATATCCTTGACAAATATTTCTGTGCTAAATAGTCTTTTGCCTAGTGACTTCAGCTTTAATTTTAGGATTGAATTACCCTCAGGAAAGTTTCAAGTTCCTCTAAGAAATAAAATTTACATTGAAGATTAACGTCATTTAAACATGTATGTATAGGCATAAAAGCAAGAGGTAGGCTTTTAGCTATGAGTACTGAGATTACTGGTGATTTGTGTTTTTTCTTTAGAATTCATGTAAGAAAAATTTGCTTTGAAATGAGATTTTTTTGGAAGTATGGCAACATTTTATACTGGACAAGTGTCTTTGCAGTTAATTGTCCCATAATCCCTGCAAAATAAACTAATAAAATGCAATCAACTTATTACTAAATGAAACCTTGTAGAATATTTAGATACATAAATCAGATTTGCCATAATTTAATGCTAAAAGCTATTATTTTAAGTGGATGTAAAATTGACAGTGTTAGGTTGATACACCAACAAAAATTTCATAGTGACAGTATTTTTGTGTTGAAAGGAAATATCTTCATCTAAACCAGAACTTTCGAAATACAAGAAAGCTGTGACAGGAGTGCCTCTAGTCACATATCTGCTGGTTAATGCCAACATGTAGCTTCAATTCTTTTGATTTCCTACTTGTATTATAATATTTGTTTGAACTTTTTGAGGTTCCCCTGAGTAGTAAATCCTCACTGACATATTTGGTAGGGTGTTTGGGGGTTTTTTCCCCCTTAAAATAGTGCTACTATATAAATGTAAAGACTTTTTTAGAACAGTTTTACTTCTATGACACTATTTTTGTTTTTCCATTTTATAGTTTAGCCACAATTGCATTAGAGTATTTTGAATTTAGGGCCTCCCTGGTGGTACAGAGGTTAAAGTCTCAGTACTATCAAGCTATTGCCAGCCACTGCAGCACGAGTTCGATCCTCTGGCCAGGGCGCTGACCCACATGTCACAGCAGACCTCTCCTGTCTCACCCATTGCCCCCCCCTCAGCAGTGTATTTCTGTAGATCTGCCTGTTCTGCTCCCCACTCTGTCTCTAGTGAATCCTCTCACCCCCTACATCTGTGGCCTATACCCTACTTCCTGTGTGCATAAATAAATAAAAATACTTAAAACAATTTTTTAATTAAACTCTTCCAAAATATTTCTACATAAAAGACAATTATTTTTTAATCCTTAAATTTCCTTCTGACATAAGGGAAGAAGAGATATCCTTTATCATTATTTTAACAGTTTGATTTGGTGTATCATAATTTATAACTATGCTTTAGATGTTGAGCATCTTTAGGTTATTGATATTGTCAGTGGCCACTTTTGTGTGTAGGCAGATGTTAACTTTATTTAAATTTCCTTTTAGTTGTCTTACTGCTCAATTTTATGTATCCTTCTTTTAGTTGAAGGCTCTTATTACTATATAATTGTTTTTGCTAAGCTTTTTTGCCATGAAATCATTGGGTCATCTCCCTGTTTGGTCTGTTAAATATTTTGGTTCCTCATCCCCATCCTCTGTAAAACAAAAGTTTATTATCCTTTTTTTTTTTTGTCCTCAGTCATAAGAATTTTGTTTTATTTTTATTCTCCTTATTCAGGTGGAGTCTGTTTCTCAGTCACTGGAAAACCATGGTGCCTCGGGTCATCCATCAGAGTTGTTTACCAAATCATCTGGAACATTGAGGCCTGTCAATGGAGTGGTTAACACGTAAGTTATATCTTACTTCTTAAGCTCAGTAGACTTGGTGGGGGCACGGGAGGGGGGAGGACAAGCTTTGCAGCATTAATTATCCCTTGCTAGGACTAACCCTTGTTTAAAGAAGAGAAGCATTATCGCTTACTAATAACTTGCTTCCCTCCTACTGTAGCAGTTATATTTTAATTAGCACACTAATGTATTTCCTTTAAGTTGGTATGGTCTAAAACCAACTCAGCATGAAGATAAGAGGTTATTCAGTTACATGAATAGTTATGATTGGTCCCAGTCTTGGGAGAATTCCTCAGATTTATATAAAATCCTCTAGTCTAGAGCTGATAAGATTTTTTTTTTTAATATTTATTTATGCATGCATACAAGAACTGGGGTACAGGCCAGAGGTGTGGGGTGGGGGTGAGAGGATTCACCAGAGAACAGAGTAAGGAACAGAACAGGCAGACTGACTGAAGTACAGTGCTGAGGGGAGCAGCAGGCGAGTCCAGGAGAGGTCTGCTGCGCCATGTGGGTTGCTCCCTGGCCGGGGATCAAACTTGGGCTGCAATGGCTGTGGAGAGCTTCATAGGTTGTGTCTCAACCCCTTGCGCTACCAGGGAGGCCCTAGAGCTGATTAGATTCTTACAGTTGGTATTTCTAAATACCAGAATTCAAGGAATCCTTCTCAAGTAAGCAGTATGTCCACATCCCTGAAAGTTCATTTTCATAGAATTGATTCTCAGGCAGCTCTTTAACATTTACAGAATTTGTTTTCTTACCTGTTGTAATTTTCTTAATTTTTAAAAATTCATTTTTCTGTTGTAGAAGAGAATTGAATTACTAGAAGCAGCATTCACTTTGACTTTGATGTGATGGGTCTAATGTTCACCAAGAGTCTTACGAATAAGCATAAACACTATACACAAAAATTAGCAGACATGGGCCTCCCCGGTGGCGCAGCAGTTGAGCGCTGGACTTCGAAGCTGCCTGTAGCCTCTGCAGCGCCAGTTTGATCCCTGGCCGCCGGGCGAGGGTCCCACATGGTGTGCAGACCTCTCCTGCTGCCCACTGCTCCCCTCAGCAGTGTACCTTGGTCCTTCTGCCTGTTCTGCTCCCCGCTCTGGCTCTGGTGAATTCTCTCACCCTCCCGCGCTTCTGACTGTACCCAGTGCTTGTATAAATAAATAAATATTTAAAAAAAAAATTAGCAGACATCAGCAACAAGAATGACCTGTTCTGCTCTAGAGTACTGTTTTTTGGGGTTTTTTTTTTTAGATTTATTTATGCATACAAGAGCTGGGGTACAGGCCAGAGATGCGGGGGCAGGGTGAGAGGAATCACCAGAGACAGAGTGGGGTGCAGAACAGGCAGATTGAAATACAATGCTAAGTGGAGCAGCGGAAGAGACAGATGCTGCGCCATGTGGGTTGTTCCCTGACCGCCAGGGATCGAACTCGTGCTGCAGAGGTTGCAGATTGCTTCATAGTGCGGTGCTTAACCCCTTGCGCCACCAGGGAGTCCCTAGAGTACTGTTTTGTATCCATGAATGTGAAGTAGAGGAGGTTAAAGCAGTGCGAGCAGCTTTGCTTCTTTGCCTCGTCTGAGAATATTATTCTTTCCCCTGTGTAGTCTTCAGCCTATTTTGGCAGACCACATTCCAGGTGATGGCTCTGATGCTGAGGAACAGTTACATAAAAAGCAACGACTGAATCTAATTTCATCATCATCTGATGGCACCTGTGTGGCAGCTCGAACTCGGCCTGTCCTGAACTGTAAAAAACGGAGGCTTGTTCGACCCAACAGCATCGTTCCTCTTTCCAAGAAGGTCAGTACCAGTGAGACTTGGTCATTGTTAAATAGTGAGCCAGTTGCTCAGATAGAGATATTATTCTCTTGGCAGCTTTGGTTCGTTTACCTAGTTTTCCAAACTTGGATTGCCACCAAAGTTTCGTGGGGAGCTTTTAAAAATACTAGGTTCCTGGGCCCTGTGTCCTAGAGATTCTGATTTGGTTGCTCTGGAGTTGGACCTGGGAATCTTATTTTCAAAAAAACAGAAACCTCCTAGTTGACTCTTCACCCAGATCTGGAAAGTACTGGCTTGAGATTTTTAATAAGAACAGGGAGTGGAAGTGCTGTCATCAACACTCTGAAGGGGAGTGATGTTCCTTCTTTCTTGTATGTTGTCACTGAAAATGGCAATGTGGAATGCTTTCTTTTGAAGCAAGAATCATCATTAAAATTTCTAAATCGATGTTACTAAACAAATGTTTGTCTTTGCAGAGAAAAGGGGGATTAAATCATGAGCACAGGAAACTCTTGCTGACCCTTCAAAAAGAATTTATCCCTAACTAATAGAAATAATCTAGCAATATTAGAATTAGTACCATGCAGTGGTTAAGACCATTAATTTAAAGGTGATAGGCTTAATTTGGAATCAGACACTGCCACTTAGTATCTTTGTGATTTGCAGCGTGTTAGCACTCCCTTCTCCCCTCAACCCACTCACCCCAAAGCTTGTGGAGATCTCATAGGTTGTAGAAGTAAATGAAATGTGTCTTTCTTACTGCCTTTCTGACCTATAAGTTACTTGTACAAGATAGTTGTTATTAACCATTTTTAATTTTGCTTCACTCATTCAGCAAGTATTTATTGTGCTTGTCAATGAGATAGAGCTGTGCACTGGGCATACAACACTAAACAAAACCATGAAAATCTTTACTCTGACATATTCTAATGGGTGGAGACCAGATAAAGTGAGCAGCATTCTTAAGTACTGGGGAGAAAAATGCAGGAGAGGAAGAGAGTAGGGAAAACAGAGGTCAGAGAAAGGGGTTGTGAATTGATCCTTAAAGCATTCCAAGGCTTAAAGATATGAAATAAAAAGATGAGACTGGGAATGAATGTTTAATGAAATAGAAGGAAATCCTGGAGAGTAGCATATATGGACAAAAGTGTTTCAGAAGGGGAGAAGTGCTTGTGTTAGATACACTAAGAATTGACCTATGGAATCAGCGAGGCCAAGGTTGTTAGAGGCCTTTGTGAGCAGTTTTGTTATAGGGAAACGAAGAGTGAAATTCTGATTAGGGTGGGTTCTGGAGAGAATGGGAGTCATGGCAATGAGGGGACCATTATAGATAATGCTGTCAAAGAACACTTCTTTGGAAAGGAAAGCAGAGAAAAATAGAACGTTTGATTAAGAACTGTTATAATTTTGCCGAGAAAACTGATGGCAAAGGAGTGGGGAAAGGAAGAAATTGCTGGACCCTTAATATTTGCACAGTGAATTTTCAGTGTTTCATTTGTTTCATAATAATATACAATCAGAGTATAACTTTGCCTTCATCTTTTTTAAAGGAAAGTATTGCAAATGAAAATTGACCATTAGTGTATCATTTCTTTTCTCTCTGTTCTTCAGATTGCTGTCTGCTATTTTTATCTGAAGCTGCAAGCCTTCCTTATTGATGTTGACAGCCCCTTATTCTGCTCTGTGCATAAAATCAAAGTTCTCTTGAAGGCACATGGAAAAAAAAAAAAATTAAAGGGCAGTGGAGGCAAAGAAAAACATGTAAACTAAAGACCCTTTGGTTCCAATGTATCTTTGGTTTCAATGCCATCCTGCTATGGAAAATAAGACAAAAGACGTTGAATTTGGGAAACAAACCATTTGCTAGTTAGAGCAGAAATAGCTGGAGTTCTGCCAAAGATGGAAACAAACGGCCATTCTGTATCTTGATTGCTTTCTGTGTCTCCCATGATACTTGCTGTTGAGCAAGCATCTTGCCTTCTATATCATCTTGAGGTGCTGGATTTGTCAGGCATATTTATTCCACAGGTTTTTGTGTGTGCCCCTTATGTTCTTAATATTCTTCAAATACTTGAATTTCATTGATGATCAAAAATCTTTGTCCTCATGGAGCTTATGTTCTAGTGACAGAAGTAGATAATGAAGATAACAGATAAGTCATTTTCTGGGTTTGGTAAATAGCGGTGCATTCATATATATGGTAATAAGGTTTGATTTTTTTCTGAAGTAAAGAAAATTTTTTTTTTTTTTAAGATTTTTTATTTTATTTATTTATTTGTTTGTTTGTTTGTACAAGCACTGGGTACAGTCAGAAGCGCGGGAGGGTGAGAGAATTCACCAGAGCCAGAGCGGGGAGCAGAGCAGGCAGAAGGACCGAAGTACACTGCTGAGGGGAGCAGCGGGCGGCAGGAGAGGTCTGCGCGCCATGTGGAACCCTCCTCTGGTGGCCGGGGAGCAGCCGGGGATCGAACCTGCGCCGCAGAGGCCGCGGGCAGCTTCGCAACCCAGCGCTCTGAACTGCTGCGCCACCGGGGAGGCCCAAAGTAAAGAAAATCTTAATAAAGAGAACTGTGTGTTTCTAGATTATTCAGATTACCTTTTTCCCTATCCCAAGAAAGGTGGGTGCTGGTATATTTGCCAGAATATAGTACATAAAAAACAAATAATTAATATCACTAGTAATGACTTACCTACATTTTAAGTTATTTTACTGTATTTCAGATTCAACTCTAAAATTTACTTTAGGGAAATTTTAAATTACTGTGTTTTAAGGGGCTGTCATCTTAGTTGAATCACGGAATTTTATTACATCTAGTCTTAACGGCATTTCTGAGATTAGGCTATATCTTACAATTGAAATGTACTTTTATAGTAGTGACACACGTCTTTTTGCCCCTAAAGACTGTTTTTATGTCATTGGTATTTTAAAATCAGTGACTATACCAAAGATTTTAGTAAGATAAACATACTGCAAATAAATGGGAGTGGGACCCAACAGTAAATACGAAGCAGTTTTTAATGCCCAGACTCTTGATTTGGGATTTCTAAATTTTAGAATTTTGATCTGTGAAGCATCATGGCTATTTTTTGAAGACAGGTGTGGTAGTTTATGTTTGGAGTGGATTGGTATTAAAGAGACGGGAGGCATAATGTAATAATATGGAGGAAGGAAGTGACAGCCTAAAGTCTCTAAAGCTCTGAAAGCTACAATAGAATTTAAAAGTAGTCCCAAGGGCATAGTGGGTGAATATCAGAGTTGGGAGGCCAGACAGCCTTGAGACTGGGGGAGAACTTGGGGTACTTTCCTATATCATGGTTTCATTGTCATATTAGAACAGATCATTACAAGTTACCTATATTGCTATTTGTCTTGTATTTTTATCACTTTCAGGGTCTAACACAGTAGATGTTAATAATTAAGCCAGTAAATAAACATGCAAAGAGAACATTTTTATAACTTTTGTTTCCCATCTTCCTGCTTCCATGTGGTGCAAATTGATAATGGCCTAAAACATTAGTTTATAGATACTGAGATTTCAGATCAATAACATTTTTTTTTTTAATTTTTTTTTTAAATTTATTTATACAAGAGCGCCGGGGTTCAGGCCAGATGCTCGGGAGGGTGAGAGGATTCACCAGAGACAGAGCGGGGAAACAGAAGAGCCAGACTGATGAAATACACTGCTGAGGGGAGCAGCGGGCGAGACAGGAGAGGTCTGCTCGCCATGTGGGTTGCTCCGAGGCCAGCGGGGATTGAACCAGCACTGCAGAGGCTGTGGACAGCTTCACAGTGCTGGGCTCAACCACCTGCGCCACCAGGGTGGCCCCCAGATCAATAAAATTTTTAAATAAATTCAGGACTAATACAGGGTTGCCTTTTATGCCATAATTTTATAAATTAAATCTTAGTATAGTTGGTGTTTTAAAAAGAAATAACATACCTTGAAATTTTTGGATTGGCCTTATTTCTATTCTAAGTTTTTAAAAAACAATGTTTCTTATCAGATATTTTAGTAGTGTTCTGACATGATTTATAGTCTGTGTTGGAGTATAATTGTTAAGAAGGATAGCCTTGGGTTAAATTTTAAGGTTAACATCTACAGAATTCCCAGTAGTCCTCCACTTCTTACCCTTGTATCACACACGAGGAGGGATGACCATTTACGTATAGGACATTCTCTTACTGTCTGGTGTTGACAACATTTGTGGTTGAGAACAAAAGAAATAAGATGATTACAAGTCAGTATTGAAAGTGAATAATTTAATATCAAATGGGTTATCTTCTTTATTGAGGGCTCTTGTGATAGAATTGAGGACCTCACTTTTCAATAAGAATGAACCTTTTGGGAAGAAGCCAGTTGTGACGTGGAAAATTGTCGTTCTTTATTGATTAAAGTTACTGGAGTACTCAGATACCACCCACTGCTCAGTACAATAACTCTAAGCTCTAATGAGTTTTCAGTGTATTATATTTATTTTATAGCATGTAAAATAAAATTTGAAAGGCTGAGGTAAAATACATTTTGAAAGGCTAAGATAAATAGAAATAGATCTAATGCTTAGATAAACTGTCCTACAGCCAAGAATTTTTTAATGCTTTGAGCTAACATTCTGTAACATTCTGACTAATAAGTTACTAGTACAAAATAGTTGCTATTAAGCATTTTTAATTTTGCTTCACTCATTGGGCAAGTATTTATTGTGCTTGTACAATGAGTTAGATCTATGCACTGGGAATACAACACTAAACAAAACCGTGAAAATCTTTGTTATAGCCTTAAAGATATGAAATAAAAAGCAGAGACTGGGAATGAATGTTTAATGAAATAGAAGGAAATCCTAGAGAGTAGCATATGTGGACAAAAGTGTTTCAGAAGGGGAGAAATGATTGTGTTAGATACACTAAGAATTGACCTATGGAATCAGCAAGGTCAAGGTGGTTGGAACAAAGAATTATAAATAGTGCCTTACTTTGATACTGAAATTCCTTCAGAGAGAATTAATACAATTGCAGTATTAAGAGACCATAGGATTTCTCCATGTATCCAAGTATTTTATCTTTTCAGTTCAGTTCTTGAAATTTCCTGCATTCTTGATATTTTTGTAAAGTGATTAAGGTTGATATTTAGATGTTTATTTTGTAATTGAAGACTTCTGAACTCTTAATAGTGCTTTGATTTTTAATTTTCTGGGTAGGTTATCCGTCATCAAACAATTTGACAATTCTTTTATACACTTAGGGTCCTTTTCCGTGCACTTTCAGAACAGAGTTGAGAAAGCATTTATCTCAAAGAGAGGGAATCTCATTCCTGGTTTTAGTGGCAATACTTTTAGAAGTTCACCATTACTTTTAATATAGGATAATTTTTTTAAATGAATACAGAACATTGTCATTCACTATTTTCTGGAAAAGTTTAAAAAGATTGCTGAGGAAGTGTGAATTTCTTTAAAATTTACTTGAACTTAAGATAAAAAATCTGAGACCAGCTTCTACGTTACAGGAATTTTTCTTGTCTCTGATATTTTCAGATTTACTCATACAGAATTTTACAGAAACATTCTTAATTTTAAAATCCCTAAATCTGTGGTTCCATTCATTTCTTAGTCTGAATTATATTTATCTTCTTTTTCTTGATTAATCTCGTCATAGTTTTGCCATTTCATTGGTCATTTCAAAAGATAAGTTTTTGCTATTAATTCTTCTTGTCATTTTGCCCCTGCAGTGCCTTTTATTCATATGCTTAATTTATTTTTATTTCTTACATATTTTTTCAAGCATTTGACTTTAAATTTTCTTGGATGGCGTTCCACAGCCTCTGGTGTGTGTCTCTCTGCACGGTGCTTTTCAGTTGTTTTCCCAACAGACAAACATTAAGTTTCCAAGTTCTAACTGTGGTTTGCTTCTCCTTTTATATTTTTATTATTAATTACTAATTTTATAGCATTTTTGTCAAAGCAGTGTTTCTGTGGTTTCCTCTTACATTTGTGGTCTATTCTGTAAATACATCATTTTAGTGATTTATGACTTCTGTCTCCATGGGTTGTTTTGCTTTGCATTGTACTTTTCTTGATATCAGTGTTACAGTATATGCATTTTCCTCATCCATTTACTTTCAGCATTTTGTTTTCTGTAAGTTTTTTTTAAACATTAAAGGTTTTTTTTTACATAAAAAAACCTAAAACATAAAAAGGTTTAGATTTTTTCCTTTAACTTCCTAAAAATCTTTGATTCTAAAATATGGTATATATTCAGTTTTGAAACTAGACTTAAAGACCTACTTAGATTTAATTTTGATTATAATGTTTTGTTTACTTATAGTCACTTTTTATACCTTTATATGCCTTTCTTAATTTGGATTTCTAATTCTTCAGTGATTTTTTTTTTTAACATTTATTTATGCATACAAGAGCTGGGGTACAGGCCAGAGGTGTGGGGACGGGTGGGTAAGAGGATTCACCAGAGACAGAGTGCGGAACAGAACAGGCAGACGGACTGAAAGCACTGCTGAGGGGGAGGAGCAGGCGACAAGAGAGGTCATGTGAGCGTCTCCCTGGTCGGCTGGAAATCGAACCAGCACTGCAGCGGCTGCGGACAGCTTCACAGTGCAGTGCGCTACCAGCTGCGCCACCGGGGAAGCCCTTTTTTATTTATTTTTTTTAAAGATTTTTATTTATTTATGCGTACAAGAACTGGGGTGTAGGCCATAGGTGTGGAGGGGTGAGAGGATTCACCAGAGACAGAGTGGGGAGCAGAACAGGCACACACTGAAATACACTGCTGAGGGGAGCAGCGGGCTAGACAGGAGAGGTCTTCTGCGCCATCTGGGTCATCTCCCTGCCTGGGAATCGAACTTTTGCTTCATTTGCTGGTGATAGCTTTGATAGTGCTGAGACTTAAACCCTGCGCCGCCAGGGAGACCCTCATTCATTTTTTAAATTATTATTAGTTGAGGTAACATTAAAATCCTTTATCAGATATCACCACTGTAGTGTACCCATCACCAACCAAATCACCCATAATCCATTGTAACTCCTTCCCTCTTTGTTCTTACCCATCTCCTACCCCCTCTTCTCCACTCTTGGTATTTGTCACCAAAAAATTTAGTGACTGCCTGTGTTAGTTTCCTGTCACAGTTCTGGAGAGTCTTAAGTATAAAATCAAAGTATCAGCCCTTGCTGTCTCTTAAGGAGAATCCTTTCTTGACATGTCATGCTTTCAGTGGTTGCTAGCAATACTGAGCATTCCTTGCCTTGTAGCAGCATACTTCCTAGCTCTGCCTTCTTTTCACCTGATCTTGATCTCTAGTAATCTTGTGCTTCTGAGTCTTCACATGGTCTTCTTACAAGGATTACTAGTCATTGGATTTAAGGCTAATTGTAATCAATGTTTCTTAATGTTAAGCTAGTTGCCATTGTAGCCTAAGCTAACACCTCTATTATGTTGCATAACTATCTTTCCCTTTTTTGTGGTGAGAATGATTAAGATCTAGGCTCTTGTATCTTTGATGTTATTTTTAATAAGGTAGTATTGTCTGCAATCACTATACTGTGCACTAGATCTCCAGGACTTAGGTACCTACTAGAAGTTTTGTTCCCTTAAACAGTATCTCTCATTTCCCCATACCCTCATTTCTATTTGGTTTTTTATTCATATATTACAGGATGACTGGTTAGATAAATTGAAGTTCATGATTATTCTTTGTCATCATCATTCCTTTCATCATGTTTCCCTCTTGATCTCTAGTAATCTTTTGCTTTCAATACCCTCAGTGAGTACTCGCTAGAGATCTTTTTCCATCTCTTATTTCCTATCAGTTTGTAAGAGATTAAATTCCCATTTACATTTACTCTGTTTGGAATTATTTCTCCTGTAACATTTTCTCAAGCCTAGCCTTTTCTGCCTCTTTTGGATTAGTTGAATATTCTTTATATTTCTTACTGCCTTGGGAACAATAAGACTTCAGAATACCTCTTTTAAAACTCTGGTCTTTACTTTCTTCTAAATCCTTCCCAAATTAGCCATTATTTTAAGTTCTTTATTTTTTTTTTTCCCCCAAAGATTTTTTTTATTTATTTATACAAGCACTGGGTACAGAAGTGCGGGAGGGTGAGAGAATTCACCAGAGCCAGAGGAGAGAGCAGAACAGGCAGACAGATGAAGTACACTGCTGAGGGGAGCAGCGGGCAGCAGGAGAAGTCTGCACGCCATGTGGGACCCTCGCCGCCGGCCGGGGATCGAACCGGTGCTGCAGAGGCTGCAGACAGCTTCACAACCCAGCGCTCAACCGCTGTGCCACCGGGGAAGCCCTATTTTAAGTTCTTACATATTGGCATTTACCAAGCCTTTGCCATTCTTGCTCACAATTGCTTCACATTCCACGTTATCCTTCTTGCTTATCACATTTTTTATAAAGATTTATTTATGCATACAAGAACTGGGATCAGTGGTATGGGGGGTGAGAGGAGCATTCACCTGAGACAGAGTGGGGAACAGAACAGGCAGATCTACTGAAATACACTGCTGAGGGGAGCAGCAGGTGAGATAGGAGAGGTCTGCTGCACCATGTGAGTAGTTCCCTGGCTGGGGATCAAACTTGTGCTGCAGTGGCTGTGGACAGCTTCATAGTGATGCGTCCTAACCCCTTGTGCCACCAGGGAAGCCCCGCTTATCACATATTTTAGAACCTTCCAACAGATCTATGAGTTATAAAGTCAATCTTTTATATATATGAAAAACATACAGAGTTAATATTGTATGTGTATATACATATGTGCATTTTAAAATACATATATATTGACTTTATTTTTGAGTATTGTAAAGCTTTATATTTAGCGCTTTGAAAATATTGCTGTCTTACATTGTTAGTGAAAATTCTGATGTCAAGTTGTCATTCTCTTACAGGTTATCTGAATCTTGTCTTTGGTAATTTAAGTCCCCCATCCCTATTTTTGGTTTTGTTTTAATGTTTTGCAATATCAAGTATTTAGATAAGTGAATTTGTTTAAAGTTTCTCCTCTTTTATATGAAATGTCCGCTATTGTGGACCTTCTCATTCTCTTCTCGCCTCTTATTTTTATACTTTCCAATTCCACCTCTTTGTCCTCTTATGCTTTATCTTCCTTGCTATTTGTACAAATAAATGTGAAGCAGAATCTGTCAAGAGAAATGAATCTTTACCCACCAACATTTTCCAATTAAAATCTCATTCTGAAATTATGAATAGATGTGGTAGATGTTTTCAAGTGTCCTAAAGTAAATATGAACTATGGAGACTATTTGCAACATAATTTTCTATTCCATTCGATTTTCAAATATAGTCTTTTTTCTTTTTTTTTTTTTTTTTTAGGGTTTTATTTAATTTTTTTAAGATTTATTTATTTATTTATTTGTACAAGCACTGGGGGGGGGGGTGAGAGAATTCACCAGAGTCAGAGCGAAGAGCAGAGCAGGCAGACTGACAAAGTACACTGCTGAGGGGAGCAGCAGGCGGCAGGAGAGGTCTGCGCGCCATGTGGGACCCTCACCCAGCGGCCAGGGATCGAACTGGCGCTGCAGAGGCTACGGGCAGCTTCGCAACCCAGTGCAATGTTTACTAGAAAATTAACTAGTAAAAGTCTAGGTTTTTATCAGATAATGAAGTGTCGGTTTTTCCTGACTTTTCATAGGTTCACCGAAACAACAACATGCGCTCTGGCTGTGATGTGAATCCCTCCTGTGCACTGTGTGGCTCAGGTAGCACCAACACCATGCCTCCAGAAATCCACTATGAAGCCCCTCTATTGGAACGTCTCTCTCAGCTGGATTCTTGTGTTCACCCGGTTCTAGCATTTCCAGATGGTAAGAAAGGCCACAGAATATGAGGTTTTAATAAACTGAGAATTAAGAGTTCAAAGGGAAAGATAGTCGAGATCCTATTACAACCTAGGTACTATGAAGGTATCACTTTGCCACAGCAAAGTCTAACCTTTGAAATTTGCCTACAGTACATAGATCCACCAGACCAGATTTCCCCCTCACCAGGTGGCTAGGTAAAGCCCAGGGATAGTTACCTCCAGCCATAAACAACCTGGGCCATTACATTCTCGGTATGTCTTTTAAAATGTGGTAAGGGTGGGCATTACTGCTCTGGGAAAATGTCTTCTTATTAGGGGGAACATATTACTGTGGTTTGGTGACTGCTTTCCATGGTAGAGAGCTATAGCTAAGCAAAATAGCATTTACTTATTTCTAAAGTTCATCTACCTGGTAAGTCTCTGTGCCTGCCAGTTTTTCTGTTTCACCTTCCTTTTGATAATTACTCTTCCATTCACAATATGAAGTCATTTTTTCCCACATTGAATACTACTGTGGATCCTCCTAAACACACTACAGATTAATTTAGGCAGTGGGAGGCTAAACAAAGGGACCCATTTCCAACAGTTTATGACTCCTAAAGGTGAGTCCTGTGAAAGCTCAGTAAGAAAGATTTTTGGAAGGAAAAAAAACAAACAAACATGGAGATATCTTATTTTGTTTCGAATATAACTTTATAGCAAGATTCTGAGTTTTGTCATTTTAAAATATGTATTTAAGATAATTAAAAACAAGTTAAATTTTACTGTAAAGTTTGATTGATTAAAATACTTCACTTAAGCTAAACATCCTTACATGCAGGATATTGGCATGTCAAATATTTTTAAAAGTATATTTACTATTCTAGAAAATGCAACATCCACAACTATAGGAGTTTGTAATTTTTTTTTACACAATTCAATTTCAAATGTGGGGTGCAAAAAATGTTGAAACCACTGCTCTGGATATACACTAAAAGGAAGCCAGTGCTTTCATAATCTGGCCCCAACTTGCAAACTGAGCATTTCCTCTCAAATCACTGTGGCATTTTATCTGCACGTTATGGCTATTGATGGATGTATTTTCTTTCCATTACTTAAATTTTATGCTTCCTGAGAAGGGACTGTGTTTTTCTTTCTGCTCTGTCCTTCCTAACACTTTGATAGTCTTTTCCAAGTTTTTGAAGGGATTACTGAAATAGAAGTATGAGGAATGAGAATTATGTGTGGGATACAAGATTTACTTGGTGGTATGGGGGGAAAAAAAGTTTTTTAGCCTGGTAGGTGTATAAACTTTAAAGGGCCTAGCCTAAGTAATTTAGAGTCTGCTGACCAAACTATGTTTAGTCTATTTTGCAACTGCTCAACTCTATTATAGTACATAAGCAGCCACAAATGATATGTCCAGTAAAATTTTATTGCTGATATCTATCCTAGAGAATCTTCTCTTGTAATTGTCAGTTGATCAAATGCTGGATGGCAGTAATCCCCTCTTCATCTGTTCTTCACATCACTGAATTCTTTCTTAGTCACCTAAACCCTATTCATGCCTTATTACCAGAACTTCCTTCACTGCAAGAAAAGACATTATTTTATAATCTGGCCACATTACTTCTAGTAAAAGTAGAAAAACTGAGAAAATTTGGAGTATATGGGTAGCAAGCTGGTAAGGAGCAAGGGTTAGATCAGGAGTGGTGGAACAGTATATAAGCTTTAGGATATAAGTGGAAAACAGTCCTTTCTTTGTACCTTCTCTTGCCATTTGGATTCTAACTCCTATCACTGAAGATACTTATATAACCATAATTTTATGATTACATATGATTACATTTTCTCCTACTTGTCTCATTTGCTTAGTAATCTTGTAAATTGTTACTTCCATTTTACAGATCAAGAAATAGGCCTAGATAAATTGTGGTTTATCTCAGGCTAATGAGTTTGGATGGCTCTAGAATTCAAATCCAGGTCATTTGTTGCCTTTTGTTTCACTATGTTTACCATTTTCCTTTTAACCAAATTATTACAAGAAGTCCGGTTTCTACCCATCTCCAGACCCAACCTACATGTGGAGCCATTCGGAAGTCTTGGAAATATTTCTTAGTTTACTCTTATGATTACAGTTTTGCATTATATGGTCTTATTTGAAGAAGGACCAAAATAGAAACCTGAAGCCTATAGTTGTATTCTGATTAGGCCTCTCCCATACTCACTATCATCTAGTAAATATCGTGATCATTCCTTTGTCAAAAGTATTACCATGCACATTTGTAATTTCCAGCCATATGTGCCCAACCTCTCTGTCTGACGTCTTTGCTAGGCAGTACCATTCCATAGTAACACTTCCTGTTCTTTTGACTGCATCATATCTGCCGATGTGACACTGTCCTTGCATTTCCCCACTCCATCCCATTCCAAGTAACTATAGGTAACAGTGATGGGGAAAGAAGAATCCCTTTCTCTGATCTATCTTAATTTTTGTGTCTTGCTCTAAATATTGTTCTTCTCTTCCACTTCCCTGTCCTTCCTCCTCCTCTGCCCCTCCTCATACCTTCTAATCATGACAGTGGAGTTTGGATGAAAGATTTGGTTGTTAAATTTTCCTTGTGAGGCTGTGAGGGGAACCTGTCTATATTTCACTCTACCAAGTAGGGTCTCTGAACTTAACTTGCTCATGGATAAATTATAATTCTGTGGGTTAACCTGGAAATCTAATCACTGTTCCTGGGGTAATATTGCTTTGATTCACCTAACTGCCACATTCACTCTGCAGTCTGTTTGTAAACTGAAAGAATGCCAGGGTCACACATACTCAACTCCAAAGGGCACCACTCTCTGTGAATAGTGCCTGTCTCCTAAAGTATTGAGATTCTCCTGTATGTTGTTGTGTAGGGTAGTAATCAACAGTGAAGTCTAGCAGCCAGCATAAAAAACAACATATGGACCAGACATTCATGCACTGGACCTGACCTATGGAGTTACCCTTTTGTAACCTCTTCTCTAGAGGAGAAAGATGCAGAATTTCCATCTTTCCAGTCTATATGTATATGACTCATTCTTTAATTTTTTGGGGTGGTTGCATTTATAACAATCCCCGATATAAAAATGATTCCTTTGAATTACTAATCTCTATTCAGTATCAGGTTCCGTCCACATTTAGAATTGTTTAAATGTGATAGTTGTTGTCTGGTGTCATGACACAGTTTTTAAGTAGTTTAATGTTTTTTCACCATTTTATGTAGATTGTTAGGATGGAAACCAGCTGTAACTCTTAGTCCTAGAATTCTTTCTTCTATTTTGAACACACTTTAGCTGCTCCAATTAAGAGTGGCTAGTGATGGTAGAATTTGAGGGACTGTATGCCTGACTGGAATGTTTAGGCATTAGGATGTGATAACCATTTAGTGCTCTAGAAGGAGGGACTTGTTTACTTATAACTTCACTTAATCAAGCCAGTTAATTCTTAGCTGGAAATGTAGAGGATATAAACCTTAGGGGAAGAACTGTGAATTCAGGTTTCACCTGCATAAGAGCACCACCTACTGGCCATGAAGATCTATGCTGTTTTGAGAGAACATGTTAAGACAATTGTCTGTGTATATGAAACTATCACAGCTTACCAGCAGGAGGAAGAATTGAGCATTACAAAACACCCAAGAAGTGTGCTTGAGGAGAAAATGGTGGAAAGTAATGGGCAGAACAGTTGAGTGAATCATGAAATGTCATGGGCCTGAAGTCCAGGTCTCTTCTTTTTGTTTGAAGAAATAGTAACTTGAGGAAGTAGTGATCACTTCCATTTTCCTCTTATTTACTTGATCAAGATTTTGCATCCTTTTCTGATAATAACATTTGAACTTCATTGCTTGGGCCACATAGACAGTGTGTGAAGTCTTCTGGCCAAATAGGTGTCTGTAAGCTTAGTGCAAATTCTAGTACCCTCTATCCCTGGAATGATTTGTATTCAGCGAGTTTATAGGGGAAATTGCTCTTGATCCTGCCTTACCTCCAGGATATAAGGTGGTGTTTTACAGTTGTTCCAGTTTCCATTTCAGAGCATTTAAATGAGAGGAAGGGGGATTGGAAGTGGGATTCTAGTTGAAGAGTCATTGATTCACATTTTATAGTTGAGGAACTCACCAGTCATCTAGTCTAGCAAAAAACAAATAGATATCCTTTCTTGGGCTTACTCGAATTAATAGTCGTTGATTGATTTCAATTAAATTTTGAGAAGAACCAGAGGTCTGGTGTACAATAGGAAAGAGTATTGTGTTCGCTTGGCCTATGTCTTCCACAGGCAGAGGAGTGCCGCGCTAAAGCCTGTGTGCCAGGCTGCTACCAGCCATGACCTAGTTCTGCTGCCTCTTTTTACACATGAAGAAAATAAAACCAGGCAGAGTGATTTGTTCTGGGTTTTTCCTCCAATTCAGTGAGGGAGCCAGGGCCCAAATGCAAACCTATTTATTTCTAGTTTGTTGCTGTTTTCACTATAACCAGGTCTTCTGATGTCCCTATCTCCGTTCTCCTTGGCTTAATTTTCAGGTTTGGGAGAGGAGTGACTGGCAAAATTAAGTCACTTGCTTTTGTAGTCTCATTACATATATATTCAGCCTTTGCCAAGTAGGAGTAACTCTTCTGCTGAGAAAAGGGTGGCCTTGCTGTAGTGCAGTGTTCTCACTTTCCTTCAACCTTTTACACAGCTCAGGCTGGGTTTCAGAATGCCCCTAGACAGCACTTTATTTCCTATACACCATTTTCTCCTATCACTCTGAATTGGAGCTAAGAATTTTTATCAGTACATTAAATGCAGTTCTTTATTATTGATTAATCAGAAAATAAGTATAGAATTTTATTACTGTTTTTTCAAATTTGTTTTGCTGCCCTAAAGGCAACAAACTTGATCTTTAAAATATTGAGAAGTTTTCCTTTATAGAAAAGTGTAAGTTATTTGGACCTCCCTGGTGGCACAGGCAGTTGCAGCCTCTGCAGCGTGGGTTCTATCCCGGCCAGCCGGCGATAATCCTAAATGGCGCGGCAGACCTCTCTTGTCTTGCCCACTGCTCCCCTCAGCAATGTGTTTTTTTGCCAGTCTGCCTGTTCTGTTCCCCGTTCTGTCTCTGGTGAATCCTCTCACCCTCCCACACATCTGGCCTGTACCCCAGTTCTTGTATAAATAAATAAATCTTTAAAAAAAAAATGGGGGAAAAATAAAGGTAGATCGTGGTAAGGTTTTTTTTTTTTTTTTTTAAAGAAAAGAGTAAATTGTTTCACATTACAGAATTCACTTGAAATATATCCTTGAATTTCCAGTTCCAGGAAGTAACTTGAGAATATTAGTCAGAGTCCACCTCAGAGTTAAACTTCTCCATTCTCTGAGCCAAAGAATAATTTCATGGCTAGGAGTAAGGACTGTTGGACCTCAGGGTTATAGAAATCTGTGTGTGTGAATGTTGGTTGTTAACTCAGTTAACCTCGGACAGTTAATTCCTCTCTCTGAACCTGTTTTCTATCTTTAAAAGCATACTGATGCTTACTTACAGCATGGGATTATTAAAATAATTAAGTGATACGCACATGGTTATGAATACACACAATGTCTGCCACGTATTGAAGGGGTCAGTAAATGTTCAGTAGTCCTGTCTTCTCTGCCCTCCGCCTGCCTATTTCTAACGGGTGGTGCTTCTCTACTTTCCTGGGACACCAAGTCCCATAAATGTTTAAAAAATATATTAATTAGAATAAATCTCAAAGTTCTAATAAAAGAAGGCATGCTGTCATTGACAACAATTTGGAGTGATTTTTAAAAGATGGAAAACAGGATAGGAGTAAACTGGGGCAGAAGCTATATTGGGAGGTTCTTCACCTACGATTAGAACGGACACAAAGAAGTAAGGATGTGACCTGGGCATTTATTTGGGTGATAAATTTGGGCTCTTTTGGAATAGCTAGGTTGGGTTTTTTTCCCCTCATGCCTATCCCACCGGTACCTGCTTCTATCAAGTAGTGTTTTTTATCGAGGATGGATATATGGATTCTGGGGCTAGAACTTTTGAGTGTGTCCCAGAATGGCTGATGATGTGCTGGTCTTAAGATTAAAAGGACCCTGGAAAACTTTTTATACCCTGCAAAAGACCGCCTCTAGAACTTTTAGCTGGAGTGAGAGGAAACACACAGTGATCTATTTTCAGATGACATAGTTGTGTGTGTAGAAGATTGTAAAGAGTTTATAGCAACCAGAAATAGAAAGCTTATTAGTAATGAGTTTTAGCAAGATCATAGGAATACAAGGTCAGTATATTAAAAATTAGTTGTATTTATATATACTAGCACTGAATAATTAAAAGTTGAATTTTTTAAGTTCTGTCATTTATAATAGCATAATAGCATCAGAAACCATGTAATACCTAAGAATAACCCTGAAGTATGTATAACTGTGCAATGAAACTGCCAGATACTGCTGAGAGAAAATTAAAACCTGAATAAATAGAACACACACACAAATTGAAATACTGTGTCTTGATTATACTTCTCCCCAAATTGACTAATAGTCATCTTTTTTTTAACACAAGAAGCATGGGGGGGCAGGGGCAAAGCTTAAAAAAAGGAAACATATTATCTACCTACAAGTGAGTAAGAACCAGATTCTTTCTTATCTGCAACACTGGATGTTAAAATACAATGGAATAATGGCCTCAAGGGTCTGAGAAAAATGGTTTTACACTATAAAAATGGTTTTATACTTTTTTCTAAAGAAGTACTCAAAATCATAGTCTTCGGAAAATAAAAAATGAATCTAAGAAAATAGACAAGGAATAATAGGAGGGAACCAGAAGTAAAAATTTTAAGTAAGCCTAAAAGATTAATTTGTGCTATTCAACATTTACTTACCAGCAAAGAAAATCTAGATAATGTCAAGATGGGCGGTGATGGAGCTATTGTGAAATGAGGGCATATGAAATCATTTTTATTTGGGGGAAGATGGTGGTGTACTCACTACAATGCGGGTACATAGATACAATCAGATACATGTAAATATTTGCTGAATGAAGATGTCCTGTTAACTATTGATAGAATTGTAGGTCTAACTATTTTAAAGTCTGTAGAAAAATGGAGACAAAGTTTTTGTTCTTAGTATTTTTAAGCCTTTTTTTTTTTTTTTAAGTTGCAGATGTACATTATGTACAGCTTAAAGCTGAAAGATCATTAAGCTTAAAGCTAAAAGATCATTTCTATCCTTACCCGTACTGTTATGACCTTTGAACCTATTTATTCATCCCCTTTGCCCCTTCTGATAACTACCAGTTGGTCTACCATCCAAAAGTTTTGTTTTTGGTTTATTTAGTTCCTCTATTGGCTTTCTTTATATGTCACATTTGAGTGAAATCATGTAGCATCTGTCTTTGTCTTACTTTACCAAACATAATTCCCTCTTGATCCATCCATGTTACTGCAAATGGCAGGATTTCAGTCTTTTTGTAGCTGAAGAGTACTCCATTGTTTATATGTACTGTATCATCTTTATCTAGTCATCTGTCATAGGTTGTTTTCCATTCCTGGCTATTGAGAATTGTGCTACAATAAACATGAGGTTGCATGTATCTCTTCAAATTGGTGCTTACGTATTTTTTTGGTATATGCCCACATGTGGGACAACTGGATTATAAGGCATCTCCACACTGCTTTCAATATTTACATTCCCACCAACAGTGTACAGGAGTTCCCTTCTCTCTGCATTCTCTTAGACACTTATTTGAGAAACAAGATGTTTCTCAATCATCCAATTCAATAAAGTTAACAAACTTACTGGAACATGCAAAGAATACTTGATCTAGCAAAAAAGTGTGTTGGATGTACTTTTTATTTAACGTCTGAAATAAAAAGGAAAAATGACTTGTGAATAGCCTTCAATAAGTTTTAGACAAGCTGATCTTCCATGTGACAGTACTTGCCCTTCTGGATTATCATGCCACTATGCAAAGCAAAGAAGCGTGTCATGCAGTACTTACCCACTGGAGAGTTAGAGATACTGGTGAGCCCACCTCGCTTTGTGAGAGCGGAGCCCAGAGGCCAGGTGTCTGGACTAACCTGCAGTTTTTTGTGTTTTTTCACAGATGTTCCCACAAGCCTGCACTTCCAGAGCATGCTGAAATCTCAGTGGCAGAACAAGCCTTTTGACAAAATCAAACCTCCCAAAAAGTTTTCACTTAAGCACAGAGCACCCATGCCAGGCAGTCTGCCAGATCCAACTCGTAGTAAAGACAGGCACAAGCTGGTCAGCTCCTTCCTCACAACAGCCAGTAAGTTCCAAGGGACTAGAGAATTCAGCAGTTATTTTTCTATTCCTTTTGTGTTCCTGTTAAGATTTTACTGTGGCATTACATCAGGGTTGGGAGAAAAAAATGAAGTAAATTCAACTTGCAGTCCACGTCTTCTGCTTGTCTTGGGTGCTCTCAGATGCACTCTGAAAACCATCACAGACAGCATGGTCTTGGGGCACGACTCAGTGAATGGTTAACAGCTGACTGTGGCATGGCATGGTCCATCTCTGGGGCAAACTGTGTAGGCCAGTGTCACATTTCTCTGTTGAGGGCTCTGTGGGCTCCCTATGCCTATCGTGGCCATTGTGCTATTTGCTAGAAGGTTTAGTCCCAGAGGACTGTCTTGCTGCCATGGGTGTCTATCATTGGCCTAGAGATCACTCAAGATCTTGGAACTCATACATAAGGAAAGATTGAGAAAAGGTATTTCACAGCTCTTTTTCTGTTCCCCTCTTCAGAGCTGTCCCATCACCAAACGCGGCCTGACAGGACCCACAGGCAGCACTTAGACGATGTGGGGGCCGTGCCTATGGTGGAGCGAGTGACAGCGCCAAAAGCAGAGCGCTTGCTCAACCCACCGCCACCTGTGCATGACCCAAACCACAGCAAAATGAGATTGCGAGACCATTCATCTGAGAGAAGTGAAGGTAGGGCCAGGCCCGGCACCTCTACCTGCATTTGCAACTGCTCAGAGCTCTCTGGGGCAGCCTAGGCTTTTCTTAATTGCCCCAGCTTTATCCTTCACTTTCTAGGGAGGCCGAGTAGAGGGACCTATGGCTTCTAAATGCAGGCCACTTCTTACTGCTGCAGCAACCTCTGCCCAGCCCCCTACCTGCCGTCAACCAGTTTGCTTTACCTTTTTATCCTCTAGGCTTAAAAAGCATTTTTGCCTTTACTGTGAATTGTTGGCGTTCCTCGCTCGTGCTAGAAGTAGAGCTAGTTGATGTAGCCACATATTCTTTTCTGTTGATTTCTGCAGTGTTGAAGCATCATACAGATATGAGCAGTTCGAGCTACTTGGCAGCTGCCCACCATCCACCACACAGTCCCTTGGTGCGACAGCTCTCCACCTCATCAGACACCTCGGCACCCACCAGCTCTAGCTCACAGGTTACCGCCAGCACGTCTGTAAGTACCTGCATGGAGTTGGCCAGATAACCCCTCTGCAGTTAAGGCTTTCTCAGGTAGCTCTGGAGGGCAGTGTAGAATGGACGGTAAGGCCCAGGACAGTCAATAGGGACTCAGTTCACCATGTCATATGTGTCATTTTTAAGTCCAAGTTTTTCTTGAGTTGTTTTTCACAGTAGACATGGATCTGTACTGAACTATCCATAGAAAGTTTGCAGAGGCAAACACTTAATCCTGTTGCTCTAACATGAGAGGAGGGATAGAGGACAGAGAATTGTGCGCAAAAGAGAGACTTGATTTCTTGTGGTGAGTGGTGCTGGAATACTGAAATTAAACACTGGGTGTTAAGGAGCCTGGAAGGGAAGGAAGAAGGCTAGAGCACAAGCTTTTAGGTATGCAGAGCAGAATTACAGATGCAGCAGTCCACCCCGCCATTACTTACATATGCGTGCACTCATAGTGGCGGGCTCTCTGACCCCTATCAGCTTTTACAGTACCACACTGCCTGCAGAAAACTGTGTGCACGGCCATTTCAGACACCCCCGTTAATTTCATTCTAATATTTTAACTCCTCAATGAAACAAACTTTCTTGACCATATACCTTTAGCTGCTGTATGCCCACCAGAAGGTCCTTTGTGTATTAGTTATAATAGTAATAATAAAATACTGCAACTGTTAAGTTTATTGTCAGTATTTTCTCATTCATCACCATAGTGCCTTTTGAGGTAGAGGCAGTATTTAGGATTCCCATTTTGTAAGCAGGGAAACTGAGTTTTCAAGATTTTTGTATCAGGCAAGTAAACTTGTGAGCGCTGTGATTATGATTCAAACCTCGGGAGTATGGCTGCAGAGCCTGCTCTCCTAGCCATTACACTGCCCGGTGAGCCTTTGGTGGGGCATTGCAGAGGAGATTTGTGCAAATGCTTGGAAGCCCCTTCACAACTTCCGCAAGAAAACTCTAAACCCACAAAATGTGCTCACTTGGCATCTGTAATCAGAGAGGAATTCACATTGCTCTCTGTTAATAAAAATCAGTCTTTTCCAAATTACTTCCTTGTTCCTCCCCCTTCTTCACCTCCCACACCCACCAGTTTTGTCTAAATTGGTATATAGTATCTATCACAAAATCAGTTATCCAACAGCAAAGGATCTTAGATAACCAGTGGATTTCAGAGAGAGTCTGATTCTGGTATAAAAAATGGAGGCTGAGATCCAGGGCATGATGAGCCCAGTGTTTTCTCGCTTGCCAGCCCGCGCCCCCTCTCCCCCCCCCCCATTCTAATGTTAAAACAGACTTAGTTGTTTTAAATTTTTGTTATTTATTGAGTATAAATTTTGTGTATAGATTTATGCTAACTCTTAAGGTTCTCACTGCCATTTTTCTCAAGAATCAGTTTATTTAATAGGAATGGTGGGAGCTTGGGAGACTTAGGACATTTATGGTAGTGCTTCACAGAAGCAGCTTAAGTGTATCAGAATCACCTCAGTCATTTAAAGAAAAACAAACTTGAGGGCCTCCCTGGTGGCTCAAGGGTTGAAGACAGCGCTGTCAAGCTGTCACCAGCCACTGCTGCATGCTTTCAGTCCCCGGCCAGCTAGGGCGCTAACCCACATGGCATAGCTGACCTCTCCTGTCTCACCCTCTACTCCCTTCAGCAGTGTATTTCAGTGGATCTGCCTGTTCTGTTCCCCTCTCTCTCTGGTGAATCCTTTCACATACACCCCCACCAACACACACACACACCACCACCACCACCACCCCCCGCACCTCTGGCGTACCCTATTATATGCATAAATAAATAAATCTTTTTTAAAAAAAGAAAAGAAACTTGAAGATTCTCTTGTCTGATCTGATAGAAGACAGGGGAGGGCTGTGCAAATTTGATTTTTTAAATTTTTTTTTAGCACTCCTTATCATCTAATGTGCAACCAAAGTGTGAGAACCACTTTGTATTCTTCACTACCTGCTCTCCCTCTCTAACTCTAAACAGGAGAGTGTAGTTAAGTTAGACCGAGAGAGTACCTGGTAGTGTGGGGGGATCTAGGTAGAGGGTGGGGTTCCAGCAACAAACCTACAGCCCACTCCACTATCTTTCTCTTGAAGGTATACTAACAGCAGGCAGAAGAAAATTCAGGGGAAATAAGTACCTGTTTCTGCTGGCAGTTTCACATCCATTCTTTTTTTTTGTTTTTTTGGGTTTTTTTTTTTTTTTTTGTTTGTTTGTTTTGTTTTTTGTGTTTTTTTTAAATAAAGAACAGTTTATTGGTGCCCATCATTCAGCAGCACACAAACCTTCTGACCTTGTGGATCTTTCAGCAGTGAACAAACCTTACAACTTGGTGGGGGAAAGATATTAAATTACATGATGATTATTTTGTATATTTTTATAATTATAGGCTGAATTATTTAGTTATCACTACTATGAGAACCACTGAAGAAAAGCATAGAATATGTAGAAAATATTTAGTAGAGGCATCTAACATCTAGAATATATGTAATGGCCAGGAAAACCCACGATTTCACCCACTGCCCAGGTAGTGTCTGGAAGTGAGGACAGGTTCCCTTATGAAGTGGAATTTAATAAGTAGACCTGAAGAATGAAAGATGAAATTTCAGTGTGGAATACATGTGTCTCTCTAGATACTGTGATGTGTTTGTAACTCTTGCATTTAGCTAGTACCTTACGCCTAGTAGCTACTCAATAAATGAGAACAAGTAAAATGAAATGTAAATATTGCATATGAAAATTTTCATTTATAATGAAAATGAAAAGTGAATTTAAGTGCCCATCATGAGCCAGGCACTAAGTTTCACATCCATTCTTGACCAAGCTAGCTCTTTGAGAGAGCTTCATTTTTTGTAGTGGGGTGTATAATTTCCTCAGATGTGACAAAAGCAGGGGCCTTTGGGTGTGAAATCACTAATCCTCAGCTGTGTGCTCATCCAAGCAAGATTAGCAAAAGTCTCTTCAACCGTTTTGGTTAACCAGCTACCCCAAATCTATGAGGTCAGTTGTTGTCTGTGCTCATTTGATGGAGAAGGAAGTTGAGGTGAAAAAGACACCTGGATGACCTAACATCATGGGTGACAGCAACTAAAATCCTGGCCCAGAGGGGCACTGCCTTTCAGCATTCTCATCTGAGAGATTATCCTGAAATGAGGAGGTGACTCCATTGTCTATCACCCTGCAAGAACGGAGTAGAATGTTTAGCTGTAGGCAGCTGTTCTTCCTTTACCAACTTGGTCCCTCTGTGTCAGCCACACTTGGTAGTGTGGGTTTGAGCACATCCTCTTAGGTGTGTCCAGCTGTGTTGTCACCATGGCAACATGTTTGTCATATCACTGTTTCCCTCACCCCCTCACAGCTCAGTTGTCAGTCTGTTTCAGGGTAGGGCACCTGCTAACTGGGCACCAGCAGCTAGTGGACTTTTTTCATCCATCTAAGAAACCAAGCTCCTTTGGTCTCCTAAATGCTGTAGATGCCCACCCCTCCTCTGATACTGGGTCTTAGTCTTATTTCCTAAAAGTTTAATCTCAGCTTCCTGTGGGAGCATATCTCCAGTATTGTGAGCTATATAATAGCCAGGTCTTCTTCTTTAGTTTCCCTTCATTCATCTTTGTCAGTAGAGCTGGAAAACTCTGAGCTCTTTCCTCAAGAATAATAACCAGAAAGGGGAAATCACATAAGGCCTGAGCAGGTGGTGGGTGTAGATTTAGCTGAAGAGTGCAGATCTACAAGAAGGAGGTGCTTTCATGTCAACTAAGGTTAGATGATCTGTTGATATGTGTCTATCCTTTGGGCATCTTTCAGGATGAGGGAATTCATTTTTTTTAACCCAAAGAGTCACTACTAGCGTTAAGCATTGCTTTTAGGAGCTACTATGGGTCTAAGTCATAGATAAAGATTAAGAGGGGAAACAGAACTCAAGGGGGGGGCCCTCCCTGGTGGCACAAGGGGTTAAGCACTGCACTATGAAGCAATCCACAGCTACTGCAGCACAAGTTCGATCCCCAGCCAGGGAGCTGACCCACATGGCACAGCAGACCTCTCCTGTCTTGCCCGCTGCTCCCCTCAGCAGTGTATTTTGGTTAGTCTCCCTGTTCTACACCCCACTCTGTCTCTGGTGAATCCTCTGACACACACACACTTCTGGCCTCTATCCCAGTTCTTGTATGCATAAATAAATAAATCTTTAAAAAAAATTCATAAGGGGGCTAGGGGTAATAAAGGTCTGTATAGAGGAGTAGGAACCACAACAATTGACTCACGGCCCCAGCATCCCCACCCCTGTGAAATTCAACAGATGTCTTTTCATGTGAGCCTATGAAGGAAGAGGGTAGCCAGTGGGACTTCTGAAGTGGGGAGACTTCTCAGGGCTACCTAGTGTTTCTCTTGGGGACTTTGTTGTGGGAGACCATCTCTAAGGTACAGCCTAGATGCAAGCCAAGGACCCAGATGCCTGCTTATTGGAGATCCTATTTGAAGTCTCCGATATTGTAATTGATGTTTGTAGACTTGTGCCTCCCATTTAAGCATACTCTTATCTTACAGCAACCCGTAAGGAGGAGGAGGGGAGAGAGCTCATTCGATATTAACAACATTGTCATCCCGATGTCTGTTGCTGCAACAACCCGTGTAGAAAAACTACAATACAAGGAAATCCTTACTCCCAGGTAGAGGCTCTTAGACACTTGGCTCTTTCCCCCTTTATATTTCAGCTATTACCCTTTCTCCCTCTTCTCACTGAGGTTTGGCCCCTGGGCTTGAATTTTGTCTTCTCTTTAAGATAAAATCTTTACCTGTAGAATTCGTTCTGTGTATCATTTATATAGTTCTCTCTCATTCTATGAACTCACCAGCCTGCCCAAAGGCTACAAACTGGCAAGCCCACTGGCCATCTCTAATCTGTAGACCTTTTTTTTTTTTTTTTTTTTTTTGACACGTACAGTGTGTTTTAAAATAATTGAATTTGTTGTCAACATCAAAGCAGGATTTCATGTGAATCTGTGTTCAGCTTTTGTTGACAAATCTGAAGGTCAGGCACCTCTGCACGTGCATTTCCATGTGTGGCCATTGGGTAATGCTGAGTGGTGAAGGTCTCCTTTAAGGTCTCCTTTTGCTTGAGTCTGCCACAGACTGCCAGCATGCTTCCTCTTTCTGCCCTTGTGGGTGTGTGAGTGTGGGGTGTCTTTTTAAAGGCCCTCGGGGCTAAGCCTGCTATGACAGAGCCTGCCCAGCAGAGTGTCACTGGTGGAGGACCCTTGGTCTTGCTTGGACAGGTCGGTCCTGCCCCAGACTGCTGGCCTGCTGCCATCTCACCGTTACCTTTCTTGGTTTACAGCTGGCGGGAGGTCGACCTTCAGTCTCTGAAAGGGAGTCCTGATGAGGAGAACGAAGAGGTAATGTCATAGGCCTGCTCTCAGAAGGACACACGTTATGCATGCATTCCATGCGCTTTCGTAGGTGTCAAGCACAAGTGTATTCCTGTGCTGACAGGGAAAGAGCCCAGGGAGGGAGTGCGAGGGTCTCAAGTGACCTACCCATACTTAAACTTGCTTCCTGGAGGAAAAAAGGATCAGTGAAGCCCCTCTGTTGCAGATCGAAGACCTATCTGATGCAGCCTTCGCCGCCCTGCATGCCAAATGTGAGGAGATGGAGCGGGCTCGGTGGCTGTGGACCACAAGTGTGCCACCCCAGCGGCGCGGCAGCAGGTGATGAGGGCGGGTGGGGAGGGAGTTGGGGCCCCAACTGTGTGTCCATGAATTGCCACTCATCTCAGATTTTATATTCATCCAGTGGCAGTGGCTGAGAATGCAGAGGCTTCTGGGTGTTTGGAAACAAAGGCTATAAGCAGTCAAATACCAGCTCCTTGCTGAGTGGCCACTTTCCAATTCTGACAAACTCATAATCTCCTGGACTCCAGAAACAGGCTGTCTAGTGAGGCATTTGGTGGCCTCCCTACAAGCTAACCTTCCTTTGGACAGTAGAGTGTGGTTTTGTGGTCCTGCTTAAAAGGATGTCCACTTAGACATCACCGCCCTGTCTCTGCTTGTCGTTAACAGTGGCAGTGCCCACAGGATCCTCAAGTAGAAGCTTTGGGGTTCTTATTTTTACTTTCCCAACTACACTTTTCAGAATCTACGCTAATTTCTCTCCCCCTGTAAAATTCCAGGCACTGTGCCAGAGATTATCTAACCCCTGACATTGTTTGGCCACTGCTTGCTCGGGGTGATAGGTGTGCACAGTTCTTAGATGTCACATTGTGGACCTACCCCCTGCAGGGGTGGGAGGAAGCAGGGAAAGAAGCATTGATGTTAGTCTACCTCAGCTCCTCCCATTGGGATGATTTTTCATGCTTCTTCCTCAACCCCCCACATTAAGCATGCAGTCCAGCCTCTGTCCAGACACTCAGATTTGCACTTCTTGGTGTACAGGTCTTACAGATCATCGGACGGCCGGACAACCCCCCAGCTGGGTAGTGCCAACCCCTCCACCCCCCAGCCCGCCTCCCCCGATGTCAGTAGTAGCCACTCTTTGTCAGAGTTCTCCCACAGTCAGTCCCCAAGGAGCCCCATAAGCCCAGAACTGCACTCGGCCCCCCTCACTCCTGTGGCTCGGGACACTCTGCGACACCTAGCCAGTGAAGACACCCGTTGTTCCACGCCGGAGCTGGGGCTGGATGAACAGGTGAGCACGCTGCCTTTGTGTGGCCGGGGTAACAGGTGGGGGTGGGAGGAACTATCTGCTGAAGGGGAATCTTCATCTTCTGACGCCCCCTCCTCATTTTGAAGGGGGTCTGCACTTGAAATTCACCTTCTGAAAGTACCCTGGAACTGGCCATTATTAAAAGGCAGCCCACTCCGTGAGGAGGCTTCCCCGAGTGTCCCAGGGGCCCTAGAGGGGTTGTTCACCAACTCAGTCCACACATTTTGGGTTGGGCCTTGGGGTCAAGGCAGGTGGGTGCTAGGTCCTCACCAAGGCATCTTGTCTGCCCACAGTCTGTGCAGCCGTGGGAGCGGCGAACCTTCCCTCTGGCATACAGTCCTCAGGCAGAGTGTGAGGACCAGCTGGATGCGCAGGAACGGGCAGCCCGCTGCACTCGGCGCACCTCAGGCAGCAAGACTGGCCGGGAAACAGAGGTGGCACCCACCTCGCCTCCTGTTGTCCCCCTCAAGAGTCGGCATCTGGCGGCAGCAGTCACAGCTCAGCGCCCAGCTCACAGATGAGCGGGATACAAGAATCTAAACAGACTCACTAACTATTGGCATTAAAGCTTCAGAAATCTCTGCGTTTGATATTCAAACATCATATGCTAGAAATTTTCACAGTTTTTAGTGAATTTAAGAAATTTAGATTCTACTTTGGTAATTTTTTTTGTTTTGTTTGTTTCCATGTTTTGTCGTCACACACCTGAGCACTTCCTCTTGTTGGCAAACAAAGTTTGGGCTCAAACCCGCTGACCTGGTCCTGGCACCTCCTCTGCACTGTTGAATCACTGGACTTAGCCATGTTAGATGATCGCCCCTCCCCCTCGCACCTGTGGGCAGGTGGAAACACCAAGTGGGCAGAGAGAGTGGAAAGTTCCAGCTCAGCGTGACCTCATCAGGGTGGGAAAGAACGGCTCTGGACTGGAGGCCCTCCCATCTGTGGCTTGACTTAGCCCGGCCCCCTAGCTGGGTCCCACTTAGCACCCCACCAGAGCCTCTTGGTCATAAATGCCAGCTGTTCCCATTGAGCTCTCAGCCAACAGAATGGCTCTCCCTTCTCACGCGGAATGTGGAGACCCATTTTGGATGTCCTCTAATTTGGTCATCTGTGTTACTCCTTAACTGCAGTGACCTGGCTGCGGCTGCTCAGGTCCCCATCCTGCCCTCTTGTGCCTCCTCGTCTGTCCCCCATGCTAGTCCCCTCTCACCCCCGAACTTTTTTAGCACCTTTCCTATTTAGGAAAGTAGGATAGGACTACTTAAGCTCTGTTGCCATTCCCCTGCAAACTAGGGGTTCTGGGAAATGAGCAGCATCTCCCCTGTATAATTCTGTTTCACTGACTGACTGATTTAGTTGGGTATCCTCCACATCCTGCTCCCTGCCAGTGTCAGTTAGGCCCGCCCTTTATCAAGCTCCCCCTTGCCTGTGGAACATTGTCTGATCCTAGCTGTGGTTCCCATCACTACCCTGCACCCCCTTTGGTTAACCGTGTGCCTGTCTGATCTATGATCTCATCACCAAAAAGGGGCACAATGAGGGATGTTTTTGTGTTTTTTTTCTGGTGGTCATTTTGTAATCATATAAAAAATAGTAGACAAACTGCTTAAATGGTTGGGTTTTTTCACAATTTTCAACATTAGTGATTATTTTTGATTGTTTGCAAGCTAAAGGGGTTGCCATTGTTTCTTCAAAAAACAATAATGCACCATATCCCTATGCATAAAGTGCTTCTTCTATTTATAAGGTTGAAAATTCTGAATAACCCTTTTAGCATTGTAAAAAAAAAAAAAAAAAAACAAAAAGAAAAAAAAACTTGTATTTTGTAAATATTTTCTTTCCTGCTTTGAGCTGTGTATTGGCAGCGAAACATGTAGCTGTCTTTGTTCTATAGAAATGCTTTTCTTCAGAGAAGCTGATCTTTGTTAATGTCTTGATTCTGTTTGCAAAGCACAGACTAGTGCTTACAAAAAAATGAGCAAAGAAAAATTTAAAAAAATAATAAAAAAAAAAGTTACAGAATGTTGTGTGCTGGGCCTTTCTTGACCTTGGATGTGGCCGTGGCAGTAGCTGCGGGACATGCCCTGCTGGAGCAGCTTGCTGGTATCTTCTGACTGGCTCTGGACCTTGAGATATCTCCAGTCAGTCTTCTGAAGACCTGGCAGAGTCATCTGCTGGTCGCCAGGGAGAGGATGAGGCGGTTCTCGCAGCAGGGGGAAGTCTGCGTAGATCAATTCTGACCCTGAACTGCTTTTCAGAAGAAATCGCACATTTCACCATCTGTTTCTGGGCTTGGGGTCAATGAGAGTGTAGTCTGCATGGCGCCTGAGCTGATTCTGGCTTGCTACTTGATCCGAGCATCTTTCTTCTGAGGAGGCTGAGTGCTTGATATTCTTAGTACGAGATGAATAAGTTAGTGGGCAGCCCTGGTCTCCGCACTCTTCCATTCGTGATGTTAGGTTGAAACAACCAGTGGGGCTGCCTGTCTCTCTCTTGCATGGTTCTGAGCTAGCATTTGTTTTTGGATGCCCTGTTGCTGCCTCTACAGTTGCATTTGAGACCTGCTGTGCTTAAGCTCTTGTCTACAGTGGCTAACTCAGATGAGAAAAAACTATTATTTTGAAACAGTGTTGAAAATCTAAAGAGTTCAGTGTTATCACCTGCACTTAATTACTAAGGAACAATATGAAGGGTTACTGGTTTTTGTTTTGCTTTCTGGTATCCCTACACCTTGATTTAATAGACATTCTCGGGGTCCTCCCTGGTGACGCAAGGGGTTAAGTTGCAGCAGTATGAAGCTATCTGCAGCCACGACAGCATTGGCATGCGTTCAATCCCTGGCGGGCCAAGGAGCTGATCCACACGGCGCAGTAGACCTTTTCTGTCTCACCCGCTGCTCTCCTCAGCAGTGTATTTCTGTCGATCCATCTGTTCCCATTCTGTCTCTGGTGAATCCTCTTACCCCCCCTGCACCTCTGGCCTGTGCCCCAGTTCTTGTATGCATAAATAAATCTTTAATTAAAAAAAAAAAGCATAATAGGGCCCCCCTGGTGGCGCAGGGGTTAAGACGCAACCTATGAAGCTAACTGCAGCCACTGCAGCACGAGTTCGATTCCTGGCCAGCTGGGGAGCTACCCACATGGTGCAGCAGACCTCTCCTGTCTCCGCTGTTCCCCTCAGCAGTGTGCTTTGGTCAATCTGCCTGTTCTGTTCCCCACTCTCTCTGGTGAATCCTCTCACCCCCCACACCTCTGGCCTGTACCCCAGCTCTTGCGTGCATAAATAAATCAATCTTTTAAAAAAAAAAAGAAAAAAGTATAGTAGACATTCACCAGTCTGAATTGAGGCACCAAAGGAGAGAGGAAGGCAGGCCTGGAAGAATCTGAGCCATTCATTCAGCATATTGGCCTACTATTCTGCTTCAGCCCCAGGCCTCTGGCTTGGTTTCCTGGGACAAAAAGATGTCAGGCTCCCATCCCCTGAGTGCAGCCTGGTGAGCTCAGCCACAAGGGTATTCCCTTTGAGTTGAAGCAGGATGGTTTGCCAGGACCAGAATGAATCAACCAGAAATGGACTGGTCTCAAAATGGCTTTCATCTTCAGGGCCCCAGAGAGAGCTGGTAAGTCCTGAACATCCAGGTGCTGGGCTGGGCTCTCGAAGGCTGGGAAAGGACTTGGAAATCGTACATCTTGATACTGTTTTCTTGTCATTTGAATCCATGCACAGAGACCTTCTTGAATCAGTAATAACTTTATTTCCAAATTCACTTTTACAGCAACAGTCAGTGTAAATCATTTGTTAAAACACAATACACCATTATGGACAGTCACAGACAGGAAGCTAAGCTAAGATGGTTTTGTGTCCCTCCCCCCACCCTCAAATTTACCTAAGAAATAATGGGACTTGCAAGTGCCAGACACTGTCCTGCCCAACATTGCAGGTTCACAGGGCGAAGTCCAGTAGGTGAGACTTAAGACTGAGGCGGTGCCCGGGGCAACCCTTCTCCAAGCTGAAAAGAAATCTGGCCTCTAAAGCCATAGATCTGCAGGTGGGTGAACTCATGATTCTCCACTTCCACCTTCATCCCCTTCTCTTGGCTTTACATGGGGGACAAAGATAAAGGGGAGTCCAGGGAGCGATCTTGGCGAGTGTTACAAGTCTGGGCTGCGCGTCTGGAGCCACAGGTGCAAACAGCTGAGGAGAGGCCAGCATGTCGGGACAGCACGATGGGCTTGGGGCCTCGCAAACTGCAGCGGGCCAGAGCAACCGATCTCCAGATAACTCCACCCGCCTCGCTGCCTCTAGCAAATGTGGTTGAAATTGTGAAGAAAAGGGTTACAAAGCGGTTTATCTGCTGCACCCCAAGACTTCCCTTTTTTGCCCATGGTACTATCTTACAGGTCCTCCCCCCTCCCCCCCAGCACAACAAGCATTCGCTAACAGGACACAGTCTCACCACCGAAGTCAATTTAAATGGAACTATTGATAAAGTGAGTGGAGAGCTTGAAGGAACCAGGTGGGCAGCGTAACTTCTCCAGCCCACCCGGGGGCCATGGCTCTGGAGGTGGGGACCCACGGCTGGACAAGTACCCAGCCCGGGGATTGTCCTCGTTTAAGGTCACAGCCAGCATCCCTCTGCCACCTGTCTGCCAGCACTGATCTGATCACCCTAAACCATGATCTTTGGGCTCACCCCATAGCCACTCCACGAGAGGGATACCAGGGCCCTTTGAAGAAGGCCCTTGGAATACGGTGCTGAAGAGGAGGAAGAAGCCAGAGAGACGCACACAGAAATGCTGCCAAAATCGGTGGCCATGACGAGGGGCTGAGTCTCTGACAGCCATCACATCTTTAAACTGCATCTTTTTCTTCCTTAGGACCTTCTAAGAACAGCTGGGACTCAGGACAGTGCCTTGCGATGGAAAGTTCTGGGTCCAGATGAATCCTTGTCCAGAAAGCTCTGGCTACAAGTGGAGCCTCCAACAGCAGAGGGGAGACCCTGACTCCTGCCACCCATTGTCCAGGGTTGCCTTTGAACTTACCCAGACCAGAAGCTGAACTGGGCCCGAGGCTACGGAATTTCTTTAAACCCATTTTCTACAAAGGCTGCACCCCTTTTCCCTGGGGGCAGCTGGGCCTCCTCTCTGAAAGGTCAGCTGGAGTTCTGGCCAAGGCTCGGGGAATGGTGTCTCAAGGCTTGTTGCTCTTCCTTAGGCCGGCAGAGGCGAGTCCAGGGCAGGCAATCCATGCCAACCCCTGCTGTGGCTGCAGCCAAGTCCTTCCTGAGGGAGAGCTTGGAGAGGGACCCCAGGCTGAGGGGTGGGCTGCCTGGAGGCCCAGGGAGCTGGGGGGAGTGGAGGGGATGGGCTGGGATAAGGGCTGCAGACTTTTCTCCAGCTGGCTGGCTTCACCTTTCTCACGATGCAGGGAGTTGTCAGACCCTCTCTCAGGGCTGCTGTGGGGATTCTCCAGCTGTAACCAGAGAGGGTCATCTTCATGCTGCCAACCAGGCCAGCCACAAAGCAGCACGCTCTGCCCTGCAGAGAGGAAGCCCTGGGGCAGGGAGGAGGCACCACGGGGGCTTCTGTTTCAGGACTTCTTTGAAGCTGAGGGTTCTCAGATGTCACAATCTGGTCTGCGTGGGGCCCCAGATGCTGATGAAAGCCTTTCAAAAATCAGGAGGCCCCACCGGGGTAGGCCACACTGGCCGCCTGGAGCCAAGTCCCAGCGTGGGGTGCGAGACACCTAGGATCCCCTCGAGGGCGGGTTAGATACCTCTTTACAAACATTTCAAGATACATGCGTCCTTTTTTTTGTCTTTTCACTATCATAGTCACTCTGGTGAGTCCAAGCATCAACAGACAAATCCGACGAGCACACGACAGGGTGCAGATGGGGAGGGAGGGCGACGACATCTATGTATACGTTCAGCTGCTCCAGCGGGACAGACAGAGCTGCTTCCAGCTGGGACGGGGGAGAACCATTTCCGACGGGGCACGTCCCTCTGTTGGGGGGTGGAGGGCTGACTATGCACTTGGAGTGGAGCTGCACTGGGCTAGAGAGGCTGGCGGTCACAAGCTGGGGTGGGACTGGGGGAGAGAGGACTGTGGTCCAGCCCCGGGGGCCTTGCCTGCCGTGCCCCAGCAAGCAGGACACCCACCTGCTGCCAGCTCAACGCAGGAAGGGGACTGGGCCCTGGGGTGGAGGGGAAAGAGGCGCACCGAGTCAGCAAGGCCAAGACACCCCGGTGTTTGCTGGGCCCCGCTCTGGGAGGTGGGGCAGGGAACGGAGTGATGTCATCAGCTTCCTTATGAGGGACATGCCAGTTGGATGAGGGAAACTTAGACTGAGTGCCCACCTCGTACCCGGCTTTGCCCTTCCTTCCTGTCACCCCTTAGATTAACAGTGTCCATTGCTGAGAGCAGGGGTGGTGAGCCGGGTGCTGGGACGGCGTGACGTGATGAGGGTACAGGCAGTGACTGAGCTCCGCACGGCAGACACACAGGCGTGGCGGGGGGCAGACAGGTGGCTGCAGTGGCCGTGGGAGGGGTGGAGGCTCAGGACCCACCTCCCGGACCCCCGCGCTCCAGAGATGCCGGGGCCCAGGCTTGGGAACAGGCGGATGTCCCCCAAGAGGCACAAGTCCTTACAGAGAGAACTGGTTAGCCCTAAAGTCCCAGATCCGAGAGGTGGCCAAGGTCGTGGCTGCGGTTCCAGCCTCCAGAACGCAACAAAACGGGGTTTCTGGTTTCCAGGGGGCAGAGGGAGGCCCCACCGCCCATGACCCCCTCCCTGCAGGGAGGGAGGACGAGGCCAGCGCTCAGGACATCAAGGTCGGTCTTCTCGGGGGCGGGATCCACGGGGGCCACCCTCCCGCGGCGTCCCGTCCGCGTCCTGCGCTGCCCCTGCGCGCTGCGGGGACCGAGCCTCTCCCGGGGCGCCCTGCAGAGGCCGGTGCGCGCCCCGCGGCCGGCAGAAGGGGGCGCCCGTGCAGGAGCGCGGACTCCCCCACGCTCCCCCGCCGCACCCCTGCCCCGCCCGTGCACCCCTGCGCAGCCTCCCGCGCGCCCCGCCCCGGCCCCCCCCCCCCGCCCCGCCGACCCCGCCCGCGGCTCCAGATGCGCCGAGTTTCAAATCCTTTGTTGCTGCCTCTGTGACACCCCAGGGCGGGGCCGGAGGAGGGGCCCCCCGTCCCGTGAAATTCCCCAGAAGCAGCTTTCGAGCCTCTCCTCCCTCTTCTTCTCAGAGGGGGGAAAAAAAAAGAATCCAAACTAATTGCCCAAGGAAACGTGGGGTGCGGCCGTCTCTGCAGGCGCGTTTAAAAATATTTTATTCCGCGGAGCCCACCCGTCAATTTGGAGAGATGGCGCTTTTGCTCTATTCCCATCCCTGATTTTGGAGTCCCGAGCGGGGCGAGCGCGCAGGTCGGGGCACCCGGCGCGCAGCCCCGCGGGGAGCAGCTGGGGGCGGGGGCGGAGGGCGGGGGACACTTTCTTTCCCACGCTCGCTCGCTCCTCTCCACGTGCGCGACCGCCCCGGGGGCCGGATCACAAACCCTGCTTGGCCAGGGACGCGGACACCTCGTCGGCCAGCGTGGCGAGCTGCGGCGAGTCCACCATGTCGATGCTGCCCGTGGAGGACACGTTGCTGAGGTGCCGCGGGGACGTGTCCCCCGACACCACGGGCGACTTGTACACGATCTCGGCGCCGTGGTCCGTCTTGGCCTTGGCGTTCTCGCGGAAGGTCAGCTTGTGGGTCTCGATCTGCAGCCGGGCGGGGTGGGGGGCGAAGAGGAGAGACGAGGGGTGAGCCCGACTGCCTCCCAACCTCTGCCCCCGGGGAGGGGGGTTGGGGCCCCCGTCTTTGTCCAGCCCCCACTGCTCTTAGGGGGGCCCTTACCTCACCCGCGCGCAGCCGGCCTGTCCCCCAGAAGGCACTGACCCGCTGTAAGGTCCTGGTGTGCTTCCTTCCAGAGGGAGCCCAGAGGGAGTCCACCCTATGCAGCGTGTGCACGCGCGTGTGTAAATGCATGGAGTCACAATAGTCACCTGCTTTGGGCACCTGGTTTTCTGCGTTTTTGTGGCTGCTCCTTGGTGCTAAAACCTGGGGACTCAGCACCTCTGGCTTCAGGCCTACCCCCCCCCCACGCTTGCAGGTAGCTGCAGGGGCGCCACTGCTGTTCCTCCCCACTCAGGGCGCTGAGGTCGCCCCAATCTTGCTAGCACAGATAAGGCTTATGTGAGTGACCCCGCATGCTCTCCCCCCCTGAGTATATCTAGAAGCAGGCAAAAGGCTCGCACATTTTATTTGGATAGAAGTTGCCAAAATGCGGATGAAAGAGAGGCCAGAGAGGCTGGAGACAGGCAGGGGGTTGCTGCCCACACCGCCCGCCCCGCCCTGTGCCCCTGACCAGCGCGGAGCCTGGAGGCGCGGCGCCTATGCAGGGCGCAGTGAGCTGTGCAGGGTCCGTAAAATCCTTTTAAAGGCAGAGACGATGCCACAGCTGGGGCTCCAGAGGTGAGTAGGAGGGAGTCAGTCTCTCCTGCGGAGCCCTGAGCTGACGGTCAGTCACGCTCACCCCGGCTGGGCCCTGAGGCCTCTGAGCCTTTGGTGATACCGGAAGACACTGCATGCGGGGAAGACACTTCGCCTTGTTCCCTGCCTTGTTCCCTTGTCCCGGGGATTTCAGGAGCCTCGACCCCAGGTGCAGCCCCAGGGCAGAGGGCATGGATAAGGGCAGAGAGAAGCCGGCCCCTGCCCCCCAGATGTTTATTTTGTTCACTTTGAGTCACTGCTTTCAAAAAGGTCACGTCCATGTGACCGTGAGGGAAATGCCATTTTGACTTGCACTTTGATAAGAGTGTGTTTTTCGAAAGCTTTGTTCTTAAGCCACATGGTCCTAGGAATGTCCCCAAGTCCTCCAAACCCAAGATGACAGGGCCTGTGCTCCACTGTGGGTGAGCAAATTTGCTCCTCACAGGAAGAAATGCAGGAGTGAGTCTACCCCCCCTCCCCCCCCCCCCCCCCCGCCCCGGGGCCTGCTGGGCGGGGGCAGGGCAGGGGGTCCAGATGTGCCATCACAGAGGTGAGCTAAGGCAGAAGCCCAGATTGGGGGGTGGCTCTAACTCTGTTCTTGGGTGACTACAACCTCCCAGGCACCTTCCAGAACATTCTCGTTTTGGGTCTCACAGTGTCCTGGGACATGGATATTTAGGTCTTTCTGAAGGAGAAACTGAGGCTGAGCGTGCCGGCAGAGCTTGCTCAGGTCACACCTCCAGAGGCAAGCCCAGCACTTTCCCCAGGACACAGAAACTTCCAGAAACAGTGTGGACACCCCGGGAATCACCAGCACCCCCCACTTCCCTGAGTCAGAAGGCCTCCTGCGCCCTCTCTGCTTTCTGGGAAAATCTTCCCTCACCTGGGGAAGCCAAGTATAAGGGTCCACATGGAGTCACCAGAGGGGGCGCTGTGGGCTCCCTGGCCTCCCTGGTCTTAGAGGGCCTGGGTGAGGTCTGGTCAGGGTCTCTGTGTGCAACCTCTGTTGTTAGAGATCACCCCGGCAGGTGCTTCTACACACTACCCTGTGGTGTCCACTGCCGGGCGGCCTGTTCAGTATGAGGGGCCAGGGGTGAGTGGAGCTGCTGGAGGCACTTGCGGGGAATACTGGTTGCTGCCCAGTGTGATGTGTTGGGAAAGTGCCCAGCTGAGCCACCCCACGGTGGGGGTTCTCACACTGGTGGGGCCCCAGATTCTAGTCTCATTCTGGAACATCCCTTTCCCTCCCCTCCTCCTCACTTGGCATCTGGGAGGTACTGAAGGTGAAGGGTGGGCCACTTCATCACCCCAGGGCCCCTGGGGGCACGCAGGTGCTTCAAGCAGAAAAGTGCAGCAACAAGATGGTGTCTCTGATGGACCGGAGGGAGCTGGCTCTGGGCCACACAACCCCTTGTGCCCCACAGACAGACGCCCACAGCAAGACTCGAGACTAGATCGTGCAGGGCACACGGGAGGGCTCCGTCCCGCAGCCACCTCCTGGGTCACACTCAGGGCAGCCAGAGGTTCTGCCGGAACTGGAGTCAGTACCCCATGCGCCCCCCTGCTGAGCGACCCTCTGAGCAAGTCAGCTGCCTGGTGACTCCCTCTGGGTGCACCGGGCCTGGCTTTCCAACAGCTCTTCCTTTTGTGGATGCCGCCAGCCGCAGTTCTCACCTTTATACCTGAGAACCACCTGGAGGCTTCACAAATTCCAGGTGCCCACACTGCACCTGAGACCAATCAGTCAGGCGCTCCAGGGCGGGGCCCAACGTCAAATTTGTTCAAGCTCCCAGGTGATTTCAGTGAGCAGCCAAGGTCAGGAATCCGCCTCCAGTCAGTCCTCGCGGGATGCTCAGCTCCCCTCTCCCGCCCCGCAGGTCCCCCCACTAGAGGAACAGCCGTACTCAAGGTGGCCTCCCCCGACCCTGCCCCTTTACCTTCTTGTTCCCTCCGCCAGGGACATGGGTGATGTTATCCAGGGACCCGATCTTGGACTGGACTCTGTCCTTGAAGTCCAGCTTCTCAGATTTCACCTCCACCTGGCCGCCTCCTGGAACACAACACGCACAGACACCACGTCTGAACGGGGCCAACAAGGACTCCACACGCGCACCAACCTCTAGGGGCAGTGACGACGGCTGCGTCACCTTGAGAAAGTGGTTTGGGCACAAGTAAGTCCTTCCACGGGGCTTGAAAACTGTTTGCTTCATCTCCCTAGCAAAGGTGTTTCATCAAATATTTACTCAGCAAACGCCTTCTCCTTAGATAATGCAAAAGTAAATGACAGCTCGGTCCAGGGAAAATTATTCTAAACAGTTTAGCTTCCAAAGAGTGACGTCTATCAATGCCAACATCCTGTGAGCTACGGCCCCACAAGACGGCGGGATCACGTGAACACCCAAGCTCGCCCTAAGGAGAAGGGCCTGGCCTGTTCCCTCCTCCGTGCTGGATGCCACCCACACCGAGCCCGGGAGACAGGCGCGTGGCCTGAAGAAACACGACCCGCATCCCTCTCTTGGGAAGGAGAGAGCTGTGTGTGGTGTGGGCTGCTGGTATACCAGACTCCCACAGGATGTCCAGGCCAAGACAAACACCAAGGCAGGCTCTGGACTGCGCCTCTGGTGGCCTTGCCTGCCATGGTAGCGGCTCAACTGGAGGGCCTGAGGGCAGAGGCCCCTGGTCTGGCCTGGCAGGGGGAGGCAGGCCCTGCGCCTGCACTAATACAGCAGCCGTGGCCACGCGGCTGCCTACGTTTTAATTAGCTCAGTCCCTCAACTGCCTGTTCACATGTCAAGTGCTCAAGAGCCACATGCGGGGAGCGGCTAGTATAGGGGCCACGCCAGACCACCATCCGAGAAAGACGTAGAGAAAGCATTAATTTCTGTAGTGTGGGTGGGAGGGAAATGGAGGCTTTTGGAGCTCCCAGAGGTTCATCTTCTGTTAAAGGAGACACAGCAGGGCCTCCCTGGTGGCGCAAGGGGTTAAGACACAACCTATGAAATGATCTGCAGCCACTGCAGCACGAGTTTGATCCTCTGCCAGGGAGCTACCCACATGGCACGGCTGACCTCTCCTGACTCACCCGCTGCTCCCCTCGGCAGTGTACTTTGGTCAATCTGCCTGTTCTGTTCCCCACTCTGTCTCTGGTGAATCCTCTCACCACCACCCCCACACCGCTGGCATGTACCCCCGTTCTTGTATACATAAATAAATAAATCTTTAAAAAAAATAAAGGAGACACAGCAATGCCCAAGGGCCCCGATGGTGGAGCTAAAGTGACCCCTATGTTAGCTGGGGGCTAAACTGACCCCTATGTTAGCTGGGGGCCATCCACATACCCCATGCCCTGCCGCCCAGGGAAGCAAGGGTCAGGCTTCAGGGCCTCGCCTTGCTCTGGCCCACTGAGCCGGCCCAGGAGCAGGCCAGGCAGCCACTCCCTGCAGGGCCAGTAGCCCCACTCCCACCCTGGCAGCCCGGCCCGCCCGGCCTTCCGCAAGGGCTACCTGGTTTATGGTGGATGTTGCCCAAGGAGCCACACTTGGAGGTCACCTTGCTCAGGTCCACTGGTTTGTAGACTATTTGCACCTGGAGGTGAGAGAGAATGAGCGAGAGAATAAAACAGGGTCATTTTCATGGGCCACACAACGCGGAGCAGCTGCACACACCCAGGCGCTGCTGGCAGCTGCCCCAGCACGGAGGACAGATGCCCTTGGCGTGGCAGGGAATGCGCCGCTGGAACCCTGCCAGCCTGCCCCGGAGCTGGGCCTTCCCTGAGGAACTGCAGCCCCACTGGACAGGGGCCTACCAGGGCAGGCCGCCGGCAGGGCCGCACGCTCTTCCTGCCCGAGATGGCGGGTCACAGGGAGGGGGTGCGGAGGCAGCTCTGTGTGACCAGAAGCACCTCGTGGGGAAGGCAGCGGCACCGTAGCTGGGCCCCGGGAGGAGAGAAGTTGGGGTTGACAGGTGGGCTTTCTCCCCTGCAGAAGCCCCCCTCCCCAAGACAGCAAGGGCCCAGCGAGCAGGACCCCGAGGCCGCGGCTGGCACCTGGGCACAGGGTCCGGGGCATTTCAGCTTTTCGTGGAAGGAGCAAAGCAACACCAGCAGGACGCAGGCACACAGCAGACACCTGTGGGCTCAGTGTCCACGGGCTGAACACACACTGGAGGGACAGGGCCCTGGGCTCGGATCCAGCCTCAGGAACCACACCACCCACCCTCCAGGGGGAACGGTGGCCCCGGAGCTGCCAGCATTGGCTGACAGGTTCTGGGGGCTGCTCTTATGGGGACTCCACATGGGTCCCCTGGAGGTGTCTCTGCAAAGTCATGGCTGCCAGTGGGTCCCCAAGATGGTCACTGACCCCTCCCGGAGCCCCTAGGGCCTTCAGCAGTGACCTCGTGTGAGGCCACAAAACAGGGGGACAGAAGGCCACAAGGACACCAGGAGAAAAGGGGATTTCTACTCGGGTGTGACTCATCTGGGGTAAACAGTCCCAAATTACGCCCGTTAAATCGAAGGCATGTTGGCCTTGGCTGCTGCTGGCGGAGAGTTGATTGAGGCAGACAGGTGCGTGCAGCCCGTGATGTGTGGGAGCAGTGACATGTGGGAGCACGGCTGGCAGCCTGCACCCGAGAAACATTCTGAAAACGGGGTCTGGGGTTGGGGCCTGAAGGAAGCAAGGCAAGGCCTGGGAGCTCCTAGCAAGAGAGAGCTCGAGTGAGCAGGGTCCTGCGAGGCTCCTCCTCTTTCCCTCAGCCTGGGCAGGTAACCAGCGGGCAAGAAGGGCGGGGTAGCAGGACAGCTGTGGGGGCGGGGAGGCACTGGCCTCGAGAGAGGGGAGGGAGGGAGGGAGGAGACGAGCCCTGGTGAGTCAGAGTTTCAGATCCTCCCTGGAGGGAGGACCCGGCGGTGCGGGGGGAGCAGGGCCTGCCTGCAGGGAGCCACCTCGGGGCGGCAGCAGTCGGGGAAACTGGCCAGAGAGACCCGAGGCCGACACTGTGCAGGGGCGTGTGGCCCCGACCCCACCTCTAGCAGCAGAGCTCTGGGGGCAGGGCGAGGGTCAGCCTGGGACAGCAGGGGCTGCAGGCCAGGCCGCAGGCGAGCCCACGCAGGGTGCAGGGCACATGAGAGGTGCCCCAAGAAAGTCCCCTGCGGTCCTGGGCACTGCAGTTCCGTGAGGCGGTCCACGGCCGTCACCAGTGGGAAGGTCCTCTCCCCCTCCGCTCCCAACTCCCGCCCAGGAGCCGTGGAACCGAGGAACTGTTCTGTTGCCAGCAGCCCACGGGACCCAGGTCCCGGCCTCAGCGAGCACAACCTCCCACGAGTCGCCCAGACACGCGTTACACCAGAAAGCGCACGGCTGCTGCCTCCTCGGGCAGCCCCACGCCTGCAGGGAGGCCGGGGCCGAGCCAGCAGGGGAAGCCCAGGAGCCGGGCGGTGGGGCTGGGGCCTCCCCACGCCTTCGCTTCCCTCCTGGCAGAAGACAAGGCGGCAGCGGGACGGGGGCAGGGGCGGGCGGAGACACGGAGCAGACACTGGTGAGGAAGCGTTAACGAAGCGCCATGCAGCAGCGGGTGCGCCCACGACCCGGGGGGCACGGAGGACTTGGTGGCAAAGCCAGATCCAGGTGCTGGGGCGGGAGGCGGCCGCGCATTGCAAGAATAAACCCTCGGGGCTGGACGAGGTGATGTGGGGTCTAGGCTGGTCATCTGGGGAAAGAAACCCACCCAGCAGGGGCTGCGGTGCTGCCAGCCAGGAATGAGGGGTCTGAGAGCCGGGGTGGCCACCCTCCTAGGGTCTCAGACTGTCCTTCCTCCATGCGGCTGGCCTTTGCTTACAGCTGACGAGAGGGGGGAGTGAGGAGCGGGCTGCGGAGAAGGGGGGCTGAGCCCCGGGTGCTGAGTGGGCACCCCTGTTGACGAGCATGGGTCCCCCTGGAGCAGCTCGGGGAGCTGTGAGAAGGGAGGATGCCAGCCCAGATCTCAGGGGACACAGCACCGGCAGGAAGGGAGGCCCCGGGATATCTGGACGAGTCCACTCTGAAAGGGCCTAAAGCCGCCGTCCTCTGCCGGCCCTCGCGGCAGGCCCCGCGCCCTCCGCTGCCTGCACTCCGGCATCTGGAGTCTCTGCCGGGGGCTCGGCTGTCTGGACCCTGGGAGCTCACGCCTCACCGATGCAGGAGAGAAGCGAGGAGAGCGGAGTCACAAGGTGTGACCTCTTGTTCACTCTCAGGACAAACAGCCCTCAAAGTGTCCCTGCCCCGGGAACAGGGAAGGATGTCAGGGCCAGGCTCAGGCGCCCCATTCAGCCCACCTGCAAACGGGCCGTGGGGCTCCAGGGAGCTGGCAGAGTGGGTCGTGCTGGGCATTCTGCCCAGGGGCCAGTCATCTTCCCCTCCTGCCCGGCAGCCAGCCAGGAGCGGGCCCTCTGAGCACAGCGGACACGGGTGAGGGGGCCGGGCCTATGTCTACTGGGACACGGGGGACCCTGAGCCTGCGAATGGTTTATTCTGTGCAATGCCTCGCAGCGTGGACACCCATGCCACTCCCGGACACCCAACCGCAGCGGGGCCGGGGAAAGTGTGAAGGTACTCACACTGCCGCCTCCAGGCACGTGTTTGATATTATCCTTTGAGCCACACTTGGACTGGACGTTGCTAAGATCCAGCTTCTTATTAATTATCTGCACCTTTGACAGCCAGAAAAGAGGATGAGTGACACACCCAGAGGATCCACCGTCTGCAGACCGCTCTGCTCGCTGACCTCAGATGGGGAGAGGGCCTGGGGCAGAAGGTCCCTCCTGGAGCCGCCCCAGAATCCTGAGCGGTTTGAGCTGGGCCTGCTTTACAGCAATGGGTTCACAAAATGGATCCATCAGGAGGGTTTAAAAAAGCAAAACCAAAACTGTTTTCTTGCCACTCTACACCACCACTTTGCACTCTGTTGGGCCCCTTGGAGCCTCACATATAAAAGTAACAGCACGTGTGTATATGGTAGTGATGACCGTGGACACGATCACACGTGGCTTCATGCCCTGCTTCCTGAGGTGACACCACGTCCAAGCACCAGCGGGTCGCAGAGTAACACAAGCATCATCTCTGCTCTCACATATTTGTGTCCATCCCATTTTAAACAATACAAACAGCTCCAGCATGAACATCTTTGTGCAAGCTTTATCCACAAAATAGATAATTTTCACAGTATAGAAAGTAGAGCGTCTCAGAAGTAGAATTTCTGGGTGAAAGTTATATTCTAAAAGTGCTCAATTCAATCCTCAAAACGGCTTTCAGCTGAAGTAAACGGGGCTGCATTGTTGGCTTAGTCTATTTGTTTTTTTAAAAATTTTTATTCTTTTTATTTTCTGTTAGGTATTTTTGTTCTGATGTCACCACGTATTGTATCTGTAACAGATACAATACGTGGTGACATCAGAACAAAACCTACTTATAACCTACTTCAGTCAAAAGTAAGTTAATCTTGAGCTTGAAGGAGCTGCATTTAAACAGCTTTTTGTCTTGAGCTGTTCCAAAGAATAGAAAACAAACTCTAACTCTAACTCCTGAGTAAGACACGACTACCAACTACACTCTCATGTTTGCCTTTAGAAGAGCTAACTCATGCAAATACAAATTATGCAAGCACATTTCAAAATATAGCAAGTCATTAATTTAAATGTATTCCTGTTTGCCCTCTTTTTGCTGGCTGGTGTTTTTTTTTTTTTTTTTTCTTTCCTAACATTCAAATGTTTACAGTGTCATATACTCAAATTCTTCCTTTATGATTTCTTCTCTGCTTTTTAAATGTAAATACAAGAGCCTTGAGAGGTTGGATAAATATCTGCAGGAGGAAGGAACCAATTCCCAGCAGCTGATCAGGGAAGGAACCAATTCCCAGCAGCTGATCAGGGATGCCTGAATTCCACCCCTTGAAGATTTTTACAGAAGTCACCCCCACGTGCAGGGAAGGGCTCTGCATGTGGGAACTACAACTCCCAGCATGCCGTGCTCCTGACTTTCCCAAGGGCCCCGGGACTGGGAGCAGGTAAGCAGCCTTGCTGGGGTTATAACTCAGTGCACGTGGAGTCGACTCGCTCTCCTTATTTTCAGCTTGCACCCTGGGGTCTCGACAGGTTCCTGGTAGGACATGTGCATCAGTTCATCTCTCTCTCTTCTCATTCCCCATTTAAAAATTGTTATTTCTCTCTGTGCACCTGCTTTCGGTTCTTGTCCTGCCTGAGTTGTTAAGCACTCCGGTGGGGACTCCCCCAGGTGCCCTGCTTCCCCCTGGGGCTCCTGCCGGGAACCCACATCACTGCTCACAGCAGGGCGGCCACCCCCACAAAAGCCTAGATCTGGGCGTTTCTGTGGCCACAGCTACCTGTGTGACAACAGTTTCACCTGAGCTGTTCTCAAGTCAAACAAAAACAACTCTCTTGGCAAACACTGCTGTCCTCTCCTGCCAGTGGGGAGTCACCTCAGCCCAGGCTCCCTGGGAGGAGGGGGACCCCCGCTTTCTCCCAAGTAGCTGCTGTCACCCTTAGCAGATTCTCTTTCTTTTTGGATTGCATTACTGTGTATGGAGGAAAGGAACATTGGTTTACAAAACAGTATGTGATTTGGGGTTTGGAGTCTCTGCCTCTTCAGGTGTGTTGTTGCACCAGCTTTTCACATCATGTCATGGAATCAATTCATATCCCCTGTGGACTTTAGGGAGTCCCCCTGTAACAGGGTGGTCCCCAGGAAAGGGGGAGGTTCCAGGTTCCCTGCCCCACCCAAGGGAGGGTGGAGCTGAGCAGGAAGAGAAGAGGATGCAGAGGAGACTGAGGAAGGAAGGAAGCAGGATGGAGCCAGGAGGAGCCCTGGAGGAGGCGCATGGAGCCAAGAAACATGTGAAGAAACTGTGCTTGTCTTTTGGTCGTGGACTGGGTGACACAGACGTGGGTGAGGCCCGTGGGGAGGTGACAATGGCAGCTTTTATCTTGATGTTGATTTTGCTCTTTTCCTTCGGGCTTGTCTGGTGGTTTCTGACCCTTTTCTGTGGGTCCCCACTGGAAGATGCTTTAGACTTGGGGCAGGCTTTGGGGCCTTGTTCTGGGCTGATCCCATATGGATGGACTTTTACCCATGAGGGGATGGGTCACTTTGGGTGCTTCATTTAAAAACTAGACTCTTTGCCTTTCCTGTACTGTTTACTAATTGTACTGATGTTCCTTTTCATTAAAATCTCATATGTTTTGTGCTGATGCGGCAGATGGCAAAACCTATTTAGAATAGGCAGGTTTGCGGGGTTTGGGCTGCCCCTCTCCCTGTCCTATAACACCATCTGAACCCTCCTTTGGGGATCTTTGTGTATTCATAACTTCTCCCTGGATAAGTCTCAGAGGCAAGATTGCCTGTGTTCTCAAAGAACTAGAAAATACATGATAATAAAACAAACTTTACAAAATAATGGTAAAAAGGAGGGGAGGTCATCAGGAGTCCCAATTACAAAACTGCTTCCTGGAAGCCAAGGCAAGAAAGGGAAATGGTAAGTCTCAACTGTCCTTATCTGACAAGAAAACATTTGGGTTTTTCAAGGGAGATAACCCTGTTTTTCTCTAATGATGACTTGCGAGGCATTAAATAATGAACAAGATCTACAACACACATAAATACAGTAACAGCAATGACTTTTCCATGTGGCTTTTTCTTGTTCCAATCCCACAAAAAAGGCAGGGCGCTCTACATGGTTTTTTCAGAAACACAGGTGCCTCATATCTGGCAGTAGCCCTGAAGATGCTCACACAGCACACCTGAGTCACTGCTGGTCGACAGACTGCATCAACACCCTTCACAGAATGTTTAGATTTGCAGAAAAGAGAAAAAGAGGTAATGGTGTAATGGCTGGTGTTACAAAATTGGAATCCTGGAACAGTTTCTCAGAGTAACGTGTTTCAGCTTTGAAAAGACATTGAAAATACTCATCAGAGGAGAGAACAGTGTTTTTAAGCTCCAGGGAACATTGAGTCAAGGGACAGATTCCTGTGGTCAGGGCTTGACCCTGGAAGAGGGGCTGGGCTGGGCTGGGCTGAGGCTGGCTCCACGTGGCTTTAATCCGTTTTCCAGAGAACCAAAGCCACCCCACCCCCTCACTGCGCCTTGACCTGGCTTCCGGTTTCTGTTGGGTTCCGGTCTGCAGGTGCTACTGATAGTGTCGCCCTCCCCCATCTCCCAGGCTGGCAGAGAGGCCCAGGCTGCCCCTGGGGAGGCCTGCATTCACGGCCGGCCTGCAGAGGCCACTTTCTCATTTGCAACCTTGGGCTGAGGACGGGAAGCTGGGATGCCCTGGCAGGGCTCACCTGAGCCCTGGACACCCACAGCGAGCCTCCAAGCCTAAGAGCCTGAAAACGGACACAGGAAACTTATCTAATCCTGCCACATCAAGCAGACAAGGAAGAGATCGAATAACTAGGGACTCACCTTTGAATGATTAACTTCCTTTTTAAACAGTGACAACGCCAATTTCCTTTAAAATGATCCACTTTACATGTGGGTTTTTTTTTTTTTTTTTTTTCCCAGAAACACAGATGCCATTTACGAGGAGAGATGCACAGAGGGTCTCAGATACTGACCCAGAGGTGGCCAGAGGAGCCCAGGCTGGCTCCTCCCCAGACCCCCACTGTAGGGCATGACCTCTCAGCGCTGGGCCCCCTGAATCCCGGCCTTCACCCAGGACGCCGGGCGAACTACCTCAGGTACAGATTCATTGTATTTACTCCACGTATATGCTCTACATACATGTGTGCTTTTAATAATGACAACTGGGACTTTGCTAATCAAGGCAATATAATTGTAGGGGTAACTTTCTCCAGGATGGAGACAGAGGTTTATGGGGTTCTGTCGCCATCTCATGGCCATCTGGGGCATTGCAGCCCAAGGTTTTGGAAGCCTGCAGTTGCTGGTAGGTTCTATCCTGCTGGTCCTGGCATCCTGGCTACTGGCCTGGACATCCTCAGAGGTAGTGACTGTAACCCCATCTGGTCAGAGCCAGCCTCACCATCCCTTTGCCCCTTTCTGGCAATGACCCTTGGCAGCCACAGAGAACCCGCCCCCCCAGTCCTCTTGACCAGGCAGCCTTGCGCCCAGGTGTGCTCATTCACCCAGGATGGTGTCCTGCCTACGTGCCTCCCTAAGTGCTCTCCACAGGCCACACAGAGGGGCTGCTGCGCCGGTTCTGCCTCCCCCCGCCCTCATTCAAATCTGATGGGGACGCCCAAGCTCTAGCTTGAGGACAGCTGAGCCTGAGGCTCTCTGCAGGCGACCCCCTTCCTTCCCTACCCGCTTTCTTCTCCATGCTCCTGGGGGATGAGAAGCCATGCCCCGGGTGCAGCCGTCCCCGCCGCTCCATCAGTGCGCAGCGCCCCTTACGTCTCGTGGGACCCGGCGTGCTCCAGCGGGCCGCGCCCAGCCAGCCCTGGCTCTGTTTTGCTCTGAAAGTCAGCTGAGCTCTGGCCCCCCCACCCTGGTGGACCCCATTAGTCCTCTGACTATGGTCAAGGACGACCTGCATGCGCCTCTGAAAGTGACGTCACTCTGCCTCTTCAAGCAGCACGTGTTCTGTGCAGAAAATCGTGGAACAGAAAAGCGCGAGGCAGAAAAGAGACGCAGAGCCAATAAGGGGTATTATCTGGGGAGGCTCCCAGTCTCTGAGGTTGACAAGCCTGTGTCTCCCGCTTGCCCTTCCCTGGTGTGGTTCTGGGGTGCGGCCCCTTAGGCAGCCCCACCGGCGGGGCGCTGGCTGGCGGGCGGCACCAGGGTGGCTCGGGGCCTGCAGATCTGGAGGAGGGGGGGAGGCCCCGTCCAGGCGCAGGAGGCTGGGATGCTTCACAAATCTTCTTCCTTTCCCTTCCTCTTTTCATCTTCCCTTGGCCTGTCCTTGCTGCCCCAGAGGCTTCCTTTGTCTCGACTTTCCAGGTTTTCCCTGGACCTTAAGGGACAGCGTTTCTCCTCCGCAGCCACCCTCCTCCTCAGAAGTACCGGGAAAGTCACCCTTTCTCCTCTGACCCTTCTGGAGAGGGCCCCTGGGCTCCTCCCTCGCCCTCCACTCTGCGCTCAAGCCTGGAGTGTGGTCCCGCCGCCAAAGGGGACTTTGTGGACGCCTCTGTCCCCTTCCCTGGGGGTCGGGCTGTGGCGGGAGCTGCTGCCAGAGCCGGCTCCCCTGCCCTGCGGGTGCCCGGGCTCAGGGCTGTCTTCTCAGTGGTGCAGGCCTGGCTGCAGGGGGTTGGTTTTCACTTTTCAGACGGGGACTCCCGGTTCCCTGGTGGGGAACACCCGAGGCCCTCTCCCTGGGGGCGCCTTGGTGCCCCAGGCTTCACCGAGGGGTCGGCTCAAGCCTCCTCAGTGCCCAGTGCAGCTGCCCGGGGTCCCTTGGGAAGGAGATCTGCACACCAGGGAAGCAGACGCGGCCCCTGTCCAGCCCCCAGGGTCCAGCCCCAGTGACCCCGGGACCTGGTGCTCTAGCCCCCAGGTGCTCCCTCCACGGTGTCGGGTCCTAGAGCGGCGGCCCCCTGCGGCGCCCAGCCCGGCAGATGGAAGGGAAAAGGTGCTCAGGACTCCGTGAAGCCCCAGCTCTCCAGGAGGCTCCTTGCCCTGGCGATGGCCAGCCTGGACGCCCACAGGCTGTGGAGAGTGGAGTCTCACTCCTCGGCATCCTGCCTCCATCCAGGGCGCCTCTTCTTTCTCCCTCCCCCACCCTAGCACTGGTCAGGAAGGCTGTCTGGGGGTCAATGGGGTCCCCCTAAATTCGTGTGCTGTATTCCCAGCCCCCTGGAGCTCAGCGTGGAAGTATATTTGGAGACAGGGTCTTGAAATAGGACATTTAGTGGAGATGAGGCCCCTGGGGTGGGCCTGATCCAACAGGATTATCAGAAAGGCCGCTGGGACAGACACACTGGAGGGAAGGCGGCCAGCTGCGGGCCTCGGGGAGGCCTTGGGAGAAACCAGCCCCTTGAACTTGGACTTCTGTCTCCACAACTGTGAGGAAACACATTTCTGTTGCCTCAGACGCAGCCTGTGGTACTTTGCAAGTCAGCCCGGGAACATGAATACGGGGAACCAGGGACAAGAGGGGGGAAGGGCCTGGGGCTGCCCGGTCTCCACCTCAAGCCCTCGGAAGCTCATGTCTCTCCACTTTTAGGAGACCCGAAGATTTCCCAAGCACACACTCACCCCGGCAAGAATCAGCTGTTCAAAGTGGAAGCCCTGAGTGTTCCCAGAATTGAGGAACAGAGAGAAACTTCACCCAAACAAATGTCGGGTCAATACCAGAGACGCCCACCGACTGCTCGACTGGCGTGTTCTGAACACCGGGGACCAGAACCTCTGGCCCCAGGTCGTGCAGCCCCGCCCTGGAATCTGGGATCCTGTCCCTTCAGCAAGGGCAGAAACGGGGGAGAAAAGAACAAGGCTGTCTCCCCTGGGCAGGCACCCACAGCCTCGTGGCCGCGCGAACCGTCACCCCAGGCCGTCTGTCCTCGGAAGACGCCCCGAGTCTGCTGTGTGAGTGGTGGGAGCCAGGCCCACCCGCCGCCGCCGCCCAGCCGCAGCCCCCACGCCTCCTGCCGTCCTGTGGCCGCCCGCGCCAGCCTGCAGGCCCGCCTCGCCCGCCTTACCTTGCCGCCGCCGGGCTGGTGCTTCAGGTTTTCAGTGGAGCCGATCTTGGACCTGACGTTCTTCAGGTCTGGCATGGGCACGGGGGCGGTCTGCAGGCGGCTCTTGGCTGAAGACGGCGACTTGGGGGGCGTGCGGACCACTGCCACCTTCTTGGGCTCCCGGGTGGGCGGGGTGGGCAGGGAGGGCGTGCGGGAGCGGCTGCCAGGAGTGCCTGGAGACCCGGGGCTGCTGTAGCCGCTGCGATCCCCCGACTTCCCAGATTCGCCTGGAGAGGAAGGAGGGAGTGAGGCCAGGATGGGGGGTGTGGGGGCTGCCTGTCCTGAGGGCCCACGCCCAGACTCGGAGGCCGTTAGGCAGGTGGGCGCCGGTTGGAAGTTCAGCTACAGCAGCAGGCCGCGGCCCTTGAGGTGGTGCCTAGTGACACACCCCGCTTCCCAGCCCTCCAGGAGCCGAGACGCCCAGCAACAGCGTGATCATCGAGGACCGCCCAGAACCCCCTTCCAGAGGGGGCCCAACTCTGCCCTCGGCCTGGGGTTCAAGAGACGGGCTCCAAGTAGCTGTGCGGTCTCAGACAAGTCACTCACCCTCTCTGAGCTCAGGGCCTCAACTCAGAAACAAACAATTACAAAGCCTGTAGTGAGGCCAAGTGGGAGACTCTGCAAACTTGTTTTGTGAAACTCCAGGGCGAGTCTACGTGGCCTTTTCCCTAAAAGGGACGATGCAGTGTCAGGACACAGCCGGCACCTGGCTGGACGGGCGAGGCCCTTCAGAGTTTGGGCAAGTTCAAGGCCTTTTCTAGGGGATCCCTGGCCCCTCTGGACTCCTCTGCAGCACCTGCATCACCCGCCCCTCTCAACAAGCCTCATGCCGCCAAGCCCTCCCTAAGAACACCCTTTGCCCAGCCCAAACAGTGCCCCCTCCCCCACCCCGGTCCAGGGCAGGTCACCCTGACTCAGCCCCTCCCTTCTCAGGGCCTCCTCCCGTTCCTGCTCTCATCACGCTGTGGTCGCACGCTGTTCTGTCTACCTGCTGGGTCAGTGTTTCCAGGGTGTGGCCCTGAGATCCTGCATCAGGATGTCCAGAGTATGGGGGTGCAGGGGAGGAAGATGCAGGGGCCTGGGGCCCAGCCAGAAGTGATCACTCAAAATCTGTGCAGTGGGGGCAGCCAGGCTGGCTTGTCCCAAGCTCCCTGGGGATTCTTGAGCAGACTCAGCTCTGAGAGCCGCTGGGCGGGATGCCAGGCCGGGTGACCCGGGCCCGGCTGCAGCTCTGAGGGCGGCTGAGCTCTGTGGTGGGCTTCCGAGCCTCTGGCCACCAGGCCCCGCCAGGATCCGTCTGTAACCAGCAGGACCCCAGCCTGTGCTCAAAGGGCCGAGCAGCAAAGGAGCCACTTCTCTGGCCACGGGGAGAACAAGCCAGTGATAAGCAGATGCTTTCAGGGGCTGAATTTCGGTGCCTGTCGGGTATTCCTAAAATGACTCAGCTCTGTGGTGTAGGGGAGCAAAAACCTGCCACTCGAAAATAGGTCTTTGGCAAACGGTTAGTTTCCTGGGAGGGGCTCTGAAGGCCGGCTGGGGCAGCTTCTCTGTAAGGGCGTCGCTGTCGCTGTGCTGGGAAGACCTAATCTCGTCTTTCCTGGAGAAGGCAGAGCTTCAAGCTGCGTACCTGCTTACCGCGCCTTCCCTGCGGAGGCCTCACTGTCTTAGCTAAGCTGTTTAAGGCAGCGGCTGAGGCCACTTAGCAAGTGACTGGGTCACAGGAGGTCGACGCTTCGTTACTAAACTCGCTTTTGACTTATCCCTCTTATCATCTCTCTGAAGCTTGGTGCACTGTTTGCCTGCGGGGCCCAGAGGGGCACAGCACCATGCCTGGGCACCCGACAGTGGCAACAGGAGAGCTGTGGCCTTTTCCCTTTTCCACATAAGGAAACCGGAGCTGGGTCTCTGCCTCCAGGCTCAGCAGCTGTGCTGGGTGGGGGCCTGACACTTTCTGCACCATTTCTTGCCGAGCGGCCGCAGGCAGGTCACTTAACCGACCTGAGCTTGTGCCCTCAGCTGGAGAAGGCGGGGAGCAGACAGCCCACAGGTGTGCGGATGCATGTAGTAAGGGCTGGCGGGGATTTCACACACACACTTGGTCCAGAACAGTCCAAACCTCCAGCACCCAAGGAGAGCTCAGGCACATGCTCCCCATGCCAAGGGCCGCCCGAAGTTAATGAGAACACGCGGGGTTAGCAAGGTCCAGCAGATGGACACGTCCGCACAAACCACGCTCAAGACAGGCGGGCAGCTGCCCCCGCCTGCTGCGGGCCCGGCGCGGGGTGTGAGTGTCACAGCAGGGCCTGCTCTGCACACGTAAGCCGCATACACAGAGGGCCCCGGGCCGAGCAGGCTCAGAATTACCTCTCTCCGACTTGGCCCCCGAGGGGGGCGGCTTCCTCTGCACTTGCTTGGTGGCTTAAAAAGAAAAACCCACACAAGTCTCATTAGGACCAAGCTCACGTGAGCCCTTCACGAGCTCCTCAGCCCAGCTGTGCTGGCCGTCAGCCGAGGCCATGGGTGCAGGGACCAGGGCTCCGTTAGCAGCCCACCTGGGGGGAGGTGGGGGTGTCTGTCCACTGCCTCTCCAGGGCAGGTGCGCGCGAGGAGCATGCAGGCTGTTTCCAGCCCCGCCTCCGGGCGTGTGAGGGGGCCAGTCACTTGGCGTGATGTCAAGGGTCATATATCGAATCCAGTCATGATTCTGCTCACATCATGTGTGTTGTCGCGCGGGAGGAGAAACACTTCTAGCCCACCTGGCTTTAGAGAGTTGTCCTTACCGGCGCTGCCCTAAGGTGGACCGGCTAACGGCCAACGCCTGTCTGAGCCGACACCTCAGGCCACAAGCAGCAGAGACACCAGCCCCCCAGCACCACAGAGCCAGCCCAGGCCACAGGCCCAGGAGTGCGGGATAAACCCGGTGGCCGGGCAGGTGGCCGGGGCAGTGAGATGAGGGAAGGGCTGGGGACAGTGGGATGGGGAGCTGGGCCTGGCTGTGCCTGCCTCCCACAGAGGAGGACGGCTCTTCATCAGCACTGTGGAAGCAAAGTCACTCGGCTGAGGCCTTGTGTCCAGGGCTCATAACCGACTGATTCTGCTCACAGGAGCCCATGAGACAGGCACTGCAGGCACCTGTTCCACTAAGACCCTGGGGTTTTATCCGTGTGTCCTTGAGCTCAGCACACGCGTCTCATTTGGGGACTGAGAACTCCCCCAGGGGCCCTGGACTTCGGGTGAGAGAAGCTCCGAGAAGCTTCTTTCCTGCTCCTTATTCAACATGCATTTTTCTCATGCTTTGAACGAGCTGGCTACACCCAGTGTTGCAAACTCCGTCTCCTTTCCTCCGCTGAGAAAAAGTGGGGAGTCTGTATCTACCTCAGAGAATTGCCCAGAGGGCTACAGAGAAAACAGACACAGGATTCTCGTGAGCCACAGGCGTCCATCAGCTGCCGGTGCCTTCAGAGGCCTTCAGGGGCCTTCAGAGCCAGGGGCTGTGCCAGCCTGGATGCCAGAGCCGCTCACCTGTGCCCGGTGGGGTCTTGGGGCTGGGTGTGGTTTTCGCTGGAATCCTGGTGGCGTTGGCTGGGCCTTTCTGGCCTGGAGGGGCCGCTCCCCGGGGTGTGGCGATCTTCGATCCGGTTTTATTATCCGACCCCTGCAAATGGAAGCGCCGAGAGTGGTTTTTATTTTTATGAGTGGGAGAAGTTCCTGGCCCAGCGTCACCGCCAGCTCACAGTGCGGCTGAGCCCGGCGAGTCTCAGACATGACAGCGTCTTCCACAAGCACCAGGGTCTGCTGGGCACAAACCCACAGCCCCACCCAGACACTGGCACCCTGCCTGCCGCCGCCTCCTGGAGGACTGTGTGCCATTCACTGCTATGGTGCCCAGGTCCTTTCTAAAAAGGCAACGGCGCTTCTCAGACAGTGGGGCTTGTGACCCACTGTGTCCGCCAGTAGCAGACACTCACTCCTGGCTCTCCCGAGAGGCTCTCTGACCTGTGACTCTAATAGACCTTCTGTTTGGTTTTGTTTTTTTTTAAGATTTATTTTATTTATTTATGCATACAATACAAGAACTGGGGTGCAGGCTAGAGTGTGGGGGGCAAGAGGATTCACCAGAGACAGAGAGGAGCACAACAGGCAGGCTGCCTGAAATACACTGCTGAGGGGAGCATCAAGCGAGACAGGAGAGGTCTGCTGCGCCATGTGGGTTGCTCCCTGACTGGGGATCGAACTTGTACTGCAGTAGCTGCTGATAGCTTCATAGTCTGTGACTTTAACCCCTGTGCCACCAGGGAGGCCCCCTTAGGGTCTCTGTGACCAGTGGCCCCAGGGCACTGCTTGTTGAGCCTCACTGAGGGTGTCAGTGAAGCCAGAGGTGGTCTTTTTGTTTTCTCCCAAACAATCTTAGGTTTCAGTAATTCCTGATGTGCACGAAGAGCCTGGGAGGGGTCAATACCAGCATCGGTCAACAGACCAGTCAAAGGTCATGAGCACGAGCTCAGCAAGGCTGCCATGGGGTGGTTGCAGGTTCTGGTTCCCCAGCAGGTGACCTTGGCACATAACACAGGCTCCAGTGACACCGGCATTCTCCAAGGCCTACGAGGTGGCTCGGGAGGGAGTGAACGGGAGGGTGGGCACTGCCGGAGAGTGATGCCATCCAGCCAAAGTGAGGGCACCAGGAGGCGCTCCCTGTCACCAGAGGGTCCCAACTAGAGTGGTGGTTTTCAAACCAGGGTCCCACTGGGCGCCTCAGGAGCTGCTCTAGCTGGACCCGGGGAGGCGGAGGCAGAGAAGGATGGCAGTGCGCCCCCGTCTCCCCACTTCCTTTGGGATTTTAACCGCTTCCAGCTAAGAGCTGATCTGAAGGTCTCCGAGGCGAAAAGCACACATTTGAAAACCACGCCAGCACAGCCTGATTCCTTGTCAAAGGTGGTTCCTTACCTTGAGCTTCATCTGCTCTGCTCCAGTACTGCCGGTTCGGGGTGTGACAGAAGACCCGTGTTTAGGAGTGGAGGATGGCTCTGGGCACACGGCAGGGCTGGAGGGTTTGATCAAAGGGTCTGAGCTACCAGGAGTGGGGCGTTTGGGGCTAAGGCAGGGCCTATTTCTCAGGGTTTTAGCAGAGGAAGGTGTGGATGTCTTAAACATAAACATAAATAAAATCAAAATAAAAGTCAGCACATGGGGAGCAGAACAAACCGAAAAGGACAGTAACCAAAAATAACTACGCAGGTAATGGCTTAAAACAGTGATCTTCAAATAGGATCCAGGACCCTCACCAGCATCGTGTCCACAAGAACAGAAAGTGACCACGCACCCCGATGTCCCTGTGGTTGCCGATCGGTAACACCGACGCCGCGATCACAACACACAAGGCACATCACCAAATTTACACAGGACACAGCTTTTGAAAGAACGTATGACAGAGGGTTGGAAGTTCTAGAATGGTCTTTGTCCGGCCCACAGGCTGGCTCTCCCTGTGTCTACTTTGGAGACCACTGGTTTAAAGGTGTTTTGTGCCCGTAAAGTCAGTGGAGACCACTGAAGTATTCAATTCTTGGAATGTTCCCCCAAAACATCCCCAACTTGACATGGGTCAGAAGTACCCCCACTTTCTGCTCAATTCTAAGTGGGGCGCTCGGGCCTGCTCACCCTGGGTCTTCTTCTAACCACCCCACAGAATCATACTTGCTGGAACCAGGCTCGCGCCTGCCCTGCATCTTACAGAGATTCTGACACCACTTAGGCACGCACACGTGCTTTCTGGTGACATGAATCCTAATCTGGCCAAGGCATCCCACCTAAGGAAACAGGCTGGGTAGGATGGGGGGCCTGGGGAGCTGGATGATCCCCCCAAAGGGAGCTGCCCCTTGAGTCCTCCAGTGGGTGCTGAGTGGTTTGTCCTGACTGCCTCTGGGGGTCTCTGACCAGAAAGCTAGGCCCCAGGGGACAGGTGGGCTGGGGGGGGGGGGCAGGCCACGCCCCCAGGGGTGAAACTGAGAGCCAGGCCAGGGGCGTTGCAGGGTGGGGCTCCAGAAGAGGGGCCCAGCTGGAGGCCTCCTCATACTTCTTGGGGTGTTTGCCCCCGGCCTTTGGATTTCCCACTGAAAAGGCCAAAGCCCTTTCTTTGGCCAGTGGTGGTCAGGATGGTCCAAGGAAGGGGCAGGGTGCAAGGGGAAGGGGTGCAGGCTGAGATGCCTGGGGTGTGGCAAGGAAGTAAAGCCCCTTCCACAGCAGCACCCGCTGCCTGGCTGAGGTTCCTGAGAGATCTGACCCTTTACTGTGAGACTGAGAGCATCTGCAGGCCAGGGATGTTGTTCCCTGTGTGTGAATGAGTGAGTTCATGCTTGGGTGAGTCTGGGGCGGGGGGCCCTAAGTGGGCATCGTGACTGGTAAACAATTCCTGCTTGCTACGAGGGCAGAGCACCCCCAGGCTCCAGCAGTCCCCTCGGCTCCCTCCCCAACATCTTGGGACAGTGATACCGGCTTCTTACAGGGCAGGCAATTTGGGGAGCGGCCGGCAGTGCAGGCTGCCCCCTCCTAGGGCTCTGTTCTGCATCTGGTAACCCTTCAGGGCTCCGTTACTGTCGAGACCTGATGCTTCAGGCAGGGTTTATATTGGGCATCTTAGATTCCTTTAAGAAAAGCAGGTCTTGTCTAGGGGCCACAATAGGGTTTTCGAAAAGCATTGCTGTGCGGTCACAGAGGCACGTTCCAGGATGCAAAGTCGTGAAAGGGCGTGACTATGTGGGGCCGTGGCGGGGAGAAACACCTGGAGGGCTGGGCATGGCATCCTAGGCAGCACTGGGCCCACAGCTGCTTCCTCTGCTGCTCCTTGGGTTGGTTTCTGAAGACTGACAGCAGCACTGGTCAAATGCTGCTTTGGTAAGGCTGGAAGAGGGTGCAGCTCCAGAGAGGGGAGGAGCACTGCACAGGTGGGAGCACAGAATGGGCCCCATCTCCCCACCACCATTTACATGCAGCCGCCTGGGATTGGAGTCCTGCGTGCTGTGATGTGGGCTTCCTGAGCGGGGCCCCTGGGAACTAGGAGCAGAGCTGAGTGGACTGCACAGTGCGGAAGGCAGGAGGGCCCACGCCCTTGCTCCTGTGGCCCGACTAGCACCCTGGCACCGCCGGGAGGGAGGCTTGGAGGAGAGATGCACAGAGGCACTTGTGAGAGACCGTGAGGAGGCTGCTCCTTGGCCAAGACCATGCGGCGTTGTCTTGACTTCATGGGGGTTACCTGGTCCTTTTGAATCTGGGGTCTCTCCTTTGCTCCCCGCTCTCTGTGACTGCCTAAACCCCTGTTGTGCGGTTCCCCACCAAGGACTCCTTGGACTTGTGGGAAGCTTTCAGGACCCAGGGCCCCTGCTTCAGCTCCACCCTGTTTGGCTGGGCTTTTGCCCACAAGGGGATGGGTAATTTGGGGGATTTATTGGGAAGCTATTATTAGGAATCGTAGCCTTTCTTCTCTATGGGCACTAATTCTACTGAAGATCTTTCACATGAAGAGTATGCTTCCTTAGCCTCAGCGTGGCAGATGGCTGACCCCCATTGAGAGGGTGCACCCCTCAACAGTTTGGGGCCCCTGGGTCCTCTCAGTCACTTGCTAACAGTGTGTGTCTCCTGTACCACAGCCATATTCATCCACTTAGCAGATGGGGGTGCAGCGAGTTCCCCCACTTCTCCTCCCGTCAGCCTCCACCACCCGGAGCTCTGCAGCAGCCATGCCAACCCGCCCGAGTGCTCAGGACGCACTCACCCCTTCTGCTGGTCTTGGCTTGTGCTATTCCTACTCCTGGAAATGCCTTTCCCACCCCTGTCTTGCCAACCCTCATTTGGGGTTCCTTTACCATCTGCCTCTAGCACCTTTCCAGAACCCCTCACCCTATATTGGAGATCATTTCAAAGGTCAACGCTTCCTCTGCCCACTAAGTAAATGGTGTTTTCTATATATCTTAAGTGCGTGTGTGTGTATGTGTGTGTGTTTGCTGAGCGCAGGTGTGTAGTGGGAAGTATAAGATGGGCAACATTCAAGCTTTATTGCAAAAAATTCAAACATACCTTTAATTACCGTGGCCGGCTCATTTAAGCCCTAATCACGATACTGCAATTAGGAACATTAATTCACTAACCTGCTTGCTCCCCCTCCCTGGCATAAGCCTCAAGGCAGAGAAACGCTGGACTTTTTAGAGTTTGCATAAAAATACGCAGCACTCTCCGCGACAGCTGTTCTGTGACAACTGCCCCCGACTTTACACATGAACACTCATTGCTGGCTGCTGCATAGACGTGACCTGTGGCAGGAAGTTGGTGGTTTCGACAGCTTACCTTATGCTTTTTGTCATCGTTTCCAGTCCCATCCTTGCTTTTACTGACCATGCGAGCTGGCAAGACACAAAATGAGAACGTGCGTTACCCCCACATCACAGCTCCCAGAGCCCAGTGCCGTGACGCTCGTTTCTCCTGGGTCAGCACGTTAGTTCAGCTGGCCTTGGTGGAGACCCAGGCTGTTTTCTTTCCCCTTGAATCTATTTGGGGTCACGTTGTTAGTATCAACACAGCACGCTGGGTCATTGCTGGGAGGACCCCGGAGAGAGAGGCAAGGGCTGGCTGGGGTTGGGGGCATGCGGAGGGGGCACAGCAGAAACTGTTCTGGGCACCGACTGGTCCAGGGCGGTCAGGAGAGGTGATGCAGGTCCCACCACCTCAGGTTCCCTCCCTTCCCAGGGTGGCCTCCCCCAGCTGGGGCCAACCCCACTTCAAGGAGGGGGTGGCATTGGCAAGCCCCAGGGTGACAGAGAGGTGGTGCAGCCAGCCACCCTTGCGGAGCCCCTGCTCGCATGCTGTTGCCCAGGAGCAGGGGGTCGAGCTGTCCATCCAGAGCCGTCCCTCACTAACGGGGCTGTGGCCACAGCCCAGCTACTCTCTGATGAGCCCATCCCTCCTCCGCGACCATCCCCTTCTGACCCAGCCTGGGGGTCTTCTCATATCACCCAAATAATCCCCAGGGGATTATATGCCATTCCCCCAAATTAGCCACAAACTAGTTACCATCAAACATCCCTCTGCTAACATCTGGATCTGAGGAGCAAGCCTTTGACAGGTTTTGTCTGGAGGACCAGACTCCTTTGGGGAAATGGATCTGGGCAGCTGGTCTACCTGCCAGCGGCTCCTCTAACTCTTCCTGTCCTCCTGTTGACACTAACGGCTGAAAGCAGGTTGTACACCTTCATCTTTGGTTTCAGTATCGTATTCCCCTGTCCCTGGGCGATGGAGCTCCTCATGGCTGCTGGACACACGACATCTTGGGTGACTGCCTCTGACCATCTAACCCAGAGGTTCCAGACTTTACCGTGCAATGGAATCATCTGCAGATGTTGCTAAAATACAGGTGCCCGGGGCCAGACTGTAAGCCTAGGGAGGGGTCCAAGAACCTGCATTTTTAACTGGGAGCCCAAGCAAACCTGACTGTCTTGGCCCAAATCAATCCCCATTATCCATGTCACCACAAAAGCATTGGCTAGATCAGCATTTCCCAAGTCAGGGTACAACTGAACAAGCCTTCTTCCAGGAGACATTGAGGGGGGAGCAAATAAATTTGGGAAATACACACTGACCCCAGAGGGTCACGTTAGATGATTAAAGGCCCTGATAAGTCCTGCAGCAGCAAACCCTGTTTAACTTTCTTTGGGCTGTTTTATTTTTAACCCTCACTTACTGGACCATGGAACTCCCTGGACATGCAGTGGGGCAAGATTCGATAAAGTATTCAAACTCGGTATTTGAATAAATCTGTATTCAAATTCAATAAATACTGATTCAATACATCAGTCTTCAAAGTTCAAGAAACACTGCGATGTACACCAAGTCATAGTTACCTGGCCCCTCACATGGAATTTAGGATATTTAAAAATAGGACAGAGGGATTTATTTTTGCCAGTTAAATTTTAAATGCAGGTTCCTTTATTTATAATATTTCAAAGTTTTCTTGACGAATAACATCTAATAAAAAATGAACTCATGTTTGCATCTCACAGTTTAAATAGCATCAATCTCTGCACCTCGTAAATAATTCAAAAACGCTGAGGGCCCTAAATACAAGAATGTGCCCATGTGTGGCCCCGTGGGCTCCTCTGGGATGTAAACTGCCCTCTCCCTGGCAGGACGCAGAAACCTCAGAACTTGGGGACTCGCTGACAGACTGCTGTGGTCCTGTCCCCAAGGGCTCCAGAGGGGCCCAGACCGAGACCCCTGCAGTACCAGCTCAGGGCCACCCGGGCTCTGCGGAGGCGGAGAAGGTGCCTAGGAGAGAAAGATGTTGCTTCTGCCCACTCTCTTCTGCCACAGGCAGGCGGTGGCTTGGCCTGTGTGGCCAGAGACCCTGCGTGGGTTCTTGACCACCTCCAACCAGACGGCAGGCATGTGCCCTGTGTGTCTTGGCCAGGAGGGCACACTGCAGACTCTTCTGGAAGTACTGTGGTGTACAGGGAGGAGCAGGGCTACCTGGACCCTGAACCTGGCTCATCACGACTGTGTGACCCTGGGCAGCTTACTCTGCCTCTCTGAGTCTCAGTTTCCTCCTGGGCCAAGTGGGACCAGTTGTGCCCAGGTGGGAGGTGAGGTGGCTCTACACAATGCATTTAGGTGCACAACAAGCCCTCAAAATGGGAGCAGCTGTCATCCTCTCTGCAGTGCGGCACGCCAACCCCCCGTGGCGGATGGGCTGTGGTGGATAAATAAGAGGTGGGAGGAATGTCAGGAAAGAAAGCACTGGGTGGGGTGTTGTGACATGCGGGGCGGCCGGCCGGCAAGCATGGGGGGCAGGTGCTGCCAGCGCCTGGGCGGGAGGGGAGGCGTGAGCGGCAGAGTCCAGGGGTCGGTGTAGAGGCTGTCCCGGGACCCCCGAAGCAGCAGGAGTCAAGGAGGGGCCGAGCTCGGCGGCAGTGCCCGCAGCCTGGGTGGCACACGAGGTTGCCAGGAAGGAGCCAGGGAGCTCGTCACAGACCTTTGAGTTGAGGGACCCGGCTGACGGGCTTCCCTGGCAGACCAGCTGCAGGCTGCTTGTCAGGCCATTTCGGAAGGTCAGTCTTTTTTGAGTCCTCTCCCACAGAGAGGCCCTGGGGCTCCTGCTCTTCTCTGGGTGTCCCCGGAAGTGCATCCCCTTCCAAATCCTCCTCCAAAGGTCCTGACTCCTTCGGATCCCTTTGTATGTTAGCTTTGATTTCCACGTGGAACTCGAACTCGGGGGGCGCTTCCTGCTCTTCGGCGGTGGGCTCTGCCCCTGGTCCTTCCGGCTCTGGGACTAGGGTAGCCTCTGTGGCCTCCCTGGGAACTGTCTGGGAGGGCATCCCACCTTGGGCTGGGGGGCTCTGAAGACTTGGGGAGACTTGGGAGGGAGGGGAGTCCTGGGGTGAGGACTCATCGATGTCTCGGTCTTCGTCAACTTCCTCGTCCCCCAACCTCTCCTTGTCCTGGTCCCCCTTCAGGGTCAGCCCCTCCTGGTGCAGGTCTTGCAGAATCTGGTGTTCCGGCAGCTCAGCCCTGCGGTGGCTTCCCTCTGCGTCCTGGGGTTCTGTGCCCCAAGGTCGGTGGGAGGCCTCTCTGGGGCCTTCAGGCAGGACGGGAGCCCCAGGGAGGTCGGACACATGCTGGTGGGCCAGACCCAGGGTCCTCAGATCTGCGGCCTCCCCTCTATGGAGCCCCGGGCCCTGGAGGAGGCTCCCCCGGGCAGTCTTGCTGCTCTCAGTGTCCATTTGGAGATATTCAGGGGAGGTCAGACCCTCCTTGGCCTCACCCCCTCTTTCTGGTGCCCATTCCTGGGGGGACTCCTGAGGCTCTCCTATTGGAGGCGGTCGTTGGCAGCTGGCTAGCTGCTGAGAAAGGTGAGAGGTCAGCAGAAAGGGGGCTTCCAGCCCTTTCTCCCCCAGAGGAAGCGGGGAAACCCCAGAAACTTCACCACGTCCAGGCTGGACCTGAGGGCTGGAGTCACTGGCCAGGGTCCTCCCAGGTGCCTCCCTCTGCGGACCCGGAACGCACAGCTCCGCTGGTTTGAAGAGGCAGTGGTGGCAAAGGGTTAGCAAGGGGGCACTGATCTCAAGGCGGGGAACACACTCTTGAAACAGGAAAAGGACAGAAACGGGCCTCGCAAGCCCCCCCAGCCCAGAATAAGGAGCACAAGGCGTTGTTGTTCTCGCTGCAACTGAGTCTAGCTGTCACCCTCTCGCTGGGTGGCCCTGCGTGAGCAGCTCCCCTATCAGGGCCTCAGCTTCCCCTTCTGTGAAAGGGGGCCTTGGACCGGTGCCCTCCAAGGCCCACCTGGCACCAGGGAGGCTCCTCCGTGTGCTCAGAGTGAGCCGGTGTGTCCACTCGGACACAGAAGCTTCTCCCCCGGCACTTGTGGCCTTCTGGCTTCCAGAGTGGACCTGGCTTGAGTGCAGCAGGGATCCCCACTCCTCTCCCACACTCCCTGCCCCCCTTTTTGTCAAATGAAACCAGCAGGTGCTCAGAAGCCAACCCTGCCTTCAGCCTGTGCCGAGACATGTGGACAATCCACATTCACCATCACTGGGGCCTGAGCCTTGAGGAGCCTGCCGAGACCTGCACAGAAGCTGACTCACACGGATCCGGGTCACGGAGCATGCCAGGCCTTCTGCTGAGGTGGCCTGGGCTGCAAAGACGTTGTGGCCCTGGGGACCCCACCTTCACCTGGACACGCAAGCACCACACCAACCGGGGGACAGAGGGCGCCTCGTTTTCCTGGCTCATTGGTGTGAATTCCGCCTAGACTGTCTGACTTCCCATTACAGGACAGGAAAGTTATGCCCTTGGGCCCAACAGGTCTCCTCTAAACAAAACCAAAGACCACGAAGGATGAAAGGATCGAGGGGCTTGGAAGAGAGGGAGGTGGGACCATGTGAGGGGAGAAGGCGGGAGAGAGCGTGTTCTACACACGCGTGGGGCTGACACGGGCAGCCAGGCCCGGCTGGCTCCCCGACCCAAGCAAGCCCATATGGCAGGCCAGGGGCTCAGTCCCGGGAGGCCCAGCAGGGCTGGCCTCTGCCTCCCACCCTCCTGCCGCCTGGACTCGTGACCTCGCCCATCTTGTGCTTTTGCACCGACCACACCTCGGGTGAGCAGAAGTGAATCCCACGTGGGTGACGGATTCAGGGACACGTGCTCTCTTCTGCCGTCTACAGGGTCTCCCAGTGCCTCTGGGAGGCAGGGGCGGCCTGTCTCCCAAACACCAGAGACTCAGGAAACAGCCACCTGCAGGAGACGCCTGGGGAAGGTGCCCTCATGCCAGGATTTCTTGTCAAGCAACCAGCTCGGCAGAGCAGGGGCAGGGCGGCTGCTGGTCCCCACCACCTTCCAGATAAAGCTTTCCTTCCAGAGCTTCCCAGAAATTGTTCTTGACGGGGATGTTACCACACTCTAATAAACTACAAGATATTGAAAGGCCCCCATTACAAAAGAAGCAAGGGTCCCCAGCCTGAAAGGTAAAACCATCAATATATGATTGAATGGTTGACCAGAGAGAGAGAGAGAGAGTGTGTGAGTGTGTGTGTGTGTGTGTGTGTGTGTGTGTGTGTGTGTGTGTGTGTGTAGAACCTTACATAATGCAATTCTTTTTCTGGAGCATTCAGTAAATATTTAAATGAAGCAATGGTTGGCGGGGGCAGAGGGGGCTGTGTTGGGAGGCCCAAGGAAACCAGTATCTCAGCAAACGCAGTGTGATAGTCTCAGGGGTCCCTCCGCCCTTGGGAGGCCTGGATACCCACGGGAGACAGTCTGCCTCTGGGCTGTGGACCCCACACCCCACTCCCAGCATGGCCCCTTCTGTGTTTCACGAGCACAGGCTGCCACAGGGAAGGGCGAGGAAGAGAGAGAATAACTATGCTTGTGTTTTCATGGCTCTTCTGAAATCTGGTGGTTGTCATATAAGACAGACTGCAGGGCTTGGGCGAATGTAAGTGTGTTGGGATCACCTGGTGTCTGGATTTCAGGGTCTCACTGGGGCTTGGACCAGCCATCCCAGCCAAGGCAGGAAGCTCTCTGGAGCCACAGGCTTGGTGCCGAGTTCCCACTGCAGCTGTTACCTGGTGAGCACCTTTAGATCTACAGGGTTCTAGGGTGTGGCTGGAAAGGTTAGACAGTTAACGTAATGGAAAGGTTGCCAGAGAAGCTTTGTCCCGGTCATTTCATTGCATGGGAGATGTTTTAGGCCTGCAGTGAACGTTTGTAGAAAAAACCCTCAACTTCACTTCACTTCTTTTTATGGAAAGAATCATTCTCAGAGATTATAAAAGTTCTAATTAAAAAATAAATAATTGGGGCCTCCCTGGTGGTGCAAGGGGTTAACACCGCACTATGAAGCAATCCTTAGCCTCTGCAGCACAAGTTTGATCCCCGGCCGGCCAGGGAGCAACCCACATGGTGCGGCAGACCTCGCCTGTCTTGCCCCCTGCTCCCCTCAGCAGTGTATTTCAATAGATCTGCCTGTTCTGCTCCCCGCTCTGTCTCTGGTGAATCCTCTTACCCCCCACATCTCTGGCCTGTACCCCAGCTCTTGTATGCATAAATAAATAAATCTTTAAAAATAAAAAATAAAAAATTAAGAGCTCTCATTTTACCTAAGATGAGAATCATGACCTCAAAGAAACAAGAGCTGGGGTTCCAGTTATTTAACACTCAGAGACTGAGGCCCCACTCAGATCGAGCATCCTTTCTAATATATCTCACAGCTCTTTATAGGTTTAAGAATGAAAATACGCCCCTCTGTGCATGTGAGATGGGAAGCAGTAGCCTGTTAGGTGGCAGCAAATCCCCCAGTAGCAGAAATGTAGAGTTGGGCCGCAAAATACCCTCAAGGGGACACTGTCTTGGGGCTAAAGGCCTCAAGAGTCAGCCAGATGGCCGCAGGGTGGAGCTAAACATTGGACAAGTCCCCTACTACCTTCTGGAGAAAACTGCATGTTTCCCCAACTCTCTGGCAAGCTAGAAGCTTCCACATCATACAGTGGACCCTCAAGTTCAATTATGCAGCAAATGACAGAAAACCACCCGGCTCATATTGTCCCAGAGGGCCCCGCTTCCTAAGAGAAGGAATCTCTGGGATTTTAAAAGCTTAGGTTCTTGGGCCTCCCTGGTGGCGCAAGGGGTTTAGTCTCAGCACTATGAAGCTATCAGCAGCCCCTGCAGCACGAGTTCAATCCCAGGCCAGGGAGCTACCCACATAGCACAGCTGACCTCTCCTGCCTTGCCTGCTACTCCCCTCAGCAGTGTGAGTCCTCTCACCCCACCCTCTGTACCGCTGGCCTAAACCCCAGCTCTTGTATGCATAAATAAATGTCTTAAAAAAAAACTTAGGTTCTGGACCTCCCTGGTGGCACAAGGGGTTAAGACACAATCTATGAAGCTGTCTGCAGCCACTGCAGCACAAGTTCGATCCCAAGCCAGGGAGCTACCCACATGGCACAGCAGACCTCTCCTGATTCGCCCGCTGCTCCCCTCAGTAATGTATTTCTGTCAATCTGCCTGTTCTGTTCCCCACTCTGTCTCTGGTGAATCCTCTCATCCCCCATACCTCTGGCCTTCTTGTATGCATAAATAAATAAATCTTTAAAAAGAACCTTAGGTTCTTAAAACATTCATAATAAAGGAGTACAGAAAGCCCCTTCTCTTGGACACAAGTTATGACTTGAGGAAAAAAATCATAGTTTGAAGGTTGCACAGAAGAAAGTTGAAAGGAAAGAGCCTGATGGTGCCATGGGCTCTGGGATGGGCTGGAGCGCAGCCCGCAGGGGGTCGCCCTGCAAGAAGTTTGCGCATTTGCTCTTGTCTCCCTAGGCTGGACACTGCCAGCTCCTTTCAGATTGCTGACACCTTAGGAAATTCAGAAATAGTGTTAGGAAAAAAAAAATGCTAACGCTCGTGCCCTATCTGAATAGCGCATCTTTGATAAGAACCAACTCCTGAAAATCTTCTGGACCCATGAATTAGGGCTCAGAGCCAAGTTCTCTTTTCAGCATCGAGACCACCTAGTACAGCCACCTTCCCCCCTCCCTCCCCGTCTGGTAGCCACTCCAGCCCACTGACCTTGGGTCACATGTCCAGCGGCTTGGTCTTCCAGGTTGGGGGTGTCTCCAATGCCCGCTTCTTCAGCTGGGGTACGTATACGGAAGTGAAGATAAAAGCAAAGACAGTTATTGTTTGCTGGCAACAGAGCTCCCGGCTTCGGCTGGCAACTCTCTGGCCAAGAGCGCAGAGGGCGCGCTCCTCTGCTCTCTGCAAACGTCACTGCGGGGACGCCGAGGGACGCAGGTCATAAGCAAGCCCCACAACGCCACACACTGCACAGGCGACACGATGCAGCAGGAACGGCCTTGTCCACAGAGGCTGGGGCCCCTCTCAACAAAGACACATGGCATGGTGAGGCCAGAGAAGCGGTTTGCTGCTCAGCCACTGCCCCGAGCCAAGCCTGTACCCCCAGCCCCAGGCAGCACCCTGGGGGCTCCTGAGGTGCAGGGGAGTGTGGGTTGTGGGTTGTGGAGTCAGGCTGGGGAGGGTCACACCAGGTGCCACCATCTAGTGAACCTCTCTGAACCTCGGTTTCCTCAGGGCAAAACCCTGAGGGATGATAAGGGTTTGCCATATGGGAGGGTAGTGTGGATTAGTATGAGAATCTGTGTTCAGCTAAGCCGCTGGCATGTGGCAGGTGCCCCCAACACTGTTCAGTTTCTTTTCCCTAAACTACTGGGCAAACCTCTTTGCCCACCTGCTCAGAATAGGAGCAGCCTCAGCGGTGGGGCCCAGCACTGCCAGGGAATAGCTTTTAGGGTGACTTGCTTGGGAGCTGCAGCTCACCTCAAACACAGAAAACTGAGGGCCTCCCCTGATGGCGCAGGTGGTTGAGCGCTGCGCTGTGAAGCTGCCTGCAGCCTCTGCAGTGCCTGTTCAATCCCTGCCGGCTGGCGAGGGTCCCACATGGTGCGCAGACCTCTCCTGTTGCCCCTGCTGCTCCCCTCAGCAGTGTATTTCAGTCACTCTGCCTGTTCTGTTCCCCACTCTGTCTCTGGTGAATCCTCTCATCCTCCCATGCATCTGGCCTGTACCCCGGTTCTTGTATAAATAAATAAATAAATCTTAAAAAAACAACAACGACACAGAAAACTGAGATTTCCGACACACCAATAGTATGAAATCAGTGCTCGTGAACACAACACCAATTTTGCACCTTGAAAACTCAGGGCTTGTTACAGGACAATGGATGCCAGAGCTCAGAGACGGCAGCCCCCGGGCAAGGCAGCCCTGCATTGACCTGTGGGGCCTCCCGGCTAGAGGGCTGGCGTGCCCTGAGGGACAGTGACGGAGAGGCCACCACCCCACAGAAGCCCACACACAGGGGGTCACTGGGCCATCTTTTTCTCCTAGACCTGAGATGACTCAGTCGCGTCACTGAAAACAGGAATCCCAAGTGACCACCACCCGCCGCCCAGCCTGCTGCCGAGCCACAGGAGGGAAAGGAAGACCCCCCAGGGCGCTGGACACTGCATGTGGCCTTGTGAGTACCCAGCCTGGTGGCTGCCCCGGGAACAGCTGTGGCCTTAGCGGGCGGGGACGGGAAGTGGCCCACGTGTCCTGGGCCCGGACATCCTCTGGGTCCCCGAAGCCGACACTGTGCTCCCGTGAGGTCTTGGGGACAGACCCAAGTCCTCTGACAGCGGCCTTCTAGTCCCGAGGGCCAGCTCTGAGATGTGATGTGAGCTCCTGACGAGATCACGGAAGAAAGGCTCAGAGGGACGCAGTGTGGTCCTGGAGACAGGACACTGGAGGCACCAGGGCCCCTGCTCCCCCAAGAGCGAGACGGGGGTCTGACTATGGGTGGCCACTGCACTCCAGCAGGGCCTCACTTGGGACGTTTCGCTGGAGCGTCAAGACACAGCAAACCAGCCAAGCCAGAGGGTCTGAACTGGGGAGGGGAGAGAAGCTCTGAGCAGGTATCTTCGGAGAGAGTGGCCTGCAGGCCAGGGGTGGCAACACCTCCCGTCTCAGCCCCAATGAAAGGGTTCAAGGTGCTGCTGGAGACACCTGGCACCAAGGTCAGGGGTCTGGGGGGGCTGCCGTCAGAACACCCCAGGGAAAGGCAGGGGAGGGGGGATGGGGTGGGCCCACTGGGGCCCCGAGAGCAGAGGCACGGGGCAGTGGTCAGGCTGCGTACCCCCGGCTGGTGTGGGCAAGATCGCCTGCGTGTTTCCCACGGACGCGACAGGGGCTCAGGACAGCGGCAGCGTGGGGGGCCTCGACTGTTTCCAGATGGGAACATGCCGCCCTCAGCAGAGGTAAGGCTGGAGGCAGGTTTTCAGGCTCCAAGGGGCTAAGGAAAGGGAACTTCAGGGGCCATTTAGGATGGGGGGTGTCTGGAAGAATTCAAAAAGGCCCCCAGACAGAGTCACTTTAAACACCTACAGAGCGTGAAGCCAGTCCCAGCAGAGCCAATTCAGCAAGAACTTCCCCGCCCCTCCCTCCCCAGCTCCAGCCCCAGAGGCCAGGGCTGCGACCCAAGTGAGCTTTGAGGTACCTGGGACCTGAGTCTCATTAGCATCTGCAGACTGTGTTTTGTGACTGCGGCTGCTTGTGATTACCAAGGAGCGATCAAAGACCAACTGTCCTAGAGCTTCCTTCCCCCACTGAACAAAGTGTAGAGGGACAGCGGCAGGCAAAGTCAGAGCCCGTGATCTCCCCGAGTCACTCCATGGCCATCAGTGGACCTTGCTCAAGGGCCAGGCCTGCCAGGCTTGGAGAGTTGCCCCCCGCCTGCGCCCCTTCAGAAGATCAGCTTCCAAAGCAGAGACTGCACGGAAGGAGCCAGGGTGCCTCTTGGCCTCTGCCTCGCATTGTTAACACAAGGAGCCCGAGAAAAGCTGCAGCCTTGCTGAAATGCCATCTTTAGGAAGGAAAGACGCCCCCGACCTCCCCTGGGGCATCGCCCCAGTCTGGACTGTCCAGATCCTCTGCTGTCCTTGCATGCCCCAAATCACCATGACAAGGCCTGGAGTCTCTGCCTCAGCCGTGTCAGGACATGGACGTGACAGCAAGGACTTGGGGCAGCACTGGCTATTTCCTAAGGGCCCGGGGCTGGGCAGCTCGCAAGTGGCTCTGGCAGCCCCAGGCCAGTGGCCAGTCCAAGCCAACCCCCATCATCCGAGAAGGACCATCTCGTCATGCCGTTCCTATGCAGGATGTTTGGAAAGAGGTCTAGAGATAGACGCTAGGTCGCGCTGCCGAACTCAGGGACTGTCCAGTTAAGGTCCTCCAAAGCTCTGGGTCAGTGATCTGGACCCTGCTGCCCACTCCAGTGCTCCCCGGGGTACCAGGCCCCTCCCAGGGAGGGGACCCTGTTGCTGGGCAGAGTCTGAGCAGGAGGAGGACTGATTTCAGGAGTGAAAGGGGCAGGGGTAGGCCGCCAGCCTGCTCACGGCACCCTGCGGAGAGCTCTGGGTGCGCTGACCAGGACGGGAGAGAAACCAGGAGGACTCCGGAAGGTCTTCTCCCTCCGGGAGGTGGCAGACGGCCCAGAAGCAGCAGGGCATCAAGGCATCGAGCTGGGAGCAACCTGAGACTCCCAGGAGCCCATCCGCCAGCTCCCTGCCTCACCGGGAGACAAGCACACCCTCGCGCACCCGCTCCCCGGCAGCTCAGCCGCACTGCGGGGCCGATCGCTCCCGGCCCTGGGCCACCCTCACCTGTGGTTCCTTCTGGGATCTCCGTGTGGGGCTGAGTGGCCGCCTGCTCACCGGGGGCTCCCTCATCCACTAAGGGTGCTGTCACGTCTGGAAACCACCGAGAATCACCTAAGGGGGGTGGATGAGCCGTGCCGAGCCCCTCACCTTTGCTTCTGGTGGGGAGCAATGCGGGGAGGGGAGGCAAGAGGGGACTCAGCCACATGCAAAAAAAAAAAAAAAGAAAAAAAAAGCAACACCACAAAGCAGAGCCCAGGGCTGGGCTCCCGCCGGACAGCTCCCTGGGAAGCCATTAGGCTTCTGCTTGAGTGGCCCCGGCTCGGGAGACACCCAGGCTGTCTGCCAGGAAAGCCAGGGACAGCCCCCACGGGGACGGTGCACGCAGGGAGTGCTGGGGATGGCCCCGGTGTTTTAAAGAAGATACGTGGAATATCAGATGACAGTTCACAGACGCTTCGCTGCAAGGCAGTGCGGGAGAGGAGACTGGGACTGGGATCGTGGCCACTCAGGGCTCTGGTGACCGCTATGGTTCCCTCCAGCTCTAACCCCTGTCCCCTGAGTCCATGACCTGTGGTTAAGAAGCAAGGTGTCCCATGGGTGGCAATGGACAGGTCAGTCCCCGTCCAGAATCAGGTGCTGGACAAAGGCCTGCAGGTGGCTCCACCTTCAGAGCAGAGGCCAAGGCAGAGAAGCAGCACCAGGAGCTGCTGTCGGTCTCATCAAGACGAACACTTCCAGATCGACATTCCTCCCTGGGCAGTGCCCTGGCAAGCTCCCAGCTGCTCCGACAGAACATAGGGACTTGTCAGCTTTGACAGCTTTCCAAGAGCCTGAGTCAGTTAAGTCAAATGGAGACCATTTTAATTATGGTGTCTCCTGCGTAGGCAGAGCGGCCTGGAGGAGCCCAGCCCCAGCAGGGTCCCCTTCTCAGTGGGTTGAGGGCTGAAGCTCCTGGGCCCACACATCTACAGGGCCCAGAGTGCAGCAATACTTGGTTGGGAGATCAATCCAGAACGATGATGATGGAGCCTGAGAACCACGATTCGGGAGGCTGGCATGCAATGTGGCCTTAGGGTTCCAAGACATTTTGGGGGTGGCAGGCAACTTGCAAAACTGTCCTAACAAGATCCGTGGGAAACGTCTGGCAAAGCCAGCTCTAAGGAAGATGGCAAAGAGTCTGGAGGAAGGGCCACGCCCACCACCTCCTCCATGGCTGCGCCATCACACTGAGCCTTGGCAGGCACGCCACAGCCGCTTCATGGATTCATCCCAAGGCGGGTGCCTGGGGGATGCGGGGCCAGGTTCTCACCCTGTGACGCAGCAGCCAAAGTAACGAGCGAGGCTGGGGGAGTGAGGAGACAGGAGTCTGGAGCCTCCTCCGGAGGATGGACAGATGGGGAGGACAGGGCACTCTGGCCGCTCAAAGCCATTCTCAATGCCCTTCGCCCTTGATTTCTCCTACTAAAGAGACGAAACAGCAAAGTGCTTGATGTCTTAGCTTCTCTTATGGCCGGTTCTGGCCAATGAGATCTAAGATGGGATGTGCAGAAACACTTGTTTTCCTAATAAAAGAACACATTTGGTTTCAGGGGCCTTTTGGCCACTTTGCATTGCTACCCTGAAGGCAGATGTGATGCCTGGAAGTGCAGCAGTCATTTTGTAACCATGAAGCCACAATAGAACCATTAAGGATGGCTGAAGATAAAGACAGAAGAACACTGATGACACCAGGGAGCTGTTGCCTGAGTTCAAACATCTTATTATGCAAGACAAATAAACCTCTTCCTGTGTTGCCACAGTTAGCTGGGATTTCTGTTACTGTCCCTCAACTCAGTCTTGATTGACTCAGATGGGAAGGAAGAGAGAGAGTGGTCCAAATCAGGACCAAGGAAGACTTCAGAAAGTACATGAAGTTTATAATAATTTAGAGAGAACAGGTTAGAAGTTGGGCTGGGACAATGCCATGGTCAGAGTCCGGAGGCCCAGGCTAAGCCCAGAACGCAAGACAAAGGACACTTAGCCAAGACCAGCCTCTCTGTGTGATCACGGAAATGTGCATGGACCTGCTTCTTCCCTCAGTCTGCTCAGGATCTGGGGGCCAAGAAAGAAGCGTCTGGGGAGGACAATCGACACGGAGCAGGGGCTGGTGGAGCTGTCTGGGCCCTGCTTTGCACAGATCCCAGCCTCTCAAATGATGGTCGCCTCAAAGCACGCACACAATGAAGGTGCTCACACCTGGATGAAGGTGCTCACACCTGGATGAAGGTGCTCACACCTGGCATGAGTGAGCAGGCATGGAGGCAGGGCTGGGCTCCCCAGTGGCCCAGGGCCCAGCCCTGTCCTGCAAAGTGCTCAGCCAGAGGGCGAGGTGGCAGCCAGCGCAGCTGGTAAGGGTGGCGCATGTGGGCTCCAAGCAGGGCTAAGCACAGGCTGGAAGCATGGAGGGAGCTGTTTGGATGAAGCAATGAGTGGAGGGGGGGCCCCACCTTCGGCTGTCGGAGTGCTCTTAGCATCAGAGGTTTCAGAGCCCGGCTCCTCAGATCCATCATCGGCGGGGGTCTGCAGGGGAGATTCTGGAACATACACAATGAGCCCCTCAGAATGGCTGCCTCTCCCCACGCCCCTTTCGACCTCAGGAGGAACCTTGTGCAGTGCCTGTCGGAGCGGAAGTCACCCACTGTGAATCCAAACCCAGAGGGCAGAACAGAGCTGCACAATAAAACCACAAGGGGACAATCCCAGCCCGGCCCCACTCCACTGCCGCCGCACTGGTCATCAGGCCAAGAGCAGGGCAGGCGGCTCTTGAGGGGTGAGAGGAGCGAAGCCCTTTTAGCCAGCTAGTGGGTCTCACTGGACAGAGGCTCTTCTCCAGACAAGCGAACAGCAGATCCAGAAGCTAAGCTACAACAAGGAGTCAGCTCGGGGCAGACACGGCGCCCTCCAGCCGGATATTGGGTTGTTGACTTGACTCAGTTCATAGACAGGTCTCCAAGCGCCGACCAACAAGCCCAAGTCACTACCTGAAGCATCAGCCGTTACCTACGTGAAACCTGTCCTTTCCTGGCCTGAAGCCGGGGATGCTCTGGGGGGCACTCCAACTGGGTGGTGGCAGCCTTGGCACCGGCTTTCAGATGGGATCTGGGTTCTGTGCACCCACCAGAACGCCAAGATGAAAAAAGGCAAGTGGTGGTGTCCCACGCACTACCAGATCAGACACCCCGCTCCCTTGGCTGAGATCCCAGCCCTGGACACCCAGCTAGGCCTCGTCCGTCCTGACAAGGAGGGGATCCTAAACCAGCTTCCAGCTGCTGGGCCTGGAGTTTGCAGAACTGGCAAACACACGGTGAGAAAGGTTGTGAGGCTGGTGAGGTCAAGCAGCCCACAGCCGGAGCCCAGGGGCACAAGGGCATGAAGGTATCTACATGCCTTCTGCCCCCCCACCCCTACCCTCCCAGCCTGTCCCCTGCCAGCCCCGCTCAGCACTGACACTGCCCTTGTTCAGGTTCTTGAGGGAAGGAAGGAGGTCGAAGCCTCTTCTGAAAGTCTCATCTGGAATATACAAGTTAAGCCTCTAACACCTTTTAATTCACGAAGGTGAATTACTTGATGAGTTATCGACTTTCACCCACTTTGCGGCTCTCTTTGGCTGCACCTCCTTCACCTTTCAGCATCTGCTTAGACTCTCTTTGTTCTGGTATCCCTCATGTGGTTTTTGTCATTCTTCAGAATAGTCTTTGTCACTTATCTCAGATGCTGCTAGTAAAGTGACACCTTCTGCACGCGACATCCCTCACTCCCCACCTAGAAACAGCTCATCCTGAAGCCTTAGTAACAAGAAGGAATTTGATGAGAATGATGAAAACCTTTTAGGTATCACTTGCTTTCTAGGGAAGTGTATTCGTTGGGGAAGCAAATGACTCAAATGCTTTCCTTTCCCAGCACTTACAAAAAGGTCAGCAATTTAAAATCTCCATATACAGGTATGATCTATATGGTTTAGCATAGAACTTCTGAGCACATTTCATATTAAAGAATGGAGCAGTCTTAGCAAATATACTATACGCCACCCTGAGCCATAGATACCTTGGAAAACTTCTTAACTTTACAAATTGAATTTAGTTTCCCCTTCAAAAAGTAAGAGAGGTAAAAATAGTTTCCCTCGGGCCTCCCTGGTGGTGCATGTGGTTGAGCGCAGCACTGTGAAGCTGTCTACAGCCTCTGTAGCGCAGTTTGATTCCCAGCCAGCCAGGGAGCTACCCACATGGCGCAGCAGACCTCTCCTGACTCGCCCGCTGCTCCCCTCAGCAGTGTATTTCGTCAGTCTGCCTGTTCTGCTCCCCGCTCTGTCTCTGGTGAATCCTCTCACCCTCCCGCACATCTGACACTTACCCGGTTCTTATATAAATAAATAAATCTTAAAAAAAAAAAAGTTTCCCTCTCCCCTGGCATTAAAAAAAAGTGAACTTTTTATTCTAGAAATTTTTTTTATTCACAGAAAAATTACAAAAATAGTACAGGGGATAGACCCCACACCCAGTTTCCCCAGTTCTTGACATCTTACCTTATATGTGACATTTGTTACAACATACAATCTATATTTTTAGCTTACGTTTTACACCAGGCTACCTAAACACAGAGTCATCTGCACTGGCACGATTCATAAGGGTAGGATTTAGTGTGCTGGGTTCTAAGTTGGCGCCACCCATGAGAGAGAAATAACCGAAGTTCCAAGGGCTGAAGGAGCGAGAGGCCAAGCAGTGGCCCTGGGACTGGAACCTGGCTCTGATCTGGCAGTACTGACATGGCCTGGGGTCTTGGAGAGGAAACTTCTGTCACCTGCAAACTGGGCAAAGTAGCACCTGCCTCCCCAGGTTGCCGTGAGCATCATTCACGACGCCGGCGGGGAAGCCCGTGCGGTGGAGGCCTCCATAGACACGCCCGCGTGACTTGAAGGCAGCAACCTTGAAGCAAGGGGCCCTGTGTCTAATCACCCATATCCAGACACTTGGATAGAGGAGACGCAGCGATGTGTGGGCCTAAGTCCTGGAGGATGGAGCTCTTAGGGCCTTGGTCAGGGAAACAGGCAAAATCTGGCCCTGACTCCAGTCCCTCAGTGGTACAAGCTGCCAGGGAGGGCACCAGGAGAAAGTCTGGGGTAGGGGGTGGCTAACTGCTGGCAGAGAGGCCATGGGGGCCACTACCCCTCACTTCCCCGGCCTGGTGGCTGGTGGGAGAGAAAGCGGAAGAGCCCGAGAGGACCACAGGGAGAAGCGGTTTCCCAGGCACTGCCTCTGTGCTGAGCTGACACAGGAGCTCGGGCTGCAGCCAGACTGTGGCCTGGGCAAGGTCAGAGGCGCTTTTCTCTCTGGTGTCTGGCGGGGAGGTTGGGCTCGAGTGGGAAGACTTGGCCGGAGCGGGCATTATGCCCCCCACACTTGCCCAGAGCTTCGGCTGGGCAGCCTGAGGTCCCAGGGACTCAAGCCCCCCTTCCTTCCCCTCCTCCCAACCTGGGCACCACCATCTAATTCTGAAGCTCCTTGGACTCTGACCTGTCCCCCTGCTTAGTGAGCAGATGGATCTGAGCCTGTAAAGCCAGGCCCCAACAGTCCTGAAACCCCTGCAAGGGAGGGAGGGCGGCTCCTCACCCTTCCCAGACCAGGGTGTTCCTGGTACCCGCCTCCTCCAGGGAGCCTTCCTGGATCCTTGGACCCCAGAGAGGCCACTTCCCATGGGGAGCTCCACCTTCCAGCCACTGCCCCACCCCACTCCGCAAAGGGTTTTGTTATTTTTAGGATGAAAAGAGAAAAGTAGATCATGTGTCATGTTAGAAGCTGGTCTGGAGGGCAGGGAGGGTGCTCTGGGCCCTGAAGGACTGGGAGAGGGGCTCTACGGGGTCCCCAGGGGCCCCCGAAATCGGGAGTCAGAAAACACATTCATTTGGAAGGGGACAGGAGGCGGCTAAGTCATTTTGACCAAAGACTGTACCATAGAATGTGTAGACGCTGATGAGCTCGTCAGTGCAGGAATCTCAGCGCTAACCAACGCTTGCCAAATAGGGGCCAGACGCGAGGAAGAGAGGAAAACAGTGTTCAAAACCAGCCGGCCTGTGTGCTAATGATGACTGCTGGTTCCTAGGTCACAGGTGTGGCTAAAGACTCTCAAAGACCCTGTGTTAACTGGACTGGCCGGCCCCCGGCCTTGGCCACACGACTCCATTCGGCAGCAAGTTCCTCTTTGGTGCATCTTCCAAGAACCTGATTCTGAGTTTTCTTGGCCCGTTCAAATGAGCGAGGCCTCACTCTACTGACGATCTAACATAACGAAGGATTTAAAACCCTCTGAAAGTCTGGAGGTGAATCTCCCTGCCAGCCTTTCCAAAGCAAGCAGGCCTTGCCCCCGAGGCTCACCTTTGAGGCCGTGGTCAGCGTCACCCGCGTGGTCCTGCAGCAGGGTGTAGCCACCCTGGGTGGGGAGATCTTTCCTCTCCCCCATCCCGTACATCCCAGCGTCATCTTCCACGGCGTTGAAGTCCTGGCGGGGCTCAGCCATCCTGGTTCAAGGCCCACCTGGGGAAGGAAGATGGGAGGATGAGGTTGGGGTGAAGAACTGAGGGAACTGATGGTGTGGGGGCGGGTACAGGGGGGCAGGGAGAGACAGAGACCACCTCCCCAGGTGATGGCAGGTATCTTCACCTTTGCCACCCTCCCCAACACCTGGGCGCACAAGATCTTCGGGCTGAGAGCGCCTGCCCAGTGCACTGACATGTACCTGCACTTTGAATTTGCCCATGTCACCGCTGCCTGTTCCAAGCCACCTGTGGGCAGGCAGGTTCAGCAGGCCCAACTGGTTCTTAAGCCCGGTGCTCTAAACGCTGTGGCCTAGTATCTGATCTTTTTTTCTTTTAAAGATTTATTTATTTATGCATACAAGAACTGGGGTACAGGCCAGAGGTGTGAGGGGGTGAGAGGATTCACCAGAGACAGAGTGGGGAACAGAACAGGCAGACTGACTGAAATACACTGCTGAGGGGAGCAGCTGGTGAGACAGGAGAGGTCTGCTGCGCCATCTGGGTCAGTTCCCTGGCCAGGGATCGAACTTGTGCCGCAGAGGCTGTGGATTGCTTCATAGAGCTGCGCTTAACCCCTTGTGCCACCAGGGATGATCTTATTTTATGGAGGGGATAGGACCCAGCAGGGGAGGGGAGGCAGCAGAGGGTTCTCCTGGTAAGGAAAAGAAGACCCAGGGAACTCATGTCACTATCTAATCACAGGCAACTGAGGAGCAGAACCAGCACCTGGGTGTCCTGACACCCTTTCCCCCAGTTCTGCGGTGGGTGGGTCCCCAGGGGTAGGGTCATTGGAGGCCTGGACTATGGCCTCCATTCCCCTAGGATCTCAGGTGTGCTGTTCAGAGGGCTGGGCTGAGAAATCCCTACGGTTGCTCTGGGGCCAAAGAGCAACCTGCACCTTCACCCCCCAAAGGCGAGAACGCGCTCTGGCTCAATGGCACCCATTAAACAATCACACTTGGTCCTCATCTTTATTAAAAACATTTTGTTTTGGGCCTCCCTGGTGGCGCAAGGGGTTAAGCACTGCACTATGTAGCAATCCACAGCCTCTGCAGCATGAGTTCTATCCCTGGCCTGCCAGGGAGCAACCCACATGGAGAGGCAGACCTCTCCTGTCTAGCCGCTGCTCCCCTCAGCAGTGTATTTCAGTCTGCCTGTTCTGCTCCCCACTCTGTCTCTGGTGAGTCCTCTCACCCTCCCGCATCTCTGGCCTGTATCCAGCTCTTACATGCATAAATAAATAAATCTTTAAAAAAAATACAAGACTGACAAAATTGGGTTGGGGTCACGGAAAGATCCCAGAATTACACTAAAGATGGGGGCCTGGATGGCTGGGGCAACGAGAGGGGGGTACATCACCAAAGGCAACACCGTGGTGGGGGGTGAAGGTGGTCGATCCCCAAAGCTGGGCTCTATTTGATGAGGTCCTTGCTCAAAAGGAGAATCCCAGCACCCCCCACTGCATCTTATTAAGTGGTGATTCACTTAATCTCAGAAAATGTGCTTGACTGTCTTCTTTGACCTCCATGAAAATTTTAAAGTTTTACTTTTTTATTGATTTTTAAAAATGAATCTTCAGGGAAAGAGAATTCCAACTCAGCTTCGGGCCTAGGTCAACAATTATTTTCTGTAAAGGGCCAGAGAGTAAATCTTTTGGGCTCGGTGGCTACGGTCTCGGCTGAGACATCAGCTCTGCGCTGGCGGGAAAACAGTCACGCTCCAGTTAAACTTACAACCAAAATCTGAATTTCCTGTCACTCTCATGGATGATGAAATATCACTCTTCTTTTGTTTTTGTTTTTATCCAAAGCCATTCTTAGCGCATGGCCAGCTTTGGCCACGGGCCATAGTTAGCAGACTCCTGCTTTTGGCTATTGCAATGTTGCTTCTTGCTCTCAAAAAACAAAATCTGTAAATAAAGTTTCACCATTTTGCTCACCCTATGGCCTTACTGTGCATTTTTTCATTTAATGCTGATTTTCTTCGGCTTGCTTTTAGAGGCTTCCTGGGTTCCAAGTCGGAGCAGGAGAACTAAGGGTCACCCTTGGGGCTTGGGCAGTACCCCTTGCTCTGAGGCCTGGGAACATGCACCCATCACATGGGGCTGCTCACTCAGCTCCAGGGAGCAGGGAACAGGGTGGTGGGGCTCATGGGCCTAGTGATTCCTCGCCCTCCTCCCCACCACTCCCAGTGCCTCTGCAGGGACAAAGGTGGTGAGACACGCAGATCGCAAGCTGAACTGAACTACGGGGTGCGCTGGGGAAATTAAGTCATTTTAAAAACACACAAATTACTACTATGAAAAATAAACTGTACTTGCTTAGGGGCCAAGAAAGGGATGCATGGGGGTACCCACAGGGAGGATCAATACCAACCCCAGGGGAGCAGATACTGTTGGGTTCAGGGACTTTGTGGGTCAAAATGCCCACAGGCACCGTCTCTTCAACATGGTTGGTACCTGTCCCTGTGCTAATGTTTTGGTAGCTGCAGGCCAAGTGAAGAAAGTTCCCCAGCTTTTGTCCTCTTGACAAAAGCAAGAAAAAGAACCAGAAGGAGGATGTCCTTGGAGAATAAAATGAAGTAACTCTTCTTAGTCCTAGGATAACCACTGACTGACTACAGGACACAAGTCCTGCTGTAGCCCTAGGGCAGGGTCCATACTTGGCGCTCACCAGCCCCTGTCAAAGAAGGAGCGTTTGTTTACTGCTATGTCACCAAACCCTCACGAGGTAGGTGTCATCACCATCACCATCACCACCACCACCATCACCGTCACCACAGATATCATGATTCCCATTTGACAGAAGAGCAATCTGACCTGCTGAGGTCACATAGCTAGTAAGAGGCAATGCCAAGATACAACGCCTGTGTCCTGATGGGCATTCAATGTCCATCCTGGACCACAAAATGTTCCTTGTCCCTCTCTTAAGGCACAATTTGAGGGTATGGAAGGGGCACTTGCCAGAACTCACACCCTGAGGCTCTGTGACCAAGTCACTTCTGTCAACTTTCATCCACAATGTCCCTTGGAGATCCTGCACTTCCTTCCTGCCTTGACATTTTATTCTAAGTGGGTCCAGAGGCCTGTGTTCTCTGACCTGGGGCTGGGGGGCAGTCACAGGAGGGTGGGAGGCTCTAGCAGGCCTGAGAAAGAGCCAGGGACCCTGGGATCCTGGCCAAGGGCCTACCCTCTCAGCTCTGCACCCCTGAGCCCCTTGTCTTCTTCCTGAGAGTCAAGAAAGATGATTTCTCTGGAAAAACTGGACAAAGACTGTAAAAACCAACAAGAAATGGCAGTGCTGCTCTTCTGGCCCTTTCACACATAGACAGCAGATGGAGAAGCACAAAAATAAACATGGCTCTGAGGGGGATGCACAGCCCAGACTAGACGAGGGCACCACCCCACGGACCCCTATAATCTAAGCGAGACGGGGACAAGAAAATAAACACACCGAGAGCGGTTTTCCTATGGCTGCGCTGTGCTCTTACTCTTCTAAACCAAACAACCCCTCTCCCTGTCTCTGTCCCTGTCTTTGATTTCCCGCCTCCTGTTTTCCCGGGCAGCGACTTATAGACAGCGAGGGAGGAGGCAAGCGAGACATTTTAGGAGAGGCACAAAATTTGACTTCAACCTGGAAACTAAGATGGGCCATTTTTTAGGGACAAGTACTACCCGTGGGCAAGAGAAAACGAGAACCAGCTGATTCCAGTCCTTCCCGTCATTGCGTACCCCAGCCCCTGAGGCCGGGAGGGGAAGGGGCTTGCGGAGCTGCTCACAGTGTCTGCCCTGCGCAGTCAGCCCCCGCCCCAGTGCCACCTGCTGATGGGCAGAGCCCCGGAGAAAAGTGCCTGCAGGTTGAGAGGGGGAGATGGAACAGAAAAGACAGGCGACGGAGAGCAAGGCAGAGGCACAGGTGGGTTAGGGGGTACACCTGTAGGGGGGAGGAACCCCTGAATCAAATCAAAGCTGCTGCCACCTAGTCTTGAAAAAAAAAAAAACAATTCAAACTCACACAACAGAAAATGAACCATTTTAAAGAGAACAATTCACCATGGGGTACAACCATCATCTCTACCTTGTCCCGAGCATCTTCATCGCCCCAAAAAGAAACCCTGTTCTTAAGCAGCTTGACCCCTCACCCTCCCCTTCCTGCCAACCGTGCAGGTTCTGTCTCGCTGGAGTTACCTATTTTGCTTCTTTCAAGTAAGCGGGACCACGTGACCTGTGGCCTTCGGCTACTTTCGTGCACTTAATGGTGTTTCCTGGTTCACCGCATGGCGGCTTGTGGCTCAGCGGTCATTCCTTGAACGAGATTCCACTGTCTGGACACATCACATTTTGCTTCCTCCACTGATGGACACCCAGGGTCTTTGGAAAACAATATGGACTTTTTTAATGGTAAAATTAGGGAGGAAGAAGAAAAAGGAGGCAGTTGGGGAGGGGTAGTGGGAGGGGACCCATGGGATCCCCAGCAATCTTGGACTTTTTCCTCATTTTGCCAAGGCGGGTCCCCCTGCAAACTCTCAGGGGTCCAGGGATATAGAGGCAAGACCCTTGGTTCCTTTCGCCCCCAAAGAAGAGCACCTTCCCAGGTGCAAGGCGAGTGACCTTTCTGCCGAGCAGAACTCATGAACCCTCTGCAGCTGGCCTGAAGGGGCACCTTTGTCTTCTGGTCATCCCAGGCTGCCCTCAGAGGTGTCCAGAAGGAGGGCAGGGAACCGAGGCACCCAGCCAGCCCAGAGGGGAGCTCGGGAGCATCAGCAGGGGACCCCGCTCTCTGCTGGGAGCATGTCTGCCATCTTCCCAGCACTACACATCAGCTTGCAGGCTCGCTACAAACCTGTGAGGCTGCCAGGTGATGCGAAACCCAGGCAGGTAAAGGGCCCCAAGAGGCTAAAGGACTTGTCTACCACCTCCTAGGAGGCCTGGGACACCCCCTTTCCCTCCAAAAGCCTTCGACTGTTCTCCCCACCCCCAGAAGTTTCTGCTTACAAAGGTCAATTAGTTGCTCCCTGGAGTTGCTAAGGTAAGGCCCCAGGCTTTGCTTCTGCACCATTCCCCAGGGGTCTGTACCTTTCAGCTGACCTGGGGTGGCCTCTACCTGGAGGAGGTGAGGACCAACCCTCCCACAGGTACCCTCCTAGTCCTTTTAAAAAAAAAAATTATTTTTACATAGTAGAACTGGGGCACAGGCCAGAGGTGTGGAGTAAGAGGAGTCACCAGAGACAGCGGGGAGCAGAAGAGGCAGACACACTCAAGTACACTGCTGCCGTGCCATGTGGGTGGCTCCTTGGCCAGGTGTAGGGTAAGGTAAAAAGTATCAGGCTTTTCTGCCCTCCCACCATTAGGACAGATGACAGAACCCTGTGGTCCCGAATGCATGCCTGATGGCAGGCACCTGGCGTAGGGTGTGGGCCTAGGTAGATGGGATTCACCTGGGCTGAGACTGGGCTTTTAAGGGCGGCGTCACGGGGACACCAGCAAAAGCTGAGAAGCAGAGAAGTAGGAGCAGCAGAAGCCAAGAATGAAGCAGAGAAGCTGAGAGCAGACAAGCAGAGAGAACACCAGAGAGCCCAGAAAGAGTGAAGACTTGCTGGGGGCTGGGAGACCTGCCAGCCTCCCCGCCCCCCAGCACCCCTGCCTGCCGTGTACCTGGTAAATCCCAACAAAAGCCACTGAGGGCTCCAGGACCAGGATTCCTCCTTTACCCCGTCTGCTGGATCAGAAAACCTGCTCAGTGTCCTTCCTGCCCCTGCACCAGGGATTGAACTCCCCACTGCTGACAGCTTCACGGTGCTGAGTCTCAACCCCTTGCGCCACCAGGGACACCCAGTTCTTGCTCATGGCAATGAGTCGGGTAAAGAGTAAGGAGGCTGTGGAAGGAGGGGGGGCACAGCGGGCGCCCTTTTGGAATATGAACAGCACCTGCTTCTCTGGGGCAGCTGGAGGGGGGCGCGGAGGGGAGCAGAGGGAGCGACCGAGAGTGAGACGCTCTGTAAGGCCACAGCCCCTGCGAGGAGTCACCGGCCACTTTCCCGGGCGGGGCGCAGGTCCAGGGGGGTCAGCCAGCCGTGAGGGTCGCTCAGCTCGGGGCAGGTGCCCCCCCGCCGCGGTGCCCAGCGCCGCCTCCCGCCGCAGCCCCGCCGGCTCCGTGGGGGTCCCCGCGCCCCACAGGGCGCACAGCCCGCGCGCTCCACGCTGCGAAACCCGTTTCTGGGGCCTGAACCCCACCTCTCCTCCGGGGAGCGGCCCTGGGGAGGGGCGGGGGCCGCGGGCGGGGTTCCCCAGAGCCGCGGCCCTCGCTAGGGGGCAGCAGACGCCGGGTCCAGGGTCCGCGCCGCGGCCAAGGCTTCTCCCCCGGAGGCCTCAGGCCGGGGCCGCCGTGACTCAGCGGATTCGCCGCCGCGCCCGAGGGAGGCGCGCGCCCCCAGCCCTCGTCGGGCGCCCCCAGCCCTCGTCGGGCGCCCCTAGCCCCCCGTCGGGCACACCGGGGCTGGGCGTAGCGGGGGCCGTGCGCCGCTGTGACCGTGCCAGGGCGGTGAACTGGGTGGAAGCGCTTGAGATAAAGGGAGGAATTTAGGGCCTCCCTGGTGGCGCAAGGGGTTAAGACGCAATCTATGAAGCTGTCCGCAGCCTCTGGAGCACGAGTTCGAGCCCCGGCCAGGGAGATACCCACATGGTGCGGCAGACCTCTCCTGTCTCGCCCGCTGCTCCCCTCAGCAGTGTGTTTCAGTCAGTCTGCCTGTTCTGCTCCCCACTCTGTCTCTGGTGGATCCCCTTAAACCTCTGGCCTGTACCTCAGCTCTTGTATGCATAAAAATAAAATAAATCTTAAAAAAGAGGGCGAAATTTATGGCATGTGACATAGCTCAATATAGCTGTTACTAAATAAACAAAAACCCTAAAAGGATCTCTCAGATAGCTGACGTAGAATCCAAAATAACCTTAAAATGGACTTCGGGCTCCAGGGTTATTTTTGGCTCCTGCACCCCTCTTTCCTCTGCTCTTGTCCCTTTGTGAGGGATCCCAGGATTCCTGGCAATGACAGGAACCAGATCTCAAGCCTGAAGTCCGCTCATTGAATTCCTATAGCTAACTGCCCGTTATTGTGCCTGCTTTTACAGATGGGGAAACTAAGGCACAGAGAAGTTGAGTGAGTCGCCAAGGTCACATAGTAATGGACTGGGGCTCAAAGCCCAGGCAACCTGGCACCAGAATTTGACCTCGTGAACCCCATGGTGACAATTAAGTCACCTGATGGCGGATACCAGCTTAGGAAGACAGCACTGGGCTCCATTGTGTGAAAGCTTTTGTTTCCTTGAAAATTTTCTCTTTGTATTTATACTTATTTAATTGCTTATGGGCCAATTGTTTTAATCAAGGTAAAAAGTGGAAGGGCAGGGGTGAAGTCTCCTGGCCCTGGGTCATTAGGAAATCCCTCTACTCAGGAAGTAGGGAGCCAACTGCACCTAGAGGGGGTGGGAGGAGGAAGAGCCTCTAGGGTTTAGATAAACATGCCCTGGGGCTGGCTGTCTGCCACTCTGATGCTGCCCAAGCTTCACCCACAGCTGATCCCAGCTGCCAGCTGTGAAGAGCCCCACCTCCTCTGTGCTGGGAGGAGCCCTTCCCTCTGGCGCCCACAGGTGGCACCCTGCAAGGAGGTAAGCCTACAGGTGGCACCCTGCAAGGAGGTAAGCCTCGCTGGAGGGGTGATGTCCTGGCCAACCTCAGAAGAGCTCTGGGGCGTGAGCTCGCAGTCCCATCACAGTGTACCACAGAATGTTCTAGAGCCGAATCTGAATAATCACAAAAAGGCCCAAATTTCAAGAAGAACTGCCAAATTAAGTAGAGAGAAGATAAAGAAACCCAAGGAAAGGAAAGACTTATGTTGTGAGAATAGTTCTGGGACCCCATCCAATGAGAACAATCAACAATTGTACGAAAGCATGAATGGCAGTCGCTCTGGGGAGGGAGACAGGGCCGCTGAGGGCACACGCTGTGTCACAGCTGACGGCAGCAGGCAAACGTCCCGCCTAAAACACCCAGATCACGTCTGAGGGGACCATCCTGGTTTGAAGCTCAAGGTTTCTATTTTGCTTTTCCTTCTCCTTTGTCAACAGCTGGTATAGCCAGATAGTGCTCGTGACACATGTCTGTTCAGATGAGTTTCCCTTTAGCCCCCTTTGGATTAGTCACTGATCAGTCAGTTTCCAACAAGGACAGTGCTGTCCTGTGACCCAAACGGGCTGGGGAGGTGGCGACTGAGCCCCGTCCTGCCCAGGGGCCAACAGTGTCCCTGGTCCCCTTTATTTCTCCTTGAGACGAATCCCCTGAGCTCAGAGCACCAAATGGGTATGAAGTCTCTTTCGATGTCAAAGTCAAGAAAACCAGTGCAGGGGAGGGTGTGGGGGGCAACTGCCGATGACACCACCCTTTATCCTGAAAGGGGGGGGACAGAGATTTATAGTTTAATGACAGTGAGCCACAGTCATTATTACAAAGTCAGACGCAAAGCTAAGGAGGCAAGCAAGATGCCCCGGCTCTGGTGATGCCACACAGGTGACGTCCCTTCCGCGAGTCCACATAGTGTCCATTATCCCAGGCTCGTGCACGGAGTCCTCTGCCGGGTCGGCGTGCTCCCTCTTCTGGCCGGTCGTCCACGGATATGGGTTCTTGCGCTGCGGCTGTGGGGAGGCCGTTGCCCGTCAGCTAGAATAGGCAGTAAATGGGCCACAAGCCAACACCAGATCACACCTAACGTGTGCTGGGTTTGTAAAGTCCCTCTTCTATTTTTTAGCCATTGTGGTCTTCCCCTAATAAGAATAAATATTTTGCTAGCTGGGCACAATGTATGCATTTTTATCCCATTTAGTGTTCGCACAACCGATGTGAATTGGGAATGTTATTATCTTGTTATCTCCACTCGGTGCATGGATGAGGCCCAGGGCTTTGCTGCTGCTGTCCGAGCCCCCAGCCTGACACTGGGTGGGTCATTGGAGACCTCGCCAAAGTCCTAATGTAGGGGTAGCCACCCCAACCACACCTTTGTGCCAGTATGGGGAGACTGAGGCACAGAGGGACCAAGGGATCGTGGCTCAGCTGGGACAGTCTGGCGTGCAGGGGTTTGCTGGACAGCTCAGCTTTGAATGGGAAGTCAGCCGGAGAGAGAATCAGGAGGGATGATGTCACTGACGTAAGGACAAGCCATTTCTGATGATGAAATGGCCTTGGTGTAGTCAGATTCTTGCCTCAGGAGTGCCTGGGTTGCTGGGGGGCCTCTTAGAGGCACCCTCAGGCCACTTGCCAAGTGCACTATGGATTCTCAGAAGCACCTGCTCCTCTGTTAGCCATTCCCGGGACTGATGGATTGCACTTAGGCTGCCCCTTTGCACAGCCTGGTCCTCACAGCAGGGGCTGGGGAGGTACCCCCCATCTGCCCCTCCATCCTGCCCATGGTGAGCCTGGAGGGTCTCCCATGAAGCAGGGTCTCATGACCTGGAGGTGCCGTATTTGTGTCTTCCCCATGGGGGCACTGAGAGGCCGCTGAAGCCCCACTCCTTTCATGGAATGCATCCAGCCCAGGCTTGTTTGTTGAAAGAATAGCTGGGCTCCCAGAGCCCTTGGTTTCTGAGGTGCAGGCACTGGCTCCAGATCTCCCTGAGCACCCCCACTCCCCTCCCCCACTCAGATCTCTCCATGGATTTGGGTGGAAAGACGTGGCTCCAAGCTTGGACTTGAGGCTAAGGGGGCACCATTCCATGATTGGCTGATGCTCAGCCAGTCACTTGCCCTCTCTGAGCCAGGATGGCCCCTGTCCCACAGGTGGTGTGAGGACCATGCAGAAATGCACGTGAGAAATAGCACTTCCCAAAGACTAGACAGACATATGTAAAGTTACTGTTGCCAGGACACATGAGTTATGAGCAAGGAGAAGATGCCCGAGCTTGAGGCAGAGGAGATGTAACCTACAGGGACAGAGTTGGGATGGCCTTGGGCTCTGTCTCTATCCTGGAGGAGGGGGTGACAGCAGGAAGAGCTGTGAGACAGTCGGCCACCCCTTGGGGACAGGAGATCCCGATGCAGTGGTCCTACTGGGAAGTGGGGGAGCCAGGGCAGACGTGAAGAGAGGAGCTGGAGAGTCCTTATTCCCCTTCCCTCCCTGCACTGGTGCCAAAGCAACAGGCCAGAAAGGGGATGTGCAGGTGACTCAGGGAGGGTCAGGGGGTCGCCCGGGGCAGCGAGGGAGGGGAGGTTGAAAGGCCCCAGGAATGACTAGAAACTGGCTTTTGCCGTGACATTTCATTAGATAGAAACATGGAGGGCAGAGGAGAACCAGCACGGAGCGGTGGTAGCTTTGAAGATGTTTTCATTTCTATTTTTTGCGTCTGAGGACATACTCGGGAAGGCGCGCAGGAGAGGGCCCGGCCGGCGGGCGCACGGCTAATCAGCAGTTGTCCCCAGTAATGAAGGGCCTCACTCAGCATAGTCTCCGAGGGACAGAAAATAAATAGTGTCTGTGAGCACACGTGAGACATGCCACCGCAGGTCAAGGTCACTGGATCCTCCCACAGAGGTGCCCAGGCATTTCCATGTGAGGCATCAGGGCCAGATGAGCCCCAGCACAGTCTGGGGGTGTCAAGCACCGGCCAGAATGCCCGGTGCTGCTCAGATCTGCCACTTACTAGCCGGGTGACCTTGAACGAGGCTCTCAACCTCTCAGAGCAGCCGTGGGCTTGTCTATAAAATGTGGGGGTTAAATGAGTTGATATATGTCAGGCGCTTGGGCCCACTGCTGGCCCCCAATAAATGCTATGTTCGCACAGCTGTGGTTGTTACCAGGAAAACCTCATCACCCCTTACTTTAGGAAGACCTTTCTGGCTCCTGTTTGTACTTTCAGACTAAACAGCTCCTCAGGGCACAGAGCCCCACCTGCTTTGGATCCAGGGACACGTGGTACCCCCTGGGTCCTCGCCATGCAGCCTCAGCCAGGCCGGGCAGATGGTGCCCCCAGTGAGGTCATCCCTGGTCCCGTGATGCCTGGAGACAGGGCCAAAAGCGTGTCCCGGAGCACCCTGTGTGAGGCTGAGCTTTGTAAGAGGGATGGGGGGGGGGGTGGACAAACACACCAAGTGGATAGAAGGATTTTAGACAAGCACAGAATTTTTATAAACAAGAAAATGACAGTTTATGTAGGCGCGCAGACAAAAGCCCTCACGGCTACATGGAGGACAGGGGTGTTCTTTGCAGAAGGGGGATCAAGGTTCTTCGGTGAGTGGCTCCATTTCTGTTTATGATTCTGTTTTATAAGCATGAATTACTTATATTCTGATAAAAAGCAAAAAAAACCACACCACATTCACCTTTTGGCAAAACACCCCGGTAAGCATGTCCTTTTCAAGCAAGGCTGGCCCCACTGTGTGCTGCTGCTCTGTTCACAGACCCCGAGGGGCCTGCCGTCCCGGGAGTGGCTGGCGGGACAGGTGGCCACGACATGCGAAGGTGTGATCAGCCACAGAGACAGGTGGTTTAGGGTGAGGTGTGTGCAGGGGATTCTTACTGGCAGGAGCACCAGGGCTGTCACTGAAGCCATGGCCAGTGGGGCCCCCTGGATGAGAAAGGAGAGCACACAGGAAGGAAATGAATGAGACCATGGGCCGGGGCTTGCTGATGGCTGATGAGCAGCCTACAGGTACACACTGGAGCGGAGCGCCACAGGGGGCCCCCCCAGGTCCTGGCCCACTGCCTGCCACACATGCGTCTCTAAGATGCAATGAGTAAGGGGTGACGTGTTGAAACCCTGCAGAGAGCTGTGATTGCTTGTGGATTTTATGTCCACCCTGTTCCAAAAGGGATTTGGGGCAGCAGAGATGTGAGGAACACTACAGTGCGTGACAGCCTCATGCGCCCCAGAAAGCCTAACTTCCAAAAAGCATTGTACTCAGGAAGGCCTGGAGCCATGTCAGAAGATAAAAATGAAGGCTCTTTAGATAAAGGGGCAGCCAGACAGTTCTGCATCTATTGAGGTTAGCAAAATAGCTTCAGTATCTCTCTATTGTCATTAGAAGAAGCGAATGCAAATACCCAACGTGGAGCCCCCAAGCCATGCCCCCTTACTTAGATAAAATGATTATGCTTGACAAGGTAGTCTCCAGCTGGAGCCTGGCAGACCCTGTCACAAAATCCCCATTTTCTAGCAGAAAGATCTGAACAACACCGATGTCCAGAAACAGCCAGGGCAGGCAGAATGAGCTGGTGAAAGAGAGTTCGAAACAACAGGCAGGGAGATTCTGCTTGGTCCATGACAGAACACTGCACGCTGGAGGGGCAGGCAAGGGGAAACCCTGAATGTCAGTCTTTACACAGGAGAGAGGAACGGGATGGAAAAGCAGGACTCGGTGGCCAGGCGGTATCTACCATCCCCCCGGCCTCCCAAAGCTCAGAGAGTGTGGGGGGCCAGGGAGGTGCGGCTCACGGGAAGGCTCACACACATCAGGTCCATCTGGGAGCAGGAAAGGGCACTCATCCCCAAGAGTTCCCGGCGCAGCTCCCCCGTCCCGCTGCTGCAGGGTTAGGCTGGAAGCCACACCAAGCTCGTGGTGCTGCAGGCACAAACGCAGTTCCCTGCAAACTTAGAACATCCGCCTTTGTCGTAAGAACAGAGAGGGTGTGGTACACAGGCGATTGTCATGTCTTTTCAAGGACATTAGGACCCTCTGCTCTCTGGAGTCTCCAACTAACTCTAGGACAGAGGCACGAGAGAGGGAGCGCATGAGAGAGGGCGCGCGCCAGGGCCGCGGATACATCACTGACGACACCATTCTCTGCAGAGGAAAAATGAGAGACCAGGGCTGTTCCGGTGGTGAGAGAGGCCACCTGGGCATGCGAACCCAGGGAGTCCTCAGGTGTGGCCTCACCTGTTCTGGGAGCAGGTCCCCAGGGCGCAGGGGGAAGCCACATCCTGACTGTGAGTTCAGGACCCGCCACCCACACTTGAATCCCTCAGTCCAAGAGAAAGAGCAGAGTCACGTCTATAATGGCAGAGAGCATTTGTAATTAAAGAGCCCTGTGATTTTCTTTTTCTCCATCGGCTTACTGTTTGGAGCACATTTTCTAGGAAGTCATGAAGTGTCGATTTATCAGCAATATCAAAGGGACAAAGAAATCCAAACCCCTCAGGCCAGTGATTTGAAGATTTGTTCAAGGTGAAAAAAAAAAAAACAATACAAAATGAGATAAGATGTTGCAACAGGGGTGCAGATTTGCTGTGTTTATTTAGAAGAATCTGGTTTAAAAAGTGCAAGGGGACTAAGGACTAAATATGACTCAGATTATTTGTATCTTAATTTAGATACTTATCCCACCTTTTCCAGATCTTGCTTTTAAAAATTATTTATAAAATCTTTCTCTGTTAAGTGAAAACATGCATTTGCATTTAATGTGGTAGAGAGAATAACGGTCTCACAAAAATGCCCAGGCCCTGATCCCAGGAAGCTTCAACATTACCTCACACAAGGCAAAGGGGAATTGAGGTTGAAGGTTGCTAATGAGCAACTTTGAGGCAGGAGAGCTGATCCTGGATTAGCCAGGTGGGCCCAAAGAAATCACAACAGTCCTGGGCCTCCCTGGTGGCACAAGGGGTTAAGCACCGCACTATGAAGCAATCCACAGCCTCTACAGCACGAGTTTGATCCCCAGCTGGCCAGAGAGAAACCCACATGGCGTAGCAGACCTCTCCTGTCTCGCCCACTGCTCCCCTCAGCAGTGTATTTCAGTAGATCTGCCTGTTCTGTTCCCCACTCTGTCTCTGTGAGTCCTCTCATGCCCTGTACCTCTGGCCTGTACCCCAGTTCTTGTATGCATAAAGAAAGAAATCACAACGGTCTTGACAGGTGGCAGACGGAGGAGGTGGGAGAGTCCACCTCAGAGCAGAGCATTGTGAGAAAGACAGAGCTGACTGAAGACGGGCGGGGCCCTGAGCCGGGAAATGCACTCAGGTCTTGGGGCTCGAACAGGCAGGAAAAGATATTCCCCCCTAGACCCTCTAGAAAGGAACGCAACCTGCCCACACCTTGATTCTAGCTCAGTGACACCTGTTGGCCTTCCAACACTTCCAGAATGGTAAGATAAAACCTTGGTGTTGGTTTAAGCCACCAAGGTGGTAGTCCATTGTAGGAACAAGCAGGAAAGAGCACTGTAGGGTAAATAATTGTCAGGCTTTTCTGCCCTCCCACCATTAGGATTGATGATGGATCCCTGCGGTCCTGAATGCATGCCTGATGGCGGGCACCTGGAGTGGGGTGTGGACATGGGTGGGTGGATACACCTGGGCTAAGATTGGGCTTATAAGGGCAGCGTCACGGGGACGCCAGCAGAGCAAAAGAGAGAGCAGAAGGAAGAGAACAGAACCAGCAGAGAAGCAGAGACCATGCGAGAACGCCAGAGAGCCCAGAAAGAGTAAAGACTTGCTGGGGGCTGGGAGGCCTGCCAGCCTCCTGGTCCCCCAGGCACCCCTGCCTGCCATGTACCTGGTAAATCCCCAAAAATGCCTGAAAAAGCCACCAAGAGCTCCAGGACTCCTCCTTTACCCGTCTGCTGGGATCATAGAGAACCTGCTCTGTGCCTTCCTCCCGCTACAAGCACTTAATTTCTATACGTCTGCTCAGTCATGAGACTAGCACCTAAAAGACAACTCAGTTTGCAGAAAGGAAGGTAAGAAATGGACTCGGACGGCGCCCCTGTTGGCAGCAGGCGTCATGCACCCCTGGCAGGATGTGCACCGAGTCCATCCTGAGGCGTGGGTGGTGCTGACGGTGCTTAGGGTGCTGCTGCAGGCCTTGGCCGGTACAGTGGGTAGCCTGGTGTGAGCCAGCTTTGTCTCCAGTGCTTTCTGTTCTAGGGAGGAGCCTTCCTTTCTGCTCATGCCCACAGTGCTGCCCTGTCCACGGTGCTACGTGTGGCCACATCCCCTCCAGCTTCTCTCCCAGGTCAGCAACCACCAGCTTCCGAGGTGGTGGGGTAAGAGATGTGGGTGGAGGTGGGAGGGGGTTTCTCCCCAAAGCTCTGGCCCTTCTATGGCCCCAGTCTCTGCACCATCCAACAACGGGGCATCAAGAAAGAGGTTCAGCGTACTTTGTCCGTGCCGGAGGGCGGAGGTGAATGAGGGGGACCTGCCCCCCTCACCTGGTGGCCAAGCGGGCTCCCTACTCTGCACGAACTTGTGGGGAAGGAGTGGGCATGGCTCAGGGGAGGGAGGGCCGCTTTTCCACTGAACAGTGAGATGAAGAAGCCTCTTCTCCCAGGCGGAGGGAGGTGGGCTGGCGGCTGTGTGTGCTCAGGCGGCGCCCAGGGCTGGGCCAGCCTCCTGGCTCTCAGGAACACACCTGGGATTAGCCTGAATCTGGAGCCAGCTTTGGGGGTGGTCCAGATGTGGGTCGTTAATGATGCAACTGGGCGAAGGCCTTTCCCACCATAAGGATAGGATCCGGTTAATTAAGAGCAGTGCTTCGTGCTTAAAAGGCACAGATTCAGTCCCATCCATTAGTCTCTTCAGTTAAGATTGCTTTTAAATCAAAGCTGCCAAGCTAGGGCTGCAGGAAGCATCTATTATTAACAGACAGCGAGAGAAGAGGGTGCCTAAATGGCGGGCTCGCCAATCACCGCGCTGGGAGGCGGGTCTGGGAGCTCATTCAGACATGTCTGCTGAGCAATAAATAAAGTTTATAGCCGCTTTCTGTGCATAAAAGGCATTATTGATGCCGTGCTGAGGGCTGTGTGTGTGCCATGCCCAGGCATGTGCACATGTGCCCCCAGGCCCGAGGTGGCCCCTGGAGATCTGTGGGCAGGACAGTGGGCCAGGCAGGCACAAGAGGACAGAAGCAGGCCAGCCCCGGCTGAGCAGCTGGGGAGAACTCGGGGGCCAGGGCAGTGGGCAGATCAGGAGGAGGGCGAGCCAGCCCCCACCAGGGACTCAGAAGGAGGGGACGTGGTCACTGCCCTGGGACATGGTCAGTCTGGCCAGGGAGGTACAGATGAGAATCCTGCGCAACATGGACATGTCGGAGCAGAGAGGCCTGGTCACCTCCTTGTGTGGGCTGCGCCTGGCCTGAGCGGGCTCCAGGCGGGTGAAGGCAGGGAGACATGCCCCTTGCTGTCTCAGGGCCTGGCTGGCGAGGGGAGGCAGAGATGAGTACAGCCCCAGGCTGCACGTCAGGAGAGAGACTGGCTGCCCTCGAGTCTGTGACTCTGGGCGCTGGTGTGGGGCAGACAAAGGGGCAATGAAAGGAGATGGGGGTCAAGAGGTTGGTTTCAGGGAAAAGGTGAACTTGAGTGAAGACGTGAGGGTTGGTAGGCGTGGAGGGGTGAAAGTCCTTCCTCCGGGCCGGAGGGGGTGACACAGGGGTCATCCCTGGCCGAGGGCCTCACTGGTCAGAGGCGGAACGTGGTCAAGAGAGGTGACATTTTGGAAGAGCCTCGATCAGTGAGACTGAGGGCTGGGAGCCGGTCAAAGCCCCGAGCCACCGCCGGGGGAGGGAGGAGCCAGTAGGCTCTGTGACCGTCTTGCTTGCTGGGAACTGACAGGCTGAAGAGCCGCATCCTGAAGGTTTGGCTCTGGGCTGTTTATTCTTGCAGTCCAAACTCCTGCACCGCCTCTGTGTTCTGGGGAGAGGGGCGGGCGAGCAAACCAACCCTGGCCGTGTGTCCACCTCGCCTGCCTCTCCAGGGCGATCCTTGGACCAGCTGCAGCGGCAGGTTACGTAACGATGCTGCCAAGAGGCCTGGCCAGTACTTCCTCGTGAGAAAAGGCTGCTGCAGCACAAAGTCTATATGAGAGGAATGAGGGGTCTGGAGGGGGGTGGAGGGGGGAGGTAGCGTGACAGCATCTGGGAGGGGCTGCCCAGTCTCTGGGGGATAGAAGGGCCTCTTTGGAGGGGAAGTTCTCAGCACATGCAGTTTCCACACCACCTGGGTGCTCCTGCCCCCCGACGGTCAGCCCTGGCAGGCTGTGACTGCAGGCGGTCACCTCCCCGGTCCTGCTGACTCCCATCCAGCCTAATTAGCTAAGCAGACGTGTTCCCTTTGCTTTCCCAATTATTAACCCGTGGTTAACAGTCTGTAGCTCAATGGTTGTCATTTGTAGTTGCAAAATTACAGGCAACTTTTACAGGCCTCGCTTTTATTAACATTCACTTTGCAATCACTAGGCAAGGATTGAAATAGAGCATCACACTGAACTGCAACCAAAGATTCACAACTCGGGTAGATGTCACAACGATGTAATAGAGTGGCATGTTTTTCCTGTTTTTTGCACTATAATATTTACTTTCATTTTTTAAAAAGTCATGGCATAATATATTCAGAGTTTGAGAAAAGAAACATTTTATTATCTATATTTTCTGGCTATTACTAGGATCATTCCATGATTATTTCTGAAAATAACTGTCATAGAAAGGAGGGCGAGGGTCTGGTGTCACTCTTCTAAGTGGCCCTCGCGACTGAACAAACCCCTTCAACAGGCAGTGAGTTTCAATCAGCCACAGATCTGCAAGAAAGTCGGGATTTCCTCCCTGTTAATGTTCTCCTTTCTTAAACACTCCTTCAGGCAGCAGCTGCTGTGACAGTGAGTTCTAGAATGTAAAGCTCACGGATGTAAAGGTTTGTGATGATGTCTCAGAGGCAGGATGAGAAATCCAAGCAGGCGCTAGAGAGGGTCATGCTCCTGGCAAACCAGAGGCCACCCCTGGCAGTGGCGCCCCTGTGCCTTCTCCACAGCCATGTCCTACCTCCTGGTCTTCCAGTGGGGGAGCCCCACAGCCATGACAAAACAAAATTAAGGGAGTTTGGAGTGAGTCCATGCTAGAAAAACTTCTGAACAGTGTTCACATTTTTAGCAGGGATTTGAGGCAGGTGTCAAGAGCCTAACGCTGAAAATTAAAACATCCAGGGGGTAGTGGAAAGAACGCAGGCTCTGAACCTAAAGATCTGGGCTCAAATTCTGGTTCTTCAATTCACTGGCTGTGTGATCTTGGGCAACTGACTCAACCATTCTGAGTCCCGGTTTCCTTATTTGTGACATGGGACTATAATGCCACCTCCAAGGCTATCCTGAATCAAAACTGTGTTTGAGCCTTGATTGCCTGGTACCATCTCAGTTCCCCCTTCTTTAGCTTTTAAACAACAACATAAAACCCCCAGGCCCAAAGCATCCTGGGGTTTATGCAGCCTATCTCACAATTGCCTTGGAGGTGAGACACAGAAACTCCTCTGTGGATGCAAATGTGTCAAACTTTATCCAGGAAGGAATTTGGCTTGTCAGAGTGGATACTGCGGGGGCTGAACAGCCAGGCCTGGCTACCTTGGGAGCCTGTGCTCAAAGCAGCAAACAACAGCCAGATAATCCTGGCATTTTAAACAAATATGTGCCAAATGTGGGTAACGAAGAATAAATCATTAGAACACTATATGATGGTGAAAATGGCCATCACTTGGGGAAAGACTACTCCAAGAAAGTAGAGGCAAGAAAAGGGTGCACCCTAGATTCTTAGTGACATCATTCAAGTGACTGGATCTAGCTGTACTTGAAGTCAGATCCATTTCTGACTTTTTTTCAAATCCAGAAACTAATGAACTATCTTTTGTGTATAGCCCAGTCTCTTTGTGCTTCTATTGTTTGGAGCAGAAAGACAAATACACACTGGCCTAACTATGAAATCTTTTACTGTCTATTTGTGCCCACCTCACCGGAAGTAACTTTTCCTTGTCTTTACAGTGGGCATAATCACAAACTCCCCAGGCATTGAGCCTGCCCCACGTAAGGTGCATAAATAAAGCTGGGTTGAAAATAAATATGAAATTTCATGAAATAGAAAATGACCAGGTTGTTACCTAGGAAAATACCCTTACCAGGGATTTATCCATTCCAAAAAATGTTGTTGAGTGTTAAGCATAATGCAGGCCAGTGACTCTTAAGTTTGTGCATTAGAATTCTCTTGGTGCTTTAAAAATATACTACTGATGTCTGGGTCCACCGAGGGATTAGGATTCAATGGACCTGTGGGTTTTTAAAGCTCCTCAGGTGATTCTAATGTGTAGTCAGTTGGACAACCAGGGTGCAGATGCTGGGGCCATAGTGTGAATGACACAGACATGGTCCTTCCCTGAAGAAGCAGGTCAATAATCAAGACAGACAAGTGTCAGAGCAAAGGTCAGTGGTCTCAGGAAGGTAACACGGGCACTTGTGTTATCTGGGGGGCTGGAGAAAACATCCTGGGGAAAGTGATATTTAAGCTGACATCTGAAGTGCGAGTATAAGGAAGCAAGGCAGAAAGGAGGGGCAGGGCAGGAAAGAACATTGCAAGCAGAGGGGAGAGCAGAAGAAAAGTTTCCAAGACAAGAAACTACAGAGAGCTTTCAAGGAACTAAAAGATGTCCCTTAAGTCTCCCTTGAAAGGAGGGAAGCAGCAGTGCCAGATTTATGAAGCCACTGGAATTGGGGATTTATTTGTTACTACAGCTTTACGCTAACCTTACTGACCAATGAAAGTGATTATAGTAGAAAGATAGAGGGCAGAGCCCAGCCTGGATTCAGCTGAGGGGGGTGGCTGATTGCGAGGTCTTGGAGGTTGTAAAAGTGTCAGTGATGCTGTCTGGGAAAAGAAGGGCTGGGGGGTTGGCTGAAGGGGGCGATAGTTTTAAGGAGGGGACTCATTTAAACCTAAATGCTGACAGAAAGGAGTCAGGAGAGAAGGAGAGGACAGAAACAGGAAAAGTGGAAAAAAAAATAAAGCTAAGCAAGCCTCCTGAATGGAGGGGAGAGGTGGAAGCTTGGAATTCAAGGCATGGGGTAGAGGAGGGCCTGGCCTTAACAGAGCAAGAGCTTCAGGGAGCTGCACACGGTGTACTCTGGCCCGGCACAGAATATGCTGAATTAGCACTGAGGCTCCAGGGGCCACACGCACACAGATCTGGGTCTGCTGAGCAAAGCACCTTGACCCCTGGGGGTCTGGACTCTTACCTCCTTCATAAAGGGCGTAATACAAACTGAGTCCCCAAATCCCAATTACGCCAGCTCCCAGCACACAACATTTAAGGACCATTTGTCCAAAACAGAAAAAAATTAAAATTGTCCAATCATACTGGCTCTATTTCCAGCATCCCAAGGGAGAGCTCAGGGGTGGCCTGGCACCCCTCCCCCAGGTTTTCACATAGCAAGTTTTCAAATCTATGAGAAAAGTTGCAGCAGTAATATAATCAAACCTACATATCCTCCTCCTAGATTTACCGATTGTTAATATTTGTTCTCCTCGTCACTCTCTGTACATTTATAATTATGTAATGTATACAATTTAATTTAAAATGAGATTTCATAAAAAATCCAGGAAGGCATAAAGAAGCAGGACTTTCCTATAATCCTACCCCTGGAGACGTCACCACTGTATTTCCTTTTTGGTATTTTTTTCTGTGCATTTTTAAACATAGTCCAGACTATATTGAATCTACAATATAGTCTGTTCCGTGCTCTTTACTTGGAAATGTTTTCTCAAATCACCGAAAATTCCACAGAATCATTTTCTAATCACTACAACCATTCCAATAACCATTTCCCAGAGATTGGGCTGCAGAGACTTCCTATTATAAACAACACTTGGATGGACATCCTTTTGATGTTTCTGATTATTTCCTCAGGGCAGAATTCTACAAGTGAAATCCTAGGTCAAAGGGCAGCAACATTTTCAAGCATCAACATACATTCTGCCAAACTACTTCCTGGGAATTTGCCCAAATGGGGGAGGGAGCCTGAGGTCAGGACCTGGGGACTCTGGAGGGGAGATCCCTTCACAAACCTGGCTTACAGTGGAAACCCAGGAGAGGGAGCAAGGAGACCCCACCCTGCAGGGCCCCCGTCTGCACCCCTCTCCCCTCCCTGCCCCCCCCACTGCATGAGTCAACAAGTGCACACACATGTAGTCACGTCCAACACAGGAGACAAGGGGAAGGGAGAGGAAGAGGCAGGGAACGGGGCTGAAGCCAAAACTAAATCTGATCACTGCTCATTGATGGTCTATGGCCTCCTGCTCCCAGATTCAGGCTAAGGAGATGCAGGAGGGAAGGAAGAGCATCGCCCCAGAGCTGCCCACCCATTACCTAAGAAAGCAGCGGATCATCTGCCGGGGCTGCTCTGCCGGGACCGGTGGACAAAGCCTGGCCTCAGCTTTGGAGATGAAAGGCCCGTTCCCTGCCCTGCAGGCGGTGCTGTCACTTCATGGAGGTGGTTTTCATAAGCAACTCCTGGTTGATACCCTGATTCCCAGCAGGTGGGCTGAGTGGGGCCTGCAGGGGGTGATGGGTGCACCCAGGTGTACTTGGGTGATAGAATGGACACTAGGGGCCCCCGGGCCCCCAGGGGCAGCACGGTGGGGAGCAGCCATGACATCACAGTCACCTCAGGAGAAAAGCTGGGTTTGTGAAGTCATGGAGTTCCGGGGTCTTGCTCCCCTGGCTCTGCTGGATTTTGGTCTCTTTTTACCTTCAAAGAGGAGGTGATGGGTGAGCAGAAATGGAGTGGCAGCGTGGAGGAGGCTGGGACGCATGCCCATCGCTCTCCAATCCTGGCCCCCGACTCTGTGGCCTCTGCAGACTACCAGGAGCTGAGCAGGGAGGCCCTGGAGCCACAAGTGACTTACACCCCCAGGGGCGCTGCCTGCATGAGACTCTGTAGGCGGGGCGGTGTCCTGGCCTGGGGAGCTGCTTTGTCGCTTTCCCCAGGGATCTGCCAGGGCCTGTCTCCCCCAGGTGAAGCAAAACTACGGTTGGATTCCAAGGGAGACGGGCTTGGTGAAGGGCTTGTGACATCCAGAGAATGTACTCAAGGATCTTTTATTTTTAAATCCAAACACTCAGCTAGCACTTGCTACATTGTAAGGCTTTGTCCTAAGCATTATACAAAATTAGTTTCATTCTCCCCACCACCCTGTTAAGCAGGTATTAGTGTTATTCCAATTTCACAGATAACTTGTCCCACAGAGACACCACGGTATTTCCACCCAGGTCAGGACAAACCTGGGATTTGAACACAGTTCCCTGGCTCCAGGGTGTTGTCCTGAAACCTCATGGCCACATCAGTGAAGCTCTAGGTCAAACTGTCTCAAGGCAGATAACCCTCCTGGAGGTAAGAGATGAGTTCTTCTCCCCACACTGGTTTGTATTCTTCAAGAAGGGAGCCATTACTAAAACATTACAGTGGGCTGGTCAAGGTGGGTCAAGGTCCCTTGCAAGGGTGAAACTGGCTGAGCCAATGCACAACTGTAGTCTTACCGTCTGCTTCAGGGGTGAGAAAAGACTTCAATGAGAAAGACTGGTCACCTCTTTCAGGAGGAACCCAGAACCACAAGGAGCCCCAAGGGCTGGCTGGCCTACAGGTAAACCCAGGATGGCCACGGAAGGGTCACTGTTTCCTAGTTGTTCTGGGGAGCCATCCTAGCCTGGCCTGAGTTCCCGGTGGGATCCAGTCCCAACAGCCTCACCTTTGAACTGGGTTCTTATTCCATTTTCAGCAAAAACCCCTAAGTCAGCATAGAAGACAACTAATGGTGGAGGAAGGCTTCAGGTAAAGTCTGCTCTAGGCATCCTTTCTTTTAAGAGAAACTTTATGTCAAGATCCCTCAACGTAGTAACATAAACCTTCACTATATGTGTACAAACACTGTGTGTGTGTGTGTGTGTTTCCCTAGCTAGACTCTTGAGTTTATCAAGGACAGGACTGAGTGGTTCCCAAGTAGCTGGGTGCCCAGCACAGAGCAGGCATTCAATTGGACATGCTCAACGTTTTTGGACTTTAAGGCATTATTTGTTTGGACACTTTGGGAATTGTGATAAAAATGTCCCTAGCTAGAACATGGCAACCTTCTTAAGAGCAAAACATATGGCCTTGGGAATGCGTCACAGAGTTGGCCACTAGACAGAGTCAGAGAGGGGACTTGATCAGTCTGAAATATATATTGAGGGTCACGGGCTCAACTGAAATACCCCAAAGACACACCATACCCCCTCCCCCAGGGCCTCAAAACCCCCACTTCAGGAAGTTCTTCCTGCTGTCTAGCTTCAATTGCTCCAGATGGGGCTTAAACTGGACAAACATCCCAGAAACATATTACAGAGCTTTGAAGCTTCTAAATTAGTCACCTACACTTGAAAACAGGGATATTTAACTGAAATACAGTATCTGATTTCTCTTGAAAGGCTGGGATCATCTAGTCACACTGGGCCTGCACTCCCACTGGGTCTCCTGGGTGGGCATCTGGTGCTCTTTTGGGCTCTTTGTGCATAGTCCCTGGGGCTAGGCAGTGAGGTGTTGTCACCCATTTACTAAGCAATCCCCCAGTTTTCCCTCCAGACGGGGTGACCCCTCCTCCAGGGCATGCTGGCCTGACAGGCTGAGGCCAGGAAGGGCCCGTTCCACGCCCCCAGCCACAGGCGCAAGGAGAATGCTAAGCAGCCACCACGCTCCTGCTGGTTGTCTAGGACACGTCCCAAAATGGCTGCCAGGACTTCGGATCTCGGTTTGGAGATTTTTTTCTGCAAGGGATGTTGTCGGCTGCCCATTCCAGAAGAGAAAATTTCCCACGGCCTGCTTTGCGCTGCCTCTCAGCGAGTGAGAAGTGACCCTAATTTATGTGCAGAACCAAACAGAGAAGCACATAAACGTCCTTCCCAGGTCTTTCATTATAAATCCTACTACAAAGACCACTGAAGGGGCAGCACGCTAAACTTTCATTTACCAGCCTGGAAGGGGAGGAAGGGGTGAAAGTCTCTGCCATCAGATTTCTCTGTCATTCCTTATAGACCGTAATGGCTGTGTAACAGTTGTACAGAGATGCATACATTTACCACCTGCTGGCCTCTTCGCTGTTCATTAGGAAGCTGGTTGTTATTAAGTACCCAGGCGTGCCAGGTGCTAAACAGCTGACGCTGGGCAGCTCAGGAGAGTCAGCTGTTAATAGGACGGCTGCAGCTGGATTCTGCAGTGTCGCCCCAATGCCTCAGGATCTGTGGGCTAGGGGGTGACTGGGGAGTTGTGTCTGTGGGATTCCAGGCACTGGAAGCATTTGGAGGTGACGGGGTCAGTGTGGGCACTCCATCCTTGCCAAGGCGCCCCTGGAGGGTGGGAGGACCAGGAGGCAGAGCTGAACCACCAAGTGGACATGGCATTGGAGTGGCCACAGCTTGGGGACAGGAGGCCCTTTGAGGGAATACTGCCCAGACTAGAACATGCTCGAGGCCGGGGGGCTGCCGTGCTGCCAAGTGTGACCCCTAGGAGCTGAAGGATTAAGTGAAGGTCATCCTGCCGCTCTGGGCCTCAGTTTCTCCAGGTAGAATAAAAGGGAGGGGCGAGCATGCTCTCCAGTCTCCATGGGACCAGGAACACAAGTTGGCCCTTACCATTACCATCATCACCGCCAACTCCAGCCAGGCAGCTGGCCCACAGGTTCAAGTGCCAGGCAGGTGACAGGTCTGCAGAGGGCTTGGGGAAAAGCTAACTTCATCCCCCAAATAAAACCCCAAAAGGAACCTGAGGCCCCTGTGCTGTACCACCCAGTGTATTGCAGGCGCAGGCAGAGTCCAGGAAGAACTTTCCCCAAACCTGTGTTCTCTGCCTGCAGCTCTTTTGGAAGGTTCCCTTGTATAAGGAAGCCAGATGCCCAGGCAAGCCCACAAAGATCTTGTCAAGAGCGTGTGTCTGAGTCAGACCTTTGCCCAGGTCCACACTTAGCCCCTTAAACCTGTCTGAGCCATGGCCCCATCTGCAACAGGCTTTGATGACAAGGCCCCTGTACCCAGGGCACAGAAGTGACCAGTGTGTCCTGGGTTGTCCCAAGGGGGACTGAGGAGCTACCTGCCATGGGGTGTCCCTGAGCTGCTAATTCAGCTCTCTGCTTTGCTCATGCCAGCGCCCTGCTTTATCACAGTCCTGAGAGGTGCTGTTATTCCATTTTTCAGCTGAGGAGCCAAACTCAGAGAGCTCAAGCTACTTACCCGAGCTGACACGGCGAGGAAGGGGCAGCTGTGAGTCAACTCAGCCGGCCCTCCTCCAGAGGCTGGGCTCTTCCCCCCACATTTCACCCACTCCCAGGAAGGCGGGAAGGTGTGGGCAAAGTGCATCTCAAGTCTGTTTCTTTGGTAAGTCACGATAATGATAAAATGATCCTTGCGGGAGACCCAGTGGCTAAGAATAGGCCCGGCAGGTACAGGGGAAGGGCCATTGCGGAGCCCCTTAGCAGCCTTTGTGCTAATAGTGGGATGGGCTGACTTCAGAAAGCAAAGGAAGGGGCCTCAGGAGACAGTAGGGAGGAAATGGTTGAAGTGGGCAGAACAACGATGGACGCCAGGCCAGGCCACTCCAGGCTCTCCTGGGCCCCACGGGAGGGCTGGGCGGGCTGGGCAGGCTCAGTTTCTGCCATTCTTTCCCGCACGCGCTTCTGTGACTGGCAACTGCTTCATCTCCGTGGGCAAGGAGAACCTCATTATCCTAATTGACGCTTCCCAGGAATAAATGTCGCTTCTATTATTCAGGCAGACTGAGGGAAGAGCGAATGGTGGCTGGTTGCTCAGCGAGGGGAAGGCTGTTCCTCTAGGGACACCCCGGCCCCCCATCACAGACACTCTCTAGGAAAATTAGTGCTGGTTTTAGGGCAGGACGTAAGCCCCTCCCTTCAGAAACAGCCAAGAAGGTCCAGCCTGGGTGCTTTAGTGAAAGGGAACTTACCTTGACTCGAGGTCATTCTTTGAGGGATTTTAGTTTTGCTTTTTGTTTTATTTTTCTCTGGGAGGACAAGTCCTAGCATTAGCCAACTTGCCCGGGGGAACTGCCTGTCTCTCAATGGGTCTGGATCCTCCGAGGCCAGCACACGTTTGCAAAGCAAAAACCATTTATCGAAACCAGTGAAGAAAGCGGTCCCTGGGAGACCTCAGCAGAGGTTTCCATGCTACGGAAGAAAGTGGGAATGTTCTGGAAAACTCTTGCAAATGGATGCACCCATAAACCAGGCCATGTGTTCCAGTGACTGGCCTCCATCACCTGATAGGTTTTACTTTCCATTTTTGGGGGGTCTCAGATATTGTTGCCTCCTGGCCAGGCCTCCACCACGGGTTGGTCCCACTGACCAGGTGGTTCTGGGGCCCCCTCCTGGTGCCCCAGCCATTGGAGGGAGGGGATGTGTGGCCCATGAGGGTTCTACAAGGGGTCTCTGTGTGTGACTCTGGGGAGGTCACTTTACCTCTCTGGGCTGTCACCCCATTTTTTCAAGTGGCTCTGGTATCCATTAAAATGTCCCTACCTCTTGTGCTGGCACCTCTGGTTTTTCTCAGCATAACCTCAGCAAGTAGGGAGGTGTCGGGAGAGGGGGAGAGGCAGAAGGTGGTGATTCATCCCAAGGATGTCACACATTTGGGGGCTGCTCCCAACACTTCCATCTTTCTCTTCTGGCCACTCTCTTCCCTCCCAACCCTATCAGATGGTTAATGAGGCCACCACTGGCCGCCACAGGGAAGTCTGGTGACTGTCAGCGAGACAGAGGAGGAGCTTGGGCAGGCAGCTGCTGGGGGTTCTCCCACCTCTAGGTCCTGTGATTTCAGGGTCCTAGAGGACAAGCAGAGCTACCCTGTGCTGAAGGGCAGTAGAGATGCTTGGGCCTGGGGTCATGCTACATTCTGACTCTGGCTGTGTCCCTCAGTCCTCTGGAGAGTCCTTGGGGCACGGGCAACCGAAATGTAAGCGCTGCCCTCGGAGGACCGGTGAGGACATCTCACCTGTCTGTGTGGAAAGAGAAGACTAGAAATGTCCTGCTGCTTCTCTGGGCATGGGGAGCACCCCCAATGAGCAGGGTCCAGGGTGCTGCAGCCTTCAAGGAATGTGGGGAGGGGCTGAACAGGAGGGTGGGGATTCTGAAAGAATTCTGTGGACCCTGCCCCACAGAAGTTACTCCACACAGGCCCTGGCCTCAAGGCAGGCTCAGGCAGACAGGCTCTCGCCCTCACTCCACCTCTGAGGTTCTGGAATGGCAGCTTCCATCCAAACAGGAAGTGCCCCCAAGCCTGCCGAGGCAGGGAGGATGAAATGAGGTCATTTGTATGAAAGCACTAAGAGAAAAAATAGCAGCAGTTGGTTTCGATAGAAGAGGACTGGGCAGTCAGATCCTGCAGTGACGCATCACCCAGCTTGGCCCTGGGAACTTGTCCATGGGATCTCACTGGGAATGCAGGTTACCCTGGGGACCAGGTGGCCCTGGGGTTGGTCTGTCATAAGCCATGGTAAGGATTAGCCACTTAAATAGCACCTGCTCCCCCTTGTTTCTCTCTCTGTCTCCTCTACTTCCAAGGGAGTGTTCTCTGTTCTCAGTTACACACACACACACACACACACACACACACACACACACACACACAAATGTTCCTGCTAAGTTCTTTTCCTAGAGCTCATCTGGAAGGTTCCTGTCTAGGGCAGGGAAGTGCCCATCTGTAAAATGAGAGGGTGAGGCCAGAGCCTCCCCATCAGGGTGTCACCCATGCCAGCACCACCGGGGGCCTTTTAAAGAACACTTTTTCCAGGTATTTTATTCCTTTTGAAGTGATTGGGGATCTGAGAATATATATAAATGAACTTTAAAAAAAAGGTAATATATACACATGGGAAATTAAATAATTAAAAATAGTAACGAGAGTGAAATGGGGTCTCCATTGTGAACCCACATCCTCTGCCCCTTCTGCCGCAAGGCTACTTACTGTCTTTCCTCCCAGAGAGAGGCTTGTGTGGACTCATACAGTGCACCCTTCCTCCTGCACCTGAGGGACCCAAAGCCCCTCAGCACTCAACATGGGGTGCCAGCCTGGTATGGACCCACGACATCTCCAGGGACCACCCCTGAACCAGCCCCTGCGATTATTTCCTAACAGATGACCCCCCAGGGGCTCCCCACCCCCATGTCTTGTGCACATAGAAAGGGTAGATTCCCAGAAGCACATGCATGTGATGGGTGGTGGGGTGTGGGAGGCACCTGTGGGGGCGCACCCCGCCCCTCACAGCACACCTGGCCACTTCCCGTTACCGCCCTCTGGATCTTTGCCATGGGGGGCCCAGCGTCCTCTCACTGTGCCTTTATCCACAGCCCTTTGATTGTGGGCCAGGTCGAACATCTTTGTATGTTCAGTCTGCCCCCCGCCCCCGCCCTTTTCCTTTGTTCCTGAAAACTACACGTTTTTTTTCTTATCCCAGGTGGGTATTCTGAGAACACACTGACTGTTCTGGCCCCTCAAAGCTGGAGCACTGGGGATTCTGTGAGCATCAGTAAACATCTGAGGGAGGGTCCCGGGACCGTCTGGCAGTGCAAGCCCACCGGCCGCCTGTGCCTGGCCACGCCTTGCTCCCTCTGGGTGGGACAACGGGCCCTGTTTGTCCTTAACACTTGCACCTTGTCCCACTCCCTGCAGCGTGATGTGACAGGAAGTGTTGGGGACATCTTGCAGCCACTGCCACCAAAGACTCCTCCTGGGGATCCAGAGCTGGGAAGCTGCTACACCCCCTCCCCGCCTCCATCTGTCTCATTCAGCACAAAGAAAGGGTGCACGGTTCCCAGGGGCGGCTCAGCTATCGGCAGTGCACCCAAGGATCATCGGGTAATGGCGAGATTTCACGTGAGTTCTCTGAAACGGTCTGTAACTCTGCCTAGATGTACTGGATTAATGGCTAACTCCTCTACCCTTGCCCAGAGCTTCTGTTTTATAGGAAGTGCTCAAATGACTGTTGAAAGAATAAATCATTAACACCTGTCCAATGGCCCCCCTCCTTTATCCAGAGAATAGTTAGGTCAAGTTCAAGTTGGTTCAGTTGAACTGTGCTTTTAAAGACTGGAAGCATGAGGAAGTCCACTTCCTCACAACCTGAACCAGTTTTCTTGCAAATTTCAAAAGCCTCTTTCTTTGGCCCTGGGAAGTAGATTTGCCAGACGAAAAATACAGGCTGTGCAGTAAAATCAGAATTTTGGATAAATAACAGATAATGTTGTGAGTAAAAGTATATGTCAAAGATGGCGTGAGACATACTTACTGTATCAGTTTCCTGTGGCTGCTGGCTCAAGTTCAAACTCAGTGTGATGGATGGAGCCCCCTTTCAGGGTTGGCTGGGCCAGGCTGCCTCTGGAAGCTCTGGGGGAAAATCCTTTGCTTGTCTCTTCCAGCAGCTGTGGTATCTGCTTTCCTCCAGCCTCTGCCACCTCTGACATGGCCTTCTCACCCACTGAATGAATTCTCCTTACATTTAGTAATGTTTTACCTTTTGTTATGGACAATAATAATTTAAATGGCCACAGATTTTGCTGATAAGGCCCCTGCACCCAGGGGCACAGCATGTCCTGGGTTGACCCAAGAGGGACTGAGGAGCTGCCTGCCACGGGGTGTTCCTGAGCTGCTAACTCAGCCTCCAGGGCTGTGGGCATAGGCACCTAATCTATGGGAGCTAAGCAAGTCTGTGGTGCTGAGACCCTTAAGGGGGTCCCCTGTTTCAGTTGGGGATGTTTTAAAGAATTTTCTTGAATAACTCCTCACCCAGAATATAACTGATAGGCTGATTGATCCTGTTCTCTCCTCTGCTCCAAGAAAACCCAACAAAACAGAAACTAGGGTGGCATCTCACATATGGTATGTTGGCTTTGTAGCTGAAAATTAAAAAAAAAAAGAGTTGGGGAGAAGGTGGGAGGCGAGAACAGAACTGAGAAGAGCCTCTTGTCTTAGTGAGATGGAAGGGTGGCTGCGGAAAATGTGTTCCACACCATAAAAGTGTCCAGCGAGGTCCCGTAGTCCTGAGTCATGTGGTAGCACAACCCCAGCCACATCTGGGGGAGCCCCTCCCACTCTGTGGCTGTCACTCATCTTTTTTCTGGTCCCAGAGGGTGAGCCACTTTGGGGCAGGCTGGGGGAAATAAAGTGACCTGTCAGGGAAGGAGGACCTAGCTGTCCCCTCAGAGGGCTGGGTGACCCAGGCTCAGCTCTGTCCCCTCCCCTCCCACTGTGACGCTTGCCCCCAAGGCAGGCGCTTGCTTTGACCTGCCTGGCCCAGGAACACTGCCCACTTTGAGTTAAATTTCCCCCTGTCCACACTGCCTGGGATTCTGAAGGTCCTCGCCCCGGAGGCTACTCCCAGGCTCCCCTCGGCACATTCTCGCGCCTTCGGTCACAAGTATCCTCGTGGAAGTGTGGCGGGTGTGAACATTTTTTTGTGCTTTGCATGAGCTAGAAGAAAAATGAGCTTCTCTACTTGATAAGTGGGGACCTGCCCACGACACTAAATTTGGTTCTGCTGTCACCAGCAGCGTGCAGCGGCAGCCCAGTTTAGAGACTGGCTTTTGGTTTAAAATACTTTCTCCAGGAAGGCTCATGTTACCTCTGACCCATTCACAGAGGCTGGAGGACACAGCTCCTCCGGTCACTAGCACTACAGAGCGTCCCTGGGTGTGGGAAGTGGAGCTGAAGGCGAGGCACTGAGGGTGGGAGGCAGAGGCACAAAAATGGGGAGAAGCAAGATCTGGCTCCCTCCCCAGCTGGGGAATCTCAGCCTCAGTGAATCCCTGCCCGCTCAGGGAGGAAGGGTTAACTTAGGCAATGCTTTTTAATAAAACAAAGGCAAACTGCTACTTCTATTATTACTAACATCTTCATAAAGGAAAACTAATTAGGACCAGTAGGGAGGATGCTGGATTCAAGTAGGGCAAAGTAACAATTATAAAATGTTTGAAAGGACCTGTCATCTCTGAATTTGTCAAGTCTCCAGAGCGACAGAACTGCGTACTAGTAGGTGGAGAACTTTTTATTTAAACAGGTAAAGTTCCTCTGACATCAGCCTGTTTGATTTATGAGCATCCAGCTGCATAAATCAAGAGTGATTATTTTGAGCTGCGTATGTGCCCATTTCTGGGAACCTGGCGAGACACCCAGGGGAGCGGGCGAGCCACATAAGACATGAGCCTTGCCCTCCGGGGCCGCCCAGCCTGTGGGAGATGGAACCTGCTCGCACAGCAAGGCAAGAGGGAAAACAATTAAGCATTAACCACTGGGACACTGATGTCTGGTGAGAGATGAACTGTGCAGAGGCCTGTTGACTGCAGAACCTGGGGCCGCTTTAGAGAGGAGAGACCTGGGGGAAGTTCAGGGTGACAAACGGGCAGGGGGAGGGTTCGAGGGGCGAGCCAGAGGCAGAACATGAAGTCTTTCTGAGCAGAGAGAGGCTGGTCAGCAGTAGGACTGGACCAGTTGGACTGGACAGGGAGCCCCAGCTGGGGCCTGGGGACCTGGGCAGGCAGTGAGAGGTGGGCTTGGACTCCATCTGGACTCCTGCTTGGGCAGGGACAAGCAGATGACAGGCTGCCCCTGGAAGAATCTGGCAAAGATCTGCAAAATTGGATGTGAAATTAGGGACTGAGATTGGGGATGGTTCACTCTTGTTTCCCTAACGATTTGAGGACGCGGTGCTAAGGTCTAGTGTCCTTGGCACTGGAGAGGATGAGACTGGCAAGGAGGGGGCAGATCTGGGAGACGTCTGGGAGGAAGAAACTGATGGCTAAGTCTGTTCTAATCTGGGGGTAAAGAGAAGAGTTTAAAGCCCTAAGGTTACAACGTGGGGACTGGACAATGGCAGGTTTCAGTGGCCAAGGTGGAGGGACTGGGGTGTAATGAGGATGGCTCTGGGGGGAGCAGGGTAACCAATCGATGATGTGGGGTCACTACACTGCAGAGCAGTCTGGCTGCCACCATGCCCACACAGGAGAAATCCTCCACTCACCGGGCAATGACCAGAGATCGCAGGCCCAATTCCAGCGCAATTCAAATTCCAAGTGTAAGCGGTTCAATTACTGAGTCTTCCTCATGCCTCCCGCCACCAAACAGCCATCAGAATATTATAGCAGCAAAGTTACCTCCAGCTTTTAATCACACTTGCCTCCATCAATTCCATCACTGATTGGCAGAGAGAGCTACCCTGGGCAGAGTTAGAATATGAGATTCTGTTTCAAGTCCCTCTCTGAGTAGGAGGAAACTGAACCCCCCCTTCACCCCCCCCCAGCAGAACAGCTCCCGGAAATTCCATCCAAAGGTCAAGATGGGAGCCCAGGAAGTTCCAGCCCCACTGCGAAGCCAGCACTGGAAGGGGCAGGATGGCACTTGGGGTTATTCTAGGGGTACCCCACCCACTGTCCCGCACTTGGCTTTGGGCTCCCTTCTCTGCAAAGAAGGGGACCATAGGAACAGCATAGGCCAGACTGTGGCTGCCTGCCCTTCCATTCCAGGCCCAGTCTGGCCATCCCCGTGTGGCTGGTTCAGGGGATACAGTGTGTGTGTGTGTGTGTGGGGGGGGTGGGAACGCATTGTAGCCGTGGGGCACACAGTGTGTCAGCTGTACTGCTTCAGGCATCAGGCTTTGCTCAGCCCACGAGAGACTTCCATCAGACTCCCAACTGAGGTTCCTGGGAGGATCCCCCCTCCCTGCAGCCCATGTCTACTGAGCAGCTCAAAGGAACTCACATAGATTGTTTTTATTTCAGTTCTATGATGACCCTGTGAGAAGAGAGACCACATGATGTTCCCTTCCAAGGTGAGGGAGTGCATAATCCCCACTTACAGATGGAAAAATGGAAGGATAGGAAATCTTCACCTTTGCTACACATCACGTAATCAGGAAATAGAAGGTTGCATTTCAATTTAGGCCTTGGCAAGCCCTAGCAGGGGGTGATAACAGACCCACAAAATGAGGGGATAGCTAACTTCCGGGATGCAGTCTTGCTGGAAAATACATAAGATCTTTTCATAGATTTGTTTTAGTTGGCCCTGATGGTTAACTTGTTACATGAACCCTCCCACTTAAATACATTTTTTTCCCTGCATTTCCCATCAGACATCAAATATTGGTTGTAAATTATTTTTAGTGACATTAAAAGGGATTTATTTCAATTTTTTCAATCGGTATTAACACTCCACAGGGAGCAGAGCACAGCCATCAGTCACTGCTAAGAAGGAAGGGACTTCTGACTAGAGCAGGAAGGCCTGGACCCAGTGGGGAGAAGCCAGGGCGTGTTATCCTGGGATTAGCCCTGGGGAGAAGAGCAAACCGGTTTATAAAAGGCTCAGGTGAGTTTGAATGATCGCTCCATTATTCAAGCAGATTTAGGGATGTTCTGGGAAATCCTTGGTCTCTAAGCTGCTTGCAGAGACAGCAGAGGCAGAAGCGGAACTGCCCGCCATGGGGTGGGGTCTGAGGAACATTTCCACTCTCAGGGCAAAGACAAGATTAATGTGGGTGGCACCGGGCTGGCGAGTCTTCCAAACAGCTCTCCCGGTGGTTCTTGGCAATGGGCAGCTTTGAAAGGCACAGGTCGTATGAATCTACACCATGGTTCTTACCAGTGCAGGGGAGCTGGCTGCAGACAGCTGTTGTATTAGTGTATATGATCTTTGTCGTATACACCTATATGTTGATTAAGTTCTGGTACATTATCAATACCAGAGCTGAAATAGCTATTGAGGTTTCAACAAACCCAATATAAAAAATCCAGACATAAATAAGGTTGTGAATATTCACATTTAATATGCACATGTATATACACACACACACACACACACACAGCCAGACACACACAGCCAGACAACCAGATTCTTTGAATTGTAAACTTCCCTTGGGCATTTAAGCATTTGGCTTTAGATTATTAATCATCAATAAGTCTTGGGGGGGGGTAGGCCATAGGAGGAGGGGGTGAGGTAAGACAATCGTTTAGTGTCACTGACCAATTAAGGTTAGAAATAAGCACCTTTGAAATGACCTATAAATCAATGGCAGCCCTGGACTTGATCCAGGACAACTCTGTCCACAGATAATTTAGGACACTGGCTCGACACGGGAGAAGGGCTGTCCTTTACCCGGGGGACGGCACAGCTCCAGGGTTCCACGGACTGGCCTCCCCAGCACTTCCTTCCTGGCATTCTGTGTGGGCTGTAGAGCACTTGACCGACAATTATGGACCCGGGGGTCTTCTAATGCCCCTGTGTCTGGGGAGGGAGACACAAGGATGAAAGTGCATCCCTGGACTTGGGTAGGACAACTGCAGACCAGGCCCCAAGACCTCATCCAGCCTTTCTGGGAAAATACAAAACTGGGCCGCAGGCTGGAAGGAGAACAAGAGATAATTTATGTTCCTGTTCTCTTTGATGCCTGGTTTAGCAGTGGGGTGGACAGGACCAGAGGGAGGGTCTTATGTGCAACATCACTATCAATGGCTTCAGATTTTATTCTAATCTGCTGATTTAACATGGTCTTTTTATTTTTTTTAAGATTTATTTATTTATTTATACAAGCACTGGGTACAGTGAGAAGCGCGGGAGGGTGAGAGAATTCACCAGAGCCAGAGCGGGGAGCAGAGCAGGCAGAAGGACCGAAGTACACTGCTGAGGGGAGCAGCGGGCGGCGAGAGAGGTCTGCGCACCATGTGGGACCCTCCGCCAGTGGCCGGGGAGCAGCCGGGGATCGCACCAGCGCTGCAGAGGCTGTGGGCAGCTTCACAACCCAGCGCTCAACCGCTGTGCCACCGGGGAGGCCCTAACATGGTCTTTTAATTGTTGGACCTTGATCTAGAACTCCTTCACTAAGGAAGTTAATCTAGTAAAGGGAATTTTAATTTCTTTTAAGTCTTATAGGGAGAATTTCACAAAGCCCCCTACAGATGGGATTCTATGTGAGTGAATTCAAAGTGTTGTATTAGTCCTGGAAGGCAGGCAGAGGCGGGGCGGGGCGGCCATGCCCCCCATTTATTTAGTTATTTATTCAAATTTTATTTATTCATTTTTTAATATATTTTTTACATCATTCTTCTTTTTTTTTACAATGTATAGTCATCTCAGCTACAGTGCCCGTGAACGTCCCAGCACCAAGTCGCCCATGTACCATCACCATAGTCTGTTGTGCTCTCCCCACCCATTTTGATCCTACTCCCCTCTCCGCTCCTGCAGAATGTCTCTGGTTTATAGTTGCTTGTTGATTTTGATTTTCACTTTATTATAATAACTTTTTTTCCCTGATCCTTATTTGGATCCTCTACATTCCATGCCTCCCATTTAATTCAAACACAAGTCTCCAGGGTAGGTCTCTTCTGACACTAGGGAAGAAGCAGAAATGAAAGACTGTCAACATTCAAGGCTGGGGTTCACGGGACCTGATGGCCATACCCAGGGCCCTTCCAATACAGCCGACCTTCTAGATCTATCTACACGATCATCATGTAATTCAGATAAGGTGCAAGCTGATGAAAGACCCGTGCTCAAAACAAGCTCAACTCTTAAAATCAAGAATTGATTTTAAGAAAATCAAGTTGTGGGCCTCCCCGGTGGCGCAGCGGTTGAGCGCTGGGTTGCGAAGCTGCCTGCAACCTCTGCAGCCGGTTCAATCCCCGGCTGCTCCCCGGCCACCGGAGGAGGGTCCCACATGGCGCGCAGACCTCTCCTGCCGCCCGCTGCTCCCCTCAGCAGTGTCCTTCGGTCCTTCTGCCTGCTCTGCTCCCCGCTCTGGCTCTGGTGAATTCTCTCACCCTCCCGCGCTTCTGACTGTACCCAGTGCATGTATAAACCAAACAAACAAATAATAAATAAATAAATAAGACATGCCTCTAGAAAATTAAAAAAAAAAAAAGAAAATCAAGTTGAACGCTTGGTAAAGACTTCATAAAGGTGAGTAATACCTTATTGTCCAATGGAATATTAAAGACCATGGAAAAAATAATAACTCTCTAGGGATTCTGCATTCAGATACGCCACAGTGTAAGCCCTTGTTCCCAGGAACTAAAACCGGAAGTCCTAAGACAATGCATTTTGAGTGTGGCTTAGACAAAAAAGAAAAGGGATTCTAAACGGCTCATCCAAACATGAAGAAAAGGCCTGGACCCTACAGCAAAATGGAGGAATAAGTGTACACCTTTCTGGCTTAAGGTAAAGTAAAGTGTTTAAAATATATTATCACTTATGATGATTTTCTGATTTCATGACCCTTTAAAAATGGATGCACTATAACTCAGTCTTCAATTCATGGATAAGATTTCTTACACTGAACTTCTGCATTTAGATATGACTGTACTTATCAGATCCTTGAAGTCCCCTTGACTTGGAACGCAATGAGTTTGAACATTTTTCTACTTAACTCTCAAAAATGTCCACACACAGCCTGCTTGCCAGCTCCCAACACCAACACTCTGCTAAGCGACTTCATTTGTAAAATCTCTCCTCTGCTGTCTTCTGATACTTCCATTATTTCTCAATCTCACCAGCTCTGGCTTTTCATTCAAAGGATAAACTAATAAGATCTCGGAACCGGAAATGGACATGCTAAGCCAGATGCTAGGAGGGAGGGGGTTCAGCTGAGGCTGGGGTGGAGAGTACATGGGCTATTCCTGGCAGGAGTGGATTTCAGGAAGGAAGAGGACAGAAGCAGGGACAACAGATGACAAGTCGCTCAGCTTGCCTGTGGCAAGAGTTCTGTATGTACAATAAAACATGGGTGTGTGTGATTTTCGGGGGGGGGGGGTCCACTTCCACCCAAACAACAATGACTCATTCCAGAGGAGCTGGGCATCTGTCCACTTCTTGGTCCCAACTCAGTGTCACATGATCTGTTACGATAGATTCTGTCACCAGGGTCAGCAGGCCTTTTGCACATCCATCCAATAACAAGTGTGCATCAGAGACTGGACAGTCACTGTGCACAGGGCCCTGTACTAAGCACTGCATCACCCCTTTTAAAGCCCATTTGCAGCCCTGAGATAAGTACCGCTGCAAATTACAGACAACACAACTTAGATCCCACAGTGAGTGGGGGATCTGGAATTTGCACCCAAGTGGGCTGATCTGCGCCCACACCCTTAAATCATGAGACCAAATCTAAAACTTCTGTCTGCAGGACACTGGTCCGCTCTGGTGACCCGTCAAAGAAAAAGCAGCAGCCGCTCTCAATGCACTCAACAAGCTTCCTTGAACAGCTAAGGCACTAATGACACTCCCTGGGGATCAATGCTATAGTGTCCCTGAGAGGGGCGTGCACAGAGCCTGCCAAAATAGTGACAGCAAAAAAAAAAAAAAAAAAAAAAGAGGATTTACCCAGGAGTCATTCGAGCTTGTATTTTGTGGCAGCCCAGTCTAGCTGCACACCTACAGGAGGTTTCCTCATCAACGAACCAAAGCTCAAAACCACCCTGAGTCACCTAAAATTGCCTGCCATGCTCAAATGGAGACCAATTTGTGCAGGAAAGGAACCTGGCAGAGGTGGCAGGAGCATGGTGCCTGAGACAGGAAAAGAGTTCTGGGCAGCCACCCCTTTGGCATGGTAATAGAGGCGAGACAGGTGTGGCTGGGGTATGTCCCTGGGGAAGGTAGCGTCTCAGCATCTCAGCCTGGGGGAGTGCCAGTGAGTCTGGTGGACGAGGGGCCCTCTGCACCCCAGCATAATGGAATATTTACTGCACAGCCTGGGTCTCAGGAAGCTGGAGAAACTTCCAGGCCCATCTTTGCCAGGTGAGACCCACAGTTCTGGCAGGAGATCCCTTCAGCTAGTGCCAAAGTTTCCACCTCTGTGAGGGGCACCCGGAGGCCCTCCCTGTCCCTAAAACTTGAGTGATTTGACTCTAGCTACAGCTGACTTTATGATTCCTCAATCTTGATTTCCAGCTTTTTCTGAGCCAATCAGACCTGGCTGCTCCTTCCTTTAGAAGTCATAAAAGCCAGGATTTGGGAAGAGAGCTTTCAGGTGCCCAGACATTTTCCCTTTGTCTTATAAACAGAAGCACAGAGTAGAGTGAATCCTTTACTCCATGTGTCAAGGCCAGACAGGAAATTGCTCTAATTGCAGATGTTTGCAAAGGTTCATTTGTGAGTCAGTGGTTCTGGAATCAGAGTACTCCACTGGGACAGTGTTAGGAGATGGCACTTGGGTTCCCAGGCTCGCCCACGTCAAGCTGACAAGAGGAAGGGGGGGTGTTCCACGCCCTGCCCCTCCCTCACCGGCTGTGTGAGCTTTAGTGAGTTACTAAATCTTTCTGTACTTTAGTTCCCCCATAGGCAACACAGAGATGATAACAGCACCCTACATAAGGCGGTAGGAGGGTGTTGGGAGGTTAAATGAGATAATCTCTGGGGAATGTCTTGGAATGTCCTAGAAGACACTTAATGAATGTAAGCCGCCATTAAGGTAACAGTGTCAGGGGAACTGTTTCTACAGCAGGCTTCTCAACTCTGGCACTAGCAATATTTGGGGCAGAATCATTTTTTGAGGCGGGGGGGGGGTCCTGTGCCTCATACAATATGTAGGGCCATCCCTGGCCCCTATCCACTAGACAATGCTCTCTTCTGGTTGTGAAAAACTGTCTCTGGACAGCTCAGTTGTTCCAGGGGTTAAGAACCAGTCTGATAGGGAAACAGCTGGGTTCCAGCTGGAGGCTGGCTCCTGGCCCTGCCGCAGCCCTTCCCCATGCTTCAAACACCAGCCCGTCAGTGGAGGAAACACCTAGGGCATCAAGTTAGGGGTGGCCAGGCAGGTGGGCATTTCTGGGCAGGTGAAAGGGCTCAGGGGTCTCAGAGTAAAATAAGCCAGCTGGAAGGAGGGAGCAGGTGCAAGTGGGGTTTCCTGCCTCCATCCCTCTGTCTCCCCCTCTCCCCTGGCGTAAGGAACACCTGCCGCTCCAGAGGTGCCAGGACTAGTCAAGAAGAGAGAGGTGGGCTGTGGGGACTGGGCTGTGGGGCCATAGGCTGGGAGGGTTGCAGTGAGAAGGGGTGAGGTGCAGAAACAAGGGGGGTGTGGAGGTACACCAAACAACACAGGCAGTTTTCTGGGTGTCATTTGGACAGAGAGCAGGGGACAAACTAGATGGGCAATGTCCTCCAACCATGGTGATGCCAGGGACTTAAGGAAAGCCCTCCCCACCCTGCTTCCTCACATCCACCTTTTTGACTCGTGTCTTCCATTTTATCCACTTAATTGTTTAATGAGTAGGGGCAAAATACTCATTATTGAATGGTTAGCACTGTATTAAACTCCTAAAGGTGTTTTTGTTTTTGAATAATTCTTTTTCACGGTGGGAGTAAGGGAGATACCAAGAAAATAAGTGAAAGGCACCATCTCATTGTGAAACTCTCTTGGGTTCAGCCAGCAGCCGTGCCGGTGCCACTCAAACCATGCATGTAATGCCAAGGGAAGGCGGAGCCCAGCACAGTTGCTTTAAACATTTTAACAATGGGCTTCATAAAGTGATGCTGAGAGGGCAGAGAAAAAATTCAGCCCTGACAAAGGACAGCACCATCCTATCGCATCTCCAGGTCAGCGATGACCTCGAAGGGCACGGAGGTCAAAGGGGATGTTCGATAGAAGGGGCTCTTCTCCCCCTCGGGATAAATCTGAACCTTCCTCAATCAAGCCAATTCCAAGTTTTCTTCTTGCATTTTATGGGAGTAACCCACTTCTTTTGTTCCTGTCAAGGGAGCTAGAAAACACTTAAATGCCACGCCCTTGTAGGCTGATGGGCTGGCACGCAGACAGGTCTGTGCAGGGCAGGGATGCAGGCACGGATTGTCACTCATCTCCAAACAGCACAACCGAGAACTCCCTCCCCCACCTGTCCAAAGGCAACCCCCAGAGACAAGTCAGATGATAGCAGTAAACACACCTGTTACAGGAGGAAATGCTGGTCAAGGAATGGATTCCAGAAGCCCTGTGGATGGGGCACTGTGGGGAGGGAGGGAGTTGTTTGTTTAGAGGACGGTTTGGAGATGGGGACTGGACAAGCAATTTGTAAGTGGTGAACATAGACAGTATCATAAATGGCAAAATTACACCTCAGCATTAACTACAGAATTAATTATGGCGGGACAGGTCATTTTGAGGGGCGGGGGCCCACTAAACTAAGAGACACCCTGCTGAGCTGAGCTTGGGGTGGCCAGAGGGGCCGGCCTGGCAGTCGCTGTCCTAGGTCCCCACCACTCCCAACCGGACCGGCTAGATCCCGGCATGGAGTTACAGGTTCCTGAGCGCCACAAGTCGACGGGTCTCCGGGGTCATAAAAGCGCCCCAGCACGCTGGGGATTCTGGGGCCGGGGTCCAAGGCCCCCGATGGGGGGCCCGGCCCTTCCCCAGGCCTGCGCGGGCTCAGCGCGCACCGCCCGAGCGCAGGGGCAACCGCTGCACCCGCGCTGCAGCCGCACAGAGCCAGCGGCCGAGTTGGTGGATCCTCATAGGAAGGCTCATCTTCACGCTCCCGGGGTTCCTCCATCATCACCCCCCAGACCTTGCCAACCCCAGCGCCCCATCAAACCACCAACAGATTTCAAAATGGAGCAGAATCACGGCCGCGCGCGTGGACCACGCTTTGTTCCCGGTGCCGGGCTGAACGCGCTCCCCTGGGCCGCGCTCACTGTACCCCAAACCACAGGAGGTGACCCCCTCCGCCCGCAGCCATGCCGCCGGCCCCGCGACCCCAGGGCCGCCCCGAGGCCCTCGCTCCCTCTGGAACCAGAACCCCAGGCCCAGTCCCGCGGCGGGGAGGTGGCGGGAGAGGAGAGAACCGCGTGCAAATCTTGCAACCCTCCCGCGAAAGACCTGGAAGCGCCGCGGCTCTGATCCCCGACGCCACAGCCCCGAGGGCGCAGCCCGGCCCCGGGCAGACTCTCGACCCCCGACCACCGAGTCATTCTGCAGATCCTCAGGTCGTCCACCGCCGCGTGGCTGACTCGGGCCCTAAGACGTGGAGACCTCTCAGCTGCGCCCTGGCACCGGCTCTCAGGGAGACAGAATAACCCAGAAAGCCGCAAGGACCGGCTGCTCGAGGGGGGCTTGGATCTACTCTCTAGGGGTCCCGTGCCCCACCCCGGGTTTCAAGGACGCGGTGAACTCCCGCTCTCGAGCGAAAATCTCGCAGGTTTCTAAAATAATGTCCAGCCACAATAATACCAACACATCGGGGACGCCCGTCTGGGTGGCTGCGGCCGCGCCAGGCCAAGTAAGACGCGCCGCCAGCCCGGGGCCGGGGCATCCCGCCCGCGCCCAGGCTTCTCGATCCCTGCCGCGGAGGGACCCGGCAACGCCCCAAGGTCCCTCCTCAGGACGCGTGAGGTTCTCATGGCAACCGCCCTCCGTGCCCCCCTCCCAGTCAGACGGGGGGAAATGGGTGTGGCCGCAGCACCCGAGGAAACCTCGAGCCCCCTCCTCACATCCCCCCGCGGGGAGAAGCAACAGGGCGCGAGGCGGGGGGCCGGGCCTGCGCGCGCCCTCCCAGCCGTGCCGGTGCCCTTCGCTGCGCAGCCTGCCTGCCCCGGCGAGGCCCCGGACGCTCGGGCGTGGGGAGGGTTCGTTCCTTCGCGGCCCCCGCGGGGACCTCGACTCCCGCCCGGTCGCGGCGGGGCCGGAGCAGCTCGGGCGGGGCGCGGGCGGGGGTCGCTCAGGCGCGCGCGGCTCCACGCGTGCCCCGGGCTGGGGCCCGAGTTCAGCGACCCCCGCCAGCCCCGAGATCTAACAAAGGGCTGAAAATGAGGGACGAAAGGGGGGGGGGCGGGGAGAAGCCGAGGCCCGAAACACCCTCATGGAATAAAAACCAAAATCCCCGGGCTGGCGACTCGGACCACGGACACCCGACAGACAAAGCCGCCGGCCCGGAGCGAGACCCGGGGGAGCGCTCCAGCTCGCCGCAGCGAAACGCCGGGGGTGCAGCGCCTATCGCGGCTCCCCCCAGGCCCCCCCCCGTAATGACAGTCCCCCCCTGTCCTCCGAAGCCCGGCCACCCGCTCGGCAGCGTTCCGCAAAGACGTGACACGCTGCAAAAAGATGGCACCTCGCGCTCGGAGGGGAAAAAAGCGGGGGTGGGCGTGGGAGGAGGCGCAGGCTCCCCCCACCTCGCCCACCGGGGTCCACACCCACTGCCGCAGTGAGGGGCGAGCCCCGCGCGCCGGCCCGCGCCTCCGGCAGGGGCGCACACGCGGGGCGCGGACGCGGGCCCGCCCCGAAATGCACCTGCAGCCCCCGCGCGCTCCCCGCGAGGCTGCCGCGCGCACGCCGCGGGCGGGGACCTGCCGGCCGAGCCCCGCACACCCCAGGGCCGGGTGACCCTGCCTGTCCGAGCCCCCCGGGGCACCCGCGGCCGCCGCCTCCCGCGCGCCGCGCCTCCCGGGGCCAGGCGCGCGCAGGGGGAAGGGCAGCTGAAGTGACAGCGCCCGGACCCCTCCCATCCCCCGGATGCTGCTCCCAGCCCCCAAATGTCCCCTGAAGGTTCCTGAAGGAGGAAAGCCGGGCGGGGTCGGCCACCGCCTCAGATCAGGGGCCGCGGGGGCTCGTCGGAAGCGCCGCGGGAGGTGAAGGGAGGGGCAGGCGGGGGTCCTCTTTCCCGAACCCGAGCCATGCCGTCCTCCAGAAAAATCAGGCTGCAGGCTCGATGTCGGGGTCACCCTAGGCCACCACCCGCACCCCGCACACACGCACGCCCACTGCGGCAAAAGGCGGCGGTCCCCGGCGCCCCGCAGCCCCCCCCCCCCGGGGCAGCGCCATCTGCGCCCCACCCAGCCGCCCGGCCGCCGCCTCGCCCGCGCCCAGCGGGGCGTGCGGACCCCCGCGCACACGCACTCACACGCACTCACACTCACACGCGCGCCTGCCCGCATCTCCTGCGCGGGTGTCTCTCCAAGCCGCCCTAGCCCAGCTCCAGCGCAGAGGCGCAGGGAGGAGCCCCGCGGTCGCCCCAGCCTGAAGCGCTCGAAGCCCATTTCCCCGCGGGGGCGAGGCGCGGGGCGCGGGGCGCGGGGTGCGGACGGGGAGGCAGGTGCCGCAGCCCCGCGCTTACCTGACGGTTGGCAGAGGGCGAGGGCCGTCAGGGAAAACCGCGGAGGAGCAGCGCTGTGGCGGCGCGGCAGAGGTGGGCGGCGGCGCGGCGGTGCAGGAGCTGGTGGGCGGCGGAGACTCGAGCGCGCGCCGGCCCCAGACGCGCTCCCGACTCCGGCGGCGGCGCAGGCGCGAGCAGCGGGCGCGCGAGCCGCCCCGGGAGGGGTGGGCGGGGGGCCTGGCGGGCGCCCTCTCCTCCGGCCGCCAGGGGGCGCGCGCGAGCGCCCCGCCCCGCGGCCCGCCCCGCCGGCTGCTGGCTCCGCCCCGCGCGGCTCCTCCCGGGCCCCCCCCCACGCTTCGGGCCGCGGCGCTGACGGTCAAGCGCACGCGCGCTCCGCGGCGCACGCGCACTCCGGGGCGCCTCCTGCGGCCGGCGCCTTTGTCTAGTCTGCGGGGTCGGCTCCCCCGGGAGAGGGCAGGGTGGCCCCTGGGTAGGGGAGAGCCTGGATGCTCAGCCTCCGGATCTGCTGCCTGTTTTCTTCCTCTAGTCGTGGGGTGATGGCCTTGCTGGGGAGGGTCCGGGCAGGTTTCCACATGGCCGGCCCCCCGTTCTCTCCCCATGCAGCCTCCAGGCCGCCCCCGGCGCGTGGTGCCCACGCGGACCCGGCACCCCGGAGTCCCCCGAAACAGCCCCCCCCCCCGGTCATTTTCCCGGAGGCGACTTCGTTTCCACCTGCTGCCTTTCCACCTTTTTTGTTGTTAACCAAGGTGAATTTTTTTCCTCAGCAAATCCTCTTAAAACACTGGCTTGTAATACGGTAGCGCAGAGTGTTGTTGTTTTTTTTTTTTTTTTAAGGAACATTTAAATATTTCTTCTAATGTTAAGTTAGACAAAGATCTAAATGGTGCTTATCACGTTTCAGAACATTTTCATACATAATTATTTTCATCTCTTTGAAACACCATTAAACTATAAGCAGGACTTGAGATCTGAATGTCGGAGCTTCCTGGCAGGAGATTGTCACCTGGATAACACACCTCAGACCTGAGGCTTTCATCCTACCCCTCGGTCATCTGGGCTTTGGTTCGGCTAGTGTCCCCAATGGCTAACTGAAGCCCTGGCCATGGCGGCTCCCCCAGGTGTGGGTAGGAACTGATTCCCAAGCTTTCCTTTGCAAAGCTCTTACATTCTTTTTTTTGAAAACTATTGTATGTTATTAAACTGATTAATTTATAAAGGGGGTTATTAAGATGCTTTATTCACATAGATTTAAATAATACTATTATTACAGGGAACTTTTTGTTTGCTTTTTGTTTTTATTATAGGGAACTTTGAGTGAATGATGGAAATTGACTCCTTCTGGCCCTTTGCAATTGACCTTTTTGTTGTTCTTGTTCCAGCTGCCATCCTCCTAGTTCAAGATTACCTTGGCTCTGGAGATGTTCCTAACTGGACTCCCTGCTCTCCTATTCTCCCTATTTCAGGCCAGCCTGCATCCTCCAGTCAGGTCAGTTTTCAGAAGCAATCATTTTAACGTGGCACCATTTTGTTCAAAATTTCTAGACTTTTAACTGCCCCCTAAGTGAAACTAAACTCCTTAGTTTTTTTTTTTTTTTAAAGGTGGTTTGATTTTTTTTTTAAAGATTTATTTATTTATGCATACACAAACTGGGATATAGGCCAGAGGTGCGGGACACGGGGTGGGGGTGTGAGGGGATCCACCAGAGACAGAGTGGGGAGCAGAACAGGCAGAATGACTGAAATACACTGCTGAGGGGAGCAGCGGGTGAGACAGGAGAGGTCTGCTGCACCATGTGGGTCACCTCCCTGGCTGGGGATCAAACTTTTGCTGCATGCAGTGGCTGTGGACACGCAGTGGCTGCGGATAGCTCCACAGTGCTGGGTCTTAACTCCTTGCGCCACTGGGGAGGGCCCTAAACTCCTTAGTCTTAAACTCAGTGTTGCTGCCAGCTCCCCACCATATGAGCCATGTCCTCTCTGCTTTTCTCTCTCATCTACTCTACAGTCAGCTAACTCTTTCCCACCTCCACGCTGGGTTTTTCCTTGCCTACAGGATCCTTGATCTTTCTTCATCCACCCCCCCCCACAATGTCCTACCTAACCTTCAAGCCTGGCTGCATTTTACCAAAGCCTCCCCTAGCCACCCCAGCTGGAAAGAACATTTCTAACTTCTTGAAGGAGCTTAGTGAAGTTAACACATTTTCTCTCTGAAAGTAGAGGGGAGGAGAAAGGGGACCTAATATCCTCTTGCTGCACTGAAGTCTCATTATTTTCCCCAGTTGTTTCCTTTCCCCTTTTCCTGTATTCTGATAGTGGTTCGGCTGTGTGATCTTTGTGTACTAGAACGAATGGATGCCATGTGGATGTGTGGAAGCAGAAGCTGTAAGAGTCATTGGGAGTTTCCGCCTTCCCTGTGTCCATACTTTTTTTTTTTTAAGAGTTTGGCTTTTTTTTTTAAACATTTATTTATTTATGCATATAAGAGCTAGGGTGCAGGGCCAGAGGTGTGTGGGGTGAGAGGATTCACCAGAGACAGAGTGGGGAACAGAACAGGCAGAGTGACTGAAGTACGCTGCTGAGGGATGCAGCGGGTGTCAGGAGAGGTCTACTGCGCTGTGTGGGTTGCTCCCTGGAAGGCCAGGGATTGAACTCATGCTGCTGTGGATAGTTCCATAGGTTGCGTCTTAACCCTTTGCACCACCAGGGAAGCCCCCCCCCCCACACCCCCCCCCCGTATCCATGCTTTTATTGCTCTCCTCCGCCACCAGGAAGGCTGCTCCTTCAGCTTCGGTGACAGAGTTGAGTGTTCATTCCAGATAATTTAATCACTGTAGGTAGCTAATGTCTGATTCAGGCCAAGAAGATGCATCTCCTGCCTTTCTCCCTGCCCCTCTCTTTTGCTGAAATAGAAATCTCATGACCTCAGTCAGCTTGCTGTTCTTACTACGGAACCTTAGAAGACAGAATGGCACAGTGAAAGATTAGGCTTCAGAAGAGTGAGGTCCTAATCTTAGCCATCACGTGTGACCTTAGACAAATTCATTAACTTGGCTTCAGTTTCTTTCATAGTGTTCAAGATGGGATTAGAACTAAGATTCAGATACCTATAGAATTTGGAAACTATTTGTGCACTGTTTTATTCAAGGCAAGCTTAAGTGTTGTTACAGATAGACTCCAAAACGTAATGGCTCAAAAACAACCTCCTGAAGAGTCTAAGGGGCAGTGTGGCCTTCTCCACGTGAGGCCGAGAGCCCAGGCTCCTTCCATCTCGTGCCTTTGCCCCTCCTTAAAGCCTTGTTGTTATTGCTTGGTTGAGGCTGAGTCTGGTTAGCAAAAGGGGGAGCAGCAAGTGGGGGACGCACACTGATCCCTTTAAAGGCTGGAAATGGCATCTGATCCTGTTCCACTGTTAGAATTTAGCCGCATCGACATCCCTAACTGCAAGACACCGATAAATATAAGGGAGCTGTGTACCCAGGACGAAGAGGAGGGAGGATCAACCTGAGTTACATTAGGGTTAAAAAAATTAATTGGAAAAAAACCTGAACTTGTCTGTCATGAGACTCTGACACATGTGAATATATCAGCGGACCTTGAGGTGGGTGGTAGGTAGCTATAGAGAAAGATAAAAGCCATCATTTAAATTTAGTTCCTGAAAAAGAAGCATGATTTTATCCAGCAGTCCCCGCCTTGTCCTCAGAGGATATCTTCCAAGACCCCCAGAGGGTGGGTGCCTGAAACTGCAGATAGTACCAAACCCTATTGGTACATGATGTATTTTCCTACACATACATGCCTAGGACGAAAGGTCTCACTCTTAGATACCTTCATGTATGTAATATTTCCAGCCCATGGTTAAAGGAAGGGGTGGGGGAGCAAAACTGCAGATAAGGGCAAACATTGTACTTTATATATCAAGGGGTTTTTAATCTTTTCACACCATGATACCCTTTGAAAGTCTGATGAAGCCCTCTCTCAGAAGACAGAAGACATTTTTATTTTAAAATTTTTTTATTTATTTTGCATACAAGAGCTGGATACAGGCCAAAGATGTGGGAGGGTGAGGGGATTCACCAGAGATAGAGTAGGGAGTAGCACAGGCAGATTGACTGAAACACACTGCTGAGGGGAGCAGCGGGCGAGACAGGAGAGGTCTGTTTTGCCATGTGGGTTGCTCCCTGGTCGGGCAGGGATCGAACTCGTGCTGCAGAGGCTACAGATTGCTTCACAGTGTGGTGCTTAACCTCTTGCGCCACCATGGAGGCCCGAGAAGACATTTTTAAATGGATAAAACACATAGGATACTAAAAATATGCATTATGTTCAGTTCCCAAAACATTTAAATATCTGGGCTGCAGTATGTGATGGACACGGCGATGAGCTTCCTGGATCCCCCTTCAAGGAAGGACTTGTTGCTGTAGTGCCTTGGGGTCCTGCAGCAAACAGACTTCAGTCTGTTGAGGGATTGCCTCAGCAGCAAGAATCACTGCTTCCTGGGAGGCCTGAGTGTAGAGGCTGATAGGGGTCCCCAAAACAAGGGAGGCCAGATGCAGCCCTTAACTATCTATGGAGTTACAGGTTTAATCTTTCTGGTTAGTTGCAGCACTGATTCTCCTCAGTGGACCCTAAAAAAATGGTGTTCACCCTTCACCCATTTAGAATGGAATTTACAAACTAGTAGGTAATGTAGTTCTGTGCTGAGTCCAAAAGACACCAGGGGCAGTCCGTATGGCCTGTCATCACTGATAGGAGAAAATGTGCAGGTTGATCTGGTTTCTCTTAGGTAATCTTAGTTTCCACTATTCAGCCCAGTCACGCAGGCTGGTTTGGGCTGAGTGACCAGAAGGATATTAAAGATCCTTCTTCAGATGAGAGTGTGGCATTTTGCATATATCCTGGTGTTGATGATCCTGAGCTGAAATGCGTCCCATGTAGCTGACAGGTAGCTGCATCTAGATATCTTGGACATCTCTGAAGTTTACCTGTGACTTCTTGACCCACTGGATTATTATTTTGTTACTTTTGTCAGTATCTTTTGTGAGTGCACCTTCTGTATCCTGTAAATCATTTCACTAATCCAAAAAGGCGTAAGTGGTGCACCATCAGAAGCCAGGCAGATGGATGCATTTATCATAATGACTGGTTAGGTTGGAGTGGTGGCCGGGACCTGACCTACAGAGAGCTGGGGAATTGGGTAATCGTACACAGAGTCCCTGGGGGCCAGTGGGCAGCCAGAAAGGGTATTATTCAACCTGTGCTATCAGAAGAAATCAAGGATGAATGATCAAGGGAGCTAAGGCATTCACTCCAATTAAAAAGTCATGCTTCCTGGCTCAGTTTTCAGACCTGAGCCAGTTTTCAGACCCAGAACTTATTGATTGAAAAGAATGCTGCCTCCCCATGAAGATGGACCCTAAAACACCATGGCAAGTGTATATTGGACAAAGAGTAATACCAAGATATTTTGGGGACAGTTGGACACAAACTGACATTAATACCCAGAGACCTATTGTACCATCACGGTCCTCATCTGCAGACACATAATGGAGTCCTGGCCAAGAGCAGGCTGAGATTAAATCCACTGGATCCACAAACCCCTGCGAGGCATCATTTCCACAGTTCCCACATGAAAAATGGAGATAGTTATATTTGACAGATGGAGCTGCCCCACACTGAATTGGCTTGTGGAGTAAGAACTAGAGTGGTCAATAAACCCTCCTTCACTTGGGTCAACATAAATTAGAAATAATTTTGCATTCTGACGGGGGGAGTTGAGATTAATGCCACCCTTAGGGATCTAAAGGATGCACGAATAGCAGTTTTCTTCCTGTTGCCATTTAATTCACTGTTTGGGCTCGTGTAGAAACCAGAGATTCTATGGAATTGCACTGGCCTACTTCAAACTCAACAGGGTAGTAGCCCCTGGCACACACCATGCCATACATTTACAATGCCCCCTCCCCGGGGCCATGCTCATTTTCCCACCCTGTCATGATATAGTTCTTGCCAGTTTTCAAATGTACTGCCTCTCCTCTCCAAATCTACCCTTCATTACCTGCTCTGTGAGAATGCAACTGGGCCCTTTAAGGATTTCTCTTTTGTGGTGGGCATGATGTTAAGTTTGTCAGAAGAGGCCTAGTCTGGGCTCCCATTAAAGGTTCTGGTGTGCTTGGGTTTCAATTCTTGCTTCTATTACATGATTGCCAGAGCTGCACGTGAGGGCACAGCTGGTGGCACTGTGGATCCACTGCACACTCAGCATGTGCAGTCCTCAGGGAGCCTGCGCCTTGGTTCCCGCCGGAGCCTACCTCACTGTGGCTCTCCTGCTGTGGATACTGTACCCCCAGGCTTCCCAGTGCATCACCGAGTTCCCGCCACCCTCACTCCCATTGTGCATCCACCCCTGTGGGCTCACCTGTGTCGTGGGGGGCTGCTTCCTGATGTTCTTCCAACAGAGACACTTCATACCCCAGCTCCTAGGCTGTCCTCATGGCAAGCAGGCTTCTGGGACTCCTACTATCTCTGCATTCTAACCCCTGCCCTGGCCTGTCTGTACCTTAGAGTAAAGTTTCCTGCTTACTTGCTGCCACTGACCTGGTCTGGCCTGAGCCAGAAAATGCCTCTAGCCTCCAGCGGGCTACAACTGGATTTTCTCCAGTGACGTCTGAATCCCACTCTTGGGGAGGGAATGTTCCCCCCAGGTCTGTCCTTTTCTTGGGCAATTGCTTTCTCAGTCTTAGAGTAATTTGTGGAATTTTTTACAATTAGTCCTTTGTTACAATTACTGATTCATTATGTTAAACTTTTCCTGCTCAAGTTACCTTGTAACTCCTGTCTCCTGTGTGGGTGCTGGTGACACAGAGAGGTCTGAACCATCTGGACTTCGTACTGCACACTCTCACGACCCTTTCTATCGATGATGTCATGTTAAATGGGCCAGGTGAGCACAAGTCAGCTAGTGCATTAAAAGTGCTGGGAAGTTACATGCCCTCCAAAGGGTGAGACATAAATCCTATAAAACTTTAGGGGCCTGTCACACCAGTAAAATTTTTGGGGGTCCTGTGGTTAGGGGCATCTCAGGGCATCCCATCCAAAGTCAAAGGCAAATGACTGCATCTTTTCCTTCCTACCATGAAGAAGGAAGCACAGCACCAAGACATTCTCTCAGGTTCTGGAGACAGCACATTTCATACATAGTGGCACCACTTTGACCAGTCACCAGCTGCCATGAAAGACTGTCAGCTTGAAGTGGGGCCCGGAATAGGAAACAGCTCTAGCAGGGCCAGCTGTGTGCACACAGCCTCACGGTGGGACTAGCAGCCCAGCAGGCTGTGGTGCTAGAGCTGTCAGTGATGAGAAAGAGGCTGTGTGGAGCCCACAGTCCCAGTAGGAGAATCACAATGCAGGCCTCTAGGGTCCTGGAGCAAGGCCACAGCATCTGCAGTGGGGGATCATATGCCATGAAAAACAAGTCCTGGTGTGCTCTGTGCCCTCATAGAAAGGAGCGCCTGACCATGGGTGGCAAGTGACCTTGCACTGGAACTGCCTCTCACGGGTTGGGTTATGTTAGATCATAAGGGTGGATGGGCTTAGTGACCATGCGTTGTTAGATGGAGGTGGTCCAGCTGGCATTGAGCACGGGCAGCACCAGAGGGCATTAGCACCTGCAAGTGCAGACAATTCAGACCCCCATGCCGTACACCACTCCAGCACCCCTCCCCTGCTCACACCCTGGTGCACAGCTGACAGGAATCGTGCTTGTGTCACCTAGGAGTGGCTTTGCTAGACAGTGGTGAGGCAAAGGCAGTACCTGGGGTCCATTTCACAGAGACAGAAAATTGTGCTAGGTTAGAATATATATAAACTCATAGCAGTGGTCAAGAGCCTGGCCCTCTGAGTTTAGGCCTGGAAGGAAACCGCTTAGAAGACTGGAGACAAGGGAGGAGCATGCGGGACATATGGGAGTGGACGTCGGCTTGAGGATCTTTATGTTAATGCTCACTTGGAATGTTCCACCCTGGAAGTGACAATAGACAGTCAAGTGGAGAAAAGATTAGGGTGGTTGATTGCAGTTAAGTCTTTTTCACTGGCCACTCCAGCGCTGATAGGATGGACACATGGATAAAATTACCACGGTGACAGTGATTGAGGCTGGTCCTGCATGATGTTCCCTAATTGGAGATCCCAGTACTCAGCTTCCAGCAACTTCCAGAGACCCAAGTGGAGTCCTCAAAATGACATCATTTTGAGGAGACCAGCTGGCCAGCTGACCGCGTTGGGGCCCTACCATCTTAGAGGGGCTGGTGACAGAAATGGACACATGTCCTGGCTATGGGCTCACCTCCCCTGCCTGCAAGGCCTAAGCCAGTACCACTAGCCGAGATCTTACCAAGCGTTTCATTTACAGCAGGGAGCCCACCAGGTATGGTGTCAGACCACGGAAATTACTTTACAGCAAAGGAGCTTGGGGCCGGCCCCAGACTGTAGGACCCACTGGTTGAATCATATTCCACCATCTGGAAACAGCTACCCTGACAGAAGTAGAACAGCTTGCCGAGTTCTTTACAGGATGGGGAACCATCACTCAGGATGCCGCCTGTACCTTAAAGCAAGGACCCTTATTTAGTCTTGGGGATAGAAAATGGTCCCCAAACAGGTCCACGCCTTAATCCCAGGGGCCTGTGAATGTGTCGTCTTAGATGGCAAAAGGGACTTTGCAGATGTGATGATGGGTATGAGCCTAAAGGTGAGGCGCGTATCCTGGATTAACCCTGTGAGTCCAGTGTAATGACTGGAGTCCTTAAAAGCAGGGAGCTTCTCCTGGCTGCATAAATAAAGGAGTCAAGGGCCGTGTTAGCAGCTCCAAGACCTTCCTGGTGTCCATATCATGTTTGGTTTCTCTGCCATCCTTAGCATGCTGCCTCAGCGTCCAAAGCAGCTGCTTGAGCTCTAGGCATCACATCTCCAGAAAGGAGGAAGACATGAAGTAGGGAGCAGCTCTAGTTTTTCAGGACACATAACGTTGCCTTGGGCAGAATGTACACAAGACCACACACATAGTTGCTAGCAAGACTGGGGAATGTAATCTTTATTAGAGTGTCTGATGAGACCAGCCAGTGATAGCTCCAGGGGAGCAGGGGGTGTTAAACAATAGCCACAATAATGCTAAAAGCCACTTCACTTGGTAATTTCTCCAGCTATGAATGAGCAGCCGTTTTTTTGAAGTCGTTTCCTGAAAACACTTTTCCTAACAAGGCATTTTCTACTGAGACAGATGACAGCCGTCAAGAACAACATTTCCTAATTTTTCAATTATAAAGGCAGGGCCCCAGATCTGTGGCATATTTAGACAACCTAACATGTATTCATTCTGCCTAATCGTCTGCTAGGCATGGCGCTTTCACAAGACACCGACTGTCCTCTCTCAAAAGTCATCCCTGGGAAATATCAACATTACACAGCTAAATGTGAAAGTGAATATTAACATTACAGGCTAATGCTTCACCATACAGAAGGAGCCATCACCAGATCCCCTTAAATGTCAGTTCCTCTGTGGCAGTTGAAATATGAGTTGATTTCCATGCAAACTGATAACATTTATATCATTATGTAAAATGAGGCAGACGCTTGTCTTGATTTCTCTGGTGCTCACTAATTATCATTTAGGCTCAAGTTCTTTCTGTCCTTCTACTTTTCGAATGCCTGTCACCTACCACCTTCTCTCCACTGCTCTACCCAGGTCTGCGGTACCTTGTCTAGGTTTCCTGGGTTCTGGCAAGCAGGGCAGACTGCAGATGAGGGTTTAGGTTGCACATGACTCAGCAGGGTAACTCTGTTGTCCAGAAAGCCAGGATGATCCTGGGGCCAGAAATAGGGACGTGGCATAACGCGTCTATGAAGTCATTCTCTCCTTATACTTGGCTTTGCCCAGACCTCTAGGTATCCCTGTCTGGGGGTGTGTCAGGTTACTTGGGGAGAGCTCAGAGGGGACCCCTAAGCACAAAAGCTTGAAAAAGCTGAGTAGAAATCCCTTACCCTAAGCATTGCCATCAGCTGGAAAATTCCACTGTGTGGAAGAGATCAGAACTCAAAAAATTTCCAAATTATTAATATCTCAGTCAAATCTCATGACCTAAGGTCTGGCACTTGTATTGACTTTATGTTTTACTCTGTTTTTTTGTTTTTTTTTAAACTGGAGAATTGGGTTGTTCATCCATTCATCTTTTCTCTTTTTTTTGGTGGGACCCTCGCCAGTGGCCAGGGATCGAACTGGCGCTGCAGAGGCTGCGGGCAGCCTCGCAACCCAGTGCCTAACTGCTGCGCCACCAGGGGAGGCCCATCCATTCATCTTTTCAACATGCAGGTGCCTCTTCTGTGTGGGGGACTCAGTGATGACCAAGACGTCTAATTTGATCTCAGCACAATGACTTGCAGGTGGCGTATTAATTGATCAGTATCAATTAATTGATACTGATCAATTAATACACCACTTTTTGTGGGTAGCCCATCTGAAAAAAGACCATCTGCTCTATAATTCCAGCTGAATGGCATTCTGGAAAAGGTAAAGCTGTGGAGATAGCCCACGGTCAGGTGCCTGGGGGAAGAGGGGGTGCACAGAGGGCCTTTAGGGCAGGGAAACTATCCTGTAGGACACTGTCGTGGTGGAGACATGCCGTTAAGCATGTGTCAATTAAACATGGACTATACAACACCAAGAGTGAACCCCTGTGTCAGCTGTGGCCCGTGGGTGACAATGAGGGGGTCACTGCAGGTTCATGGCTTATATAAAGATTCTGTTCTGATGCCTGATGGTGACAGTGGATGAGGTTTGTGTGGGGGCATGGGGGTTGGGCAGGGGTTATATGGGAACTCTCTGCATTTTCCACTCAGTTTTTTTTTAAAGATTTATTTATTTATTCATATAAGAACTGGGATACAGGCCAGAGGTGTGGGGGGTGAGAAGATTCACCAGAGACAGAGTGGGGAGCAGAACAGGCAGACTGAGTGAAATATACTGCTGAGGGGAGCAGCGGGCGAGTCAGGAGAGGTCTGCTGTGCCATGTGGGTAGCTCCCTGCCCGGGGATCGAACTGGAGCTGCAGAGACTGTGGACAGCTTCATAGGTTGCATCTTAACCCCTTGCACCACCAAGGGATGCCCACTTTCCACTCAGTTTTACTGTACTGTGACCCTAAAACTACTCTACAAACTTAAAATTTTGAAGATTAACAATTGGGGAAATGCAAAGAGATTTGACATTAGATACCATGTAGGTAGCTTGTAGTGTACATTCTTGAGACATTTAATTCCTTTATCTTTCATGATAAAGGAAAGTCCCTGATGAAGTTAGGGGGTCAGCAAGGAGGTCGAGCCCTGGGGTGTGGGTTCTGTCCCTCCTCCTTCCCCCATCTACCAGACTGTATTTTATGATATTAAATAAAACCTATGAGTCCCATGTCTAGCATTTCAGATTAACAATAACCCTGGAAGGGCCCCTAGGATTTAGCTGTTCAAGGAGTTTATTTATTGTCCCTTCCCAGAAAACGTGGATGAGCCAGGCTGCCCAGGCTGTTCTGCTAACACATCGCTGGCAAAGCCCTTGCACGTCTGTCTGTCAGCAGCTGGTAGGCCCCAGACACCCCGATTTCCTGATGCTCCTTCACAAACGCATACAGACCATGTGGATGCCAACAGCTGACAAAATAGAGAAGCCCGGTGGGGAGGGGGTTCCAGTCTCTTTGCTTTGCTGCAAGTGGGGACCATTCTGGGGGTTCCAGGTACTTTGCTTTGCTGCAAGTGGGGACCATTCTGCTGGCTGAGCATCTGACTTCCCCGAGAGGGAATGAACTGCAAGTTGGCCTCTGACGGGCTGGCCTTGGAAGGACTTGGGCAGCCAGAGCCAAGTTCCAGGTCTTAGGTCTGAAGTTCAGAGATAGTTTTGCGCTCACTCATGCCTTTCTCCTGTCTCCCAGGAGAAATCAAAATGGAGAGAATCAAAATCTCTGGAAAGTCTGGGTGAGAGAAAGTCTAGATGTATGGGATGTGTGCATAGGATTCACAGCCCTATTATTTACTAGGTTATGCCCAGTGAGGGCTGTTGGACAATAGCTGTGATGGTGGCTTTGGTGAAGTCTCAGGTGATTAACCAGATGAGCAGATTCAAGGGAGTTTCGCTGGGTGCAAGAGGACTTCCCCCAGCAGGTGTGCTTCTGCTGTTAAGAGGAGGGTCATGAGAGAAAGGAGGGGCAGGGGGAAGAGAAGCTAAAATAAGTTTATTTGTCCAGGGGGCGAAAATGCCATCCAGAGGCTTGCAGGAATCTGAGCCTTCATTTCCCCAATGAGCAGTGGTTCAGTGTTCACTAGCTCAGTGTTCACGGCGACTTCATAGCATGTAAGTTCTGTGAATAGTGGGGATGTGAATAATGGGAACCCCTTTTGGTGATGGAGGACAGAGACTTAGGGCAGAAGTCCTTGGCATAGCAGATGTGGGTGGGCCAGCTTGGTCTTATTCCTCACTAGCGCCTCTCCAAATGCTACTAGCAATACATTATGTATCGTAGAGTTCAGCGACTCGCCAAACCCTCTCTTGTTTTTATGCCTTTCACAAGCCTGGATCATTCTCTCATTTCTGCCTCAACAGGTCATACCTTCTTCAAGACTTAGCTCTATTAGCCCCTTCTCAGAAGACCTTACCTGAACCTCAGTTCAGGGCCAGGTGTTGTCCAGTGTCCCACTTAGCACCTGAGTTGTGGATCATGTCCCTACGTGTCTTTACCTGGCCCAGTGCAAAGCTCTGGAAAGCCTGGACTGAATTTTATTCACCTTTGTACCCTTGGCCCACAACACAGTACTGATACTCAGAAGCTTCACAAACAGCCTGGATGAATAAAAGAACAACTGTGCAAAATATTTCTGATGTTGGCTGTGGAATACAGCTTAGCCTGGAAACTCAGTTTATGAACCATCCAGAAAAATGTTAATGTGGCTGAAACCTCCCCCCAAACTTAAGACTATAAAAGATATACATTAGGCTCTTTTTTCTGGGGAGAGGGGGTTGAATGGCAAAAGCTGTTTAGCCTGTTTCTTCCAGCTTTCCAAAGTCCTGAGTCATTGTTTAGATGGCCTTTTATTAAATACCTCTCACTCCCTTTCAATTTCACTGTCAAGCTTTATTAGATTTTGAGATGGACCAGGAGGAAATGTGCATGGTGAGGAACTAGGGCGTCTCTCCTTTCCAACTCTTGTCTGTATCTTTTGATTACAGTTGAGCAAGAGTCAAGAGGCCAGTAAGAGACCAGCAAACCTATCATCCTGGGAGAAGGATTAAAAAGAGAAAAATCACATTGACAGATTCAAGCTGAATTGGAGCTGTTCAATTTCTGTTGTCAATAGCAAGGATACAGAGCAATATCAAGTCTCTCTCGCTCTCTCTCTCTCTCTCTCTCTCTCACACACACACAGACACACGCACACACACACACACACACTGACTCACATTTCTGGCGCATTGCTCTTATGTGCATGCTGCTTGCCATTTATTTAAAAAATATTCCTCCAAAGCCCATTTACCAGGCCCTGGTCTGTCTCTTCTGATGTCTTAGGTCACAGGTAGATTTTTAGTGGGGAGGCAACGGGTCAGCTCAAGAGGCACCTTCTGGGGCATTCCTGAGCTCTGCTGGCTGCCGGTGCTTCCCCACCCTCCTCTTCCCCAGCTGCCCCACTGGAAGCTGGGGCTCTGCACCAGCTTTGTGGTCCCCTCACCCCACCCCTCCTCTGGATTATCCTTCCTCACAGCTGGACCCCATGCTCCACTATTGTTTTGGGGAGCTGGCAAGGTCTACCTGCGTCAGTTTGAGAATGAAAATTTCCAGAACCCAAACCCTACAGCCTTACAAGCTCCAGACAGACTTTAGAATGATTCCTACTGAGTCGTCTCATTTTATGAGGGAAACTGAGGTCCAAAGAGGGAGGCAGCGTGTGATAGAAGAGCAGCGGGGTTCAAACTCAGGTCCTCGGTTCCCACTGCAGGGTTTGTTCCTCCAAAGCATAACCAAGTGGCACCCACAGCACACTTGAAAGTTTTGTTAGAACAGAGTCTCACCCAGGAGGTTTTGTCCCCAGGGATATTTGACACTGGAGATATTTTTGATTGTCATTGCGGGGATGGGGAGAGAGTGCTACTAGTATTTGGAGAGATAGGTCCCTGCCAGCAGTTTTCAGAAGCTGTGTTTGCCCCCCCCCACCCCCGCCTCCACACACACACACAGGGCCCAGCCCAGCTGCTCCCCAGACCCTGGGCTGGAGCTGCTGACCCAGTGCGAGGGGTTGGAACTGCAGGCTTGACATTTGTTTTGGTTTGGGGATTTATTTCTGTTTTCTGTTTTCAGATGTGAACTTGGCAATACTCTCATTCGGGCCGGGGGAGCCCAGGAGTCTGTGGGGCCCACTGACCTGGGCTTCGCAGGGTTTAGGCCCGTACAGCTTTGCTCCCTGGACAGGGCTGCCACCTCCATGTCATTTCCTCCATGGAGGAATAGGTAAGATGTGGTTTTTAATTTAATTTTTTTTGTTTGTTTTTATTGAGCTATAACTCATACACCATAAAGTCAGGTGAACGATTCCAAAGACTTTGGCTTTCTAAATCCTTACTGATCTACCTTCAGGGCCATCCAGGGCCTGGCTCGTAATTGGCACGTAGGTGTTTGACCAGTGGATTTGGCACTAGGCTGTGCTCAAGGAGGCTTTCTCCTGAGGGTGAGGCTGGGTTCCTTCATGGGGGGTGTTGAGGAGGCCTGTACGGCTGCCCTCTGCTCCTGGGAGCACAGGGAGCACTCACTTTCTGGCCCTGCTGGTGCCTGGGACCCACACGACCATTTCGACCAATGGGAAGTGACAGCCGCCCCCTCTGGGATGGAGCTTTCATTTCTGTGGGAGGCCCTGCAGAGGGCTTTCCACCAGTGAGTGGAGTGCGGAAGCGGTGTCAAGACGGACCCTTCTTCAGATGGGGACCTGGAGTAATCACACTGAGCATGAGCACAGAGCAAACTTCTGTCATGCCATGAAGAGCTGGGTGCTGTTTGTTATCACACCACAAGCTGGCCCATCCTGACTGTGGCCACATACTTAGAGATCCACTTGCTCTATCAGAGAAACCATCCAATTCACGCCAGCCCTGGAGTCCATTCACATGCAGAGATAATCTGGGGTTAAAAAGTTAAAAGGCTTGTGAAGTTGGGCATCCCTGGTGGCACAAGGGTTAAGCACCGCACTATGAAGCAATCTGAAGCCTCTGCAGCCCAAGTTCAATCCCCGGCCAGCCAGGGAGCAACCCACATGGTGCAGCAGACCTCTCCTGTCTCGCCCGCTGCTCCCCTCAGCAGTGTATTTTGCTCACTCTTCCTGTTCTGTTCCTGCTCTATCTTTGGTGTATCCTCTCACCCCCCGCATCTCTGGCCTGTACCCCAGCTCTTGGATGCATAAATAAATAAATATTATTTTAAAAAAAAAGGCTTGTGAAGTTAATTAACAAACATTTTATTGAGTTAACATCCGCAAGCTGAAAAAAAAACCACAACTTGTTTGTGTTGTGTTTCAGTTGTTTACAAATTCGGGAGGGTTGAACAGAGGTTGAGCACAGTGTGTGCCCTTTTTCTCGTGCTGAGTGAATGGGGGGGGGGTTGCCTCTTGAAGTCACAGAGGGGCTTTGTGTGTCAGCACCCATGTGCTTTGCTCCATCAACCACAATAGCTTCTTTCTCTTGCAAGTTAGGGCCAATGACTTTGAGTTTGGCATATGGGATCAAAATGATGAACAGCGTAAAGTAGAGGGATTGTACTAAGCCATTGTAAGTGTAGGGCGTGTGTCTCTTTAAGGAAGAGAAATCAGGGCCTCCCGTGGTGGCACAGTGGTTGAGTGCTGGGCTGCAAGGCTGCCCGCAGCCTCTGCAGTGCTGGTTCGATCCCAGGCTGCCGGGGAGGGTCCCACATAACGCACAGACCTCTCCTGCCGCCCGCTGCTCCCCTCAGCAGTGTATTTCGGTCGATCTGCCTGTTCTGCTCCCCACTCTAGCTCTGGTGAATTCTCTCACCCTCCCACGCTTCTGACTGTACCCAGTGCTTGTATAAATAAATAAATAAATCTTAAAAAATAAGCAAACAAACAAACAAATAATTAAAAATGGAGAGAAAGCAGGAAGAAGGACCAGCTCTTTCCCAAAGAAATCCTTCTGTCCTAATTCTCCTGATACCCTCGAATGTTTGCTACCTGGTTCCTAAACGCTGAGCTGGAGCTGATGGGAGAGAAGTGGAAAGCTGAGATTCATTGGCCACTGATGATCAGAGACATGCAAAGCTAAAGCATTTTGTGAAGATGAATGCACAAAGGAGAAAAATTAGATTAAATATTCACATAGTTAAAACAAGTCTATGGCTTCAACTTTTTCTTTTAATTGAGGTAACGTTGGCTGAGAGGACTGTCCAGGGTTCAGGGTATAGAGTCACATGCACTACAAGGCCAGGATACTTTTATCACATCTTTTCTTGCATAGTTTGCAAACATTAAATGGAAATCCTGGTGCTGATTAATATTTAGGATTTCCCAATTCCCAATGGTATATGGACAACCTGGTAAAACTGGACAAAATGCTCAACCTCTCTGTGCCTGTTGCCTCATTTGTAAAATGAGGGGGTCAGAACACAAGACCTCTAGGGTGTCTCTTAGCTCTAAAAATATCTGACTCCTTGCAAAGCAGCATCCTGGACAGAAGCCTGGGACCATGCTGTGTATACAAGTGATGGATTTTTTAAGACAATTGACCTTCCCACTTCCAACCTGGCATTTTAAATAAACCTAACACTAGCTTTCTTCCAGATGGGCTGGTTGCTGACAAAAGTCACATTTGGCAGGATCCAACGTTTTTGGTGCCTCAGAAATGCACACCTTGTGGAGGCCTGATGGAGTGAGGAGCTAGTGCCCTCTGGGCATCTGCTCAGCCAAGAAGATCAACAAGAACAGCCTCCCAAGGGCTTCCCTGCCGGCTGAGGATCCATTCAGTCTTCATCTACATCAGGGCCAGGCCATAGGCTGAACTTGAGCAGTGTGGACAGCCCTGCTTATCTGCCTGGGACTCTCTCCCCTTTTCTAGGACATGCTGTCATTTTCTTCAGGAGAAATGCTCCTTTGTCCTAGGAATCATGTGGTTCAGATTGGGGTCCGCTATGCTGGTGCCCAACCTCTGATCATGCCAGTGGGCTTGGGATCCAAGCTGGGCTGACCCTTAACCCTTTCCAATCAGAGGAATGGGTTCCCCCTCCTCCCTGGTGGCCAGGGGTCTCGTGGAGCAAGTCCAGAAACAAGAGGAAGGGGAGGCTGGCTGGCATGTGAGCCCTCCTGGCTGCAGCTGGTGTTGAGGCCACAACTCCCTTCTCAACCCAAGTCAGTTACTATTAATCATTTACAGCCTGTGAGGCTGGACCTGAGGGGAAGGAGGAAGTCCTGAAGCCTTTTCTGGGTGGTCAGCCTGGGAATCCAGCCCTGGAAAGGCAACTGGAGCCAGCGCAATGGAAGATGCCACCAGGCCAAGGCCACACGGGAAGGGCAGGGGGACCAGCAGAAAATGCCTGGAAGAGAATTTATCAGAGGGTGGTGACTAAGCCAGGGAAGAGAGATGAGGGGAGAGAGGCCACCATCTTGGGAAAATTGGGGAAAAGAAAATGGGTGGCAAACAGAGATGAGAGAAGGAAATAGAGGCAAAAAGGGAAAAAGGCTGATGGACCATCGTGTCAAGAGACAGTTTGCAGAACAAATGTGGATCTCGGTGCCAGGACCTGAGAAGAGGCCAGAAGAGGAGCTGTCTTCCTTAAGGGAATGGAGGGGATGGAAAAACTGGCGCTAATAAGCTTGAATAGGAAATGCACTTGAAATAAATTCACTCTGATCCTTCAGTTCCCTTCCAGCTATTTACGTGGGGTGACCCACCCGCCAATTGCTTAAAGAGAAATTCTACCTTTTGTTCTGTTTTACCAAGACTTGGATCCATTCTCTGAAGCCAGTGCCTTGGATGGTGGGCAGCCTTAAGCCACCCCTTCCCCCCAGCTCTTCACCCCTGACTCCGCCCCCCATCAGCATCTAAAGCCTTCTGAGGCTTCCTGACCGCCTGTGCCTGAAGCCCTAACTTGCCCCATTTTCCAGGCCCTGCGTGATCTGGCCCTGCCTCTCCTTCCTCCCTGATTGTTACCTTAGGTGGCGGGGAGGAGGTGACCATTCAGTTTTGCTGGAAATGACAAGAAGGCGCAGCTCCATGAAGATATGGGGATACCTGCCAGCCAGTCTCTATGTCAGGAATGAGCTGGAAGTGGGGGGACTGGAGGAAAGTAGGGGGCAGAGTGGGGACGGGGCCTCAGCTTTAAGCTAAAGACATTCGGGACATCCAGACACCCAGGAAGTAGCCTGGAGAGGTCCTAACCCACTCCTTTATTTATTTAGTTAAAAAACTGAGGTATAATTGAAACAGACCATTGTATGACTAGCTCCTCTATTTTAAGACAAGGAAACAGGAGGTCAGAAAAGGTTAGCACCTATTTTTAAAAAATCACTTAAATAAATGGCACAAGTAATACAAAATAGCCTTATTGTTAAAAATACAAAGAACACAAAAAGCCAAGTCCCCTTTGGCACCACCCCACCCAGCCTGCCTGCTCCAATTTCATGCCTCTGCCCTTTCCAGAAGGAACTTTGGCCAGTTGACTAAACAGGAGGGTATTTTCCTGATCTGGGGATCGGCTTATACATCCCGATACACACATTAGGAAATGTGTGCCTTTACTTGCACTTTCCCTTTGGATCAATGAGCTCACACCGTATATATTGTTTTGCATCTAGGTATTTGCTTTGGAAACCTTTTTATTTTAGGTCCTGTGAATGTATTGCATCCTTTTCCCCCGCTGCACGATATTCCTGGTTAGATGCACTGTGTCTTTCAACCCCTCCTCTGTTGGTCCATTTCTCCTGGTTGGGCATGGAGGGTGTTCCTGGTTATAACTTAACAGGGCTTGGGCGAACGCTCATGGACATACCTCTCTGAATAGGACTGCAAGCATTTTGGTGTGTAAATACCAAGCAGTGGAATTCCTGGGCCCAGGGCAGGTACAATGAAATTGCAACCCATTCTGCCAAATCACCCTCCCACCAGCAGTAGCTCTTCACACCAACACCCAAAGCTGGGTCTAGTGAGTCTTTAGGGTTCTTGCTACTATTGGGTAGATAGTGATGTTGCCTCCTTGTTCTCTGCTTTGGTTGTTGCAGTAATCGTTTGTTTTTTATTTTGAAATAAGTTCACAGAGCAGTTGTGAAGACTAGGACCCTTCACCCAGCTTCTCTTTTTTTATTAATATATTTTATTTTATATAATTCTTACATCATTTTTCATTTTTGCACAACATATGCATTTTCATTTTGGTTATTATTCCCCATACAGTTCCACCCCCCCTTATTTTGACCCTAATCCTTCCTCTCCCCCCCACCCCGCAGTGTGTCTCTGGTTTATAGTTGCTTGTTGATTTTGATTTTTTCTTTATTATAATTAGTCTTTTTCCTGGTTCCTTATTTAGGTTTTCTAAATTCCTGCTATGAAGGAGACCATTTGGTATTTTTCTTTTTCTTTTTCTTTCTGGCTTATTTCGCTGAGCATGATCCCTTCCAGCCCCATCCATGTTGCTGCAAATTGCATGAGTTTATCTTTTTTGATTGCTGAGTAATATTCCATGGTGTCTATGTACCACATCTTCTTGATCCAGTCATCTATTTTGGGGCATTTGGGCTGTTTCCAAAGCTTAGCTATTGTAAACAGTGCTGCTATAAACATAGGGGTGCAGGTGCTCTTTTGAATTAATGTTTCTGTGTCCCACCCAGCTCCTCTTAATGCCAGCACTTGTATAACCAGAACACAGTGATCCACACTAAGACTAACAGCACCAATATATTCAAGTAGCACCAGTTTCCCCACTCATGTCCTGATTCTTTTACATTTTCCTTCCCTTATTCCTAGAGAGATTGAACATCTCGTGGTTTTTTTTTTTTTTTTTTTTTTTTTGCCATCTGTATTTCTTCTGTAAATGCCTGTTCAAATTCTTTGCCCATTTCCCCCCCTCTTGGACTGCCTGCCTTTATCTAATGACTTGTAGAGGGTTGTTCTTTAAGAACATGTCCCAGCTCATGCAGCTGACTGTGGCTGAAAGGGGACGAGAACACAGGTCTCCCCGAATTGCCTCTCTCCACTTCAACACCTGTGCTCAGTGCTCAGCTCTTACTTACTTCTTTTTCCCCCAGTCTGCTTAGGGGCTCCTGTCAGCAGGAGCCCCAGCAGAGAAGCACAGTGGGGTGGGAGCCCTGCACCCCTCTCCTCACTCCTCACGGCAGGGCTACAGCGTCAGCGGTGGTCTGGGAGGGGGCTCTTCTGGACACTTTCTGCAAAGTCTCATCTCTCTTGGCCCTGAGATGGGCCTCACAGAATGCCGGCAGCTGGGGTCCAAAACATACCATTTGGCTGATCATCTCCTTAATTGCCATCCTGGCAATTGTAAAACCTGCGCTGGCAGAATGGGAGCTGCAGAAGGGAGAGCTTGCGATCCGGGAGCACTGGGGCCTGCAAACCCTGATGCTGGCAGGATGCCCCGCCCCCCTCGCTGGGCATTTTCTTGTCCTACAGCTCTGAAATTGACAGGAGATGGTGGTCAGGGTGCCATGGGCAGGGGTGCAGGGTAGCACCCCTCTTGGCTGTCTGGTCCCACCCAGCCATCAGTCCCTTGAGACGAGGGACTGCTCCTTGTTTCTCTGATATTCTCTCTCTGTGGCTAATATGGGGTGAGTCAGCCATCGTTGGTGATTACTCTAGATAAAGATGGAGATGGGGCAGGGACCCCCCCCACATGCCCCTAGTCTTGTCTCAAACATTTGGCAGGTAGGGTGGTGCAGTGTGGTCAGTGTGCTGCCCCTGAAATATATGTCCTCCTAAGGCCTGTGGATGTGACCTTGTTGGTGTAGTTAGGAGCCTCTGACAGGCATAGCCCACCACCAGTGTGCTGCATCCGTGCACATGGCTTAGTGGGGGCATCTCTGCCAGCCCCAGGCGACAAGTGGAGAGCAGGACACTGGCTCTTCACCATGGAAAGGAGGTTAGAGTTTTCTCCGTGGAAAGCAGAGGGCTCAGGGATGGGGCTGACTTTGAGCACCTGTGTGCAGGTCAACACCTTCCAGGTCTCCAGACCCCGGGCATGGCCTCACATGCTGCATGTCTGACAGGTCCCTGGTGCCGCTGCAGCCAGAGCAGGTCCCTCTGAGAACTACGCCCAAGAGCGTTGCCTTTCAGCTTTAATACACACGAGAGCCCAGGGATCTTGTTATAATCCAGATCTGACACCCTCTTGTGCCCTGTGACCTGATTTGCCCCCGCTGCATCTCCGGTCACAGCTAGTTGAACCAGGAAGTGAAGGGGTCAGGGCTTCCCAACAACTGCTGACAGGACCCTGACCCCATGTGGTGAATCTAAGCCAAGTACATCCTCTCTCTTGAGATTCTGAATGGCGTGTGCATGGGGACCATGGCCCACGGGTGGTGACCCCGGGCAAGAGGCCACGCGGTATAGTTGGCTGTGATGGGCCAAGAGCAGAATGAGTCTGCAGAGAGGCAGCTGGCATGGGGTAGGCAGGAGAGGAAGTGGATACACGGTCACGAGAGACTGGAGAGGCGGAGAGGGCGGCTTTGCTTTCTGAGAGCTACCGTCCTATTCCCAAGAGCCCCGTCTGGGCTGCTTGCCTTTGAGTTCTGAGAAATCCTGTATCCTTCCAATAAGCAGCTCTTTGCTTGAGGCACTTTGAGTGGGCTCTTGTTCTTTGAAGCCAAACGAGTCTTAATTAATCAGAAAACATTTGTGTCTTCTGTCTGCTCCCAATGAGGAGACTGAGTCAGGGACTAGTCTGGTTGAATGCTGGTCTCCAGCACCTTGGACAGGGCACTGGAGAGGGTCCGCTCAGTCTCAGCGGGTAAAAATACTGGCAGAGGAGGTGCAGCGGTTGAGCGCTGGGCTGTGAAGCTGCCCGCAGCCTCTGCAGCGCTGGTTGGATCCCCGGCCGCTGGGCGAGGGTCCCACATAGCATGCAGACCTCTCCTGCCGCCCGCTGCTCCCCTCAGCAGTGTACTTCGGTCCTTCTGCCTGCTCTGCTCCCCACTCTGGGTCTGGTGAATTCTCTCACTCTCCCTCGCTTCTGACTGTACCCAGTGCTTGTATAAATAAATACATAAATCTTTAAAAAAAAAAAAGATAGAAACATACTGCAACGGAGTGGAAGGGCAGAGCAGCAAGATGAGGATGAGCGTGCAGGGGGGCTGCACACAGTGGAGGTGGCAGGGGGAGACTGGCAGGGAAGGCTGGGCAAGGAAGAGACCAGGCCAAAGAGTTGGGTTAGTGACAGGCAGTAGGGAGGCATCTGCAGTCTGTCAGCTGGAGGCATGTCACAAAGGATAACTGTGTGTTTTTTTTTCTAAAAAACAACAATCCTAATAGCCCAGGTAAGGCATGACATCTTGAAATGAGTCTGTAAAAATGGGGAGAAATTTTCCTAGTGTAGCCTTGACAGGAAACTGGTTGGATATTGGAGAGCATTCCACTGATAAACCAGAATGTGCAAACAAGGGCCTCCCTAGTGGTCTAGGGGTTAGGTCTCAGTGTTACCACCACAATGGCCCATTGCTGCAGCCTGAGTTCGATCCCCAGCCAGGGAGCTGACCCACATGGCGCAGCAGACCTCCCCTGTCTCGCCAGCTGCTCCCTCAGCAGTGTGTTTCAATCATTCTGCCTGCTCTGCTCCCCACTCTGTGTCTGGTGAGTCCTCTCACCCCCTGCACCTCTGGCCTGTGCCCCAATTATTCTACGCAAAAAAAAAATAAAATAAAATCTTTTTAAAAATGCAAACAAAAGTGCAGTCTCACTATGAATCAGAGAGATGCAAATTGAAAGAGATGCTGTTTTTCATATCTATTAAAGTAGCAGAGATGATGAGGAGGATGTGGTAACAGTCATCTCCTTCCTTTGCCACATGTGGAATGGATACACTTATACAAATGTGATTGGGAAAATAATTAGCAAAACTTATTACAGTTGTTAAAGATTTTTATATTCCTAGTTTCCCAGAAATAAAATTACTTGATCTGATTTGTAGAAATCTTCTAAAAGAGACAAAGTAGTTTCCATCCAAAGATATTCTTCATCCAAGAAGAGAACATGAACTCTGTGTAGTTATATCTGCTGAGGAATAGTAGGTACGTCGAGGGCAGAGATTAGATGGGATATTGACAGCAAAGTGCCAATCCAGTTTGATATTAACTGTGTAAATGCAGCACACAAATAAAAACCCATGCATGGAAAAAAAATGAGTGAATGGAAATAAACCTAAAGTTTAACAGCAATTGTGTTCCCCCCCCCCTACTTTTCTGTGTTTTCTACTTTTCTGTCTAAATCTCAGTAAATTTAGGTCTGCAGCAGGGGCTGGCCTGGCAGAGACCCTGGGTGTGATGGGGAGGTTTCCAGAAGCTTTGCCCTAGTTCTCTTCACTGTGTCAGAAACTGCAGGCAGTGGTGAGGCTTTGCCCAGGATGGGTTACCAGGGGGGTCCAGGATTTTGCCCAGAGAAGTTCTTTTCTCTCTGAACCCAGGGGCCTTCTGGGCCTTTAAGAAGACCAAGCATGCCAGGGAAATTGGGATCTCATGAAACAGGGAAATTGGGTTCTCTTGAAACAGTGAAACTGGGATCTTGTGAAACAGTCCCCACAAAGCAAGCATTTATATTCCAGAAAGGGTCTCCTGTTTATGAAGGATTCTTTGGTTAGTTTCCAGATTCCTGATTGCCTTGGCCTTGCCGCTTGCTTGCTGTGTGACCTGGGGCATGCTGCTCTGCTTCTCTGTCCTCAGAGCTCTCTGCCAACAGTTTTGTTCAGATCTCATACTCTCCCCTTCCTGTCCCCCTGACCTCCCCCACCATTCAAGTCCTCCAGAGTCTGGGGGAAGCTACTCGAAGGCAAAACAAGGTCTTTGGCAGCCCAGGGTTCTCCCCCAGCACCCTGCTTTCCTTAGCAGCCTCCCCCTTCTGAGGTCTCTCCAAGGCTGTCTCATCAACCTAGGTGGGCGGGATAGTGAGTGGGATTGCTGGATTCAGGCTTACATTCCTGGACAAGTGCTGGGCCACTACCCCAGGAACTGAAAGGCAGGAAGAGTTACTCCCAAGACAAAACTAAGTGTTTGAAAAGTAAACCAGTGGTGGGTGGGGATTTGTTCATAAACAAAGTGCGTAAGCACTGTGTGAGGGGGAGGGCGTCTGTGGGCCCATGTGGGTGAGGGCTGGGTTTGGGTGCTGGGAGGGCGGTGTGGGCAGTCTCCCTCCTAGGAATGTCCAAGTACAGGGGACCCCAAACAGTTATTCACAGTGACCTGATTGTAGGGGGTGATATAAGTGTCAGGCATGGGAGGTCTTCAAGCACTAAGGACAGGCAGTGATGTGTTGATGCTGATGTGTTCTCATTTCATCAAAATCAAAATCCTCTCAGATCCTTCCCTAGACTCATCCGCCTTCTCACAACCAACCAGCTTCTCTAGGGATAACTCTAGTTCCTGTAGGGGCTTCAGGACCTACTGGTGTGTAGTTTATTATAATATATGATAGTCATATACCTTATACTAATCACATAATAATTTTGAAGTTCCCTAATGGAAAGCCCCTGTTCTTAAGCCTGCTCTTATCTCACTGGCCAGCAGGTGGCAGCACAGGCACACTCAGCGGACAAGGTTGGCTGTGGGGGAGCCAAGAAAGCTGCTCTCATATTCAAACTGCAAAGGGATCCCTCTTACTGGCTCTGGGTGGAAACTGGAAACTGCACCTCTGGACACTCTTGGACACTCAATGGAAAGCCATCTCTGGACACTCAACCCTGAGGAACTGTAAGGTGATTTGGGAAAGGTGGCGTTGGTGGTTTGCCAAGTGTTGTCAGGAACTTTTGCTCTAAAACCTGGGCATTACATACCGAATTAGTGGGTATCTTTATTAGTGCTTAGCAAACACCAGACGTTTACACACATGCCTCATTTAATCCCTACAGCAGACCTGCAAAGCAAGTCAGAGGCCCATTTTGTGGGGGAGAATGTTAAGGAACAGAAGGGTGGTCCCACAGGCTTGGGACAAACTTGATGCTGGATCATAAACCTTATCAAGCAACATGCACAACTGCGCCTCGATGAACGAGGAGGGCTGTACCCACTGAGGGGTGCAGGACAAAGGAGGGGGCCCGGAGTTTTCCTGGAGGAGGCATCTTTTGCAGGCTGGGGTGTGCAGAGGGGAAGGAATTTGAGGATGGGAGCTGGTTCCAGATGCTGGAGCGGGAGGCTTAAGACCAGAGTTGTGTTTTATATCTGCTGTTCCATTGCTGTGTGACCTCAGGCAAGTCCTGACCCTCTCTGGGCTTTCCTTTCTGTGATTTCAAGCATCTCCTAGTTCCATGCTGATTCTCACTGTCCAGGGAAGCCAGACGCTCCAGATTCTTTCCATTAACTGACAAAAACAAGGCTGTGACTCTTGAGCTCAGGGGTGGGGGGAGGCATCGTACCTGGAAGCAGACATGCCATGGCTATGCCAGCTGGTGGACCTCGGGGGAGGGAAAGGCCTTAGAAGAGGGCCCACCTTGGATGGAAAGGCCCAGCCCTGGTGTGGCTGTCTTGCTCTGTCACCAGCTGGCCCTCCTGTCCCTACCTCCCTGACTCATGGCCTGGGCCTGGAAGCAGAGGCGGTCCTGGAGGGCCGTGGGGCAGCCGCCCTCCTCAGTGCAGCCGACAGTGATTTCCTCATGGATGGGGGGCTGGGGCTTGTGTCTCAGTATCCCCTCCACCAAGAAGGTGCTGCCCCATCAGCATCCCCATTTCCATAGGCCCAGGGTTACATCTGAAGAGAGAAGCCAGGACTGGCTGAGCCCAGGTGTACATTTGTGTGTGAGCCCAGGTGTACGTTTGTGTGTGCATGTGCATGTGTGCATGTGTATACATGTGCCTGTGCAGGGCATGTGTGTACCACATGCTACAGCCAGTGCTGGTGCATGTCCTGGGCGCAGGTGTGCATGATGGATGTGGAGAGGCCTATGTGTAGATTGTGTGTGTGCAAGGGTGCGGTATGAGTGTGAGCCCTTGTCTACGAGTGTCCACAGGTAGCAAGACCACCTCCCTGGGGAGCTGTGCTGGGGCACTGGGCACCCTAGCTGTGGGAGCTAGGGTGTAGTGGTACACCAGGCCTGACCTCAGGACCCCTGGACACGCCATTCCTGCTTCCCAACACCATCACCACATGCCAGGCTTTTGGGGGAAAGGGAAGTAGAGGCAGCAAATGCAGGCTGCTTGGCCCTTACCTCCCCCTGAGGCTCCTGGGTGAATAAGGGCCACAGGGGGCCTGTCCCACCTTGACCTCCCCATGAGAATCCTCTTCTTGGGAGACCTTGGCCCCAGCAGGAAGCTCTAATCCAGCATCCTCAGAGCAGTCCTGACTGCAGGTTCCTGAGACAGGAGTTCCTGTGTCCTCTGTCTGGGGTAAGGGAACTGAGGGGCCTTAGCCTGTCTAGCCCTTCCCCTTGGGTAGAGGGAGAGCTGTAGCCCACCCCTGATAGGCCCAGTGACGCAGGTCAGCAGTGGGGTGGCTGGGGGTGAGCCAGGGCCTGCGGAGGCCCCTCTGTCCAGGCCAGATGGCTGCCGGCTCCAGTGGCAGGGCTGCCAGCACCTCCGTTCAGTGTCCTGGCCCGGGTCCCTCACTCTGCCCATGTCCAGCCTGCACCTCCAGGTGCCATACACTGAGGGGGCTGCTCTTCTTCCCCAGTGACGGGCTTCCTTTGTGATGCTGTTACCTGTACCCCACTTGCCTCCTTAATCCCCACCCCCAGGATCCAGCCGGACCCCCAAGGGTCTGGGCTTTGCACTGACCAGGCCCTGAAGGAACCTGCGGAGATGGCCTGGCAGTAGGGTTGCCCTCATGGGGTCCTTGTTACTGTACAGTTCAGGCTGGATCAACTCCTCATTCATTCATTCATTCATTCCTCTAAGAAAATCAAGCACCTGCCTCACAGCGGGCCCTGTCCTGGGCCCCAAATCCACACATGAACAAGAAAAGGACCCCCTGCCCTCAGGAAGCTGGCATGTGGCCGGGGGAGCTGAGCAAACTAGTGAACAGGGTTGCAGTAAAAGGGTGGGGCGGGGGCTGCTTTAGAGAGGAAGGAAGGCCCCCCCCCCCAAGGAGGACATTTGAGCTGGGCTGGACACAGGAGGGGCAGCCAGGGGCTTCTGGAGGGGGGAGGAACAAGGAAGTTCCAGGGACAGGAAACAGCATGTGGGAAGGGAGCAAAAGAGGGGGCGAAGGAGGGAGGGAGTTGGGGCCTTATGCCTTATGGGAGCTGGATTGACTCGGAAAGCCTTTCAGAAGGGGAGTAACAGAAGCAGTTTACATTCCCACATGCAGGCCAGGGGGTCCGTCACCTTACTAGGCCAACTCATTCAACGGCCCCTCAGTCCTACAGAAGATCTGTTATTATCTCATTTTACAGATGGGGAAACTGAGGCACAGTGCGGCCAAGTCAAGTGCTCAATGAATGACACACACTAATTGTGCAGCCGGAATTCCACTGGGTAGGAGAGCCGGGGTCTCCTAAATTCTTCTACTCCAGCACTAGCCTCATTCTCAGATTCTTCCTGTTCTCCACCCAGCACCCACCCCAGCTGGAAGCAGCCTTCCCCTCCACTGCCACAGGGTGGGGCCCGCAGCAGGTGCATACAGTGTCTGTGTGGGCACCGGGCCTGGTGCTGCTGTCAGGGACACTTGAAGCTGTGGAGTTTAGCAGGGAGGAGGCTTGCAGGATGCTCAGGGATGTCTTAGTAAGCCAGGGTAACGTGACCTTGGGGTATATCTGTCTGGCATGGGAAGGGCATCCTGGCCAGAGGGAACAGCATGTGCAAAGAGAGAGGGAGAAGACGTAGCGTGATCAAGGAGGAACAAGGGTTCAGTTGGACCTGAGCCTGGGAAAGATGGACTGTGAGCTTAGGCTGGGGCTGCAGAGATGGTGGGGGACTGTGTGCCAGGCCAGCAAGCTGGGGTTCTGGCTCGTGGGGAGGGGCCAGCCAGGGAGAGGAGGAGTTGCTGTCTAGTAAGTCTGGGAACAAATGCTCCCAGGGAATTTGTGCAAGTCGGATGCCCTCTGTGAGTCCGTGTACCCCTGTGCACAATCTGGGGATGGTGCCAATCTTGAGGACCCTCTGGGCCCTGTGTGGACTTGCTCACGGTTGCTACTTTCCTATGGTCCTAACAAGCACAGAGGCCCTTCGGGTCGATATGGAATATCTTTAATGCCCCGATTTCTCTGTGCCATGCGTGGCTCTGCTCTGTGAAACTCTGCCAGCTCTTCTGGAGGCACATGTCCCAGGGGCCCGGGTCACATGGGAGCCTGGGCATCCATGCTCTTCTTTACCTTCAAGCCCTTCCTCTTGTGGAGTCCCATCCAGGACAGGCCGTCCTCGTGGGCCTGGGCGTGACCCAACTCTGAGGGTGGTGGCATCAGCGGCATCGGTGGCACCAGCGGCATCGGTGGCACCAGCGTCGCCCTCGGCATCAGCGGCGACAGCTCCTCTGAGGCCCCAGTGGAGGCCCGGGGCAGCTCCTCAGGGTCCAGGTTGGCATCACTCCAGCCCTCAGAGCTGTCACTGTGGCCATCAGGACCTGTGGCTTCATCCTCAGATAAGGTGACAATGTCGGCCATGTCGTCCCCGAGGTTGCTGTCTAAATCCCCTGCCAAGCAGTTGGTCGGCTCCTCAAACTCGCTGGATGTGTAGACGTCAGCTGCGTCCTCCTGCCTCTGCTCAGAGCCAACCGCAGGGGCGCTGCTGAGCCCTGCCACCAGCCGGGCGGGCGTCTTGGCTCTGACCTGGCCAGTCCAAAAAAGGGTGAACTCTTGGCGGCAGGCAGCCACAGCCAGGCTGGTGAGCAGGGTGCTGGACACCAGGTAGAGCAGGGCGGGCTGGCCCATCTGCATGAGGACCATGGCAATGAAAGTGACCAGCAGGCCCACAGCATAGGCCACGATGCAGGCCACGAAGTAGACCTGGCGGGAGCGCATTTGCACATCGAAGCGGTGACAGTAGGCCACCAGGAAGCCAGGGACCACAATGTCACCAAAGCCGAGGATGGAAAAGGGCTGATCGCACAGGGTCAAGACCGAGAAGCTCAGCCGGGGGACTTTGAGCACCATGGGCAGCCTCTCGTGGCTCGAGGAGTCTGCCGGGCCCGAGGCTACCTCCACCATGATGCTCTCACCAGTCCTGGTGAGGAGGGGCGTGACGAAGACAAAGAAGACGTCGAAGGCCAGCAGGGCCAGCAGGAAGGAGGTGCAGTTCTTGAGCGTGGGCAGCCGCACCTGCCGCAGCACGAAGAGGCAGTAGGCCACGCCCAGCAGGTCCTGCAGCAGCCACGCCCAGCGGTCCTCGTTGCGGTAGGCCACCCAGAGGGCCGTCACCATGGCGCACAGGCCGGCCAGCAGCAGCAGGGGCAGCTGCAGATAGGCCCGGCGGCCAGACAGGGCCCACTGGTATCGTGGCAGGGGCAGGTGGGGCACCAGGGGCGCCAGGCAGCTGTAGAGGCCGGTGCCTGCGCCCAGGCCAAAGATGGCGATCATGACGTAGACGAAGCAGTCGTAGAAGAAGTAGAGCAGCAGCATGATGGAGCAGGACATGGTGACCACCATGCCCGTCATGGCCGGCGTGAAGTCCACAGGCACGTCCTCGTCCTCCTGCCCACTGAGGGCTGCCACTGCCTCCAGCTGACGGTGACCGCCAGGCCCCCCTCCTCCTCGGGCCCGCCGCCGTTGCAGCTGGTCAGCCTCGGTCAGGCCTGCCCAGTAGCCGCCCACGGCCACGGTGCCGACGGCCAGGATGAAGATGATCACCATGTTGTAGTCCAGGATGGGCTCCGGGGGCGCGTACAGGGCCACTTGGACCAAGGCGCTGCCGTGCGTGTGGCTGAAGATGTCCAGCATGTCTGTGTAGCGGAGCACAGCCACGGGGATGGTCAGGTCTGGCAGGGGCTTCTGGGGGTCCTGGGACACCAGGGTGGTATCTGAGCACTGTTGACCGCTGACCCGGCTCACGATGAGCAAGCCGTGGGCGCCTCGGCCCTGAGCCAGCCAGCCCTTAGCATAGAAGCTGCAGTTGCCTCTCATGACCATGGCGGTGGTCTGGCGGAGGGGCCGCTGGCCGGGGGAGCTGGCCGGGGCCTGGGGGGTGGAGGCCTCACCCGGGCACCAGGGTGCGGTGGTGCCGTCGTGCAGGGGCAGGAGTGGGGCGTGGTGCAGGTCCCGGGGGAGGGTGACATAGTCGGAGCTGAACAGGACGCAGTAGTCCTTGCTCCAGTTCTCAGACACCACGTGGACCACGCCGTACTCCCCCCGGGCCGTGGTGCTGGGGAGGAGGAGCAGGAGGAGGAGCAGGAGGAGGAGGGACCCCAGGCATGCCATCCTCCTCATCCACCTGCTGCCGCGACCCAGTGCGGCCGCTGCTCACAGCCTAGTTCCCCTGCCCAGGGTGGGTGTGGCCCTTTGTCACAGAGCAGCTTGGCCTCCCATCTCGGAAACCAGGGCCACACCTACCTGGTCACAAAGCTGTGCCATCCCAGCCCAGGTGCTGGGTGGAGCGCGGGGTCCTGCCCGTCCCTGGCCCTGGGAGGGAGATCACCTGGACCAGGTGACCTGAAGCAGCAGGTGGAGGATGGAGCTGAGGATTCTTTTATTTATTTATTTAAATATTTATTTATTTATGCAAGAGCTGGGGTATAGGCCATAGGCGTGGGAGGGTGAGAGGATTCACCAGAGACAGAGCAGGGAACAGAACAGGTAGGTGGACTGAAGATACTGCTGAGGGGAGCAGTGGGAGAGACAGGAGAGGTCTGCTGCACCATGTGGGTATCTCCATGGCTGGCTGGGAATTGAACCCGCGCCACAGAGGCTGCAGACAGCTTCACAGCGCTGCGCTCAACCCGCTGCGCCACCGGGGAGGCCCTGGAGCTGAGGCTTCTGTGCTAACTTTGCCCCTTATGCACAGGGCAGCCTGGGCACATGCCTCTCCTCTGCACTGCAGGGAAACAGACACTGGACTAAGGTTTCTGGGGTCCTGGGAGCCGGGTGCGGGGCAGTGGAGGGGCTTCCCGTGGAGACACGTGGGTGGAGGAGGTGGTGTTCAGACCCAGGCTGCCGGCAGGGAAGCCTGACCCCATGTGGCCTATGCCCCATTGGGACTGCGCCCCAGCAGCTCATCCAGGCACCAGGTAGGAGGGGGCTGATTGATAGTGGGTGAAAGGGGCGTCCTTAAACCGTTACTTCACACCCTGTGCACGGCTCTGTTCCTACCTCCACAGCCGCTGGCGAGCCCGGGGGCGAAGCGCAGAAGTTTATTCTCAGCCTGGAGGCGAGAAGCCTGCTGTGGACTGAATGTTTGTGCGCCCCCACCCCGCGTTCCTGCGGTGGAGCCCCAGCCCGAGTGCGGTGGACGTGGAGGCGAGGACTTCGGACATGATGCTGTGAAGGCGGGCCTCGTGAGAAGGCTCTTGCAAGAGACACGAGAGGATCTTGCCCTCACCACGGAGAACCTGCAAGAGGGACTCTCCCCGGGAGCCAGACAGGTCAGCGCCTGCACCTCGCACCGCCCAGCCTCAAACCTGGGGGAATAAATGTTGCTTAAGCCCCCCAGGCTGTGGGGTTTGTGTTCCGGGGACTCGGGTCTCTCCTGTGGCGGGGGGTCAGCAGCCCCTGGCACTCCTTGGTTGGCAGCTGCGCAGCTCCCATCTCTGCCTTTGAGTTGCCTGGCGTTCCCACTGTGTCTCTGCCCTAGAAGACTCCGTCAGGTTCCACCAGGGCCCGGCCTCGTGAGCGCATCTCACTCAATGACTCTAAGGTCTGTTTCTAATAAGGTCGTAGGCACAAGTGCTGGGGGTAGGATGCCAACTTAACGTTTTGAGAAATAATTTGGCTTTTGAAATCCATTCCATTTTAACCCAGTCGCTGGTCTTCCTCCATGCCTCTCCTCTGATCAGCCCCACAGGTCTAGCAGACCCACAGGGCCATCCGTTGCAGCGCCGCATCGCCTTCCCAGCGAAGCCACACCCATGGGACACCATCTCCAACGGGCAGCTTTGGACCTCGAGGTGGAGGGCACGCTTCGAGGACTCTGCAAAGAGGCTGGCAAGTAGAACCTTGTAGGCCTGGACAATCTCTTCTCACCCAGTCGTGGACATTTGTCTCACCTAATTTGACAACTCTTTCTCTCTGACTCAGATTGTGTCTTTCAAGACATTCAGCTGATACTTCACGACAGTATCTCCCCTGGTTTGTGTCCTTCTGGTTCATCATCCATTAATACAACATTTCATTAGATTACAAACAGTAATTAAAATGCCAAGTTCACTGTCAGGAATACCTTAGGGAAGACATGCTGACGGGTGAGCCTACCCCCAGCCGGTGACCGAGAAGAGGCAGGGTCTGGGGAGGAGGCTGCCAGCTCCCCCCACGGGCTCCTGATGCGTCGGGTGTGGTGCCGAACGTGAGGAGGTGTGAACCTGTACCCTCAATCCTATAATGTGCTGTACACCAGCATCAGTGCAATTAAAAAAAAAAATCAAACGAGGACCACCTCTAGTCCCTCAAGTGGCACTGAGCTTACAACAGATCTCATTTTAATCCTGGGCCCTTTCAGTCTAGCTCTAATTTGGGGTTCAGAAAACAGGAACCCCAAACAGATCCCGCTCCTGCCCTTTCTCTCTGGTCCACCTGTGGGCTCCTGGTGCCCTGGACTCGGAGATTTCTCTGCAGGTTTATTTCCTCGGAAGCTCTTCCGGGGCCCCTGCTCACTAAGGCTGGTGTGTCAGTCCTCTGGCTGCTTCCTCAGATCCCCCCATCCCATCTCTGAACCCCCAACCCATCAGACTTGGAGCTGCTCTTCCCTGAGGCCGCTTGGTGCCCACCCTGCCCTGTTACATGCATGGCAGGTGCCCTTGGGGGCTCGCTCCCTGGGCCGGGACTCTGCTCCAAGCCCCTGCAGCACCCCCCTTTCCTCAGGGGTATCCCCTGACTCTGCAGCTTCCACTCCCTTCCCACCGCCCCCTTCGCCATGGTCTGGCTCTCAGGGTCACTGTGCAGGGCAGGCCAGGGGCAGTGTCTCTGCCTGTCACTGGGAGGCAGAGGTGGCACCTGGGGCTTTGCCTGCAGTCACTGGAGCAAAGGCAGACCCAGGAAGCAGGTTCAGGGGCCGTGTTCCTAGTTGCTGGCTCTAGAGATGGTTTAGACGTGAGGGACCAGATGGTCACCTGCTCTGTCCCCTGCCACCTCCGTGTCCTCCCACCCTGGGAGCAGGGGTGGGGGGGCGGGGGGAGTAGGGTTTGCTGTGCCCTCCCAGCCTCCTCTTAGTTGCACGGAGCACCTGGCAGGGCACCCCTGCTCTGCCCCCACTGCAAGGGATAGTGTTTGGGAGCGGCAGAGCAGGGTACCCCACATGGCCTGCAGGTACACCCACAGCTCCTTTCTGGGGCTGAGCCCTCACTCACAGCCCTCCCCTCCCGTGGGGCGCTCCCAGGTGCTGCTCAGGGGTCTCAGTCTGCTGTGAGTGTCCTGGCCGCGCACCCCCTTGCGCACACACGCGTGGATGCACACGTGGGGCCCCTCCCCGGTCAGACACCCAGAGGCTGTTGGGGCCTGTGCCGGGGTGGAGCATTAGTGCCCCCTCCCACCCTTAGGACACAGCCAGCAGCTTCCCCTGTGGCCTTGGTGTCTGGTGCTCTCCCTGGGCCTCCTGGGCCTCTGTGGTGTGGGAAGTGCTGGGGCATTATCCCCCCGGAAGCAGCCTTCACCCCGGACTGACAGAGCCGGTGGATGACAGGAGACTGTGTCCTCAAGCCTCTGTGGAACGAAGCTTCAGCGCCCGCAGGGGTGGCCGGCGTGTGCACACCCACGCTTCCCGCCACCTCACGCCCCCACCCACGTCCTGTGCTCCCTCCCCTGGGGTCTGTGTTCAGAACTGTGTTCCCCCGGGGCTGCTTCTGGGACCCCCGAGCTGAGGCGGCAGTCCCAAATCTACTTCTTCCTGGGCTGGGCTCTGCCCTCTCTGGGCCCACTGCCCTGTCCATGGAGCCCCCGATGTGCCCTCTCTCCTCCCCAGCCCCCCAGTATTGGTATTGTTCACCATGGCCCGTCCCCCTCTGCAAGCTCCCCCTTGACAAGCGTGTCCTTGTTGGGGCCTGGCTGGACCCGGGTCTACCCCGAAGCCCTTTCCCAGCCCACAGGGGTCACCTAGCACCCCATCCTTGATAAGTGTGAGTGGAATCAGGGTTCCTGGCCACACAGCGGCCTTCACGACTGAAAGCCTCATTTCTCTGAGGCGCCCTCTGCCTCCAGCCCCCCCCAGTCCAGGCCTTCACAAATGTTGATTGAAAAGATAAATATTATTATTTACATCAGCCACCCCTTCACACCCCACACCCTCCTCTCCTAGTCCACACCCCCAAAGTCCTGCTGTGGACGTGGGTGGGTTGAGTGGGGGCTGGGCCAGTCCACGCTGGGGTGTTAAACCATCCACTGGCTGTTTGCCCCCAAAGCCACTTGTCCTGCTCTAGGTGCTTGGGGCAGAGTGCTCCCCCCACCCCTCTGTCTTTGATCTATAGAGATGCTCCCCCAGAGCCCCGAAGCCAGCAGGCTGGATGGCCTCAAATATGCTCTGCCCCTCAAAGGCAGACTGGCTCTGGCTGGGCACAGCCCCCTCTGTCACCTTCCCAGGCCCCATCCTCTCACGAAGGGGGAGACAGCTGGGGCAGGGGCTGCCAGGTGTCAGGGTGAGAGTATTGCCGGTGCTTGGGGGCGTGTGGCCGCAGGGGAGTAAAGGCCCAAGGGTGCGAGGCAGCAAGGCAGGGCGTATCTGATGGCAGTGCCACGGTGCCAGATGAAGTCCAGGGTGCAGGGGGAGTTCTAGGGTGTGCGTGACGTCTGATGATCACCCGATGTCTAATGGTGCCTCCAGGGCTCTGATGCTGCGACCTGGGGACCCCGCGGTGTTGGAGCCCGGCGGAGACCAGAGGCCCCATCACGGTGAAGCAGATGTGGCCACAGGAGTTTCCCATGATGCCCCTGGGGAGCTCCTGCCCTTCGTTGCCCAGGAAAGCCCAGGTGCTCGGGGGAAGACAACTGTTGGAGGGGCCCACGAGCTGACTCCCTAGCTCCCCGTTTCCACTCCATTCCTCATCCTTTCTCCCCAGGGGGCAGCGGGGCAGGAGGTCAGCCCAGCTCATTTCCCATCTGTCCCGGGGCCGGCAGCTGCTCTCACAGCCCAGGAACTCCGGCCAAGTCAAGGGCTGGTGGGGCTTCCCAGGCCGTCAGTGCCCGCTGCTCCTGGGGGCACAGGGTGCAGGAAAAGGTGGTCCCCTCCAGAGACCCGGTGGCCGGCTGCGCCTGGCATCATCTTCCCAACCATAGACCTCGGGTGAGCGCTCCACGGCCCTCAGCTCAGACTGCCGTGGACTGCTTGATGCTGTGAAAGCTGACGCGGGTGGGGGAGGTGGGGATGGACATGGCGCGGGCCACACGGGCGCGGATGGAGTGCTTGTCCTGCCACCGGCGCCACCGCTTCCGGATGGCAGAGCGGACCTGTGGGCACAGAGCAAAGCACGTGTCCCCCAGGGCTGCCACCAGCAGCTGCACAGGTGCCCAGTGCCCAGATGAACACCGCACAGGTGAGCAGTACACAGGTGTGAGGTGCTCAGGTGAGCACTGCACAGGTGAGGTGCCCAGGGGGCCGATAGGAGGTGGCGACATTGGATTGGCGACATTGTGGGTCATTACTATAGTCAGAGCAGAGATGCCTTGTGGCCTTTGCCAGGAGTGTCCCTGCCCTCAACCCACAGGCACGCGCGGCCCCAGGGCTGTTTCCTGGTTTTAAACAACCGGTTTCACAGATTAACTGGCGGGACTGAGCAGCTCTGGCTTCTGGCCTCCATCCAGCGGCCCAGGAGGGCAAGGGGTGGCAGGAGCAGTGTGGCAGGCAGCAGGGACCCTCCCAGGGCCCCTGGGAGCAGGGGCAGAGAGAGGGCCTGTGGAGGGCAGGGGGGCCAGTCCCCACGGGGATCCCCTCCTACCATCCTGGGCCTGGGCCCCGGGTGCTTACCTCGCTGTTGAGGAAACAGTAGAACACAGACACGAAGAAACCCTGGAGGGGAGGGAGGAAGCCAGTCAAGGGGCGGGGCTGCCCCCTCTGGGCCGCCTCCTGCCCCCACCCCCCAGCCCCTGCCTGGACAACCCCTTCCTGGGAAGCACAGGGAGGCCAGGGCCGGAGTGGGAGAGCGGCTGTACCTGGAAGGATTCCAAGAAGGAGTTGAAGTAGATGAAGACGACCCGGGAGACCTCGTCCTCCCCGGGGTTCACGAAGAACAGCATGTAGGTGATGCCCAAGAGGGGGAGCAGCACCAGAGTGGCCTTCACAGCCTTCCTGAGGGGGCAGGGGGTGCACAGTCACATCCCACCCAGGAGGGGTTGAAGGGGGCCAGATCTGGGCGGGGGTTGGCAGGTCCCAGGAATATTGGGGTTTCAGGAGGGGCCACCAGGCCTGGGGGAGACCCTGGGTCAGAGGCTGGGGTCTCTGAAGCCCCCGAGGGTGTAGGAGGTGGGACCAGTTACCTGTACTGAATGGTCTCAGACGTGGTGGATGCCCGGAGCTTGGTCATGAGGATGCGGACGATGTTGAAAAGGAAGATAAAATTGATCTGCAATTTGAGCACACAGTGGGATGGCATGGGTGGGCAGCTGGGGACTCAGCAGCCTCGAGTCTGGTCTGGGACCTCCATTCTCCCTCCATCTTCATTAACACTTGCTCATCCGTGGCCCGGCACCCCCACCTCTGGCAGAGGGCCTTTTGGTCCATAGCAGAAATGGACTGCCCCTCCCCACAATGCCCCTCCCTCCAGCCCCCTACCCGGGTTCTTACCAGCAGGACCAAGATCATGGGGCCTTGGTAGATGTAGTCGGTGTACACCCCAGGCCTTTTGCCAAACCAGCACCTAGAAGGCCACGGGGGTAGGGGGTAGGAGGGGTAAGAGGGAGGGGGGTCATTTGGATCCAATTCAGGGGCATGGGGGAGGGGCATGCCTGGCCAGGGAAGGACAGGGGTCTGAGGTCAGGATCTAGGCGTCCCAGCTCCAACCCCGCCAGAAGGCCAAGCTCCTTGGGCCTGCCGCAATGCTTATCCCACCTGGAGGTCCTCTATTGAGGGATGAAGGGCTGAAGCAAACCCTGAGTATAACAGACACGGCCAACACCACTGCTGCCCCTGACCCAGCATGGCTTTGGCCCGTGCCCCTGGCGGTGCTGGGGGTGGGTGGCAGCACAGATCCTGCGCGTAGTGGGCAGCTGACACCCATTTCCAAGTCTGTTCATCAACCTCGAGGCGGATTCCACAGGCTCCGCCCGTGATGGGAGGCAGATGCTTTGCATTTCTCTGAATCTCCCTCCAGCAAGCTCTAGGGGGTCTGGCGGGGATGGGCACAGGGGAAGTCCTATGTCCTGGTGTGGCGATGGGCATGCAGCCCAGAATGCTTAGATTTCATGCCACCAGAAACCAGAAACTGAGATTTTTTTATGTGAAACCCCTTGGCTCTTTAAGGGTTGGCAACAAATCCAAGTTTTCAAGAGCACCAAGTTTTCTGCGTCAGGCAGATCAAAGGCCACAGCTGTCTGTGGGCCAAGTCAAGTCCTTGACCTGGGTCTGCAAGTTCTGACCACTCACACCTGGACCCTCCTGCGGTTGTGTCAGGGTCCTGCCACCAGGTGGGGCTCCAGAGCCGCCAGACCGACTTTCTTCTCCAGCGCAGGCTCCTTTTCCTTCCAGAATGTGAGCGTGCGGGCGGGCGCACACACAAACATACACGCACACATGCACACGCACACACGTGGCAGCACAGCAGCTTCTGGAAACCTGTTCTCTCCTGGGTACTCACTCTCACACCCGCACCCCTGCAGGCCAGGCACCATTGCCAGGGGTTAGCGACGTTCCTGCCCCGGGACCCAGGTCTCTGTCTGGGTGTCACTGCCAGGCCCAGTTGTGTCTGAAAGAGGGGTCCCCTCCTAGACTGGACACTCAGGCCGAGTATTGAGGGGTGGTATGGACACTCAAGTCCAATTTATAAGGTGCCTCAGCACTCAGGGCTGGAATGAGCGTCAGAGCTGGTGGGCACGTCTCTGAAACCCATGGAATCCTGTGTTAAAATAAGCCCTAGTTTTGATAAAAAAAACATTAATGTGGTATTTACTGCCAGATACCAGATATTACGCTGAAGGCTTAACAGATATTTTATGTATATATATATATACACACATACACAATATTTATGTATAAGCTCACGTCACCCCCATGAGGAGGGCGGTGTTATTACTAGGATGTCCGTTTTACAGATGAGGAAACTGAGGCACACCACAGCAACTAGCTCAAGGTCAAAGCGCTACTTCCGGATGGAGCCACAGTTCGGAACTGGGGTCGCTTGGCTCCACAGGCGGCCGGGACCCTTGCACAGTTCGGCTGCGAGAGCCCAGACAGGTAAGAGTCCGGCTCCTACTGCCCCAGCTCAGGCAGGCACAGGCGGGAGCCTCGGACCGAGTCCAGCCAGGGCGCCCTCCCTTCATAGACAAGAAACTGGTGCTGATGGGAAGGGGACTTGGTAGAGGCCCTTGGGGGTTGTCGGGCAGAGCTGGGCAGGAAGCCGGGGGCTCGGGGGGGGCCTGAGGGCTGTGAAGGGGAGGAGGTGACTCACTTCTCGTTGTCGTAGTAGAGCTTCCCGATGGCCCAGGCCACGATGATGGGGAAAGGCACACCTGGGGAGAGGCGGGCGGTCAGTCCCTCGGTAGGGGTGCGGGTGCAGGGCCGGGGCCCCAGGGTGGCTGAGAGTCTAGGGGCAGGCGGGGTTCCCGTCCAGTGTGTGCGGGGGCTGTGGGGCCCCAGGGAGGGGTGGGGGCTGTGGGGCACACCTTAGCACCCCAGCCTGGCCTCGGTCTCCCAGGGCCCCTGGACTGCGTCTGGCGGGCAAAGGCCCGCGCCTCACCCCAGCCGATGCAGATGAACATCCACTTGCGCAGCCGGTCAGTGGAGTAGGTGAGCACGATGGCCGTGTGCAGGTAGCAGCCCTCGCCGAACATCCAGAAGAAGTTGGTCACGTGGAAGTAGTTGTAGGCGGCGGTCACCAGCCTGCACCAGCCCTGCCGCCCCGTCCCCACCAGAGCCGCGGGTGAGCAGCGGCCGGGCTGGGCAGCGGCACCCACCCCGGGCCAGGGCCTTCTCTGGGTACTAGGGATCACCCCCAGCATCCTCCTGTCTGTGGGGTCCCAGGCCTGGCCTGGCCCTCCTCCACCGCGCTCCCCTTCCCTGGCCTGGGCTGCCCCGCAGGACGCACCACGTTGCTCTGGTGGACTTCGGGGCTCATGGTGAGCTGGACCACGAACCACGTGGCGTTGCGTAGGATGAAGGCCGAGATGAGGTTCCAGTGGATGATGTTTCTCAGGCACCTGATGCTCCTGGGGGTGATGGAAACAAGGAGAGGAGGGGGTGAGGGGTGAGCCGTCAGCATCACTCCAGCCCAGAAGTGTGGATGCGGAAACTGAGGCCCAGCGCAGGGCTGCTAAGTCACACCAGGAGGCGGGGGCAGAGGCCCTCTTGAGAGGCCAGTGTAGGGTCTTCTTCCCTGTGGCCCACCCAGGGTGGCAGAGCCTGGCACACAGCCCATGCTCCAGGACCAGTACTCCTGGGCACTCCACTCCCTGTAGCTCCAGTTTTGGGGGTCAGAAAACAGAAAACGCCTCCCAGTTTTGAGACCTGATGCTCCCCCAATTCTTGGCACAGACCTGCCTGACATGCCACCTGTATCCTGGGCAGTAGTGCTGAGACCAGGCAGGTCAAATCCAAATGGGGCTCCACCTTCCAGGTCTCTACAAATGGACGCCACCCTGTGGTGGTGGTCGTGGGGGGCTGGCAGAAGTGGCTCAGCCAGAGGAGCTAAGAGTCCTGCATCTGTCAGCCCCTCCCACTGAGGGGCAGGGGCCAGGCTCCCTTTCCCAGAGTCACCTGCCTCTTGCTCCTCCCTTGCTCAAGGCCAGACAGTGCTGGGGGGGTGTGGGGGGGCCCTTCTCACCTGAGCCGCAGGAAGAGGACAAAGGCCACCAGGAGGGCCACCAGGGAGATGCAGTGGCCCAGGTAGTTGATGATGACAGCAACGTGGTAGTGGACCTTGCTCTTCTTCTGTGGCAGGAGAGAGGGCAGAGGTGAGGCTCCTGTACCACTGCACCCCGTGTCCGGCCGGGACAGAGGGGTCACACCAATCACAGCTAACCCCTAACCTATCAGGGCCCCCACTGTGTGTGGGCAGTGCCCTTCTGTCTGTCCTCGAGTCCACGCTCTGTCCACTGCTCTGAGCTTTGGACAAATGGCAGTTACTTGAACCCCCACTTCTCATAGGGCCCCCACCCCAAGGGCACATGGGCTTGCACGGCTCGCAGATGTGCTCACACTCACATTTCCAGTCAGTCCAAAGAGCAGAGGCCTCGAGGTGCAGACACTGCCCCCTCTACTGTCTCTAGGTGGAGCCCCCCCGGTTCCTGATCATCCCTAAACCCATCTGCTGCAGGTGAAACCTGCTCTCGCTAGCTGGGCAGGGAGGAGGTGGGAGCAGCCACAGAATCATTAGAAAGCACAGAAAGTCTCTCCAGGCTCCAAAACACGCTTCCCAGGTCCTCCCCCGAACCCCTCCCCCTCCACCCGGGGCGCTGCTGGAGGTGAGGGGGGCGTTCCTCTAGGACTCCAGCCAAGCCCCCACTGTTCACTCTTCCTTCACGTCCTATGCCGATGGAGGCTGGAAATTGCTGAGGTCCCCCTCTTCCAATCACCCCAAGTCCCCCACCCCAGGGATGAAACCTTCCCATTTACAGAATATTTTCATCCCTCTTAAACCCTCATGCAACCACACGCGGGGGTCGGGGGGGAAGAGCTAGAAGGGGGTTTGTCTTGTTTTGCAGAAAAACAGGCTCCTCCATTTCAAACTGCCTCTACCTGCAGGCCACCCCACAATGGGGGAACTTGTAGCTCCCCAGTGCCAGGTCTATGTAGACTCCTGCCCTCTCCCCAGCAACGCCCCCACTCAGCCTTTTCCAGGTGCTGAGAGGGCTGGGCCCGGAGAACCGTGCACTCAGTGGGGTTTCACCAAAGCTGTGGTGGTGCTTGGGGGGGGTCAACACCAGTGCTCCCCAATCTCCAGAGGAGGAAACTGAGGCCCACATTCACCTACACAAGGACAAGGGGTGTAACCTCAGCAGCAGCACACCTTGAAAGCATTGGAAAGGGATCACTCCCCTCCACCTCCCACAAGCCCCCCAGCTCCTGCTGCACCCCTTCTGAAGGGGTGTCCTCCCTGAAGAACCTCTGAGGTCCAGGGAGCTCTGTCCTAGGGGCTGGTTTTCCTGGCTCTCAGGAACCTGGCAAGAAAGCACATTAGCAATTCAGGCTTTGGAAGGGCTGTGGCCCAGCAAGGGAGAGGGAAAGCGAGGAGGGGTTGGGGGGGGCATTGGCCCCTGTGCAAATGGGAGAGTCTCTGAGCGCCTGGCAACAGATGCCCAAATCTGGAGACACCAGAAGATACGCACGCATCACAGCTTGTCTGGAGCTGGTACTTAATTTCCTTTTATTAAATTTCCCACAAATCCATGCTGGGAAGCCGCTGGGTGATAGCAACATCTGCAGAGCCCGGGATGGAGAGATGCCCCAGCCTGGTTCTCGGCGCAAGTGGACAAGATGGGCAGAGTGTGCAGGGGCCTCTGCCCCCCATCTGCCCTCGATCACCCCCTCCCTGGCTGTCATGCATGATGTGCCTAGGCTGTGTGGCTTGGGTGGGGGGAGTCTTTTATTAAGCACCTATTGTATGCTGGGCACTGTACTGGGCAGGCTGTGTCTCCTGTGCCCTCTGTGCGCTGTCCTCTGGTTCTGTTCCATCATCAGCCTAGTCACAGGCCAGCTGGCCAGTCATCGGAATCCTGGTCTGCTTGGTCTTAAAGACCCTCTGTTCCCTGTGCCTGCAGTGCTTTTCTTGGGGGGTAAGCAGGATTGAAAAGACACTGGGGGAAGCACCCATGCTCTGGGCCAGAACCCTTGGAGGGAAGACAGGGGCTCAAGAGGGGTTTTCTCCACCAAGGCCAAAATGGTAGAGTTGGGTCAAACCATTAAAAGGAGCAAAGCCTCTTTGAGGCTCCTTGAGTTGGGGGGCCCAGGGCGTCTTTCACCTGTCATCAGGCGACATTCCTCGTTACATGAGCAATGGGAGCCAGCCAGGGTCACAGTGCGGAGGGGGCCCCAGAAGGCGGCTGGAGAGACACCAGTGTCTCCAGGAAAGCTGGGCAGCTACACTAACTGACCAGTGTCAGTGATACCCAGAAAGGACAGCAGCAACATCCAGGGATACCCCGAGAGGCAGTCAGCAGCAGTCCAAGAAAAAGTCACATTTAACTGCAGCAGCAGCTGGGGTGCCTGAAGGGCAAATGGACACAGCCCATCCCTGACCACACTCCACCCCGCCCCGACTGGCAGCCACCCCGGAGAGGTGGCACAGGGTGGCGCTGGGCAGAGACCTCTCGGCTGCACCCCCAGTGACCAGAATCCAATAAGCAATCGGTGACCGGCCAATTTGGGCCGGCTCTGCGAGACACACCTTGTCCCCAGTGGCGTTGCGGAGGCAGTGATGGCCCCTGCCCATCCCAGGGGCCCCCCGAGCCCCCAGCTCCGTCTCCCTCCTCCCCCGGCCCACCCAGTTTGCGGCTCTTCCTCTCCTGGGCTTCAAAGCCCCTCCCACCCCACCAGTGGGTCCTCTGGCCCTGGCTCCTTGAGATGTGGTCCTCACACCTGCAACGTCTGGTCTCCCAGGAGCTGGCAGGACTCTTTGGGAACGCAGAATCATACGGAAGCCTCCCCTTGCCCCACTGGGTCAGGCTCTTCCTTGTAGCAAGAAACCCACATGGTTCCGAAGCAGTTCAGAAGCCCTGGCCCAGCAACCTCCCCTGTGAGCAGCAGACCCGGCCCACAGTGACAGCCTGGGCGTCCCTGTCCTGTGCCACCAAGGCCCATCCCTGCCCTCGGCGGTGCGGGGGCGGGGAGCAAGTGTGTGGGTGTTGGGGGGCAGTGGTGGGGAGCACTGCTGTGTGTGGAGGGTGCTACTACGGGGAGTGGGGGCCATGCGGTGTGGTCGGTGCCATTCCCCAGGGACCGGGCCACGGGCCAGCACTGCGCCCCCTGGGAGGGCTTGTCCCCCGCGCAGGTCTCCCTGCCTGGCCTCTGGGCACCCTCACAAGCCCCATTTCACACGAAAGCCTTCTGCGAATCCATTATCTGCAAAGCCCCGGGTGCGCTGGGGCTTAACAGGGGCTTAGCCGAGGTGCAGAGCCGAGAAAAACGGCTGCTCCATGAATTGGAGACTTTCCTTTCTCTGGAGCTCCGGGAGGAGACTGGGGATCTTGGGGGCGGGGGGGATTCTGAAGAGGTTGGGGCTGGCAGAGGGGATGGCGTTTTCACTAAGTAAATGAATGGATCCCCAGAGTGAGGTGACAGGGCGGCAGGGACTGCGGGTGTGCCGCACTGCAGGGTGGACATGGGCGGCCCCCACCGAGTCCGGAACCTGAGGACAGGGTGCCTGTGTTGCTTGCGGTCTCTGCCTCGAAGCACCCCCTCTCCATCTGACTTCAGCTCACTTCACACGGGAAACAGGCAAAGGCTATCCTGGACCCCGAAGCCCCAGGTTCCAGGCTCCGGCTGACTCTGACCAGGTGACTTTGGCTGAGTCATTCTCCCTTTCTGGACCTCCGCTCCCCACTGGCAAGGCGGGTGGGTTGGCCTAAATTAAAGTTTCTCATCTTTACGCAGAGGCACTTGTTAAAAATACAGATTGCCAGGCCCTCCCCGAGAGTTCCATTTACCAGGTATTTGGGGTAGCCCGGGCCTGCCTGCATTTGAACAAGCACTCTGGGTGGCTCTCATTACCCGGCGGGTTTGGGAAGCTCGGATGGCACGGAGGGTACAGGTCCGCAGGGTCTCTAGAGGGGCATTCCAGTTGAGATCTCTTAGGTGCCGGGATTCTCAGGGCTGCCCAGACCAGCTCTTCCGCCCCGCGCCCCCAAAGCCTGCATACCTCAGGCGGCGTTGGGCATTTTCCTTCTGCCCTTTGCTTCCTGCTCACTCATTTTCCCATCTCCTTGACCCCCACCTTCCCTGGCAGCCACTGAAGGGGTGAGTGGAGGTGCCGGGGAGGGAGCAAGGGGCGCAGGAGTGGGCAGCAACACTGGGAGGTGGATACATTCGTACATCTGCCAACTATCTCCCTTCAAGGATTATTCATTGCAGCACTGTTTGCCATAACCGAAGACTGCGGATGAAGATTGGTTAAATAAATGATGGCGCCTCTGCGCAACATGATATTATGCAAATGCAAAAAGGAATGAGATGCTCTTTAGAGCTGATACGGAATAACCTCCAGGATGGATGATAATATGAAAAAAGCAAGGTGTCGAACGGTGTGTGTGATACGTAACATTTGGGTAAAAATAAAACAGAAGGCGAAGCCATCGTTACTGGGCGGTGCAGAGAAGGCTCTGGAAGGACACTTAAGAAAGCCGCAGACGTTGCTCTGGGGCGGGCAGGAGGCTTTTCTCCGTGTTCCCATTTGCACCTTCTGGATTTTGTATTATGTGTAAGGGTTTGGATTCTGACCCGGCCCCCCAGGCTGCACCCCCACTTGAGGTGGCTGGTGTTCACCCATCCCAATGAGAGTGGGTGGAAGGCACAAGGACTCGCTGGGCCCCTTCGAGCCTGCCCCTTCCCACCTGGCTCATCCTGCCTCAGGGGTGCCTGAGAGGTGACCCCGCCGTGAGTTCACAGCTCTTGCTCCCCAGGCGGCTTCCCGCAGGCCGGGCCTGGACATCAGCCTGTGCTGGGGGCCGACACCCCTGCACACCGGGCTCTCGCTGGCCCAGTCTTACCTCCTCATTGAGGATCTCCTGGCATTCCGAGTAGTTCACGCGGGCGGCCCAGCTTCCGTTGGCCAGACACTCCCGGTAGCCATTGTCTGAAAGAGAAGAGTCCGAGACAGCGGTGGGCTCCTCGCCCAAGGAGCAGCCTGGGTGTCCGTCTACCCTTTCGTCTGCGCATCTACCCAGCCATCTGGGCCAGCACAGGGGACTGCTTGCTAGGGTAGGGTGGGGGTAAAGCTGGGGAAAGAGGTTTCCCTATGACCCCCATCCTCCTGCCTTATTCTATTCACCAACAGGGACAGGGTGGACCCCAATGCCTGCCTCTGGGGCCACGGCTCTGCCCGCCCACGCTGGCGTGACCATGCCCATGGGACTGCCCTCAAGCAGGTGCGCTGGGCTAGCTCCTCGCAAGCCCTGGTGTGACAGCAGATCACATGGCGTTTCTCTTTAGAGAAATCTCCCATTTGGGGTCTTTTGTGGCAGCAAAAAAGAATGGTGAGGTGCCATGAGTCAGTCCTTGCTCGCGTGACCAGGCACAACAGGTGGAAGGGCAGGGCACGCTTATATGACAGCGCTTCCTAGGGGGGCTCTCTGCAGGGAGGCCTCCCCTGGGGATCCCACGTGGCCGTGTTCCACACAGGGTGGGGGCTCACTGGGCAGGGTCGGGCAGGCCTGGTGGAGCGCGGCAGCGTCTCACTACTAGGATCTGCTGCCGCTGGCTCCCAGCCTCACAGGGCACTGGGGAAGAGGACAGGAGAGGGGGCCAGGGAGAGAGGGAGGGTGGCGCAGCCCTCAGCCTGCAGCCCAGAGCCTGCCACCTTCTAAGGAGACGGAGAGGGGCCCTGTGGTCTGAGGCCTGCCTTCAGGGCTCCTGGGCGGCTGGAGCGGGCAGAGAACCCTTCTTACCCACCTCCTACCCATCCCCCCTGCACCGGGCCCTGAAACCCTGTAGGGGAGGGGCTGAGGGAGTTCCAAATCTTGAGTCTTTTCTCCTTTGCTGGCAGAGACTGCCCCGCCCCGCCCCGTGCCCCTCTCCAGCATGCGGCTCTAAATATGCTTCCTTAAGTTAATTCTGGCCCTGGCCCAGACTGCACTGTCTGAGAGAGCAATTGTGCCCTGAGCCATTTCCACTGGAGCCCTCCCCTGCGACAGGCCTTCCATGACCCCTGACCCGCAGGTCACATCCCCACCCCAGCAGGGCTGGGCGAGCCCCAGCCCCTGACCCTGGTGCCCGGCAGGGGTAGAGCGCTGCCTGGCAGACACAGGGGCTGCCCGGGACCAGCTCCACATGGCTGTGCTGCGTGGTGACCTCAGCCGGCGGCCTCTCCCGTGTCCTCATTTATAAGGAGCCGGGCTGGGCCAGCTGATCTCCAGGGCCGTGCAGCCTGGAGCTGCCTCTCTGCTGCAGCAGGACAACAGGGGGATGGTGGGGTGGCTGGGGGAAGAGAGGCTGTGCCACCAGGAGCGGGACCCCTCCTGCTCCACCCTGCTTGCTTGAGGCCCCTCTGCTCTGAGGCTGCTCCTGCAGCAGCCAGCGGGAACGAAGCTAAATGGCTTCCCCGTCCGTGGGCCTGAATCTCAGCATAGGGGAGCCGTGGGCAGAGTTGGCCAAGATGCTGCACAGCTTTGCTAATTGCAAAATAGGGATAACTGCTGGGGGGAGGCAAGGAACCTGGGAACCCAGTGTCTGCACCACAGACTGGAAGTGCCTGGGACCAGCAGCTGCTCCAGGGTGTCTGCAAAGGAAGGCGCCTGGGGGTGGAGACCTGGTGGCAAGGGGCACTGAATGGGGTCTCGACTCTCAACCAGACAGCCTGGGTTCAAGCCCATTACTGACGTGTGACCTTGGGCAAGTCTCACAACCTTTCAGCTTCTTTATCTGCAAGATAGGAATGATCCTCTCCCCCCTTTTTATTGAGGTAACATTTACAAACACTGCATTGGTTCCAGGTGCACAGTTTCCCACCTCGGCAACTGTGTATACTTAACACCTTGACAACCGTTCCTACCTCAGTGGTTGCGAGAGTGGTTTAGTTAACACGTGCAGCGTTCCTGGAATCCTACCGGCATGTGGTGTGTTTATTTTTATTATTATTATTACTGTGTTGGAGCTGTATTTAAATAAGCTTATGTAAGATTCAGAACATGTCACTTGTTCTACCAGGGAGGGTCACGGGAGATTCTCTTTGGCTCAAGGACGCCTTTCACGCCTAGGGGGCTGGGGGCTGCGGTCCCTCCAGGCCAGGTCACACGGAGCAAGTGGGCTTTGGGCAGGAGCGAGGAGGAAATCCTGAAAGAAAAGAGGCCCCCAAAGCCCTGAGTGGTTGCCAGGGAGGATGCGACCTCCTTGTCTTTAATTGCTGAGCGGAGCGGCCCTCCAGGAGAATCACGGGAAAATGGATATTTTTGGAAATGCTTCCCATTCCTTTGAAGATCAGTTGTAGCGGGAGGGAGAGCAGTATGGAGGCCTGGGAGTCCTGGCAGCACCTCATCAGTAAATGAATTAATTAGTGTCTAATGATTAGGTACAACTCCGGGCTCCCACTCGCTACTGAACACAGGCGTGTTCCACATTCAGGCACGGGGGGCACCTGGGGAGGAGAGTCTCCAGTCCTGCCACGTCATGGACCATCATTCCCAGCACCTTTCCTGGGATCACACAGGGAGGTGAGCACCTCATCCAGACGTCCCACCCATCCGCGGGGGGCAACCCGGGTGGGGGAGGGACAGGCACTTCTGGAGCCGGGGCTGGAACCGGTGTCCTGGCTTCCACTTAAGGCTGGCACACGGAGTAGCACATGTCCTGGCATGAAAACGTTTATTTGAGACGTGCCTTGGGACCCAGTGGAAGGAGCTCATGGGGAGTGGCCCATGGTAGGCAGGATGTAGCGAGAGCCTGGCAGGCCCCAATGGGAGTGTGGACTTGACTATGAGGCATGGGGGCGGCACAGAAGGGTTGGCTGCAAAGCTAGCGTTAGCGATCAGGTACTCTGGACCAGGGCCGAGGCCCTGGGGACAAAGGGCAGGTAGGGTCTGTTGGGTAAGTAAGTGTCAGGTTTTTCTGCCCTCCCGCCATTAGCGTTGATGATGGATCCCTGGGATCCTAGACGCATGCCTGATGGCAGACACCTGGAGTAGGGTGTAAGCATGCATAGGGGGGCGCACCTGAGGGAGAGATGGGGCATAAAAGGCCAGGGCGGCAGAGGACGGTGTGGTGTGGAGTGGCGTGGTGTGGAGTACGGCGGAGCACGGCGGCGTACAGTGGCGAACATGAAAACAGATAAAACACCAGCACGCTGCTTGAACCTACCCGGTTTTGGGATGGTTGCATTACAGGTCAGATATGAAAATTCCTTTGGAGGTGGAATGGCAGGACCTGGTGCCCCCTAATGCTCCAGCCTCCCTGGGAGCTCCAGAAGGACTAGCACACGGCGTTGAGGGTGGAGCAGCCCTGACTCCAGGCTCCGCAACCTTGGACAATGATCAGCCTCTAGGCTTCCATATTCTAGTTGTAAAGTAGACCCTGCTAAATTGGAAGCTGGTCGGCCGTGCACCCCAAACTCTCCTTTAGGTACCTCCCCCCAACCTCTTCTCCTCCTGGGTCACAGGCGTGGGTGGTGGTTCCAGCCTCCTGGCCTCCCACCCCTCCTTGACTGCAAGCCCCAGCGCTGTCCCCCTTAGCCCATCTGGTAAAGGAGGAAGAGGTGGGAGAAGGGACTGGGGAGGTTTGAGCGGGAGGATGAAGCCTTAGAAGGCAGGTCACCAGCCTGGATCTCCAGCGAGCAGGCCTAAGGGCCCAGAGGGCCAGAAAAGAGGGGGGCTGTGTGAAGGTCCTGCAGCAATCTGAGTCAACTACCCAATGTCTGTGGTCCCCCTCAATTCCCTCTCGGGGTGTTGAGCTCAGGCCCTTCAGACTAAGGGCTCACTCAAGAGCCCCCCCTCACCCCCAGACAGGTCAGGGCCCCTGGGCTGCAGTTGTTGCTCTCTTGATAAGCAGGGGTGTGAGTCATTGACAGGTGAAAGCAAATTAATTTGGAGGGTAACAGGTGGGATAGCAAGGAGCTGCAAAGCCAGGAGGTGGATCTCAGGGCCTGGGGGCCCTCAGGGGAGGGAGATGTTTACATGGGGATCAAGTGTCAGAACAGACCCTGGATCAGTCCTCCCCCACTGCCACCCCCTATGTGGGCCTGTGTGCAAGACACTCACTACCTGTGGGTCTAAAACAGTCCCCACCTCATGGCAGGAGGGCCCTGGGCAGTCCCGGTGACCTCTCTGAACTCAGGGTTCTTATCCACAAAATTGGGGCTGCTGAGTCCTGCCTTTCCTCCCGGGGTTGGCTGGGCTCAAGCTAGCACCATGTGCCAAGAAAGAGTGTTAGACAGACCTCGATGCAAATTCCAACCTCTCCTCTTAGCAGCTGGTGACCTTGGGGAAGTTTCCTGACCTGTCTTAGCCCGGAGGCCTGAGTTCTATCATGAGCCCTAGCCGGTGATATACAGTGTCTTTCCGGGGTGTCGTGAGAATCCACAGACTGAACAGAGTGCCCATCAGGGAAGGGAGCTGGCCTTTGGCAAATGGTGCCCACGAAATGTATTGTTATTACTTTGTCGCCATCATTGTCATTTCCCTGCCCCCCAAAAGTCCCAGGTCTCCCCATCCTGTCTCACCTCCCTGACCCAGGCACACACTTACTTGTGGTATTATAGCGGACACCGTAGAAATAGGCAGGGCAGGGTCGAACCACCAGCTGCCCCGCAGGGCTCTGGGGCCAGCAGGTGCCGATGAGGTCCACGGATGCATTGCACTGCAGTCCTGGGGGCAGAGACAGCTAGTGAGGCAGAGCCAGATCCCCACACCAGTGTCCCACCCGCCTCCCCAGGGCCCGCTCACATACCCAGTGGGGACAGGTCAGGAACAATGACCAGGCTCAGACGAGCTCGTCCTGCTCAGAGGAGACACAGCACCTAGCGCTGTGGCACTGGGGAGCCAGTGTGGATTGCAGAGCAGAGGAGGAACGGAGACAGTTAAAGCTGTGCTAAAAGCTGAGGTCCTGGCTGGCATTTAGAGGAAGGCTGGACATGCTCCAGGCTCCTAATCTGAAGCGCGAGGACACTTCACTTGGTGTGGATTGGTGCTCTGAGACTACACAGCCTGGAACAGCCTGGAATAGTCCTAGCCAACCCCTGACCCTGTCCCTTCATATGTCTCTGGAGCCAAATCACATCTGCGCTGGCCCTGCAGGGAGGAACTAGCTAAATGAAGTTGCTCCAGCTTCCAGCTGGCCTGATAAGTGCATTGACCGAACTTACCCTGTTTGGTCTGTGCTGGACCCTAGGAGGGGACCGATGGAGAAGCGCACCATGGGGAGAAAAGCCACCATCTGGGCAAGTGAAATGGACACTGAACCAGGAGTCTGGAATCCTAGCCTGAGACTGGGCTCCGCTACTAATTTGCTGTGTGACCACGGGCCCCCTCTAAGCTTTAGGATCTCTCTCTATAATGAAATGAAATAATTGGAAGATTAGAAATTCTTCACCTCAGTCCACTAGAAGCTTTAAGGATTTATAAAGACACTGGAATTAAATGAAAAAAATTTGGGTCTATACATATAGTTTAAAATTGGGAGAAGAGCCTACAGTTTCCCTAAGGTTCTCAAAAGGAGTTTGTGAACTAGAGAGAAAATGTCAAATCTCCTTCCAAATCTTTGTCCTTAAAGAGCTCCTTGGGGGGTGGGTGGTGCGTGTGTGCGCGCATGCGTGTGGGCTGCAGCATTAAGAACGCTGGGACACTTTAGGAGGAGAGGGGTAGTTATTGGTCTCCAAAGGGTGGGGGGCTCCTGATACTTTCCTGGCTCTCCACATCCATTCCTGCTCAAGTCTGGTCCGCCATGGCTGTTGAGACCCCGCGAGCCCATCATGGAGGGAGAGGGTTAATAACCGTGGACTGGCACAGAATGCACAGACAAGCCAGGGACAGCCATGAACCAGTGGGGGTGAGGGGCCATCAGTGGCTGCCAAGCCCTAGCTGGGGCCTGGCCACGCTTTCCCCAGATTAGCCTGTCCCCAGTCTGTCCGGAAACAGTGCTGGGTTAAACTGGCTTCCTTTCCCTGCTAGATGCAGGGCTGCTCTGAGCTGCACTTTTACCAATGCTGGTTTTCTTTCTAATCAAAACTATTCATGGGTTGTTTGTGCAAATCATGGCTCAAGGGGCAGAGAGACCTTGATGCCAAGTGATTTAATTGAAAGAGTAAGGAATCTGGATTGGGGCTTAATGGGCCCGAGACGCCAGGCCAGGCGGCTGGGGTGGAGCAGGTCCTGGCCTGTGCCGCAGCAGAGTCTCGGTGAATGGCATCACGGGATGGTGCTGGAGGAGGGAGGGGAGCACATGTGGCAAGGCCGCCAGTGGAGATTTTACTCTGTCCCTGGGAGTGCTGAGCCTGGGGGAGGGGAGAAGCAGGAGCCCAGGTTGGGAGAGGGAGATCATATTATGGACCATGCTCTGTTTTTGCAAAGCTCTTCTTCGCATATTTTATTTGATCCTCATCCAGCCTGTAGTGTCATTGTTCCCTTTTTAGAGATGAGGAAACTGAAGCCTGGAGAAGTTAAGTGACGTGTCCAGGTCATGACTCAAGGAGTAAAAGAACCAAAACCCATAGCCAGGGGTTTTGGACTCCAAATTGAGAGCTCTTTCTATTAAACTACATTTCATGCCAACGCAGGGAGAGGGTTAGCCAAGGAGGCAGCAAAGGGAGCAGCATTTATTGAGGACTGTGAGGCACATGCCAGGGGCTTTACATACATATATATATATATATATATATATATATATATATATATATATATAGCATCTCATTTAATGACATCTGTAGGTCACTCACTCACTCACTGGTTCCCTCACAACCTCTCCTGAGCAGGCGCTGCGACACTAGATGGGATATCATGTGTGGCAGCACCTGGAACTTGCCTGACATTCCTCTTGGTCCATGTAAACCTGCTTCCCCCTCTCCCTGTCTCCTGCCCTGGACAGTTCCCCAGAGCCAGCTCAGCTAGGCACAGAGGGCAGGGCAGGGCCTGGCACCAGGCACAGTGAGGACCCGCCAGAGCCAGGGCAGGGCTGACCGCTGAGCCAGGACCAGGTCTCCCAGGCCCTCCAGAGCGGTGACCCACCCACAGCTGGTCCGGGATCCCCGGTACCTACTATGGGTCTCACACCACCTGCTAAAATGGGCGCTAATTCTGTGTTTCACAGATAAGGAAACTGAGGCCCAAGCAGCCAAACTGTTAACTTCTATGGACACTGAGAGGCAGAGTGGGTTTTGAATGCCCAGAAAATCCTGGAAGGATGAAAATCTGTGAAAGACACGGGAAGAAAGGGCGGGAGAGGCCCCAAGAACAAAGAGAAGTCTAAAAGACAGGGGTTCAGGAGGTCACTCCCCCCTCCTCAGGAATAAATATAAATAAAAATGGCTAATAACAATAGCCCCAGGCCCCCCAGGGGGTGGAGAGCCCGGTGGGCGGGGCGGGAGGGGTGGAGCCAAAGGGGGCGTGGCCAGAGCTGGACGGGCCAATCAGGAGCTAGGGCCGGGCTCAGCCAGGAGCTAGGCTTGGAGGCTCAGTAGTGGGGTGGCTGTGAGGTTTGAGGGAGCACTCCGAGAAGGAAAAGACAGGGAGGGAAAGAGGAGTAAAGGAAGAGTGGCGGAAGTGAGGGGACCCGGCGGTGGAGGGGAGCGGGGAGGCCCGACTGCCTCTAGGCCCGACCCCCGCTTCCGGCAACGTGTCCGTCTCCATGGCAGCTGGACGCTCCGGGACAGGACGTCAGTTCATCATGCCAGGACACCTGGTCTCCGGGGATCTGGCAGAGGCTCAGAGACCGGGCCTCCTACGGGGAAGGGTATATATAGGACTTGGAAGGAGAGGGAGGAAACCAGCATTTGTCAGACACTGCTTTATCCAGGCGAAGGGAGGGCACTTTATATTACCATACTCAGACCACTCAATCAATCCACTCAGCCGCTCTTCCAGAAGAAAAGAGGGGGGGCTGGGAGTGGGGGAAAGCCAAGTGTTCAAGAAGAGAGAGGAACTAGAAGGAAGTAAGACGCTGAGAATAAAACAGGGAGAAGCAGAAAAGCCAGGGCAAGGTGCAGAGAAAAATCATTTCAGGGGTGTGGGCGTGGGGAGGGAGTGGATGACCTAGCTGGGACCGGGAGGGGGCAGGGCAGGCAGTGTCCATGCCACTCAGCCTGGGTGCTATAGGACTGGCTGTCAGGACTCTTAGATGCAGGTTCCTGGGCCAGCGTTGCCTCCGTCCTACTGGCACTTGTGGCCAACTGCTCCTGCTCTCCTGGGCATTTGTTTTTTGTTTTCCCTGATCTGGACATCATCTGGAGGAGTGGTTTGGACCAGGTAAGATAGGCTTGCAACTAGCCAGACAGACTTACCAGTCGCAGCACAAAGCCTGAGCTATTAGGAGGCACCCCCTCCCACAGCCCTGGGTCCCCACCTGGTCAATGAAGTTGTAGGTGGGGAAGAGTAATGACTGCTCTTTATTCAACATGGTTGTACTAACCACCTAAGAAGTTTTCTGGGAGTTGGGGATGCAGTGCCTGTTCTTAGGAGCTGGGATACAGTAATGAATATAATAAATGCCCTGCCCTTGGCGGGGTGGAGGAACGGTAAACAAACAGACAGACACATCCATTAACCTGTAAGAAATGCTATGGGGAAAAAGTAAGCCGGTAAGGAGATACAGACCAGTGGGATTACCTCTTTAATTTGGCGGTCTCTAAAGACTAAGCTTTCAGCAGAGACCTAACAGGTGAGGGAGGGAGCGTGTGAAACCCAGGGGAAGAGTGCTCTAGGCAGAGGGACCAGCGGGTGCAAAGGCTGGGAGGCAGGTGTGAGCTCGGTAAGGACATTTCTATGGCTCAGGGTCTTTCTTGGGGGTGGGGTTAGAGTCAAGCAGGTTCAGTAACACATTAAACTGGTCCTGTATCATCCTCCTGCCCCATATATGCAGAGCAAATGTGCAGAAACCCACGCTAGGATTGCTCGTGGGCACACTGTGGTCAGGTTGCCCCAAATTTTTGAGACTGGAGGAGTGGCTTTGAGGGTTCCCACTGGCCTGGGAAAAAGACCCTGCTGGTTGGGGGCCCAGCTTTAACAAACAGATAAGAACCCTTTGAAGATGGCCTATTTAATGCTTGTGCGCAATTGGGCACTGGTTTCTTCCCCCTGGTAGACGACATCGTTCTTTCTGGTTCGGTACATTGTCCAAAAGCACTTAACAGTTCCTCTGTGGTGGATAACTTCAGAGGGAGATTGGAGGCTGGCTCCTGTTTCGGCTATGTCAGGTCTCCTATCAGGGGCTTCTGAGTGAGCTGGAGTAGTTGGGCCCTCGGCAGCTGCCCTGTGACTAGGAAGCCTCTTCCCTTGTTTGGTTTAAGCCCAGGGGAAGGACTCAGCCAAGGCTGCCCCGAGCAGGAGCTGCCAGGTGGCTCAAGAGCAGTCCCTGGAACACACATGCTCACCCATTCAGAGGAAGGTGCTGCTGGCATGAATGGGCAGGGCTCTGCTACCTCCAAAGCCACCTGGCACGGGAAGGGTGGCAGAGGGCAGGCAGAGTCCTCCTCTTTGGGTGACTACTTTGTGGCTCAGGTGCCTCTTTTGGTAGAAAAGAATGATGTCTTTGTAGGTTATGTGATTCATCGGGACAAGTGGGTGGGCTTCCTGTCCTATGGGTATATGGGCTTTATTATTGCATTCCCAACATCTAGTGCAGTGCCAGGCACATAGTAGGTCCTGAGGAAAATTGGGGGCTGTGTGCAAACCCAACCAGGGTAGAGGAAACTGCAGAGGTGACTCTGCACCCGGATGAGTGACCACACTGGACCCTGGGCACCTGGGTGGTCTCTGGCTGGTCACATAATGTGGTGGGAAAGTCTGGAATCAGGCCCACTTAGTTCAAATCTTGGGCTGCTGCTTAGAAACTGTGTGCTTAGGCAAGTTACTTAACCTCTCTGATCTTTCCTTTGGCTTCTATAAAATATTTTGGGACAATATTGTTTTGATGATTGAGTGATTATGATATTAAGAATGGGGTCTAAGGTACTAAATAAATAGCAGCTATCATTAATTATTATTATCGTTCACCACCTAAAGACAGAACTGATGACCCCTGGTCCTTCTCAACAATGATTCTATTTGTCTGTGATATCATTAATCCGTAGTTCCATGAATAAATTAATGAATTTATTGCTATATTCATATTATCAATATGAATATTATCATATGACAATTGACATATGAATATTGTCATATTGTCAATGTTATCTTGTCATATTCATGCCATGATTTTATGAATTGCCAAGTCTGTGATCTGCCACGTGATGGGGCTGAGGCCCTGGAGACCCACCCTCACCCTGCTCCTGGCACCAGGCATGTGAGAGGGCCCCAAAGGCTCTGACTCAGTGCCAGCCACCCCGGCCAGACACCCATCCATCTGGCCGGTCTCGTCCCCACCCTTGCCATCTGTCTCCACCAGTGCCCATCGGTCTGGGTAGGTCTCGGTGTCAGAAACAAATAGCCTGTTATCAGAGGCTGCCGTGGGGGTGATGGATGGTGTGCCACAAAGTCAGGCAGGCTGGGCCAGACTGGGGCAGGGGAATGAACACCATCCATCAAGACCTGTTGCCTCCAAGGACAGGTGATACCTACTTGGACTTAGGGATGTCACTCCTCCCAAGCACAGATGGAGAGTTAATGGAGCCTGACCTGGTCCCAGGGCTGGGCCTTTCATCTCAGGCCCAGCTTCTGAGCGGGACTTTTACCTCCCAAGCGCTCTCTGCTAGAAGTCCAGACTTCCCCAGGACATCCTAGGCCTCTATAACCCAGCTTAGCCAACTTTGCAGCCACTCCCTCCCCAGTCTCTGCACCTCCCTCCTCACCCCTTCCCTGTCCTTCCACCTGCTGGTCCTCTAGCTTTGGCTCTTTGCCCACTCACATTCAGCGTCTCTCAGAGACACACCTTGAAATCTGCTCTTTCAAGAAGCCTTCCTGAAGCCACACTCCCCTGCTCTAGCTCCCTGCCACTTGCATTGTAGCAAGCAACTCCTGGCAAATGCCTTCCACTCCTTCCAGATATATGAAAAGCATTTTTTTTTAAGATTTATTTATTTACGCATACAACAGCTGGGGTACAGGCCAGAGATGCAGGGGTGGGGGGCGGTGAGAGGATTCACCAGAGACAGAGTGGGGAACTGAAATACACTGCTGAGGGGAGCAGTGGGTGAGGCAGGAAAGGTCGGCTGCACCATGTGGGTTGCTCCCTGGCTGGCCAGGGATTGAACTCGTGCTGCAGAGGCTGCGGACAGCTTCATAGTGTGGTACTTAACCCCTTGCGCCACCAGGGAGGCCCATGAAAAGCATTTTTAAAGCCTGCTGAAGTTAATGTCATTAATAAATAACACCCAGCAGGGGTATTGCACTCTATAGTTTGTGAAACGTTGCTGCAAAACTTAGTGCATTTAATCACAACATATCCTTGAGACAGGTATCATCCTTACCTCCCACCCCAACTTTACAAGTGGGCAAACTGAGGCTCATGGAGTCAATGGCATGTTCATCTCTGTGCCCCCTCCCTGCCCAGCCAGGACAAACTTAGGCGTTGCTATGAGGTGGGAACACAGTTGGCCTTCTCCAAGTCCAGGGTTCTGTCCACTCCCTGAGGGCCCCCTACTGAAGGAACAGCAGGTCTGGTGGCAGCTGCTCTAAGTTAAGAAACAGCTTCTCCCCACGATCCAGCTTCAGAGACCGGGCCTCTGCCTTCCCTGCTGGACACCATGACCCCACCTGCCAGCACACCTTGGCTCTGCCTCAGAAAATGTGTGCTGTGGATTTGACTCCAGGATCAGACTGTGAACCCCTAGTTGCCTCCATTACCCCCTCCTTGTATGGGATCCAACACACAGAAGCCAGAGCTCACGTGCTTATTAGTTCTCTGTGCCTCAGTTTCCTTGTGTGTAAAATGAGGGCAAAATTACTCTCATTCAGAATACCATGGTGAAGAATTGCTTCTGACAGTGCCTGGCACAGAGTTGGCATAACAAGCTAGGCCTCGAGCACTTTTTTTTTAAAAAGATTTATTTATGCATACAAGAGCTGGGGTGCAGGCCAGAGGTGTGGGTGTGGGGGTGAGAAGATTCACCAGACACAGAGTAGGGAACAGAACAGGTGCATCTACTGAAACACACTGAGGGGAGCAGCGGGCAGACAGGAGAGTCTGCTGTGACGTGTGCAGCTCCCTGGCTGGGGATCGAACTCCTGCTGCAGTGACTGCGGATAGCTTCATAGTATTGGCAGTTAACCCCTTGCACTACCAGGGAGGCCCCTCAGGCACTTTTAGTGGCAGAGAAGGGCCTTGCTTCCTGGCTGATGTTCCTAGCCCCAGCCAGGCCTCTGTCCTGATGATGCCCCCCAAAGAGGAGGGAAGACAACTGCGTGGCACACTTGCCACATGTCCCCCATGTCGTGGGACCTAATCACAACTCCCTCCCCGCCTCACACACACCCTCAGGAGTCTTCTCTCCACACTGGCACTCCAAGGAAACTTGATGACTCACTAGAGACCTGGAGAGGAAATCTCTCTGGGGCTCCTGCCTCAGGGCTCTGGTGAGGGCCCAAGAGACCAGGGGGTGTGGGCTGTGGTGACCTGGAATCCTGAAGAGGGGGTAGAGGTACTCACCTGAGAAGTTGCTGGCCAGGGACAGGCTCTCACAATGCTGGTCCTGGGGGGAGGCAGACACGGGGTTCAGCCCCAGGAGGAGAAGGGCCTGTGGGCACAGGGAGGCAAGGACACAGTGAGGCTGCACTGAGCAGTCTGGCCTGCAGCTTCCTGTCTCCCTGCCCTTCCCTTCACATATCTCTCCCAGATACACCTCCCCAGTCTCCCTCCCCTCCTGTCCTCTTGGCCTGGAACCGCAGAGAAGCTGGAGCCAGCAGGAGCCCAGGTTCCAGGAAGAGGTAAGTGCTGTGCTTGGGGCTGGGTCCTTGGAAGGGATGCTGCTTGAGGAAGCCGCCTCCAGTCCATGGGACCTCGAGCATAGCCTGGCTGTGTCCCACCATACACGCTCTCTCACTCTCTGTCTCTCTCTCTGTCTCATACACACACACCCCCATGCACACTCTCATTTATGCACACTCATATACACTCATTCACACACTCACACATACATACTCAGGCATGTCCTTCCACCCGCCCCTGGCACCTCAGGCTCACTGACCCTTGTGAGCACACTTGCCTGCCTCCCTCCCCAGTTGGAGGCACTGACAGCCTCTTGTTTGATGAACTACTTCAATTACCAGTCACTACAAATTGGGCCTCACGGCTTACCAAGCACTTTCCATCATGATGGCCCTTAACTCTCTCCCCTCAGGCTGGTGTGGCTGTCCCTGTGCAGATGAGGAAACCAAGGCCCAGAGAGGTGTAGGGTTGGATGTGGCTGGGGTAGGACTGTGTACTCCAGGGGGGACTTCTGCCCCTTAAGCTCACCAGCTCCCTGTCATTCTGATTCCAGACCTTCAGCCCACTTGTGAAGAGAACGGTGTGGGCCCCACACCCAGAGGACTGCCCTTTCCCCAACATCTTCTGTGTCCCTTCTCATGAGGCCACCACCCTCCCCATGAATTTATTCTTAAAAATTTATTTTTATAATCCAGCAATTCCACTCCTAGGTATTTACCCAAAGGACACAGAAACATCAATTCCAAAGAGCACCTGCACCCCTATGTTTATAGCAGCACTGTTTACAATAGCTAAGCTTTGGAAACAACCCAAATGCCCAAAAATAGATGACTGGATCAAGAAGATGTGGTACATATACACCATGGAATATTACTCAGCATTCAAAAAAGATAAACACATGCCATTTGCAGCAACATGGATGGCGCTGGAAGGGATCATGCTCAGCGAAATAAGCCAGAAAGAAAAAGAAAAATACCGGATGGTCTCACTCATAGCAGGAATCTAGAAAACTTAAATAAGGGACCAGGAAAATGAATAACTATAAGAAAGTGAAAATCAAAATCAACAAAAAACTATGAACCAGAGACACTTATTGGGGGGTGGGGGCCGGGAGGGGAGGGATTGGGGTCAGAATGGGGCATGTGCAGTTGTATGGGGGAATATAAAAATAAAATTTATTATTAAAAAAAAAGTTTAATAGAATTTACTTATAAAAAAAATTTTATTTTTATGTATTTATGTAAGAACTGGGGTGTAGGCCAGAGGTGCAGGGGGTGAGAAGATTCACCAGAGACAGAGCGGGGAACAGAACAGGCAGACTGACTGAAATACACTGCTGAGGGGAGCAGCGGGCGAGATGGGAGAGATCTGCTGCACCATGTGGGTAGCTCCCTGGCCGGGATCGAATGCAGACTGTTATGGTGATAGCACTGAGATTTAACCCCTATGCTTCCAGGGAGGCTCCTCCCACAAATTTAGAGTCGAAAGAGACCTGGGGTCTGGTCTCCCTGTGTGGCCGTGGGCAGGTTACTTGACCACTCTGTTCCTTGGTCACCTCACCTGTGAAGACAGGTGCAGTCCCCTTGCCCAGGCTGACATGGCACAGAGTGTGGAAGGAAGCAGCACACAAGCAGCACACGGGCAGGGACGTGCTCACTGCACTCAGACGTGCTGAATAAACTAAGGAACCATAATGTGTCTCGGGTCACAATAAGCACCCAACAGGTCATGTTGATTGATTTGAACTTGGTGATTTTATTTAGTCATGGGTTGTAGGAGAGGCAGTTCTTTCTCCAGGGATTCGATTTTCAAGAGGGTAAAAAAAACGTGTGGAGGACCTCCCTGGTGGCGCAGGTGGTTGAGTGCAGTGCTGTGAAGCTGTCTGCAGCCTCTGCAGTGCTGGCCAGGGAGCTACCCACATAGCACAGCAGACCTCTCCTGACTCGCCCGCTGCTCCCTTCAGCAGTGTATTTCAGTCAGTCTGCCTGTTCTGCTCCCTGCTCTGGCTCTGGTGAATCCTCTCACCCTCCCACGCATCTGGCCTGTACCCCAGCTCTTGTATTCATAAATAAATAAATCTTTAAAAAAACAAACATGTGGAGAGCTGGGAAGGGGGCACTGTAACCAGCCCTTTCCTGCCTGCAGGACATGGGTACCCGGTGAGGGCAGAGCTCTGCACATCTCACCACACTCTGGGCTAGTGAATCTTACGGGAGGGTTACTCTCCACATTACCACCTTGCCCCCCTACTCTTTCTTCCTGGGGGCCTATCCTTTGAATGGTGGGGGGCTCTCTTGAATTCCACTGGCCAGCTCGAACCATTTTCTCACAGTCTGCAAAATTTACCATAGAACTTCAGACTCACAATCACAGATCTGGAAACTCTCAGCTATTTCACGGCAGGAAAATCAGGTGGGGAGAGAGTCAGGGCTTGTTGGAGTCCCTGGGGAGTAAGCTGCAAGGTTAGGCTGGAGCCAGGGCCACGTGCTGCCAACTCTGGCAGCCCACCACGGTCTCCAGGTGCAGCCTCCCTCACGGACTAGGGTTAGGAGAGCAGACATTCACCTTGTGTGCAAAATTTAGTCAAGGTATATAATATTCTAATGCAAATTTTTGAAAATACTAAATGCCAAAAAATTCATCATGAACAAAATATCAAAAACTGATTTTAAAAAACTAAAAATATAAAGCATTTAACCCAGCCCCACCACTTCTAGATATTTATCCAGAGAATATGAGAACACGAATTGGAAAAGATTTATGTGCCCCTATGGTTATAACCATATTATTCACAACTGCTGAGATCTGGGAAAAACCTAAATGCCCACTGACAGATGACTGGGTAAGATGCTGTGTATCTCCTCCGCGGGCTACTACTACTACTGCTAACAACGAGGAAATTTTGCCTTTTACCACAACATGGCTGGAACGTAGCCAAGTGAAGTAAGTCAGAAATCGAAAGACTATTACCAGATAGTTTCTCTCATGTGTGGAATAGATATAACCAGAGGAAAGGAAGCAATAAATAACAAAAAGAACTCTTAGACTGTAGAAAATATGAGGTGGTGTGGGGTAGGTGAAGATTGCTCAGGCTTTGGCGCCTTGGCCTCTGTGGTCATCACCTGCAACCTTGACTGCAGGAGGCGCTTGGGGTGCGCGTGCCTGATGGTGGACACCTGGAGTATGGCGTGGGCATGTGTGAGTGGGCACGCCTGAGCTGAGAGACTGAGCATATAAGGGTGGTGTCACAGAGGCGGGGGGCACAATGGAGAGTGGTGGAGAATGGCTAAGGGAGGAAAGGGCGTCTAAAACTTCGCAGGGGGGCTAAGTTGCTGTCTCCCCGCTGGCTTGTTTCCCCTGTGCACTATTAGAAGACTTGTGGGGATGATGCCAAGGGCTCCAAGCTTCTCTTTCAAGCTGCCTGAACTGATGATGAACCTGCCAGGTTGGGATGGTTGCAGGGCAAGCGGTTACCTGAGGGGGAGGAGTAGGAGGCAGAGGGAGGGAGTGTGTCCAGCTGAGAGTAGCAGGTCACCAGAACTTTGGTGGTAGTGAGGTGAGGCTCACACACACACAGAGATGTGAAGCTGTGTGCCTAAAATTTATATAGTGTTTAAATCAGTGATTAATCAATACAATCTTCTGTTTTTGAAGACGGGGTCAGTAACAGAGCTAGGCCAAACTGGAACTTAGGGCAGAGAGATGAAAATTACTACTGACATTCAAATATTATTTATCTTGATTGAGAATTTGGGCAGCTACTGAAATTTTTGGCTTGAGGAGAAAAATTTTTCCTCACCTAGTCCTCACCCAGTTCACACGGCTTCTTCCTGTCTAACTCCACTCAGCTGGCTCCAACTGGTTCCAACCAGCACCCACTGGCTACAACCAACTTCAACCAGCTCCAAATGGCTACAGCTGGTCTGACCAGATCCAGCTTCTCTGCACTGTGTCCAACCAGATCCAGCCAGGTCCAACTGGCACCAACTGGCTCAAACTGGATCTAACTGGTTCAAGCTAGATCCAACCAGCTCCAACAGACGCCCATCAGCTTGAACCTGGTATAACCAATTCTAAATGACTCCAAATGCCTCCAGCCTTCACCAATCAAGTAAACCAGATCCAATAGGCTACAACCAGCTATGACCAATTTGAACCTGCTCCATGCTGATTCAACTGGTTCCAACCAGCTGGAATAAGCTATAATGGGCTGCAGCCAGCTGGAACCAAGTGTATCCTGATCCAAATGGCTCCAACAGGCTCCAAATGGTTGGAACGGGCTCCAAATGGCTCCAACTGACCTGAACACCATCCAACCAGATCAAACAGACTCCAACTATATCCAACTGACTGTAACTAGCTCAAACCAGCTTAAACCAGATTCCACTGGCTACACCTGGTTATAGCCAGCTGGAACTGGCTAGAACTGCTCCAACTGGAACCATAGGCTCAAACTGGTACCAACCAGATCCAACCACTTGGAAATATCCTGATCCAACTCAAACCATACTCAACCTGGCTACAACTGGCTGGATCTGGGTGTAACCAGCTCCAACTGGATCCAACCAGCTCTGAACTGCTCCAACCAGCCTGAACAGGATCCAACTGGCTCAAATTGGCTGCAGGCAGTTCTATCCTGATCTAACCAGATCTACCAGTTTGAACCAACTTTAACCAGCTCAAACCAGATCCAACTGACTCAAACCGGATCCAAGCCAGTTGAAGCCAGCTCTGCCAGGTTGGAGCTGTTTGGAATTAGTTGGCTATCTCTCAGTCCTTAGAAGTAATCTGACCTGCCCCTTTCCAAAAGTGAGCTTTCTGGGCTCCTCTACCATTAATGTCCTTTCCTACCCTCCTACCCTGGCTTCCACCCACTCTCCCTGTACCAGTTTCTTCCCCCTCAGTCCCATGACAGAGGGAGGCTCTGTTTCCCTCTCACCCAACTTGAGGTAGAATGGATGGCTCCCAACTCCCAGTCAGTCAGCCCCTTCCCCCTCCTGTAGGAAGCCCTCTTTGTCCCAGACAATTCACCCCATTATCGCTTAGCTGTGTTCCTAAGTCCTAAGTGGGCTTTATTTACTCTCTTCCTTTCTGGCACACTCTCTGTGGCATGTCATCATAGGGATCTCTCCACTCTTACTGGGTCAAGCTTCCAAGTACACCCACAGCTCTGCACCCCAATCCTGTGGCCAGCACTTGGGTGTTGGGTTTAACAAACTCACTCTTGGGGCTCAAGAGTGATTAGAACAAACCTATTCATGTCTCTGGCCCCAAGGAACTTCCAACACTTTATTAATCAGTAATTAAATGTCACTGTTTCCAGAGAGATGGAGAAATATCTTAACCCTCATTTTCCAAATGAAAATGTGGAAGCAAAGAGGAGGAAGCTGGCAAGTGGGTGAGTACCTCTCCCTGGCTAAGCAGAGGGAAGTAACACATCAGCTGTTTGGCCAGCAGTCAGGGGCCCCCCAGCTGGCATGGCCAGAGGTCCCTTTTAGAAGGAGATTGGGATCCCTGCCCCCAGTTTCTTGCCTCACCCCTGTTTCTGCCACTCCCCGCAAACATACACGAAGTGGGGCTCCCAGAACAGCTCAGTCACAGGCAAATTAAAGAAACTGGAAACACCCTCTTCGAAAATAGCCCCGCTGCCTGACATCCCCCCATTATCCTTCTAATCCTCAAGCCTGCTTGTGGTCCAGACTTCCCGATCCCCCTAAAGGCACAGCACATTCTGTTTGTGCTGAATTGTCATTGCTTCCCAGCACGCTGGACCCCGCTGGCGTCTGCAAGCCTTTGCCCACCCGTTCTTTGCCCCTTCCTCACCCTAGCCTACCCCTTCACCTGAAGGGCTTAGCAGTCCCCAAAAGCCAGTTCCGGGGTCCCCTTTTGTCAACACCTTCCTTACCTTTCCAAAGCAACTCAGTTCAGTGTCCCCCCCAGTCAATGTGCCCTTGTTGCCTCTGACTGGACCCTGACGCTTACGACACCTGCACATGGGAGCCCTGGGCTAGTCCTGAAGGTTTGGAAACCATCTTGGCACAAAGTACTTATGCCCCAAGGTTCTCCTCAGAGGGCAAACATATAGACTGGTGGGTCTGACCCCACATCTGACTGTCCTGGGGCAAATAGTGGAGGAAAGCAAACCCATATTCATCACGAAACCAAACCCAACGCCCCAGGGCAAGACAAAGGGTGTCTCTGTCTTGGCTGCCTGCCTGTAACCCTGACCCACAGTCTCCTCCATGGACACTCTCAGGGCCGGTTTTGCATTATGCAAAGAAAAAAGCTTCTTAAGATTCTTGAACCAACCTCTCCCCTCAGGAAAGGTCGGCTTGCACTGAAGCTGTGCTGCGTGTCCCCCCACCCCACACCTGCTGTGCAGCAGGGTTTGTAAAGGCTTCTGGTAGATTCCTGAATCACGTTTCCATGAAAAGCCGGTGTTTTCCTGTGTATTTCCGCCCAACATACATTGATGTCCTCTTCAAAGTTGCCTCCAATTTCCTATCTCCCTCAATGGGCAATTAGTTCATAGTGGAATAGGCCCCCAAATTGCAAGGATGTTGTTTGTTTCCTTCTAAAGCTAAGAGTTCTTTATCTGGGATCTACCAACACAAGGGGTGGGGGTTGTAGGGTAAGTGAATTAATTAGGCTTTTTATGCCTCTAGCCTCTGTGGCTATTGTCTGAGCCCTTGATTGACTGATTGATCCCAAGTGCAAAGAGCACTTGGGGGTGTGGGCCCAGGCGCCTGATGGTGGACACCTGGAGGATGGGTGCGTGGGCATGCGTAAGTGTGCACAGCTGAGCCTGGAGGCCAGTGATATAAGGGCAGCGTCTCTCAGACAGCTCTGGAAGGACGGCTACGAGAGGACGAGCAGACCATGAGATAACGCCTTCGAGAGCCCAGGAAGCGCTGGATTCACTGGGGGCTGGTAAGCCTCACAGCCCCCCGTCTGCCCTCCCTGCGCCTGGTTGCCCCCCAAGAGGGGTGAATCCCATAATTAAATGCAAAAGTTTGCATTTAATTGACAGTTAATTGAAATGAAAACTGTTTCCTGGGGTGGGGGACAGAGCTTCCTCCACTTCTCAGCAATGACTAACACCCACAAAAGCACTTTGGCTGGAGTGTGTGGCAAATGGGGGGACCTGGATTCTTCCCCCAAACCAGAGACATCACTCTCTGAAAGCAACCAAAAAGTGACTCTGCCCCGAGAACCCCGACTTTTTCAGGTCCTTCCGTTGGCTGTTGCAGGTGGCTTTTTTTCAGATCATTTTTGACAAACCAAGTTTTTAGGACTCAGGGAGGTTCACTGTCTTCTAACAGCTGGTCAAGAAAACCAAAATGGCACTTTGACGCGGAGCTGGCAGGGCGCCGGGCTCTCTCTACGCCAGCCCAGCAGCTCCAAGGCCCCCTATAAAACCTGCTCCAAATCTTTCCTCTTGCCAGAGAGCCAAGCCTTGATGTTAAATCTGCGAAGGGTGAGGGTGTGCGTGCTGCGGCGCCATGACGACATCGCGTAAAATGACAGTCCCAGGGCAAGTGTTACCCTGACTTGCGGGGACACTGCAGAAAGCACGAGGGCAGGTCCCCTGCTCCCCATTTCACAGGGTTTTGTCGTTGAGATGCCCAAGGTCACAGAACTGTTTTCAGTGGCTGAGTGGGGAGCCAGGAAGAGGCGATCCGTGTGTCTTTCCAGTAGATGAAAGATGGTGCAGGGTGGAACCTTCTGGCCTGGTCAAGCCCAGGTCGGGTCAGGGCTGAGGAAGAAGGGAGGCGCAGAGGAGAGGCGAGCAGCACCCAGCCCAAGAGAGGCGGGTGGGACAGTGGGAGTCTGACAGCTGCCTGCCCCTCCCGCTCCCGCTCCAGCTGCTGCCCAGGCCCCACCCCTGGGCCAGTGCAGCACGTGGCTGGAATCGAAGCTGCCATCTCAATTCCCAGTGTGACTTTGGCATAAAGGTTAATCACACCCGGAAAATGCTTATTAGCGACCATAAATAACTACATCACTGCAGCTCAGTTTGGTCTTTAAGGCGCAAAAGTGCAATTTTCTTTGATGGGATGATTTGGTAATTAACCTTTGAGGCATGGTCCTGAAGGGCCACTGGAGGGAGCAGAGGGGTTTCCTGGAGGCACCTGGAGCTGCCCCCACCTCCTGCAAGTTCATGACTGGTAAGGAGAGGGGCCTGCCCTCCCTCCCCTCCACCTCAATGTCTGCTGCTCCTTTGCTGCTTGGCTAGGCAGCTCCCATCGCCCCCAGGGAGGCCAGGAGCGTGATCCTGCAGCAAGATTCTTCCCTTCTACTGAGGTCTGAGCCCAGTCCTGCCAGACCGTGGGACTTTGTGGCATCACTTTCCCTAGAAACGTCTGTGGGGTGTGATCATGACTTAGTTGCTCTGGGGCCCAGAATCTTCCTCAGCTACCGAGAGGGCTGAGCTAAGAAAGCTTCCCTCTGTTTTCCTCTCGGGCCCTGGGGATTCCCGAGCAGTGGACCATTAGAGCTGGTCAACATCATCATTTGTCGGTGTGGAAAATGAGGCCCACAGAGGGGAAATGAGAGCCCAGAGGCACCAGCTCTACGGAGGCACTTTAGCAGGTCAGGGATGAAGCTGGACTTTTCCTCCTTCCCTGGCCTGGGAGCCTGTGGCAGGCCCAGACTTGGGAGAGAGCCTGGACTCTCAGTGTGGCCAAGATAGTGGCCCTCCCTGGTGGGCGCGGGGGGGGGGGGGGGGGGGGGGGCAAAAAACACTGCCTCCTGCTGGTTGAAGTTGTCTTAAGCAAAGCCAAGAGAAGAAAATCTAAATATGAAAAAGAGGAAGGGTCATTAATTAAAGATTGTTCTAAAGAGCTAGGCTTCCCCATTGCATTAGAAAACCAGGGCATTGGGCCTCCCGGGTGGCGCAGCGGTTGAGCGCTGGGTTGCGAAGCTGCCTGCAACCTCTGCAGCCGGTTCAATCCCCGGCTGCTCCCCGGCCACCGGAGGAGGGTCCCACATGGCGCGCAGACCTCTCCTGCCGCCCGCTGCTCCCCTCAGCAGTGTCCTTCGGTCCTTCTGCCTGCTCTGCTCCCCGCTCTGGCTCTGGTGAATTCTCTCACCCTCCCGCGCTTCTGACTGTACCCAGTGCATGTATAAACCAAACAAACAAACAAATAATAAATAAATAAATAAGACATGCCTCTAGAAAATTTAAAAAAAAAAAAAAAAAAAAAAAAAACCAGGGCATGGATGGCAGAAATTAAAGGTGCGACCAGCTCTTCAGAGACCCGTCTGTGCCTCCAGGGGTGGGCACTGAAGTTAGGGGCTGATGGCCTGTGGGGCTGGGCAGGGCACATGCAGCTGTGCAGTTTCTGTACTGCTCAGAGGTGCCAAGCACAGGGGCCACTGGCAGCTAGAATTGCAAACTGCAAAATGAGACTTGGGATAAAAGGCAGCAAGGCAAGAAGCCCTTTTTCGGCCCCCTAGACTGGCGGGACTGAGTAGCCTCTTCCTCCACCCTACCCAGGCCAGGTCAACCCCCGCCCCTGCATGGCAGTCACAGCCTGTCTCCCCCCTCAAGGCAGAGTGTGTGCTTTCCCCCAAAGTGGGTGAGCAGTGAAAGATTATTCTAGGCAGATGAGAAATAATTTATTGTTACATTTAATTAACTTAAATTGCTGTTGTGCAGAGAGGAAAAATGGGAAGGAAAATCTCCTGCCTACGGTTTGGGGGAAGGGCGCCCTCCTGGGTGTTCCCCGCCTCCAGGCCTTCTCCTTGGGGCCCTGGGCTCAGAGTGTGTCCTGTCTCCCCCCCCCCCCCATCGCTACTTTACTCCTCTGCTCCCCTAATGAGGCCTGACAGCAGAGCAAAAAGCCATGGGCTGCCTGCTTCACCATCCCAGGGCAAGAGGACCTGCAACACCCCTACCCACCGCCCTAAAATGTACACATGGCCCTTCAAGGGTCCCAGATACAACCTTATAAGCTCTTTGAGGGCAGCGTCTGTGGTTGGCCATTTTTGTACCTTCTATAGGGCCTGGCAGAGAGTTGGCCCCATCCATGCATGTTGAATGAATAAATGATGGACGGATTGAATGAATGAATGGGTTCTCACATTCTGCCCTGTTTGACCATGGGTTCCGTAATGATTCCCACCAGGACATTTCCTAGTCCCCATTTTTCCTGCATGGTGCCCTCCCCAGCTTTCTTACATGGACCGCGCCCCCCACCCCCGCCCCTTGGACTCTTGAGGGGATGGGAAATACAGCACTGAGATCCTGTTCCGACACCTACAAACTTGCACTGTGCCTGTAGACAGTCACGCCCCAACCCCTCCTTGCCTGTCTCTTCATCTGTAACCCGAGGAGGTCAGTGTGTTCCCTAGCTGGGGCTCAGACTCCAGGAGACTATAATTCAGACCTCTAATTTGGGGCGAGAGACCCACCCTGGAATCTCGTATCTGCCCCTTCCTCCCTGCGTGACCCCGGCAACCTAACTTCTCTGATCCTGCCACCCCGTCCATAAATAGGGAGAGTAAGAAGGATGAAATATCTACACCCTAAGTCTCTTGGAAATAGTTCAGAGAATTAGATCATGGTAGACACACCAAGCATTCACCAAAAAGTGGTGATCACTCTCGCTCCACTGCTTGCGAGTTGTCTTGGCTGACCGGTTGAACCCTCCAGAAGTGTTCCTGGTCCTTCTGGGATGATCTGGGGGTGATTACCTCTCAGAGTCACTCACTGATATTTTGTCATACTCATAGTGTCTCTCGATTCCTCTTTTAAACTCCATCTTTTACAGAAGGTGAACACTGTGATTTTTGTCATTCAGTCCTTGGCCCCAAGAGTAGCCGCTTTCACTATCTTCCCACTGCACGGATGACCGGGGATGCCAGCAGAGATGGCGGCTGCCCGAGGTTGCTTTGCAGGGTCGCGGGAACACCTGGGATGGAGCCTGTCCCAGCCCTGGGATGTGCCCCTGGGTAGGACAGCCCTTGTCCCTGCCTGTCCTGGCCCCCTCCCTACCAGGCCTCCCCAGTGTGGACCCTCCAAGGACAAGCGGGTGCAGGTTTCTTTGGCCTCTTGACCTCTAGCTCCAGGCCAAGCACTGGCAGGGGGATCTAGAGAGTAGCACCTGTCAGTGGTAGAACCCCAGAAGGCCTGGGTTTACTTCTCTTGGGGGGAGCCAAGCCGTACTGGGACCCTTGCTGCTCCACCATGATGTATCAGTGGCTTCAGAATTGGGAACCCATCCCTGGGGTGGGGGGGGCATCTGCGCCTCTGGGAGGCTGAGCCGAGGCTGGGGCAGCTCTGGAGACACCAGCCACGTGATTTATTTTATTTGTGCATACAAGAACTGGGGTACAGGCCAGAGATGTGGAGGGTAAGAGGATTCACCAGAGACAGTGGGGGAACAGAACAGGCAGATTGACTGAAATACACTGCTGAGGGGAGCAGCGGGAGAGTCAGGAGAGGTCTGCTGTGCCATGTGGGTCAGCTCCCTGGCAGGGGATCAAACTCATGCTGCAGTGGCTGTGGAGACCTTCATAGGTTGCGTCTTAACCCCTTATGCCTCCAGGGAGGCCCCTTGAGAAGCTACATTTTAAAAGGGATGTGAAGAGGGCCGGGAAGGCAGAGTGAAATCATCTGCTGGCTGGAAATTAGGTTCTGCTAGAAAATCCCAAAGGGTTTGAGCTGTTTCCCTGGAGAAGCGGCTGCCTTCCCAAGCCACGAGGGCTGTCCTGCTGGGGCTGCTGGACTATCAAATCCTGGGAAAGGGGCATTTAGGACAGAGATTAGGAATAACCATACACTCATCCACGAGACAGGCGACGGTCCTGTTTCTCTGCATGTAAAAGAAGTGAATTAGATGAGACTAGAAGTTTCCAGACAGTGCCTCTGGGAGATGGGAGATTCTGCTTCTCAGGCTTCCCCACTTGAGATTTGGGGTCAGTAGGCCTGAAAGGAAGCCCAGGAGCCTCTCTGTGTTTTAATCCTCTCTAGGTGATTCTGAAGGATCATCAGAATTGAGGGTGACTGAACTAGTCCACTCATTCCAAACTAGGGGTGATTTTGTCCCCCAGGGGACATGTGGCAACGTCTGGGGACATTTCTGATTGCCACCATGGGGGAGGAGGTGGGGCTTCTGGTATATGGTGGGTAGAGGCCAGGGAAACTGTGCAACATCCTCAAAGGCACAGGACAGCTCCACAGCCAAGAATGGCCTGATCCCAAGGGTCAGGGGTGCTGAGACTGGCCCCCTGGGCTGCAGGGTCCTACAGTCCCTTCCAGCTCCCAGCTCTGAGAACACTCATGTGCCAGCCCCTTACTGAGGTTGGCAGTGAGAAGATGGGGAGGGTGAAGGGACCCTGGGAGAACAGGAGAACAAGAGGAAGGGGCCTTCAAGACCCCAGGGACCTCGTGCCAGCCTGACGCTGACGGGAAAATTCCACGGGGCCCGCCCCCACAGCTGGTGTGAGAAGTTGGGCTTTCGCAGTCTGGCTCATCAGGGAGGCCCCCGGAGGAGGAGGGCCTTGAGGGGCGGTTGGGCTTTAGTGTCAAGCGGACGGAGGGTGGCGGGGCTGGACGAGAGAGCTCATGAGTGAAAGCCATAGGTCCCGTCATCGAGTGTCCGTGTGGGCAGGCCCCTCGCCACACAGTCATTTCTCCCCTAGTCTCCCTCTTGGCCCAAAGGAGGACCAAGCCCAGAGAGGTTGTGCAACTGGCCCAAGGTCACCCAGCCAGGAGGTGGCGAGCTGGCTCCAAACCCAGCCCTCCTGCCTCCTCAGCTTGAGGGATAGGGCTGTTCCCCAGGGGTGATCTGCTTCTCGAGGATGCACACGAGCTACTGCATGGGTCCCCAGTTTTCACAGCCCAGCAGTGGTGTCCGTGGCAGGGGCCAATAAAGGAGAGAGGGGAAGCCAAAGGCTGTCGCTGGCCCACCCCACCCACAGTGAGCTGGAGGGTTGGGACAAGGAGACAGGACCCTGTGGAGGGAGCCAGAACGCCCCCGCCCCCCACACTGCTGCTTCAGCCTCATAGCCAGCAAAATCAGGGGAGCAGCAAGGAGGGAGCCCAGGCTGCACCAAACACCCCTTCCCGCTCCTCCTTGGGGTCCAATGCACCCTGGACCTGTTCGCAGAAGAACCCAGGTTCTGAGAAGGTTCTGCCTTTACCCTTAGTCTGGTGCCAAACTTCCCTCTGGCAACACCTCCCACGAGCCCTGCCCGAAGCCCTCATGAAGGAAAATGCTGTGGGGCCAGGACTGGAGCCGCTAAATGTTGCTAAGCAGCTCTGACTGCGGGACTTGCTCAGCCACTAGTCATAAATCCACACACAGGCAGAGGAATCTGTCTAGCTTGTCACCTCCGTGTCTCCTGTCACCACAGCACCTGTGTGCGCACAGCCAGGTATTCAGCAGGGAGCAGGGGCAAGGAGCCAGCCGCTACTGAATCAGCCTCCTGTGCACCTACTATGTGCAGAGTATGGGACTAGGGGCTGGGGACACAGTCTTGCTCTGCTTTGAAGGAAGTCCTCCTGCAGAGCTCAGAATCTGAACGCTTCCGAGCTCAGAATCGTCTCTGGTGAGATGAGTGACCAGAGGACACGCCAAAGAGCTGGCGCCCCTGTGGTCTGAGAGCCCAGGTCCACCTCGAGCAAGAGGCTCAGGTCAGGGGGAGGAATAACCAGAGATGAATTTAGATGGGAGGGCTTCCCGGAAGAGGAGGTAGGACTGGTTCAGGGAGGTCTGGGTGGACGATGGTAGAGACGCGGAAGCCCGAGAAATGAGTGTTTTGTTAGGTGGGGGGCAGGCAGAAAGGAGGACGGTGCAGCTGAGGGAGAGGCCAGAGGTGAGGCTCGAGGGACATGGGAGGGTCCAGTTCTTTTGCCTCTGGAGTGAGACACTCCAAAGAGGCCCTGACGGGGTCATGCATGTGGGTTCTGGTGCAGAGGCAGCTCAGCAAAGGGCGCATCCAGTCAAAAGAAGCTGGGGAAATGGAGGGGACACTCAGGTGGGGGCAAGGCAGGGGCTCACAACAGCTAGGGACGCAGGCTCCTTCCGAGGCCCGGCCTCCTGGCCTCCTAGCCAGGCACTGTGCTGGGGAAACAGTGACGGGGGCTGTCCACCGGCACCACTCTGCTCTGCCCTGGCTGCCCTTCTAGACGCAGCCCTCCGGCCATGGCCTCAAGTTAGCTGCCGGCGCTGCCGCCTTGCTGGTGTCACTGCTGAGAGGAGAGTGGAGGTGACCGGACAGCAACCTCTGAGGGGCCGTGGGCCCGGCCATCACCGGAAGAGGTGGACAGACAGGACAGAACGCGGGGGAGGGGGTTGGGGGCCCAGTGAGGACCACAAAGGCAACAGGCTGTGTTCCTTGTGAAGGGGGTGGGAGGAGCCCAGTCCTGTGGGGCGGGGGAGGGCGTGGGGTGGCCTCGGCAGCCTCCACCCACTGGCTTCGGAGGTCCCGCTCTCTGGGGCGCTCCTGACAGCTGAGGGAGGCTGCAGGCAGCAGGCTGGGGGGGCCCTTCGGGAAGTGCTGGGGCACGCGTTCTCTTGGGTGCTGGGAAAAAGCACACAGCAAGAATGACAACAGACACGCAGGTCTTTTCCTTACTAACACCTCTGCCCCTCCCTCTGCCCCTCCTCGCCTTCTGGCCCTCCCTCCTGTTGCCTTTTCTTCCAGACCGGTCTGTTTCCACCGCTCTCACGCCAGTTTTGGCCAGGGGTCTCCATCCCCGCGGCACCTTTCGCCTCGCCCTCTCACTGCCTGTCTCTCGGCCGCATCTGGTAGAGTAATAAAATCATCCGCCCTCAGCAGCCCAGGGACATCAGCTGCCAGTGCTCTGACAGGGGCCGCCGCAGGGACCTGGACCTGTGCGACCCGCACCCGAGGCAGCCCAGGAATTTCCCTAAGCCCGTTCCCAGGGTCGCCAAACCCCTCCCGGGCCCCGTTTTCTCCCCCAGCCGGCACAGTCCAACACTTCATCCCTGAGCCACCCTGGCTCTTCCCATTGCTGCCCACAGGCACCCACTCATTTCTGTCCCCCATGCTCCCCACAAGGGCGGGGCCGCTCCAAGGAGGGGCTGATGGCTCTGGAAACCATCCCTCCTTTCACATACCCTGCCCAGGAGGCCGGAACATACAGACCGAAGGGGAAGAGCCACCCCAGGCTGCCTTCCAGCTCCTCGGCTCCATGGACCCCCAGGGGTACTGAGCAATATGCTGTCCCAGCCCTCCCAGAGGCCCTGACCTCCCAGCACTAAAGCTTTAAGTCTCCCATCGAGCCTCACCATAGGACCGCGCGCAACCTTCTAGAACTGGAGGGCAGACTCCAAACTGCAGCCAGTCAGCCTAGAACAAACCCTGCCCCGACCTTCAGCCGGGAAGCAGCTGGACCAGTCTGGCCACTTTCTGTCCTGGACTCTGACCTAGGAGCCCTGGTGTCTGGCCAGAGTGGCTGAAGATTGGAACAGTTGGTGGGGGGAGGGGGCAGTGTGCACCCCATAAGTAAGCACCTCACTGGGGTTGCTCCATGGGGTCCCTAGGGCCAGGGTGGGTTAGTGGAATTACCTGCATTCACCAGACAGAAAGACCATCTCCGTTTGTCCCAGAGACCGCTTCATGGGTGCCAAGGGGACAAAGAACACATTAGAGTCAAGCATTTGAATCCATCATTCTGTGTCCACAGGACTGTCTCCCAGTGCTGCATCTCAACATGACTGTCTTACAGAAAACTCCCTCCTGCCTTCCAGCACCTCAGTTTTGTTGAAACAGAGCTTCATAGAATAGCAGTACCAGCAGATGCTGACAGCCACGGTGGGTGGCGCCTCCCCAAGGGACAAGGCAGGAGACAAGCATTTCAAAAACACTGAATGGTGTGACTTCCCAGGGACTCTGTTGACAGCCCGAGGCTCTTAAGTAGACAGCAGTCATTTGTAATCAACAAATTCATCTGTTGCATCTGAAACTGCAGCTAAGATCTCCACTAGGTCTTAACCCCTGAATGGGCTCAACTTTCCTTTGGTTGAGCTCATGAGCTGGGAGAGGTCACCCCACCCCCTCTTCACCCAGGAGAAACAAGAAAGGCCCAGGTCACCTGCCACCGACTGCACCTCTCCAGAGACAGGGGAGCGGCTAGAGCTTCACAGGCAAGGCTCTGCCCCGGGATTGGGTCCTCGAGGTGTGTGGGTTGTTCATTAGCCGTCTGCTTGCTTTTCTTTTTCTTTCATTACCACAGTGGGCTTCAAGGGCAGTGCCAGGCCTCTGTATGAGAGGTGGATTTATGCTATGGCAATTTGGGCATTCCCCGGCCTTCTTTCTGTTTCGACGTGACATGGTTCTGTCTTACTAAACTGGAGGAAGCCACAATAAAGCCACCTTCCCTCCAGTCAACAAACTGAAATGCCTACTGTGTGCAGGGATGAGTAGGACCAGAGCTGGGTGCAAAAATGTACCCGTTGAGTGACCAAGAGCTGCCAGTTGTTTTTCCTGCACTATCTCATTTCCTCTGAAGAGCGGTGGCCTTTGCAACTTTTTCTGAAAGCAAACTCTGTGCCAAGTGCTGTTCCAGGTTCTTCCCACATCTCACCCTTACCTCCACCTTATGAGTTAGGCACTGCCTCTGTTTCATAGTTGGGGTCACTCAAGCTCAGAGAGGTCCCCTGGGGAGGGGCCGAGGTGGGGGCTGCGGGAGCTGCATTCCACTCTTCCCCAGTGAGCTGTGGCCGCAAGGAGGGTTTGGAAGGATCTTTCCCAAGACATGAAAGGGAACCGGACTAGCCCTGCTGACAGAGAATTGGTTGCTCAGAGGGGGAAGCTGACCTACCTGAAGTCACACAGCCAGGTGAAGGCATAGTTGGCACCACATCAGGTTTGTCAACTGTTGGGGTAATGGTCTTTTCACCCCAATATTGCTGCTGAAATGATAGCCCCTGTGCCTGCCACCTTCCTTTAGGCCACTCCGTGCCAGGGCACAGGTCCAGGGCCTGGCCAGCATCACAGGCACTTGGGGTGGTGCTAAGGTCACCTTGAATGCTCTGAACTCCTGTGCAGATGAACCCTGCTGGCTGCTGATGCCCTCTGGGGAGTCAAATGTTAGAGAGTGAGAAATGGATTTCTTTCCACTTGAGCTTGTCCTTCCTGGCTCTGGGTCAGTGTCCTGTTTTCCACAAATCTAAAGGATCCTTGAGAACTGGACCCATTTGAGCTCGCCTATCCTCAGGGTGGGTCATGTGGAGCCTGAACCACATGGCCTGACGTCCAGCTCCCTTGCCTCCGCTGCTAAAAGTGGTGACCCCACATGGAACCCCACACTCCGAGGCAGCCGTGGCCCCATCCTGGGCTTGCTCGTTTGCCTTCCTCATTCCTCCCGTCCATGCTTCTCTCAAAAACCTGGCTCCAAAGCATCTGTCAGAGAAACAACTTGGAAATGCACCGACCTAGGGATGCAAAAGGAACATGTACTCGCCAGCTACACAGTCTCCTCTGGAGGCTTGGCAATGACACGGGACAGGCTTGGGCCGTGACAGTCAGCGAGAGGCCAGCCAGAGCTGTGCCCACACCCGCACGCGAGAAAGGGCCTGCAGGGTAACAGTAGCTGGATTAGGAGACGAGGTTATAATTTTCCTCTCTAGTTTTCAAACTTTGTATAAAATGCTGCCAGATTGCTTTTGTAATAATAGCAATAAATAAAACCAGCTCTCTTCAGAACTCACTCTCCTTTAACAGCCCATGTGGTCTTGCTTTCTCCACCCCTCAGGCACTGGAACCCACCGGCCGGAGCCACCCCGGGGTCTCCGTGCAAGAAACTGCAGCTGCTAGGTAAGTGGTGCACAGGTGCTGGACCCCACCATGGGGTGGGGGGAAGAGACAGTATTTCACCTGTCTTCTTCACATCCACAACACACACATCTCCCCCATTCACACACACCCCCTCTTAGGTGCACTCACACACCTCTCACTATTGCACACTCCTACATACCCCCTCTCAGGCAAACTCACACACTTTCTTTTCACCCACATCCTCACTCACACTCTCCCCACGTCTCTGTAATGAGTCTGTGTTAGCGCTGCAATGTGTAGATCCTTTCCCAACGCTGGCTGACTTTTTGAGGAGCACAGTCAGGTTTTGGCTAACCCTAGACCCACACTTTATACTGACAAAACTTCCTGAACTCTCCACCGGCAGACACCTGGGGTTTTAAGAGCCTTAGAATATTTACTGGGAAAAGATAACAGACAAAGCCTCAGAGTCCACTGTGTGGGTTTGAATTCTGGTCCCCCTCTTGCTAATTCTGGTGGCCACGCACATGTCCCCTAGCCTGACTGCCCCTCAGTGCTGGTTCCCTCTTCCTAGGGCTGCTACGAGGACAAAATGTCTTAATATTTGCAAAGCAGGTAGAACAATGCCTAGCAAGCTGTACACACGCCACTAAAAGAAGAAAGGAGCCATCTGAGACCACCATTAACCTCCCATTCAGTCCCTCCTCTCACTCCTTGGGCGTTTAGTGAGCACCTACTGAGTTCATTAGCCAGACATAAAGAGCATACGTCTTTATGTCCCTCTAGTAGGAAAACAGACAGCAGAAGACTTTTTTTTCTTTTAGGAAAATATGATCATTCTAAGCAGATCTGCATATGATTCTAAGAAAGGCTGGAGAGCAAATATATACCTATTCCCATGTACACTTAAAAAACCCAAAAACCCTATGTCTGAATCCTTCAATCCATTTCAGATTCAATTCAGTCTGAGTTGTGAATTTAGACCCAGGTTTGGTACACACTGGGCTTTTGGAAAGTAGTTTCATTCAGGGCCATTTATTCAGTCACTCTGGATGTTTTTCTCCCTGTCCCCACGCCCTTCTCCATGATCGTCCAAAACCTCATCTCTGGGTTCACCCCCAGCCCTCAGTGAATGTTTGGGGGGTGGGAGATGGGTTTGATCAAACCAACCCTCAATCATGGAAAAACAAATCAAAAAACCAAACACTGTCAAGTCGGGAGAGCAGAGGACCGGGAGCCTTCTCCACTGATCACCTAGCAGCGGTTGCATTTTAAAAATCTTGGTGGTTTAACTCAAACCAAAGACTTGGTTTAACAGCTGATGGAAAAGAAAATTCAGTCAATCCTCACTCCTCCCCCGAACCCGTTCGATTCCTTTGAATGCAATCGGCTTTTTACCGCGCCGAACCCAGCCAGGCTGGTGTGGGTGAGCCAGGCCCGCCATTCTGGCCCTGGGGGGGGTCCCGACTCGGCGAGAGCGGCCGGGGCGCCTCCGCGGGGGCCCACCCGCCTCCCTCCCGCTGCAGCTTGCGCGCTTCCTCCGCCCAGCAAGCCCAGGAGGCTTCGGGGAGCGCTTGGCACTGGGACGCGGCGGCTGTCGCCCGCGGTGGGCCCGACCGTCTGGCCCCCGCGCCCCCAGCCCTTCCCGGCGCACGCAGCCGGCGGGCAGCTTCTCGTCGCCCCCAAACTTCAACCGGCAGACGCTGGACGTGCAGCCTGGCCACTTTCCTAAACTCCGGGCGCTGGAGCCGCTTGCCAGAGCCCGGGCAGCAGCAGCCGGCGCGGCCGCGGGCGCAGCGCGAGGACCCGCCAGTGCCAGGGCTGGGGCGCGCGCTGCGCTCCCGGGGCCGGCGGGGGAGCGGCCGCCGCCGCCAGATGCACCGTCGCCTCCCGGGAGCCTGCGGCATTGATCAAAGGCTCGGAGGCCACGAGGCCATTCATCTCCCGGGACTTGCGGCTCTTCCCGGAGCGGAAGGGTCAGGAAGGAGCTCCCGGGAGTGGGCGGGGGCGTACGAAGTGGGGGAGCAGAAGAAAGGGTGCTGGGCGGGTGGGAAACCCGTCTCTAGAGCCTTCTGTCCGGGACCCGGGTCTGCTTGCGGGGCGGGAGGGGCGCCCAGGGTGACTCCCGGAGCCCCGAGCTCCTCTCCGCGCAGGGCTGGTTACCCCAGGTGGGCGGACCCCTCCTCCGCCGATACCCCCGCAGCATCGCCACGATTGCTTTTTTCACCTGAGTTCTCCCCCCACCCACCGACGCCGGCTCCGAGGGTCCAGGGAGCGGGGGCGAGGCTGCCCCCCAAGCGCGGGCGCCCCGGTCGCCCCGCGGCCGCCCGCGTCCCGCGCGGCCCGAGCTCCCGCGCGCTTACCTTGACGAGCCGGAGCTGCGGGCGCCGTCCCATCCTCGGGCTGCTCCTCACCGCGCCGGATGCCTGGGGGCCTCGGACATCCCCGCGGGGCCCGCGGGCGGCGGCGGCTCCGGGGGCGCGGGGCGGGCGGGCTCCCCCGCAGCGGCCCGGCCCGGCGCGGACACTCGCCTGCGCGCGCGGGGAGTCCGGCCGCCGCGTCCCGACCCGGCCCGGCCGGCAGCCGCCTCTCGCCCGCGGGAGCCGCCTCGCCCCCGCCGCCGCCCGCCGGGTCCACGCCGCTCGCGGCTTCGGCTCCCACCCTCGCCTCGCGCGCCTCCCGCCGCCCCTCCCGCCCCGCGGGCCTCCCCCGCGCCTCGCGCCTCCCGCCGCCCCTCCCTCCGCGCCGGCCCCGCCGACCCCGCCTGCGCCGCGCCGAGTGCGGCAGTCTCGGGGCGCGCTGGCGGCGGCCGCGGCCGGGAAAGCCGGGGTGGCGGGGGGGGGGGTGGCCTGGGAGGGGCGCAGCTCCCCGCCTCCCGCCCGGCGTGAGGTCCGGGTCTGGGGCACTGGAGCGGCGCCGGGAATCTATGGGGGGCTCTGGGAGGCGAGAAAGGGGCAGCCCAGCAGTCTAGGGCCGCCGCGGAAATCGGGGGCAGCGGGGAGCTGCGTTCGGGGAGTTCCCGCCCTGCGGCCCCGAGGCGCTCCCCACGGCCCCCACCTCGGCAGCGCGCGGGGCTGGCCCGGCGCGCCTCCCCCGGCCCTGGGCGCAGACGGGCGAAGGCTCCCCCTTCCCATTCATTCGTTCCCTGCAGTCACTCGTTCACCCGCGTGTCCACCCATCCATCTACAGACTAGGCTACTGGCCAGTGTGATCACAGCGGGGGGCTGAGCCTGAGAACCCCTCGATGAGGGGAAGGGGGTGACCGCGGCGCCCCAAGGACTGGTCTGCACCTGAACGCCACCGAGGGGAAAGCGGAGCTTGCGATGCGCTGCAGCCTTGGGGGGTTGGGGGTGCGCGGGTGCGCGGGTGGAGGAGCAGCCACCACCTGGAGGGGCCGCAGCGCCCCCTCTCGGCAGAGGCCGCAGCAACGAGTCAGCCGCGCGGCCCTTCGGGTCACGCTCCAGGTTAGGGTACCGGCTCCCCATGCGCCCCCCAGCCCCGGGAAGTAGCTCCTGATTCCTGCTGCAACTTAAACTTTGTCCTCCGCCTGCCGCTGGAACTTTTGGCTTCCTCCCGCCAGATCTGAGCGCAAAGTAGAGAAATCACCCCACTCAGCAGAGCGCGTCCCGCAGCCCCAAGGCAGCCCCAAGGCAGCCCCTTCCGAAGCAGCTGAATGTTCTGGGCAGAGCAAGGCCCAGAGTCACGCCGTCAGCCAACTTGGAAAACCAAGCTCTGAACCTAACTGCCCGGACTCTGTGTGCTGCCGGCTCGCCCGCTCCTCCCTCCACCCACTCCACCTCGCAGGGCCCAGGGGCCCCGGTCTTCCTTTAAAACGGTTGCTGTTGGGCAGAGGTCCCGCGACCCAGCAGGCACTACATCCTGGCTGGGACACAGAGGCCCGCAGAAGAGCAAGGCAGTGACTTGCCTGGAGCCCTATAGCTGGTCCAGCTCTCAGCCTCCTAACGCCCAACTCCAAATGCCTGGAGAACTGGGTTCTGCTGGAGTTTGGGCCTCTGAAGTGGGGAGGGACCTTGCTCTGGAGGCCAGCTGGTCATACTGGCTTAGTTACCTCAATGGCACCTTTGAGAAGTACACAGACCCTGTTGAATTCATGCCCTGGGGGTAACTGTGCTGTGTATGGCACCGACTCATCCCAGCTAAACTCGGAAGAGATGTCTGCCCCAGTCAGATTGCCAACGTGTCGTTCTTAATAAAAATGAAATGCATAGTGGTCGCGTGTGGTATGGTGCTGGGGTCCGGCAGCCTGAGGTTGAGTCTGGGCTTTTCCGCTTACAAACCTGGAAAATTATTTAACACTGTTCTAACACTGTTCTATAAACCTGGAAAATTATTTAACACTGCCTCAATTTCCTTATCTGTCAAATAGGGGTAGAGATATCAACCTCCTGGGGTTATTGGGAGGTTAAAATGAGTTAATATTTGAACAAGGCTTGGAATGATAACTGGAACGTAGGGAGGCCTCAGTGAAGGTTGACTATAGTTACATCACCATCACCATCATCATCACCATCAAGGGCACCATATGCTGATGTCAAATGTGTGGGCAGCATGGGCCCTGCTGGAAATTCTTGATGGGAAGCAGAATTCTTCATTAGAAGGTCTCAGCAGAGATTGTGGAACCAGAGTTGTGGAAGCTGGGGGTTCTTCAGGGAGGTCTACCCAGCCCTGCAGAGGTCTGGCTCCACCCTGGCCCAAACAGATAGCCTCAGATTTCCAGATTCTGTGTTTCCCTTTGTTTAATAAACAACCATTCAATTTTGCCATTTTGAGCCCCATATCCTCCCCTTGACATGATCTTTAAATACGCTAATGCCATCGATTAGGCTGTAATGAAGTCTTGCTCTTCTTGGTTTTTTGGCCTGGGATTCAGACCTCTTTCTAAAAGGGCATATGGATGGCACATCCTCCCCTGGGTGGTGACTGTCTGTGTGGATTTCATTGACTTAACCTCAAACCGCCCCTCCCCCCCACAGGTGGCAGGAGGGTGGCTTCCATATCACTCTAAGGCCTACTTATTTATAGTTTCGGCCTTGACCACCTTTGGGTTACGAGAGCATTATGTTTAACATCCCTTCTGTAAAAAGATTCCAGATCCCCTTCATTTGTCCTGAAACTGCTTCCTTCCACCTTCAAGAGCCTGCTTTCCTCTGCGCTGCTTGATGGAGCCTCCCCCCTGACCCCCTCTGCCCCCCAAACTGCTCCAGCCAACCAGCTTGGTGGCTCAGGGTGGTATTCTGAGGCAGTCTCTCCATTCACTCCGCTCAGGACAGGCCCCCAGTCCGACCCTGCCCAAGTTCTTCCCACACCTCCGTTGCTCACTCCTTTCCCTGCCTGGGCCCAAACCAGAGTCACTTTCATTCCTAGAACCTGCCAGGTTGGGAAGAAAGGAGATATGTGAGAAATCTAAACAGGAATAAAAGACAAGTCTTTGTTTTTCTAAACAGAGACGGCTGTGGGGGCAAGCAGTGACGAGTGGGACCCCGTGAGGAAGGCTGAATGTGCCCCTCGACATGCGGAGCCCTTTGGCTTTTACAATAGACATCCCAAGAAGTGCGGGGGGGCGGGGGGTGGGGTGGGGTCTGCATTGATACTTCTCAGACTACTTATTCAGAAAAATCAGTTCTTGATTTTTAAATTTTGAATCTGCTGCAGACTGATTCTACTGCAAAATACAGTGGAAATGAATTGTTAGAAAAAATGAAATAGAAAAAGACTTATAAAATAAAGCCCAATTAAAAAGGCAGCTCCAGTGCACATGCAACTAATCTGTCAAACTGCTTAAACATTTCTAAATATTCCCCCTCAATTTCTGCACTTGTTTTCTCAAACTGGCAACAGAGAGTTTGCAGACAGATCACGCTTAGGGGAGCGCTGAGCTGGAAGTCATCTGAAGCCTGAGGTCAGGAAGATGGCCTCCTGACGGGAGCAGCTTATAAAATCACACAAGCATGGTGTTAATGACTCCATTCATCTGTGCATTCATTCAACAAACACTTAATGAGCAACAGCAATGTGTCGGTCACTGTTGGATGTAGAGGTTAATAAAGATTAATATAATAGGGCCCTGCCCCTTAAGATGTTCACAGAGAGGAACAGGAGACAGCCACTTGGATAAATAATTAAAAGCTAGTGAAATCAGGTCAATAATAGACCAGGCACCGTGGGCATGGAGGCAGGAATATTAATTCTGCTAGGGGCCACAGGAAAGGTTCTACCAAGGAATTGACATTGTGCTGGGGTCTGGAGGCAGAGAGGCAGCTGCTCAATCCCATAGGCCACTGGCACTCCATAAATAAGTTAATATGTATAAAGGACTTAGTGCAGCACCTGGCACAGAGGAAGTGCTTTCACAAGCATTAGCTTTTTGATTATTAAATCTTAGGTATCACCACCACTATCATCATCATCCACCCAGGACAACCCATCTCTGTTGCTAAGCTTTGGCTTGGGTATGAAGATCACAATAGGCAGCTCAGCTGGGGGGAGAGGGCAAACTGGCCTTGACTCACCCCCTTAGTTAAGGGAAAGAGCTTTCACAGAGGTGAGTTGGGAGTTGAGTATAGAAGAAAATGAGTGTGGACACATGAAAAAGAGAAAGGAAGGTTTTCAAGGCAGGAGGGTTCCTTGGAGACACAGTCCATGGGGCAGGGGAGGGACTGGTCTTCTGGGGACAGGTGATGGGGGTGCAGTGACTGGGTGAGGCTCGGCAGAGTTGAAGGTGGGGTGGGGACAGGCTGAGGCTCTCCTTGGATAGGGGGCTTGATATTATCCATTCGAAACAACAGACAAAACGATCCTGATGAGGATGTGTATGGCAGTTTATACTGCACAGCTCCTTCACAGACACTTTCTCATTTAATCCTTCTAACAACCCCGCAAAGGAGAGTATTAATAGCCTTACTTTGCAGACGAGAAAGCTGAGCTCAGAGGTTGATACCATGCCCAAGGTCACACGGCTGGCGCTGGCACAGGCAGGATTCCAGCCCCATGTCCCCTGCTCCCACACCAGATATTTTCCAGGGTACCATGGAGAGGTGACCTCCGTCTAGCCCAAGAGACCATTTCCCAAGAGGGAAATGATGTTCTAAGGCCAATTTTTCCCTTTTATCCCAGTGGGTAGACAAAAGGGACAGGTGGAGACAGCCACCGGACAGAGATTGGCAATGACAGCAAGGGTAGCCAACTCAGGTGGCCTTCTTCCCCCTCCCCTCCCCCCTCTTCCCCTCCTCCTTCTCCTCCCCTCCCCTTCCTTCCCCTCCCCAGATCTGGACCTGTATCAATCAAGGGCAAGTGTGCTTACCCTGGGCATAATTATCATATTTTTGCATTTATTAAATGTATCCAAAAGGGTTCTTGAAGTTGTTTTAAGAAAACTTTTTAAAGGCGCACTGAAGTAAGAAGGGTTGGCACCCTGGGAACATTCTGGAAGTGAAAACAGATGAGAGGTGCCAGTCAGAAGGGCAGAGTCAACAGGAGGGCACACTCACATGTGTTTGCGCCCCTCAACATCCCCAATGTACCGACAGTCCCCACAACAAGGGGTGATCTGCTCAACAGTTCTGTGGTCCTGAGGTTGGGGCCCTCGGCCTGGACAACTCTCTGGTACCATGGACAGCAGAAGCGCCTGCTTCATGAGGTGGTGGTGCAAACCTACATGTTCTCTTCTGTCTGAAGTTCATAGGAGGGCAAGAGCTCCCCACTCTGCATTTCCTGAGCTTCATAATTTCCAAAACACTAGGGCCCCAGGGAAGGCGCTGAGGTAACACCAATAGTGTTACCTGCTTAAGGCTGCCCAGCCAGACTTGAGGACTCTAAGGGCTTCTGTGGACATTCCCCTGGGTTAGACCCCAGCCCTCCCCCATGCACCTCTTTTATAGGTACACATTGTCCCTTTCCCCTAGTCATAAACCCCCACTGGGAACAAGGGGCACTCAGAGAACCTGCTGGGCCAGTGGAGAAGGCGCTATTATTTCCATTTTGCAGATCAGCACATTGACGTGGGGCGGTCAAATATATCTAGCTCCCCACGGTGCTGAGCGCTGGAGGCAGAGGCTGCTTCCTGGGCAGTTCCAGCCTCCGGCACAATCCTGCGTCTCAGCAGATGCCAGGAGAGGTGTTTGCAGTTAGCGGTCAGTGTGCCCAGAGGGTGAGGCCGCAGGATCCTGTCCCTGGGGCAGCGCCCTCAGTAGATACCCATCACCTCTGGGTCCTTCTCATCACCTGTGAGGTGCCCCCCTCTCCTGGGGTGTGAGCAAGACCCCGTCCCTCCTCCCCGCCCCCCCCCCCCACAAAGCAGCAGTTGCAGCTTCCTGGTGGGAAACCCCAGCACTGAGCCTCAGCCCAGCCTCTTCACCCTTGCCTTCTCTTCCCTGGGTTTTAAAAAGGGCTTAGGGCAAGACAGGTGTCCCTCCAGATTCCTGGGACTGTCTCTGCTGCCCCAGAGAAGCCCACGCAGATGGGCCATGACCGTCCCTGGCCACTTTGGAGTCACAGAACAAGGCAAGGACAGACTGAAGAGGCAGGCCAACCTGCCGCAGTGTGTAGGCCAACTCTGACCTGGATGTTAAACTGTATGTTTAAAAAACTATAAATAAGCCACTGGAAATATGAATTTTGATTAACTATTTAAAAGTGTGATGATGACATGGTAGTTAAGTATTTCAAATGAGTCCTTATCTTTTAGACACACAAACTGAATTATTTACAGACATGATGTCTTGGGTTTGCTTTGAAAGAAATACAGGAAGAGGAGGAAATGGGGTGGGGGGAACCTTAATGCAACAAGACTGGCCGCAGGTGCTAATTGTGGGACCTGGGTGATGGGTTCCTGGAGGCTAACGTAATAGACACATTTAAGCATATAAAAAAATCACAGCCTGTTAGAGTTGTCTGAGACCTCTTAGGGAGCCCATAGACCAGGGTTTCCAAACCATTTTCTGTGGAACCCCAATATTCCAAAGTGATGTCTCAGGGACTGCTCGAGAGATGAGGTGAGGGGAGCAGGTATGATGGGGGAGCTGAGGAGGGGCTCCGAGGGTACACTTTTGTTTCAACCAGTTTCGTATGTTGGAGTTCTGCAGATCTTGTTTTGGGAAAGACTTCCTTGTGCCGGAGGAAGCGAATTTTCCAAGGCTGGGGGTGCTGGAGCACAGCTGGGCAGGGCCCGGTCTCCTGACTCTGCCTTCTGGGCTCTCCACAGCGCCACACTGACTTTGCCAGACCTGGCCAATGCCCCACAGTCCCTGAAAGACCCAGTGGACCTGAGACCTAGGCCCAATGAACCACAGCTGGGATGGGGGCTGCACTGTGCCCCTGAGCAGGGCCCGGGGTATGTTGCTTTCTGCAGGTCACTCATCACCTGATTTCCAAAGCCAGGCCTGTGGCTCAGAGCCAGCCTCAGCTTTGCTGCTGCCGCCATCTGGCTGGGTCCCAGTGGCTCAGCTGGATCGAGGCCAGCACCTCCAGGCACACCCCGGCCAGGGAAATGCTGACCAGCGCTCAGCCCACAGGCCACACAGAGCAGCTCTTTCCAGAAGAGGACAGACTCCTGTGCCGCTCCTGAGTCCCTTGGCAGGAGGGCACCGGCCTCAGGCCACTGACTCCATCCCCATGTGGTCAGGGCAAGGGAGTGGCAAAGGCTGAAGTTCTTGGGTCCTCCCCTGCAGGCCCAGAGAGGGAGGAACACAGAGGGCTCCGAGGCAAGGGGCGCGAGTGGTGGTGGGGGGAACTATCTGTGAGATGGGGCGTTAGTCCCTGGAAAGGATCATGAGGGCACAATGGAAAGTGGGTGCATCCATGATGAAGGTCATGTGGCTATGGGGGGACTTCCCATCTGTCCCTCAACCATTCCCTACCGGCAGGCACCCCAAGGCTGAAAGGTGTGAACCTGCTGGCTCAGCCAGTAGGAAGCAGGACTGCAGATGAGTCCCAGGGAAGAGAGTGGAGGCACTTCCTCCAGTGCTGTCCCTGTGGATGACTGAGTCCTGGGGGCCCCCTCTCAGGGCAGCTTCTCCCCATGCAGCTCCTTCAGAGTTCAGGCAGCCTGTCCCCCCTCATCCTTGGATCTGGGCAGAGACCGTTCTCATGGGTCTCAGGACTAAGGGTTCCTTGTAATCTCCCCCTTCTGTGCAAATCTCGATGAACAGTCCCCTCCAGAAAGCCTGCTCCAAGTAACAGGATTCCAGGGCCTGTTTGCTTCCAGCTAAGATCCTGGTTGATGCTGGTTGCTCAGAGCTGAGTGCGCGTGAATATTTTCTTGCCTGTGACCCCAAGAACTGGAGGGATGGTGAGCCCTCCCCAGGGGCCTGACTGGCCAGAGAGTGCACGGGCGAGGGGTATGAGACAACCCACGTCCACAGAGCAGAGGCCACAGTGCGCGGCCTCTGGCTAGAGGAGCAGTTGGTAGAGGTACCAGGGGACCTGGGTGTCTCCCCAAGTCTCACTAGAAGGATGTTGCTACGGGGCAGGAGAGAGCAGGAAGTGGAGGGGTTCTGGACACAGGACAGCAAGGCCAGGCTCTGCCAAGGCCTCTCCAGGTGTGCAGAGGAAGACAATTGTGCACAGGACGGCTCAGAGTGCCCTGTGGCTGGTGAACTCCCAAGGGTGAGCCCCCTTGTCTGGGCAAGAGTCTCCTGCCCTCCCTACCTTCCCAACTTGCTCAGCGTTCTCCTGATAAACAGCCTGTCCAGCTCCAGGGCGAATTCTGGCCACTCCCTGCTTTGGCTCTTGTCTTGGCTCTGCTGGCTGGGGATGCCCTGCAACCTTTTAGGACAGCAAACCCCCTGGACTGCCACCGCATGCCCAGGCCAGTTCTCTGCCACATCGCTCCCCACCTTACATAATTAGGGCTGTGTCCAAAACCTGCCTTCCAGCCCTGGCCCAGAGCACAGCGTGTCTTCTCCCTGGATCTCAGTTGCTTGTCTGTGAAATGGTAGAGGTGGTGGATGCTCTTAGGGGACCTCTCCTGTCCCTTCAGATTTGCATGAATCCACGGCGCCTTGTCTTTTGTTGCACTGACAGCTGCAAGAGGAGACTGTGCGTCATTCATCCATCTTTGTACTCCTGTGGCACCCAGCAGAGCCCCAGCCGGTAGGTTTGGATGGATGGGTGAGCAAATGGGTGGGTGGATGATAAATCTCCCCCCGGGTGGAGGAAGGCAATTCATCCCCTGACCCAAAGTTGATAGAAATGTCCCCTGGGAACATCCTCTGCCTCTGCCCACTTCCTGGCTAATCCTGGATGTTCTTATTTGTAACCTGGTCCCCTGCACCAACTGTTCCTTGAGAGGTGTGTGGGGAACCAATAATCATTGTTCCCTCTACAGGAACTCAGGATACCATAGACCAGTTTCCTCTGGGGGGGTAAGCTTTCGATCTCTTTGTATTTTGTTCAAACCACAAGTTAATTTTACAATATAAAGGCATCTTTTGGGGGGGGTAGGGATGTCATGCAAAAGAGACTGATAATTATTTATTGCTCCAAGGAGGGGAAGTGGGTAGCTAGGGATTGAGGACCAGAAAGGGGACTCAACTCAGCAACTCACATCCTCTGGTATCTTTGGAATTTTGTATCAAGTGTGGTCATCATTATTCAACAATAAATACAAATTTAAGAAATCACTGTGTGGAGATAGGCTTATAGGTAAAGGAAGAACTAATACGCAAGAGCTCACCTAGTCCTCAGCACAGCCCCGTCATTGTCCTTATTTCAGATGAGGAGACTGGGCCTCCTAGATTTGCCCAAAGTTCTTTGGTATTTTGTGACATTGAGACTCACATCCCAAGTTTCTAATCCCAACACTGTCAAGGAGGCTTAGCTTGCCAAATGTACTTCAGAAAAACAAAGTGGCATTTTGATCAATGACTCAGTCTCTGGAAGGTTTGTTTATTGTGAGTCAGCCCCACTGAGTTCCATCCCAGTCGAGGCAGCTGAAATAACCAAGTTCCCAATACTGCAAAACTGTGGCTGAGACACAGGACTGAGGCGACCTTCCCGAACCAGACACCACGGTCTCCCCCGGGCACCCATCACATTCCAACTCCCCATCTGGACACTTCACCTCTGGAAATTTGACCTAACAGCTCATGTCCTCTAGGAAACCTTCACTTGTGCCCTGGGCCAGCTCTGCCTCTTGCCACTCAAGACACCCTTGTCCTCAATCTGCTTTCCCTCTGTACCCCAAGCAGGATGAAGTCTCGCTTGCAACCGCCCCAGTGCACTTAGGCCCGCACAGAGCAGGAGCTTTGTGGCTTCCTGCCAATGAATGAATAAACCAATGGCCAGGTTTATTCTAGGTTTCCTTTTCTACATCCTGCATCTGTGCCCAGCACAGATATACAGGGCGAGAGGGGGGTGGCCACGGGAGATGGGCCCAGAGGGCCCCTGCTGATCCAAGTCTCCCCATCTTGGATGCGGGTATATTAGTTGCTCATCCAGTCAGTGAATGCGTGTTTGCCAATTGCCCAGCCCCCAGCTCTGCTTCCTCACAAGGCCCTGGGACTTGGGAAGGGTGGGGGGTCTTGCCAGTGGTAGATGAGCTGCTGGCTTTGCCTGAGCTCTGGTGGATAGAGTGGGGGTGGCAGTGTGAGAGAGAGGGCTGTGGGGAGCTACCCCTGGGCAGTGCTGCTTCTGATGCTAACCCAGCAGAGCTGAGCTGAAATTGCCCATTCCTGCATCTCTGCTGTCCCTCAGCTCTCCCGTCACCAGCGCCTCGCCTCTCTGATCTCCCAATGACAGGAGGAGTCAGAGGAGACGGAGCAAGTTCCATTGCCTCTGGAACTTGTTCAGACTTTCAATGAGCCCCAGATCCATAAGCTCTGACCACCGCCTCCCCACTCAGGAGCAGGACTCTGCTCATGCTGATTTCAGCATTCCGAAGCCCGGGGGAAGCCCCACTAACGAGCTCCAGCTGACCTCGTCTGCAGGCTGCGGTGGCTGCGTTGATGAACCCCTCTCTCTGCCAGGGCGCCCATGACTTCCCAAACACTTTCTCTGATTGTTCAGCTAGTCCCATGGAGCCCCTCATTGGACACCTACCAAGAGCGAGATCTTTGCAGCAGGAGGGATCTTGGTGCTGAGAATGTAGCCCTTTTCCTCGTGGAGCTAGAATGTGCAAGAATGTACAGCTGCCATGTAAGGACTCCATGTGCGAGAGGGGAGGGTGCCCCATGAAGACACACAAGCAGACTCAGGTCTGCTCTTGCCACCAGCCAGAGGTGTGTCACTGGGCTGCCCCCTCCTCTCTCTGGACCTTGGGCCTTCTATTTGAAAAATAAGGTGATAAACATGTCTTTTCCAAATTCAGTGTGCAACCCATTGCAAGATGGTGAAATTAATTTAGTGAGTCAGACGCAATATCCAAAAACCAAAATCAGAGCTCGGAACACAGTGGAGGTAAATATTAGAAAAGAAACATCTTTCAGCGTATTCATCATTGTGTTGTGATCTGTGTGTGTTTGCATGTGTGCAAATGTGTTTGCATATGTGTTGAATGTGAATTGTGTGTTTACATATGTTTTACATATGCACGGCTCCTGTTATGTGCGCTGGGTCACCGTATACTGTCGATTTCTTGCATACTGTCAAAATACACTGGGAGATGCTGTTGTAGACGCTCCTTAAGGGTCTTCTGGTTTTAACAGTATGTGGCTCTAAATACTGTCCAAGAGGGTCCGTGGGGACTCATGCTAAGCCACGGGATAGGGAACGCATTACACAAGAGATGTTGGTGTTTGTACTTTCAAAGATGAGTAGGATTTCCACCAACAGAAAAATGTGGTACCAGCAGAGGGAAGGAAAAATGGCTCCAAGTAGGCACCATTGTGAGCAAAGACCCAAAGGTGGGACTCTGCTTGGTCTCTTTGTGGAATGGGAAAAGCATGACTGGGAGAGTCTGAGGTTGAAACAGTGGGCTGAGGCCACGTTTCATGAAAGTTCTTCCACATGGAGGTTTTCCACAGGGGTGGTGGGGAGTCAGGTAGGGCTTTCCATATCCCAATAGTCCCATGAGAGACCCAAGACTTCTTGCTCCTTTTCTTCTTCCAGGAAAGGAATTAGACTAATTTATACTAAAATGTGACTGACTGATAAGACTTCATGAACCACCTGATTCATAGGGATGGTTAGTGTTTTACTGGCAGCAAGTGGCTCTAGGATGGTGATTTTTAGAGCTAGACAAGACTTTAAATGTAACAATTAAGGTGATTTTTTTTCCGCTAGTAGGGGAAGAAGAGTCTGTAGGATCTGACAAAGGATTGTTACTCTGCATGTGCTGACTGACAGTCTGTGAGGGGTTTGCACACTGATGTTCTGGCATTTCAGGAACCTTGAGGTTTGTGAGAACATTTGGGACAAAATATTGGAAATCACAATTTCCATGTGTGAGAATTCAATATATAAACAGATGGACTCATTTAACCCTCCTGGTACCAAAGAGGAAATTCTAAACCAGAGAGAAGTGATCAGGCCAAGGTGACACAGTGGGCTAGGACCATTCCTAGTTGGTCGTATCCCACGTTGTGGTGTGCTGCTCAGGTTGGGAGGGGGTGTGACGGGTGGAGAGGTGGTGTTTCTGAAGGAGAGCCAGGGAGTCCTCTGGGAAGGCCTCTGCCTACTCAACAAGCTTGCACACCAAAATAAAACAGCTCAGCCTGGCTCCCTCCCCCACAGAAAGCAGCCTCCCCTGCCTTCCCCTGTAAAACCTTGACAGACACTTTACTTACCGTGGGGCTAACCTTTGCTACTCAGCACCCAGCACTAGAGCAGGACCTGGACCCCAGGCTCAATTCCTCCCTGGAGCTAGCAGAGACTGGAAGCTTAGAGGGAAAAGGTGAACCCACAGCCAACTATTTTTAGTCCAAGAATTGGTTGCCAGGGACATTAAACTAATTCCCTGCCGTATATCAGGATGCGACAGCGACAGCGAGTATATCAGGGATGCGACAGCGACAGCGACGCTGCTTGCAAGGTCTAATTGCGGGATTTATTGTTAAATGCAACCTGTCAGTGCTGCCGCCGGGGTTCAATCTCCTTGTCCTGGGAATGTGAGCTATTTGCTTCTTCCTTGGGTGGAAGGGAAGGGAGCAGAGGGGAGAAGGATCAGGGTTGTGCTCTGGGGCCCTGACAACTCTCCTGATCTTGTACCCAGAGTTCTCCTGAGCCCAGGAGAGGACAGAGGATAAAAAGGATGAAGAGGGACTGGGGGCCAGCAGGAGGGGCGGGGGCAGCTGGTCCCACAGTTGACAAGACTCAACTTTGACTTTGTGCCTTCAGGTCTGGAAAAGGTTCTGGGGCGGGTGGGACCACGCTGACTTTCCTCTCACCCATGAGCAGCAGGCACGGGGGGGCCACAGACTTGGGTGACAGCAGGAGGATTTTCAGCTCAACAGGAGACCCCTTGACATGAAGGTGAGGGAGGCAGTGGGAGAACATGTCTGGTGTCTGTGGCAACCACGCTTCTGCTCAAAGGAGGGGAGGGGCATGAGCAAACACTTAGCAGAGCCTACTATGTGTCAGGCACACTGTGTGACACCTTGATGGACTCGTTTTTAATTCTCTGCAGGGGCGGTCTCTGTACCCAGTGCATCATTGAGGAAATTGAAGAATGTGAAGAGAGTTGACTAATTTTGCAAGGCAATGATGGGGCAGAGTGTGCTCAACTCCAGAACTCTGCTAACTGACTGTCAATGGCCTAGCATCCCAGGAGCTGGAAGAAGGGGTATTCCCCCTTTATTCCTCCATGCCTGAGATTCTGGAACAAAAAGACCATCCATCCATCCATCCATCCATCCATCCATCCATCCATCTATCCATCCATCCACCCATCCATCCATCCATCGTGCTGTGTACTGCTCCAGGTCTCTGGAATATGTAAGTAGAACATGATGCCCCCCTCCTGGGAGCTCACTTGGAGGGTCATTTCATCTGGTCCCCTGACTCATCTTACCCTCTCCCAAGTTCGCAGTCTGCATTTCAGGTAGCTCGGTAAAGGAAGGGCAGCCACCTTCCCCGGTCAGGTGTCCTGGGGAAGGGGCAGAGGAAGGACAGCTTGGACTCTTAGCATCTTGGGGAAGGCTGGAGTCAGCCCTACTTTCCATATTTAGAAACTTGGAGTAATGATGCAGAACTGCCTTAGGGAATGCTAAGTGAGAAAAGGAAGGTTGACCGCTTCTGGCCATGGGTTCAATTTTCCTGACACAAGCACAAATTGTACAGCAAATTGTTATCAGGCCCCCTGGTATGTTGTTATGCTTTATAATTATTTGCAAATTGTGTACATTTTTGGATACCAGAACTTGCACATGATGCAAAATGGTGCACAGCATATATGCCCCAAATTCCCCTTCCTTCCCTGCTCTCAGGCACCTAATTCCTCTCTCCAAAGGCTCCAAGTTATCAGCTTCTTGGTACATTCCCAGAAATATCTGTCTAATCACATAAACAAGGAGTTATGACTGAATGCACTTTTTGTTTTACACAAATATGCTTTCTTGAAACTTGCTTTCTTCCACTTCACAATTTATTTTGGAGATTGTTACAAATCAACCTGTAAAGATTATCTTGACCATCCCTTTTTTATGGCTGCCTAATACTCCACTGATCAAATGAACCACAATCTCCTTAACTTGTCCCCAGTAACGGGCATGTAAGTGTTTCTAATCTTTGGCTCTTATAAACAGTGCTGTGGTAAGTAGCCTTGTTCAGAAATCAGTTGGCACGTGCAAGGGCATAGTCATCATGGCTTAATGACGGACGGCATATATGAAGGTGATCCTGTGGGCCATGCCACACAATCTAGGTGTGTAGTAGGCAGGACCATCTAGGCTTGTGTAAGCACACTCTGATACTCACACAAAGACAAAATCACCTGATCACACCTTTCTCAGAATGTATCCTCACCATTAAGTGATGCATGACTCTGTCTATAGGTTTATCTGGAGGGAACCCCCAGATTCGTATCTATAAAGGAAAATCCCAGAAGTGGAACTGCTGGCCCATGAAGAGATTCTCCAGACTCGCCTGTCTCAGGGTGAGTTTCCCCAGAATCCAACCCTGGGATAAGGATTTAAGGCAGGTAGTTTATTTGGGAGGTGATTCCAGGAAGCCCCAGGAGGAGTCCTGTGGAGTGAAGGAATGGCAGGGATGGGGGGCGGGGGGCAGGGGTCCTCCAGAAATGTGGATGTTCCGTTGCCCACACCTTCATCAACAGCCTGTGGTTATTCTGAAAGCTCAGTCTCCTTCCCTGGATGCCCCTCCCACACACCATCTCACCGGCTCTGCAGGGGCTTATACCTGATCAGGCTTATACCTGATCCTTCTGCCCCCCAAAGGGTTGCTGGCTACACCACTGGGTGTAAAACGAGGTACTAAGGACACAAAAAGCTCCCAGTCCCTGCCTGCCCTGCAGATGCTGCAGCTGACTCTCCATCTGCCCAGGCAGGCTTTTACCAGCAGCAATCTCAGAGGGCTCGTCCGCTTTCCTCCTGCCCACAGCCAGACAGAAGGCCCCGCATGCTAAGCAGTCCTGTCCCCAGCAAAGTCCATGAGGCGGGCAGGGTCCAGAGGGAAGACCGAGAAGGAAAGTGAATACATCTTCCATCGACCCGGTGCTCACATCTGGCCTCCCTGTGCCGGGACGTGCTGCCTCTGCTATCCCTGCCCGCCTGGCCTGGGTGGGCATTTCTGATCCCACTGGACACCACAGGCCTCTGGAGTCACCCTTCTTACTCCAGGGAGAGCAGCGCTGGCGGGTAGGAAAGTCCAGACCAGGGAACACAGACTCATGTCACATTCCCTGTCTCCCTCCCTTCCCCTTTCCATCCATCCGTCCGTCCATCTGTCCATCCAGCCACCCTCCCACCCACCCATCCACACAAAGTTCCTTGGGACCCTATTCTGTACCAATCACTGTGGAATGGACAAGATTTCTATTGCTGCTAAAGGATTCCTTCCTTTCTTCCCATGGTTTCTTCCCTGGCCCGTGATTTCTTTTTTTCTTCTCTCCCCCTTCCCTTCTCCACCTTTCTGGTCCCCGCCTCCCTTCAGCATGCACAGAACACCCTTCACTCACACAGTGCCAGGCCTGTCCCTGCAGGGGGGCGCGTGACGTCCACCACGCTGGACGCTCCAAGCAGAGGGCAGAAGGGCAGGGCAAACGCTGGCATTTCAGCGCCCCAGGCGTGGAATGAAGGAGCAGGGCACAGGTAGGCCCCGGGAAAGGAACCAGCTCCTGACAGCTTCCCAGGGCTGGGCCCGTGCTGAGAGCTGTTACAGGCACTAGGCAATTTCCTCGACCCCCTGATGCTGTGAGGTTATTATCCACAATTTTACCCATGAGGGGCCCCAAACTCACAGAGGTTATGCAATGGTGTGCAGTCACACAGGAGTGGGAGGAGACCAGAGACTACGGGCTCAGCAGTGCCTGCTTCTTGGAGGAGGTGACCCAGGGCAGGGTTGAAGCTGAGGGAGGAGAGGCTGGAGACCGAGGCTGAGGGGCAAGAGTGCATCTATGGAGGCTGGGCTGGCCAGGCTGGGGGGGGGTGGTCAGCCAGGAAGGGGGACAGGTGACGTGGGAGGGGAGAAGGGAGTACTGAGCAAAGCTTCGGGCAGAAGGGGATGGTGGGCCTGGCTTCCCAGAAGGGGCTCGTCAAAGACCCCATGACAGGAAGATTTCTGGCCGACAGAGAGGAAGAGACACTGGGGAATCCTTGCAAAAAGGCACTAAGGCAGTGAAACGTTAGCTTCTCTGATTTATCAGTGCAGGTTATATTGTGGGTATTGATTTTCTTTTAATAAAACTTCGCTCTGATTTTTTTAAAAAGAAAAATGGCATGGCTGTGTGTGGAGACAGGGAGCTCAGCAGCAACCAGTTTGGAATAAAGGTTCTTTACAGGCAATTGGGCACCGTGTCCTGGAGGAAGGGGATGGTCCCTCTGCGGAGTGCATGAGGGTCCTGGGGCCAGCTCGGTGGGCAGGAGAAAGACAGAGGTCAGAAAGCCTCCCCTTCTCCCACCATCCACCCTGGATTGGAGCTGCCGCCATGGCCTCAGTCACGTCTTGCGGGGTCACTGGCGCCCTCCGTCCCCATCTCCTGCCCCACCAGCCAGCTGTGCCCCTGGGGAAACCACAGCACCTCTCCAAGGCTCATCTTTTCTGCATGATGGAGATGACACCACTTTATGACTGCTCTGCCTCCTCCACAAGAATGCTGTGATTACAGAGAATAATCTGGAATGGATTCTGTGATCTGGAGCTGTCCAGGGACATTTGCAAGCAGTCTGCTATTCTTTTATTTTTTTTTTAAATAATAAATTTTATTTTTATATTCCCCATACAATTGCAGCCCCCCATTCTGACCCCAATCCCTCCCCTCCCGCCCCCCGCCCCCCAAAAAGTGTCTCTGGTTCATAGTTTTTGTTGATTTTGATTTTCACTTTCTTATAGTTATTCATTTTCCTGGTCCCTTATTTAAGTTTTCTAGATTCCTGCTATGAGTGAAACCATCCGGTATTTTTATTTTTCTTTTTGGCTTATTTCGCTGAGCATGATCCCTTCCAGCGCCATCCATGTTGCTGCAAATTGCATGTGTTTATCTTTTTTGAATGCTGAGTAATATTCCATGGTATATATGGACCACATCTTCTTGATCCAGTCATCTATTTTTGGGCATTTGGGTTGTTTCCAAAGCTTAGCTATTGTAAATAGTGCTGCTATAAACATAGGGGTGCAGGTGCTCTTTGGAATTGATGTTTCTGTGTCCTTTGGGTAAATACCTAGGAGTGGAATTGCTGGATCCTATGGAAGCTCTATGTTTAGTAGGTCCAGAAATCTCCACACAGTCTGCTATTCTTTTAAAGACGCTTTTCCAGATACCCCCTCCCCCCACCCCCCCGTCATGCTAACTGAACCAGGGACTACTCATTATCCAGGCAGGAATTCACCTGCTTACCTCCCTGCTGCACTTGCTGATTCCTTCTTCCCAAGAAAAATTTGGCCTTTTTAAAAAATAATCAAAATATACCTGGAAGATCCATCATCCCTGGTCTCTAGTGTTCTATATTCAGCCCTCTGGGGCCTGGGGGTGGAGCCCCACCCCAACCACCGCCCCAGTCTGGAGTCCATGGAGCTGGAGCTGAAGTCCCCTCTGTGCTAGGCCAGTCTCCTGCCATGCCTCTCGGGGGTCAGCCTCATGGGCTCCTGACCACTCTCAGAACAAATGGCTCTCCCTGCACAGAGCTTTCCAGAACACCACAAATGACCACAGGCACTGCACCCACTGGATTCCTTTATACTGCCCAGGGAAGTGGTCAAGGATCCAGTGCCTGGTCCCCTCCCTTGTGATAAATGTGGTTTTGTGTGTTTCTATTTTAACAAGTTTTCTAGTAGATTCAGTTCCTGGCCCGGATGTTTTCAGGTCCTGGGCATTTTATTTAGTGGTGGGAATCTCCCCAGAATCACATACCTTCCTGGGTCCTACCACAAACCTACAGAATCAGAATTTCTGAGAATGAGGGACTAACAAGCTGCCCCTGAATCATCTGCCGATGATTCTAGTGGAGCCAGCTTGCAGCTGGGAAAAACTGGCATAGAGAGGAAATGGTCTGGGGCTGGACGTTGCTAGGTCTAATGTCAGTTCTAGCACTTATTTGCTGTACAATCTTAACCAAGTTTCTTAACTTCTCTGAGTCTTATACCAGTACCTGTCTTGGTGGCAGTGAGAACTACATGCAATGCTGCGTGTAAAGCATTTAGCACAGTGCCTGACACTCCTGGAGCCCTAAGAAGCTGACAGTTATTATATATTTATTATTTTAGGGTTACTTATTATGTAACCCTAATAAATTATGTAACCCTAATCATCGTCATTGTCACCCTACAGCTGTAGTTCTAAAGAGCCCTGTTGCCAGGCAAGGCCTCTGGGGAGGGTGTCTCAAGTTGAAAGTCGCCCAGATTAAAGGCAGCAATGGGGCTATTTGTGAGCGTTGGGCTCTATGATAGTAAAAGCTCCAGGGAGAGTAGGGAGATGAAAGCGACTCACCATGTTGGTGCTATTACCCCCCGAGCAGTAACATCTGCCAAACTGCAGCCTCTGCCACTCAGCAGCTCTCTGAAGTAACAGAAGAGACTTTGAGAAGGGGCAGGGCAGCACCGTCATTTGGGAGAAGTTCCTCTGGCTGAAGCAGGCTACAGGCAGGACCACGGCTCTTGGCAGGGAAAGGGAGGAAGTTTGGAACTAGGTCTGTGGTGATGGATGGACTGACGCCATATTGCACCAGAGAGAGCCACAAACGTGGTCTCAAGACTTGGGGCGAATGTTGCCTCTTTGGGCTGAGTTCAGGGCTTACCTTTCATGTTTTCCTCCTCCAAGGCAGTGGCTTGTCTCTCATCTGCACTCAGCCCCACACTTCTGCTACACTGTCCTGTTTTCTGTTCCTCAGACCCACTGAACTGTTTCTAACCCCAGGGCCTTTGCACTTCCTATGCTCCTAACTGGCTCTGGGTTCTTTCTCCTCAGTCTCCAGGTCCTAAAAAGCCTCTCCCTAGATTGCCTTCATCCAAAGCAGGCTACAACTGCTCCCCCTCACAGCACCTACACAATCCAGGATCATCTTGTTCAATAATTTTGTGATTGCTTATTGTTTGTCTCCTGCGTGGAGTAGGATATCTTCCCTAGTCTGCTCTCTAAGTCCAGGCCCCAGCAAAGGTGTAGAGTGGGAGCTCGGGTATATTGTTTTATGGTTTCATTGTTCAGTGCTCTCAGGCCTTAGCACCTGGCACAGTGCTGGGATCCCGCAGTGGCCTAAAAAAGCGTTCATTGCCTGAATAAATGTTACCTTCAGTGACTCATGAATTGGTTTATTACCATGAAGTCTCCTTAGAGTGATCTTCGAGTTACAAATCTATTTTTCAACAAGATTTTTTATTGAATCACTGCTGCATGCCAGGCACTGAGTTAGGCTTGGGGAATACAGCAGAAATCAGCTCCTCCATGGTCTAATTTCCAGAGGGGAGGGGATTATCTCTGGGGAGAGGCTCTCTGGAAGATGAGTGTACATACTCTCCACATCTACTTTTCCTCCCATCCTTTCCCCTGAATTCCAGATGCTCCAACATGCCATCATCCTTGTAGGCTGGCTTTGTTGGGTTTGCTGGCAGGGGTCTGATTGTTGGGGGAGGAGCCAGAGGAAATTGTTCTTTGTAGACAGGATCAAAGCAGCCAAAGCTTAGTTATAAAGCCTCCCAGCCATCCCTTCCCAGCCCCCACAGCCCCCGCTTCCGCCCACCCACAACCCAGACAGGCTGCAATCAGACACCTTCATTACGAAGACTGATGGCCCAGTCACAGGGATCTGAGGCTTCTGCTCCTGCTTATTCAGAAACTTTGGTAACCAGGTCACCCAGCTGTTACCCTGCACTGGCCAGGCTGAGGCAAGGTCCTGGAATGGGGCTGGGGCTGGACAACCAACTAGATGCCAGGTCACAGAGCCCCAGGGGTGGTCTTCCCAGCCGATGTGCAGGGCTAGGAGAAGCAGACCGCAAAACAACGGCAGATTCTATTCCAAAAGATTGAATGCCTGTGTCCCTTGAAACCCCCAGTGTGATGGATTCGGAGCTCTCATGAGTGGGATCAGCGCTCTTATAAAAGGGGACCCCAGAGAGCCCCTAGTCCCTAGCCCCAGCCCCTTCTACCTTGTGAGGTTCACAGCGAGAGCATGGCCGGTGCAGTTTGCTGGTGTCCTGATCTCGGGTGCCCCAGCCTCCAGAACAGCAAGAAAGAAACAATTGTTATTTAAGCCACCCAGTGCGCGTTTATTGTTTTTGTTGTTACAGCAGCTGGAATGGACTAATCCACTGATCTGCCTGATTCCCCCCAAATCTCTGGGGTACAACCAAGCACACAGATAGCCACTTGAGTGGAACCCTCTACATTTCAGGTCACCCCATCGCTGTAAATCCGCCTTTGCCCACGGGAAAGTGAGGCCCACAACCCTGGAGTCCTGTGGTTACTTCCTCCAACCACATTCCATGCAGCCCTGGGGTCTAGGAGAGTACCCAGAAGTACCAGGGCTGGAAGGGCCTTGAACTCTTTAGTCCAACCTGCTGGTTTTACAGGACTGATGTCCAGAAAGCAAGCAGAGACCTGGCCAAAGACCACTGACAGCGTCAGCTTCTCCAGACTTGTGGCCCAGCTCTTTTTATCCTGCACACTGCCCAGTATACCATAGGTGTTCATTATGTACCGGCCGGATAACTGAATGACTTGGAAGATGGTGGCATGGATGGATGGGCTGTGTCATATCTTTAGAAGAGGAACAAGGACATCCTCCTGATTTCCTGCGGTGTGCCTAGCGCCACAGACCCTGCCTCAGAAATTTATCAATAAACCAAATGACCAATTAGACACCACCCAGAAGTGCATAACACACTACACAGCCGCAACCAAATTGGCTTTGGAAACAGCAAACTGTGCCAGACCAATTTAATTTCCTCTCCAGTGACAGAGCGATGGGCCCCATTGGCGAGGGGCCGGAGAAGCCGTCATTTATCTTGATTTCAGGGCGGCTGTTGGTTCTGTCCGACATGACATTCTCATCAACTTGCCAGGGAAACGCTGTCTGTTCCAGCATCCCACAGGGTGTTCAACCAGCCAGGGCCTTGTCCCCACGTCACCCCCCCACCATGGCATTGGGCTCCCATTCAGACATGGGCCTGCACATGCCTTCACACGGGGGACCTGCCCATGTGTCACACACAGAAAACACGGAGTCGCCCGGATGTTGGCATGCACGCACACACAGGTGCGCAGGGATATACGTGCACAAGGCCGCACAACCGCACTCATATACCTACAATGTGCATGTGTCGCCAGGTCATGTCAGGTACTGGCCACACACAAAAGTCAAGGGGGTGGGAGTTTGCTCTGAGTGTGTGGGGGAGGGAGAAGAGGGCAGGCCTGACCCGTCAACCTCGTGCGGTGCTGTGTCAGCAGCCTCCATAAGTTGTTTGAGAAGCAGAATTCAAGCCACTTATGTGAGTTTTAATTTCCTGGTGGCCACATTGAAGATGTGGAATGAGGCCTCACGGATGCACCACACAGCTGGGGTGCTGGGGCGAGTGGAGGGGGGCAGATGAGGACGGAAGGGGCACAACGACCCCGTGAGGGCCATGACCGTGGCAGGCCTGATCTGGAGGAGCCCTCGGTGTTCATGGCCACCTGGATTTACACTCCTGCCCTGCATACTCACCATTTCTGTCCACAAGGCCCCAGCTGCTACATTTCCACTCTTTGTTGCTCTGGCCTGACAACGCAAATGGCGTTGGAGATCCGCATTGTTCTGGGCGGGGTGGGAGGATGATAAACAAGAGGGGAAGGGAATAGTGGTGCCTTTCAAGAACGTCTTTGTCAAAATATTTCCAAATAATGATGGCGAGGAGAAATCTGCCTGCAGGCTCTTGTGCAGAACTGCGCACACTTGCACAGAGAAAGCCACGGATCTGGCGTGTTCTTCTAGGCCCCGGCGGAATGCAGCCCCACAATGAGATGGGGCCAGGCAGAGCAGAAACTGCTGATGGGAAAGATGATTTCTGCTCAGGAGGGCAGGGGCTCGCCTCTATCTCATCCCTTTCATGACGGCACAAAGAGCGCTTTCTTCCTTCCAAGCTGCACTAAATAATAACGGCCAGCGACTTTCTCTCACCCTGGCTTCTGAACCTCTTCAAACGTCACCTGGTTAGCAATAAAATTCATACCTGGAATAATGTTTTTGACCTTGGGCGAGAGCACATTGCGCAAGTGCCTGCCCTTTTGTGGGATTCTGGGAGAAAGAGCTTGGTTTGGAAACATGAGGAAAGTGGGGGACCCCTGAAGCATTGCGTGGTTGCGTCTGTAAGTTGGGTTTTTCTGGAGGGAGTAGCTTTTCCTACCTGTTGCTGTTCGGCTGGGGGGACCCTGTGGTCCAGAGGAACTGGCCCAGCTCCCGTCCCCGGGACCCACCAGCCACCAGGCCCATGTGTTTCCCACTCCCCCCGTCAGGACTGACCTGGGGACTGTCTGACTTAGGTTCTGCCCACCTGCCTCCCAGTTTGGCTGTTTATAGGCCTTGTTCTTGTGCTCTGTGTTCACCTGAGCAGGCAGCACTGCCCTGGCCTGACACTTCGGCTTTGAGAGCTGGTTCTCTTCGTCTGGTCCCCTCAGCCCACGGCTCCCCGTGGCCTGACTAGCCCATGTCTTCTGAGTGGGTCAGGGAAGAGCCCAGCCAGGTAGGGAAGGGGGGCTGGATTCAAGTTCAGTTTCCACCACTTGCTGGGGCACCCGGGTGGAGTATTTAAGAAGCTAGACCTTCTGTTTCCTCATCTCTGAACTGGGGATCACAAAACCCTCCTCGGAGGCTGATGGAGGGAGTACAGCTTTTGCAGACCCATGGGTGACAGCTCCTGTCACCTTTGTGATGATGGTGGCAGCAGGGTGGCTCCCTGGACAAGCCCAGAAACCACATAGCCCGAAGGAGCTGATGGAGAGGGCTCAGGGAGGAGACTTCTCAGTCTTGGAACTCCTATCACATCCGGGCATTTTGCTGGGAACTCACTGAATCCTCAGAGAGCCCTATTATATGTTCCTTTTACAAAAGAGGGAGTTGGGACTCAGGGCAGAAGGAGGCATAGATACAGAAGACTGCAGAGCTGGGCTCCAAACCCACAACTGGAATTGGACCCAAGGGGAAGTCTGGATTCCCATGAACCAAACAGGTGACTTGTTGCTGAACCTATAAACCTTCTAAATCGTCAGCCTGGGAGCAGGCTCCGCAGCAGAGCCTTGGGAAGGAGGATCCTGCAGGTGGAGGCTGTGCAGTGCCCATTGTGGGGTGGGGAGACAGAGGAAGGGCCCTTGGAGACCTGCTGTATCTATTTCACTGAGGTTGACACAGGTTCTACACAGTAAGACGTGTTACCCCACCTGCTGACTCAGCTTCAGCTTCTGCACAGTGGCACCCATGCTGGAGGAAGGAGCAGGAGGCAGTGGTGGAGGCGTGTGGAAAGGGGTCCTTCAGCCTCCGCGGCCAGTGTGCCCGAGTCTGCCCCGTCTCTCTCCACTGCCTACTTCCTAGCCCCCCTTATTTCTTCCCTCCACCAGTCACTCCTACTAACACTCTATAGCCTCATCAACTGAAATCACTCCTTCCTTCTACCCACTAGGATCCAAGGACCAGAGAGGCACCTCCATGGCCTGGAGACACACAGCAAGTTCACTGCCAGGACCTGTCGCCAAATGTCCTGAGGTTCTGTTCCTCACTCTATCATCCTCGTTGGGCTGTTGCTCCATCCTCACACGTGAGCACCCCCCATCAGAGGACAGAGGACAATCCCATAAATGCCCGTGTCTGTCCTCCCATTTACAGGCAGGAGCCCCACGACTGGCTTTTATAGAACCTTTCTTTCCTGTGTGCTCAGGAGAAGGCCCTATCTCCAATCTCTGCAAGCTGTGAAACCCAAATACCGAAACAAAGGCCCTTGCTCAGGGGCCCTTAATCTCTCAGCCAATCGGCCAATCGTTGTCTAGGAGCCCTCTCTCCTGTCACACCTGCCCTGCTCAGGTTTAAAGCCCAGGGCGCAGCAGACAGAGAGGGCAGCCGGGAGGGTGAAGACAGAGCTATTGTATTGCCTGTTAGGCTGCGGGCCCAGCCTGGCTCCTGGGGAGGGGCAGAGGGTCGATTTCACTGTGGTTGGCAGAGTTCTAGATGAGTCCACCTGCCAGCTCAGCATAGGGCCCCCAGGCCGGGGCACCCATGTTAGGAAGGAGCAGGTGACAGTGAAGGCGCCAAGGGGGCCGCATAATAGAACCAGCTGGAAGATGCCCAGCTTTCGTGTCTGACGCGCCCTTCCCCCTCTCTCCCCACACAGCAGGCAGCGGGACTCAGGGATGGAGGGCAGACTCCCCCGCCCCCTCCATGAGAGCAGGTCTCACAACTTGGCTCTGCTGCCCCCTTGACTGGGCAAGCTGTCCCCAGCGGTCCCCTGGGAGCTCCCAAGTGCACACCTGGGCCTCCTGGTTTGGGATTAGGTGCTCTGCTCTGCCCACTTGCTGTTCACCAGGATGATTCAGAGGATACCCATCCTCGGTGCTGAGTAACTCCCAGACTCCATGATGCTCACTTGTCATCCTCATGATGAAGGTACCGCCTGGTCTTAGGCAGCTGCACATGACGAATCTGGCTGATCACACCCACCCTGAGCCCCAAACGAGGAGCTTCCCTAGGGGCAGAGGACAGAGAGAGGCGAGGTGTTCACTGAACGAGTCGATGAGTTATGCAGACAGGCTGCATGGTCTGGGCTTTGGTATTGGGTGACTCTGTGTCCAAATCCTGGCTCTGTACCTCCTGTGGGTAACCTGACTTCTCTGAACTGTTGCCTCCCAGTCCTGACAGATCAGATGAGTTCAGGTGTGAGGCTCCCAGCACATGGGACCGTCAGCACCAGCAGTGGGTAGGACTAATGTTGGCCATGACAAAGCACAGGGAGTATGAGGATGAGAAAGTTCTGGGCTGATGGCACTGCTCTGACAACTAGGGCAGCCTCTCCCTCCATCACTGTCCTTGGAAAGACCCTCAGAGCACCTCTGGAATTCCAAGGTACCTCACCTCCCAGCAGAGAGCGGGAGAAGGGGAAGGGATTGGCTCTGCACACTCAGGACCCCAGGCTGGCAGCTGGCAGCCCCCTGAGGTGCCCAGGTCATGGACGTCTCCTTGGAAGAGCTGCTAACTGCTGGCTCCTCTCACACAGACTCTAATCACGTCTGGAACAGATGGCAGGGGTGGGTGTTCCTGACTGAGCTGACAGAGCCTCATTTGCCTGGAAATTCCCTCCAGTTCCAGGGAACCCCTTCCAGATGTTCTCACCCACAGCCAGGCTGAATAGGAGCAGTAGGGAGGTAAGGAGCAGGGCCGGAGAGTCGAGCCAGCTGATATATAGACGAAGAAAGCAGCCACGTATAAGATCAGACCAAAGGTCCCCCTGCCTTCCAGAACCTCCCGGCCATCAATACCTCACTAGGTTTCCACTGTTAGATGATCATTCCTTTGCATAAGCCATTGCTCCTCTTTGAGACTTTAATCCCCCTATGAGGTGTAACACACAAACCCTCCCCGCTCAAACTGTGGTCCACAACCCTGGACATCCCCTGAGGGCATCCCCTCAGGCCCCAGCCCAGAGCTACTAAATGAGAGTGTGCACCTTAAGGAGATGCCCACGTGGAGAAATACTGTGCGGGATCATCACTGCCCACTGACTTCCTAGAAGGCAGGCTCCAGGCGGGTGGGGATCTCGCTTAGCTCAGTACTCTCTCATCAGTGCCTGAGGCACGCCTGGCACAGAGCTCTGCAAAGCTTTCTGAATAAATGAATGAACACAGTGTAGGGTCTAGTTCCCCAGGCCCCGAGGAAAAGGTACTCAGGAGAGGTAAGTTGTGATGGCGGTGGAAGGAGAAGGAACTAGAGGGGCATTAGCAGGGGCCAAGGACTCTGAAGAGGGCGGATGGCAGGGACAGAGGTTATACAGAAGGATAGGGGACCCCAGAACTAGAAATAGAAGTGGGATTTGGGAGGAGAGGAGACAGCTCCTTCTCCTAGAGGTTCCCATTGGATCAGACCCCATGGGGCACTTCCCCAAATGGCTCCCTCCTCAGTCAGCCCTTACAGTCCCCAATGCCTGGCCTGCCAAGGCTCCAAGCACCTCGACGTGCACACCTCCTATGAAGGCAGGTTTGGGCCTTGTCAGGCTGCCCTTCCACCTCCCTAGGAGGGGCCTTGGTGAACAAGAGCGGGTCCTTGGAGGCGGCAGGCCCCGGCGCTGACCATGTCCCATTCCCAGAGCATCTGGGCTCCTGCGCAACCCCACTCCCACGCGGGCACTCAGGTGAGCAGGCCAGGCTGGCTGTCAGGGACGTGCCCATGGAGACTCACCTGACGCGGGGAGAGGCACGTGGTGGAAGCTGCCGGGCAGATGGAAGGCCTGGCTCCTGGGATCCCAAACAGGAATCCTTGAGTTAAGTCAAAAAAGCACGTTGCTGAGTGGCTGAATGGCTGCCCTTGGGGACAATGAGCCACACACGGGAATATACACACACTCCCATGGCCCGGCCATGTATGTGGGGGAAAATATAAGTGTGGAAGGATCACCCCACAATCATATCATAACCGTTACCTCTGACAGTGAAGTGGGGTCTCAGAGGGGAGACTGATGGGATGATGATTTGGAGAATCACTGGTGTGGAATTAGATTTAAGCAGGACACTCCAACTTTGGGCAGAGGAGCCACGTCAACCCCTCCTTCTGCGGTTCCCCTAGTGCCCGCTTCAGGGATGGCGCAGCACACCATAGGCGGCAGAGCTCTGTCCCCTCCCTCAGTTCAGCAGACACCCACGATCATGCACCAGGGCTGGTGGAAATACGACCCCATAGTGCAGATGCAGCGACAGAGTCAGGAAGACAGCAGGACTTGCCCTGGGCCATAAGGCCAGGAAGCACCATCTCCACAGGCGTCAGGACAGTGGGGATGGGGTGGCTGAGGCCCACGTGGCCACTGAGCCCCAGGGTTCCCGGGGTTTATGGGGCAGCTTCTCCTGGCCCTGCTCGGAATCTCCACACAATGAGCGTGCCCCCATTCCCTTCTCTTGCCCCCACCCTGTCCTTCACTCCTGAACCCCAAGGATGATGTCCTTCTAACTGCCTCATGGCCAAGAAGCAGCAGCTGCAGCATTCCGGCTTCCCTTCTCCGACTGCTCTTCAGGGCTGCAGGCCCGGCTCTTTGCCCAGCCACGCTCTACCCCGGCTCCATCATCGCTCCTGATTGGTTCCCCCTCTGGCCCATCCCCCTTCCTGGTCACTGATTGGCTGTTATCCTCCGGCTCGCCCCACCTGGACCACCTCCCTGCTCCTAGCCCCAGCATGCGGCCCAGCGAACTTCTAGATCCTGATTCTGGAGGTGACAGGGACCCACTGCTCACAGGAAGCCTGCGGAGGAGCCTGTGAAAGCGCCCAGATGTCAGGACCCAGGTACTGATACAGGGGGTCTGGGGCGGTGTCCAAGAACCCACAGTTTATAAAAAGGAATCCCAGTGCTCGCTTCGGCAGCACATATACTATAAAAAGGAATCCCAGCTGATGCTGATACTCAGTGAAATGTAGATCTCACCCCTTGGGTTCAAACCTTTGGGTCAAAAATCAGGGAAACCAAGTCCAAAGAAGTTATTTGCCTAAGGTCTCTCTCTCTCTCTCTCTCTCTCTCTCTCTCTCTCTCTCTCTCACACACACACACACACACACACACACACGCTCTCACTCACACACTCCCCCATGCCCTCCCAAACTAACTCTCTGGACCCCTATCCTGGGGTCCAATTAAAATCTGGCCCCTTTACTTCTAGGCCACAGGCCCAAGTCTAGGCTGGAGCTGGCCCTGTGGAGAGGGGAGAGGACTGTGGTTTCCTAGTGAAAGGTGTCACCCTGCAGGGGGCAGGGGCTGGCATTCTACAGCTGCAGAGTCAGAGCCCAGGTCACCACCAAGCAGAGAGGAAACCTGAGCTGCCCCTCCCTGTCCCCAGGTGTACTGGGAGGCTCCAGGGGCCTGGCCCCTCAGTCACCCTCCCTGAGATTCAGGTGTCACACAACTGGGCTCCCATCCAGGCTTCTGGTTCCCAGGCCACCCACTTCTGCCCTCCCCAACCCCTGTCCGGGTCTGCAGGAATCCCAGGGGATTACAGTTCACCCTGTTGGAGATGGCTCGAAGGGAGCGGAGCTGATGCAGTGGGGGCCTCTTCCTGGGCCTTTTCTCATTACCAACAGGTCCTGAGTGGATGGGCCAGGTCTTCCAGGTCCTGCCACTCCTAGATTGTTGTCCCCTCACCCCTGCACCACCAGCTCTGTGCCCAGGGTCCATCCTATCTTTACCCTTGTCCTGATTCTCCGTGACACACTTGCTGATAGTCATTCCTTCTGAAACACTGCAGTCCTGAAGTTCTAATGTCCTAGGGAATTCTGAGAGCCAATCCTCCTGCTTCTATTGATAGTGATCACTCGCCCTCCTCATGGTACTCATGGAGGGGGGAGCAGCAGAGATAAAAGGGCTGACACCAAATAATATGGCTAAAATAACAATAACAACAATAATAATAATCAGACAATACCAAGTGCTGGCTGAGTGAAGCAACAGCAACTCACACGCACTTCTTGTTGGGAGTGCTAAGGTGTGCAGCTGCTTTTGAAAACAATTTGACAGCTTCTTATGAAGTTAAACATCATCAATTATATACTGGGGAAAAAAACAGGGACCCCCAAATTAAAAATCATTACCATGTGCAAACAGAAGGAAATAAAGAGAGGAAGGCAGGCAGGCAGGCTTAGGTATAAATATAAAGGAGTTTTATGCTGAAAACTACACCAAGCAGGGCCTCCCCGGTGGCACAGCAGTTGAGCGCTGGGTTGCGAAGCTGCTCGCAGCCTTCGCAGCACCAGTTCGATCCCCGGCTGCCGGGCGAGGGTCCCACATGGCGCGCAGGCCTCTCCTGCTGCGCCCGCTGCTCCCCTCAGCAGTGTACTTCGGTCCTTCTGCCTGCTCTGCTCCCCGCTCTGACTCTGGTGAATTCTCTCACCCTCCCGCGCTTCTGACTGTACCCAGTGCTTGTATAAATAAATAAATCTTTTAAAAAAAGAAAAGTTTCTTAAAAAAAAAAGAAAACTACACCAAGCAGATGAAATAAGTCAAAGTAGAACTGAATAATAGAGTGATATACTGTGTTCATAGATTGGAAGATTCCACATAGAAAAGATATCAATTATTCCCAAATTGATATACAGGTTTAATGCAATCCTTACCACAATCCCTGCCAGATTTTTTGTAGATATAGACAATATTATTCTAAATATATATGGAAAGGCAAAGGCTCTATAATAGAAACTACAGAATATAAACTAGGTGAATCAATCCACCTAATGTCAAGACTCAGTGGATAGCTATAGTAATCAAGACTGTATGTTACTGGCAGAGAGACACATAGATAATGGAACAGAACCAAGAACCCAGAATCAGCCCACACAGATATGACCAGCTCATTTTTTACAAAGGTACAAGACCAATTTAAGGGAGAAAAAAACCTTTTTTTTTTTTCTCAATTTCCAGATCTAGAATAGTCTATTTGACATCTTAACTTGACTCTTTTTTTTTTTTTTAAGATTTATTTATTTATTTATTTATACAAGCACTGGGTACAGTCAGAAGCTCGGGAGGGTGAGAGAATTCACCAGAGCCAGAGCAGGGAGCAGAGCAGGCAGAAGGACCGAAGTACACTGCTGAGGGGAGCAGCAGGGGGCAGGAGAGGTCTGTGCACCTTGTGGGACCCTCCCCTGGTGGCTGGAGAGCAGCCCGGGATTGAACCGGTGTCGCAGAGGCTGTGGGCAGCTTCGCAACCCAGCGCTCAACTGCTGCGCCACCGGGGAGGCCCAGAAGAAATAACTTTTAAACAAACATCACACTAAGTCTTACCTCTTATTCTAAAATTAACTCAATAGATAACAGACCCAACAGTGAAAAGTGAAACCATGTAACTTTTAGAACAAAAGAAATAGAAGATCTTCATGACATTAGACCAGACAAAGACTGCTTAGATGTGGCACCAAAGGCACAGTTCTTGAAAGGAAAATGTGATTGACTGATTTTCATTGCAATTTACTACTTTTGTTTTGTGATGGACCCATTAACATGAAAAATTAGACTGGGGGGCCTCCCCGGTGGTGCAGCAGTTGAGCGCTGGGTTGCGAATCTGCCCGCAGCCTCTGCGGCGCCGGTTCGATCCCCGGCTGCTCCCGGGCCACCAGAGGAGGGTCCCACATGGCGCGCAGACCTCTCCTGCCGCCCGCTGCTCCCCTCAGCAGTGTACTTCGGTCCTTCTGCCTGCTCTGCTCCCCGCTCTGGCTCTGGTGAATTCTCTCACCCTCCCGCGCTTCTCACTGTACACAGTGCTTGTATAAATAAACAAAATCTTAAAAAAAAAAAAAAAAAAAGAGAGAAAAGTTAGATTGGGAAAAAACAATTGCAAACCACATGGACAACAATGAAGTAATAATTAGGATATATAAAGAACACTCAAAATTCAGCACTCAAAAAACAATCCAATAGAAAATAGGGAAAAGGGCCTCCCTGGTGGCACAAGGGATTAAGCATAGCACTATGAAGCAATCCGCAGCCTCTGCAGCACGAGTTCAATCCCCAGCCAGCCAGGGAGGAACCCACATGGCGAGGCAGACCTCTCCTGTCTCACCCGCTGCTCCCCTCAGCAGTGTATTTCAGTCAGTCTGCCTGTTCTGTTCCCCACTCTGTCTCTGGTGGATCCTCTTACCCCACCCCCGCCCTCATCTCTGACCTGTGCCCCAGCTCTTGTATGCATAAATAAATAAATCTTTAAAAAAAGAAAATAGGGAAAAGAAGAGAAGAAACATTTCACCATGGAAGACATACAAACGGCAAATTAGCACAGAAAAAAATATTCAATATCACTAGCCACTAAGGAAATACAACATCCCAAGATGTTACTACCCACACATCAGAGCAGCTAAAATAAAAAATTGGGATAATACCAAATGTTAATAAGGATTTGGAAAAACCGAACCCCTTACATATTGCTAGTATGAATGAAAAATGACAGTGCCACCATAACAAACTGGTTAGCAGTTTCTTTACAAAGTGAAATCTGCACGTACCATACAACCCATCAATTGCACTGCTGGTATTTATCCCAGAGAAGCAAAGATTGAGGTCATGCTAAGACCTGTATACAGATGTTTATACTCACTTTATTCCCAATAACCTGAAACTGGGCATATCCTACAACTGGGCAAGAAAAGGAACCTACCAATCCCACAGCAACCTCTATGCATCGCCAGAGAATGATGCTGAATGAAACAGACCAGTTCCAAAAGGTTACATGATTCCATTTATGTAACATAACTGTCATGGCAAAATGATTGAAATGGAAAATATAGTGATTGTCACTGACCAAGGAAAAGGTAGGACCAACAGGGAAGCAGGTCTGGTTATCAAGTGACAGCAAGGAGAGCCTTGCGTGGGGTCTGCATCAATGTCAGTAACCCAGTTGTGATCTTCTTAGTCTGTTTATGCAAGACGTTACCCTTGGGATAATGAGGTAAAGAGTATATGGGCTTTCTCTCTATTCCTTCCAACAACTGCATGTGATTCTACAATGAGCTTGAAACAAACAAACAAAAAAAAGTTTAAGTAAATAAATTTAAATTGGGGCAAGAAAAACAAGCAGGGGAAAAACTGCCAGTGATCCAAGATGAAATTAGAAGGTCCAGGTTTCCAGACTTACTGGACTCACCTGGAACAGACTGAGTCAGGCCCTGGCTCCCTCTCCCTCCTTTCCCCACCCAAATGGAGGAAATGCTGATGAAACCACTCGTGCTAACATAAATGATTGTCCTGTGGGTGCCCGCTCGCAGAGCACGTGCAAGTGTTCATGGGAAAAAGCCAGGTTAAGCTAAAAAGTGAATCTCCAAGAGTGGAATTGCTGACACGGTAGACAGAGGAGGAGAGACATTTAAGAGAGGTGGAGGGAAGGAAAACTTCCCCGAACTCAGGAAAACCCATCGGGCCTGCAAGTCCATCAGGCTGATTCATCAGGACAACTGCACTCAGTGGATGGAAACAAAGACCTCATCGCCAGAGCAAGGATGGAGGTGGAAACGCAGATCTCAGGAGTGGGAATAATTAAAAGCAGAGAGAACTGGGACTTGAAAAACAAAAGATAATTGTTCACTTGTTCAAAACCTCTTTTTTTCTGGGCAAAGCACAGCCCATTTCTGCACCAGTGAGGCTCTGAATGGGAGTGGCCATCTTGCCAAAAATGATTGGCCTAAGAGTGATCACCTGACCCAAGCCTGGCCAATCACAGTCCTGTGCCGACTCTGGGTCTCAATATTGGATGAGAAGGTGAAGGGTAATCAGTTGGTGTCTTTCCTGTTTGTGAGTGGAATTGAAGAGAAAGTTGGTGTTCTCAGAAAGCCTTGGAACAGCAGCACGGGAGAAGCTGTCTGAAGGGGCCCAACACCCAGAGAATCAGAGGTAAGACAGTGTGACCCCGGCCTGCTGGCCCCAGTGCCTTGGTTCTAGTTCTCCTTGAGGTCACTGCATCCCTGCCCAGTCAATGGTTTGGATACCTTTTTCCCAAAAGCTGAAGCAAAACTGGGTCTGTAGCGGGGGGGGGGGGGGGGGCGAAGCTTATGTGGGTGTCCCATCCAATGACCAGGGACTGTGCTGAGCCCCTGAAACCCTGCCCCCCAGAGGAGATGATGCTGAGGAAGCAAGAATGTAGGGACATCTCCCCCTGAGTATCTGAGCCGAGTCAGCGTGCCCTGCAGGGCAGGCATTGTTAGCCCATTTACAGAGGCGGAGACTGAGGTTCATAGAAGTAGTGTTGCCCTGGGTAACCCAATAGTAAGAGGTTAGGATTCAGTTATTTCAGATTTCCCAGCTAGTTTCTGTTCGCCAGCCTATCTGCCAGAGCACAGGATTTTGGTCTTAGCGAGTCTAGTCTTAGGTGAAGGTTGTGACCCAAGATTTCTACCATCTCAGACTACTCAGTTCCTCTGAACCTCCAAACATGAAGGTCTGGGGAGTCCAGCAAGCTGAGTGGTTAGGGTTTGGAGTCAGATGGCTTTGGGATGGTGTCCAGGTTGCATATGAGACCCTGGGCAAGTTGCTTACCCCCCTGAAACTCAGGTTCCCCATCTTCTACCTGAGCTGACAGTAGTGGCGTCCCCCTAGGGCTGTCCTGTGGGTTAATGACACAAGGGCGGAAGGTGCTTAGCATGTAGCTCGTGCTCCAGCCGAGCTCAGTGAGCTGCCTCTGACCATCAGGAAGAAAGCCCTGGCCAGACATCTGCTGTCATCAGCCAGCCCTCTGGGTCCCCCAGCCCCCAGGTGCTGACCTTCTCCCTCCTCCCTAATTCAGCTCTACCCAGGCCATTCTTGTCTAAACTTTCCCAGATGTCATTCTTTGTTTTTTTCCCTTCTTTATGCTCCGTGTCTTTATCTAGCTGACATTTTTCTTCCCTTCCACAGGGACTGTTATGAGACCAGGAGTGAAAATAACAACACAAGGCCTCTGGTCACATCCCTCCAAAGAGCAGGAGGATATTTCAGCCTAGAGACACCCAGAGACAGTACTAAGGGAGTGGAGGGGGCAGGGAAGGGAATGAGCTGAGACAACGGTGGGGGCGGTTCTGCAGTCAAAGGGCGGGTCCCCCTGTCTAGGAAAAACACAGAGTCTCAAGTGTGGTGAGTCAATGAAACCTGGCTCCGGATGTCTTGATAACCCTGAAGTCTTCCATGTAGGAACTAGGAGAGTGGGTTCAAGCACCTTCTAGAACTTTCTGTCCACGTGTGACTGTGCTGGCTGACTCAGCCTGACCTTCCCCTGACTGGGTGAAGAGACCAGCAGCCAGGGGTTCCACCGCAGCCAGATCGCCCCAGGCCCCAGGTCCTCAGCCTCCTGTTACTGCGCTTGGTGGACACGTGGGTCTTCACAAGGGGTGTGAGGATCTGTCCACGGTGCTTGATGTTTGTGCTACAACAATAGGAGCCTCAGTGAGGGTTGAATGGAGTGACAGTGACCCCTGTCCTCTGGGAAAATGAAGAGCAGGACCTTCAGAGAGGAGGCAGATGGCAGAAGAGATTCCATTTACAAACTTGACTTCTGGTCTACCCAGCTGGCCATGCCCACCCCATTCTCCAGGAAATGACCAGCCTCGGGCTTGGACCCCAGCTTACTCTTTCCCTCAAGTCCAGGATTTAGGTGGGGGAGTAAGAACACCGACTGGAGCTAGCCAGAGAGACTCTTTTTGCAGGAATTTGAATTTTTACCTGAGCAGATAGTGAAATACATAAATAGGGACCCCTTTATGGGAAATTGCACGGTGCAGGCCGCATCCCAAGAGCTGCTTTCTTTGCTTTCTCCAGAGCCCATGTTGTCACCTTGGAGACCCAATATCTCCCCAATTCAACCCTTGTTTTTGGCTTGAGCTGGTGAGAGTCCATTTGTGTTTCTTGCAAGCAAAAGAGCCTTTGGGGATCATTCCCATACCTGCTTGGGGACCAGCACTGGTGTGAGTTTAGCCTGCCACTTCCCCAGAGGGGGGCTGGAGTGGTGGTTAGAGGTGGTTAGAGTCCTGCTGTGCACTTCTCCCTGCAATTCCAGGGAGGCTGGATGAAGGGAAGCCCCCTCAGGCCTGGGGGATGGGGCAGTGAGCTCAGAGGAGAGAGCACTGGAGGCAGGAAGACCAAGCCCCAGGCTTAGTTCAGCCACCTGCTTGCCACGTGACTCTGGCCCCTTGTCACTGCACCTCTGGCCTTTTGATCTCTCTCCTTTCTAACTCGGCCTCTCCAATGAAGGGTCCTAGGCCACCTCTTTGCCTGTGCCAGCCTTCCTTTCTAACTGGCTCCTCCTTTTCCCTTCCAATTTGCCCCTCTCCCTGCCTCCCCACCTCGCCACCGTGCATGTGTACATTCACATGCCCCCTGCCTCTGCCTTTCACAGCAGGCTTTAAATTAGACATGTCTCTGCAGCCTATGAGGAAAAGGTAGTGGTTGCATCAGTCAGAGTGGGTGCGGTTATGGGTAGTAACAAGCAATCCCCAAATTTCAGTGTGTTTCTTATTCTTGCTCCCTGTTCATGGTGAATCAACCCAGCCCGAAGCTTCCACTTCTCACCCAAGGCCTGGGATGACATAGCAGCCTCTCTCTGGGAAATTGCCAGTGGTTTGTCCTGTGGGTTTTCATCATGGCAGGAAAGAGGAGCATGGTTGTCCAGAAATGGGCCTGGGAATATGGATATAAGGGCAAGTAGCTTATTTGGGAGGCGTGAGGTACGCTGGTGTGGAGTGGGGAGATGCCGCAGGGAAAGGAAGGCAGTCGATAAAGACTGCGCATTGAGCCAGCCGCCACTGTGGGTAAATGAATTTGATCCTATGGGAAATCCCACCTGAGCCCGCCTCAGAGGTGAGTCGTTGACTGAAAGAAGGTGACAGGTATCATTCCCCAGCACGGCTGGCCTGCTGTGCCTGCTGGCAGAGCTGTCTTTGTGCTCTGGGAAAAGCCTGTATGCAGAGATGCAGACACTGCAGGTAGAAGTTGGCCCAAAGAGCCGAGAGATGGGGTGGGGCAGCAAGGGAGTCGCCTTGAGGGTGAGTCACGTGCTGGCTTTCCATAGTGTGTCCCTTGGCCCTGCAGAACTGTGACAGCAGGAGTATGCAGTCCTGCCATGCGCCGAGACGCCGGACAGTCAGCGTGTGTGCGCACAGCCCACTGACAGTTGTGGGCCTGCCAGGACTCTCACTGCTTGTGCAGGAAGCAGCTGAGCTGACTCTGCCATGAGACACCAGAAATCCTGCCCACCGGGCACGTCTGGTCTCCTGCTGGAACCACGTCAGCTCCTGCCCTCCTGCACCTCTCCCTGGGGCCCACTTTGGTTTCTTCTCTGTGTACGCCCCCTCTCTCTCAGCACAGTCATTTCCTGGCTGACCTGCAGCCCTCCTGTTGCAGAGGCTCAGGGGATTGTCTTAGCTGTTTCTGCCCCCCTCTAAGTCCAAATAGCTAAGCACTCTGCGATTTGCAAATTGCATAAGTGTCTGCTCTTTCTTCTCACTTCATGGAGGCCACTGTCTTCAGTTCAAAAGCTGAGGCTATGGAGGCACAGAAAGTAACAACCTGTCGAAGGACACAGAGTTCATGGCAGACCTTGGCTGTGAAAGTCCCAGCTCCAAGGTCAGTGCGCAGCCTCCCCCCACATGTGGCTATTCCGAGGTCAGCTCCTGACCCCATCCAGCATCCTAGTCCACTGATGCCACCTCCTTTTTGCCCTGTTGCCTAACTGGCAGGCTCTCATGTTATCCCATTCTTTCACAACTCCATGCCTTGTGTGTGCCATTCCCTCCTCCTCAAGAGCCCTCCGTCATCCATCTCCACCAGCCAGAGGGTGCCCCAGAAGTTGCCCCAGAAGTGCAAGAGCCCCTGGGTCCCCTCCCCACGGACAGGAAGTGCTGGAAGTGAGTTCCTCCCACCTGTGGCTCGAGGCACTAAGATACCAATTCCAAGGCTCATAGCCCTAAGTGCTGCCTAAGCCTCCCATCCTTGGCAGCTCACTCCATTAGTTCAATTACCTGCACCAGTGAAGCCCCACTTGCTGTCAGCATTGGCAGCTGGCAGCCAGCCCAGGATCCAGCGCTCGCTGGTTCAGCCCCACTCCCTCCCTTGGGAGAAGCAGTCACTAGGACCTGCTGCTGCCTCGACTTCCTTGGTTCTGCGCTCAGCAGGCCATGGCATCAGTCTGGGCCTCCTTGACTGTGTGCAGCTTTCATCTTCACCCCAGCTCCAGATTCCTACCTCTGATGGCCATGGGGACAGGGCAGGAGAGGGGCAGAGGCCTGATTTGAGTAAAAGTTTGAGCCTTGAGGAATTTTGCCTCCTACTGCCATCATTCCACCATTCGAGCCTTCCTGTGGCCTCCACCTTCTCACTCTGCAAGTTCCTGGGACCTGCCTTCCTGGGCTGTGTGCCACCGCTGTGCCCTTCTCTGAAGCGACATTGTCTCCCCCTCAACACGCAACCTCCATTTAATAGATGAGAAACGGACAGTGGAATAGGTAAGGCGGCAGAGGGAAGCATGCTTATTGATCCATTCAAAGCATTTTGATTTCAGTTTCAGTCCCTGTTCATAGACCTCTGCTGCCTTGCTCAGCCTCAGTTTCCAACAACTGAGGATGAGGATGTCGTGCAGCTCATAGTGTGGTTGTCGGCATTAAAGGAGACGCTGTGTGTGCAGTGGGGGCTGGGAACGGTGACTGCACCAGGGGATCAGGGCACCTTCCAGGCAGAGTTGTAGTGGCCTTGGACACCTCTGCCACCCCTGGCTCCCTGGCCCTGTAGGCCCCTGGGGGTCTTACTGCATCCTATTACCATGCAAAGTCCTGAGAGAGGCGGTGCTTTCTAAAATCTCTGTCAGTTCCCTCCCCGCACATAGCAACTGGGAATCTTTTCCAGAAGCTACTTCAAATGAGGTCCTCAAGGTCCAATGTGTGGGGAGCAGGGTGCTGACAAGAGGAGAAATGAACCTCGAATTAGGGTCCAATATCTTCTTTCCCTTTTGGGCAAGTTTGCCTGCACTGCCGTCCTGGAATTCTATCACGTTCCCTGACTGTGGAAGAAGCTGGCCAAATTCTAGCCCCTCTGAGCTATTAATTAGAGCTCATGGGCTAGGACCTTGCCAGTGGGCAGAGCTGGGAGTGACGGCTTGGCACTCACATTTGAATCTGAGGATCGACACTTGGAGATATTCCGACACATAATATTCACAGTGCTTCAAAGAAAGCAAGCTCCAAAGAGATTATAAAAAGCTCTGACCTAAGGCTGCTCCCGGATGAACCCATCTTGACATGATGAATAGTGAGGTGCTCTGGACAGTAAAGAGGGGTGCTGACAAGTCTGCGCAGGAGGTGAAGTTGACGGCCCAGGCTGGGGTGGAACATGGGGGTAGCACATGGGGTTGCTCCCCAGCCAGCTTAAGGGACCAGAGTCAGAACCAAAGAGAGGAAACCAGAATGTTCCCTCAGGGCTGGCAAAGCTAATGATGTGCTTTGCTTGCTTTGCGATGGAGAAAATAAGTGTGGCTTCTATATGGAGAGGAGAAGAGAAAGACTAGGGGAAGACAGGAAAAGAGGGGAGAAGTGGTAAGAATAAGACACGCGAGCTGTGCGATGTCAGAGCCCACTGGCCACCCTAAAACCCGCCCCATTGCACAGCACCCAGGAATGCTGGGGAAATGCTTTCCTTTCCTCAGAGTACTGAAATCACAGAATGGAGGGGGCCACCCTCAGGACCCCAGATGTGCCCAGAACAGGAAGATGCAAAAGCGCCATTGAGGGTGACAGCCACCTCCTTAGCACAGGGTCTTGAGTTTTAAAGTTCACATGGGGATCCAAGCAATTGAGACCCCAACATAAAATCCACAGTCTTGACAGGCTAAACCTCGGGTGAAAAGTTGGCCCCATCAGTAAAGAGAGACTGAAGGAGTCTGTCTTGGCCTGAGCTCTGTGTTAAAAAACATCAGTTTCTCCTGAGAGTGTGGACTCATGGCCCCCTCCTCTCAAGCTGGCATTCACATGTCCGTTGCTTGTGTGATTTAGAAAATACCAAATCAAGAAATGTGCTTAGGCCCTCCCCTGGTGGCGCAGCGGTTGAGCACTGGGCTGTGAAGCTGCCCGCAGCCTCTGCAGCGCCGGTTCAATCCCCGGCCACCACGGAGGGTCCCACATGGCGCAACAGACCTCTCCTGTCACGCCCACTGCTCCCCTCAGCAGTGTATTTCGTCAGTCTGCCTGCTTTGTTCCCCGCTCTGTCTCTGGTGAATCCTCTCACCCTCCTGCACTTCTGACTGTACCCAGTGCTTGTATAAATAAATAAATAAATCTTTAAAAAAAAAGAAAGAAATGTGCTTAAACTGGGGCCATATTTTGTAACACGTTGGCATGCTAATGCTAATCCTCTTTGAAGCTGACACTCTTACCCACTCTTCCAGGAATCCAGGGACGAGGAAATCCCAGATGAACACAAGCTAACAACTACGAGATACAAGTGACTGCCGGATACACAGGAAATCCAGTGCCTTGAGTGAAAATCAGCAGGTAAAACAAACAGCAGAATTAGACCTTCCGAGGACCTCAGATGTCGGGATTAAGAGATTGTTCTATAAATAAGCACGCTTAAATTATTTAAAGAAAAATACTCAAAAGATAGAAAGTTCTTCCCCAGACATATGTTGTTCCAGTCTCACAAAGCCTTTTTGGGGCATACTGGTGGCGTGCAGTTTTTTCCTCTGAGTTGTCGAGAGGGCAGACATTCCTTCTGGGAGCTCCTCAGGCTGCATGTATGCAGGGAAGTGTTGGGGTGTTGAGGGCAGCAGGTGCCCACCTGGCCTGACCTGGCAGCGAGGCTAGTTCTCTGCTCACCCGGCCCTTCCTGTCCTGGGCTGTTCCCCGCTCCTCCCCGCCCCCCCGCCCCACTGGACCGTGGCCTCAGGTCGGGGCTCTGGGAGCCTCTTCAGCAGCTACTTTTCTTCCAGAAATGAGGTGTGGGAACAGTGCTTCCTGTACCCACCTTTAATTCCCCCTACCACTCTCAGCACTAAGCTGCTTGAACAGAAGGCACAAGACGGGTCCCCAGGGAGGCCTGAGAGCTTCATGCCAATCATCCCACCCCCAGGAAAAGACACTGGATGCCCTACCCTTGTCCCCACTGGGATGCCTGAGACAGTGTCACGGGCATTAAAAGCCCTGTCAGACACCAGACAAGGTCGAGTTGGAAAAGCCTTTTGAGACTCATTCATTAGTCCAATCCCCTCAATTTGCAGAATGAGAAACTGAGGGCCAGAGAGAGGAAGAGACTTCCAGATGGACCTTGAGTCTCAGCACCTCGGCAAGTGTGTTCTCTGCTAAACCCCATGAGCTGCCTGCAGAGCTCACTAGGACCTCTTACACGCGGTGTGGGTTGTGTCACAACATGCAAACCACAGCAGAGATTCCAGCCGCTCACACTGAAAAGAAACACAGTCCTTCAAAAGACTGACCCCTGAGCTCAACACAAACGCAAGGTGCTGTCTCTCTGGAAGGAAGACCAGCCCCCTGCACCAGGCCTGGCACAGGCAGACTCCTGCAATTTGGTGGGGTCCCCGGGGTGGGGTGCAGATGTGCTTGCAGCGTGCAGAAGGCCCCGCATGGGTGAGAGCCCGCAGCCGGGTCCCATCCCTAATGCTGCTGCCAAGTGACCGCAGGCCTTGATGAGCCTTCTGAGTCCGGCGTTTCAGGTGGAAAGTTCCCCACGGAGTTGGACCTGACGACATTTTGTGATTTGAACTGCTGAGCAACTAAACCTGTTAAGTCCTGGGGTAGGCAAGCTGCTCCCCAGCCACCTGGCCCAGAAGGGAGCCAAGAGAAGAGCCAGCTTTATGTTAGGCAGAAGAGGGAGAGGACCCCGGCCGCCCTGCACTGGGGCTCTGAAGGTCAACAAAACAGCTGCCAGCACATGGCCTGCCAGCGTTGCACACACACCCGCCGGCATTGCACAATACCTGCCAGCATTGCACACACACCCGCCAGCATTGCACATACACCCACCGGCATTGCACACACACATGATGGCATTGCACACACACCCGCCGGCATTGCACATACCCACCAGCATTGCACACACACCTGCCAGCATTGCACACACATCTGTTTGGGGCCGATAGGGTCTGGGTGAGTGAAGCCTTGGGCACACAGAGAATTCCCCTACCCCTGCTCCCTGCTCATTCTCACCCTGGCACTCATTTCTTTCTTCAAGCACCCTTTCCTGACAAGGCTAAGTGCAGCCCAAGCTCCTCTCCCCATGTCAGCCATCGGCCCCATCGGGGTCATTCCCTGACTCTGCACTTGCTGTTCCCTGCTGTTCTGAGCTCCTGTCTTTGGCCTGGAGAATTACAACTTCTAATAAAACTGTAGCACCCCCTCGACAGGCTTCTGTGGCACCAAGGATGCTCTCCAAATTGGGCTTCTGAGTCCTCTCCAGGAGTAAACACACCCACTTGATCACAGCTGTTCAGTCAAACCCCCACGCCACAGTGCCCTGGGGGAGGGACCCTTGTCCCCCTGAGGAACGTGAGCCCTGGTCTCTGGGAGCCAGCCTGTGCGAGGAGCAGACTGGGGTCTCGGGCTTCGATGCCATTTCTGACGTCTCCATGCAGCCAGGGCGCTGTCCTGAAGCCCCGCGGCGTGACTCAGCGCAGACCGCCTCTCTCCAGCCACGGCTTCCATCAGTCCAGGCCACCCTCAATCTGCCCAGCCCAGGCCTCCCAGCTGGCCACCTCCTCACCTACCCACTCCTTTCCAATTTCTGCAAGGAAACCTCCCTGCAGTTTTGATCTTGGCTCCTCTTCCAAGAAAGCTCATCTCCCTCTGCCTCTCCCCCCACCCCAGTAGTGTCTTTAATCCTCTCTGCCAAGACGCCTCTTTCTTCCTGGCTCCAAGATTCTCTTTCACCTCTCCCTCTCTGCCGTCTTCACCTCCACTTCCTCCGGAAAGTCCTCCTTGATTAAGGTGGCAAGAAGGGAGAACATCCCTGAATCACCTGTAAGCAGCCAGCGCCCTGCCTTCTCCCCATGTGCGGCCCAGAGGCGGCAGGCGGCATGCCTGCCCACGCACACCACCGCCCCAAGTTCTTCCTTTTTGCAATTAGTCAAGCTCATTCTAAAGTTCACACAGCAAAATAACCAAGCAAGAATAGGCAGAGGCCTTCTAAAAAAGAACAGTGAGGGGGCCTAGAGCTTTGGGATATTTAAAATAGTGTAAAGCTCTGGTGATTAAAACAACATGAATAGACTCAGACCAGTGGAAAAGAAAGAAACTGTAGAATGAAAACAAATAGCAGCAGCAGTTTGGTGAGTGGAGAAGGTCGGGTCTCAAATCACAGGGAAGACGGAGTGTTTATTAAATGATGTGGAACGATGAGAAAACAAAGTTGGATCCCTGCCTTGTGCTGTGTTCTAACATGGATCGCAGACACGTGAAAGGCTTCGACTCGAGCAGTGAAGCCAGAAAGTACTATTAGAAGATTTAAAAATTTAATTTGGAGTATAGAGACCTTTTAAAATATGATAGAAAACTTAGAAGTCATAAAGAAAAGGTTGGTAAGTTTGACTACATAAAAGTCAAGATTTCTTCCACAGAAAAACTACTGAGTAAAAAAACTGGGGTGTCTTCACATAGGGAAGGACTTTCCTTCTTGCTGTGTGAAGATCTCTCCAAAACACAAGGAAAAGGAACTCCATTCAGATGCAAAACTGCAATAAACAGACAGTTCACGAGGAAGGAAGAACAAAAGCATCTTAGACACATGAAAAGCTGCTCCCTTCAGTCGTAAAGGAAATGCAAATGAGGCCGCAAGGAAATAGCATTTTCCTCACCTATCAAATCAACAAAGGTAAAACGGATTTGCTAGCACTTTCATATATTGCTGGCTCGAGAACAAATCACACAATCTCCAACACGCATTTCCCATGCCTCCCCAAAACCATGACTCCTTAGAAACAAATGAACAGGTCTAGTTGCACCCCCACATTTCTCCCCACCCCCCTGGGTTCTTTTTGGGCTGGTCAGGCCATCAAAATAATATCAAACGGATGAGTAGGAAAAAGAATACATTGAATTACATACGTATGGAGAATCTACATGGATGTAACAGCCTGTGGTAAATGGGGCAAAACAAGGGCATTTATCCTGAGCTGAGAAATGAGACCGGGAGAGAGAGGTGGGGGTGGGGAGGGGAGCGGGGACCCTGCAGTATAGGCAGGCTTCTCTGATGAAAGGTTATTTCTAGTAAAAATCCTAATTCTGGGCAAGCCCCCCCCCCCACCATTTTCTCTCTTCTAGGTAGTTAAGAGAGAAAAAGTTGCTCCTGAGTCCTCAGAGCCTCCGCTGACATTGGTTGAAACAGTCCATGCACCCAAGTGACAAGACTTGGGGAGGCCGCTCCTTCACCCAGAGAATTCCGCTGTTTCAAAGTGTGGGCAAAGCCAGGGCTGGATAGTATCAGTTAGTGCCTGTGTGCGTGTGTGCGTGTGCATGTGTGTGCGCCTGTGCACGTGTGTGTGTGTGTGTGTGTGTGTGTGTGCCCGCGTCTGTATGGGGGGTGGAGCGGAGGCCTGGAGGAAAGGGAACCCAACCACATCACAGCACGCATCCTCCCAGCTGAGAGGGATGTAGGGTAAATGGAAATTGTCAGGATTTTCCGCCCTCACGACATTAGCATTAATGATAGGCCCCTGCAGGTGTGTGCCTGCTGGCGGACTCCTGGAGTAGGGTGTGGGCATGCGTAGGTGGGCGCACCTGGGCTGAGAGACTGGGCATATAAGGGCGGCCTCGTGGCGACGCCAGGAGGAACAGCAGAGAGAGCAGAGAAGAGCCCGCGAGAGAACGCCAGAGAGCCCAGAAAGAGTGACGACTCACCCGGGGCTGGGAGGCCTGCCTGGCCCCCCGGGCCCCCTGCCTGCCATGCCTGTACCGGTTGCCGCACTACAAGTGATGAAAAAAGTGCAATAAAAGTCTGAAAAAGCCACCGAGGGCTCCAGGACTCTCCTTCTCCGTCTGCCCAGATCATAGAGAAGCTGCTTTGAGCCTGGCTGGCGCTGCGGGGGCCTCATCCCCAGCAGGCAACCGGAACGGTTCCCGTGGGGCTTGTGATGTCCCAAGGCACTGGGCAAAGTTCCTGACTGACTTGGAAAATCGTTCCTGCTTACAACCCACATTTCCTAATCTCTCCCCTGTGGGCTCCCAGCCCAGGCAGGGGTACAAGGTGGCTCCAGAGGTGGGGGGAGCACGCAGAGATGGGCAGCAAGGCCCCCACCTGGAGTAGCAGCCTGGGGAGACTTCAAGAAGCTGAGACGAGGCTGGCGCAAGGCTCCTGGCCTGACCGAGGGTGAGCATCACCTGGGGAACATTGAAACAGACTCCCGGCCCCACCCACCTGCTGGGGCAGGTCTTCAGAGGGCAGGGCCAGGGAGCTGTATTCTTACTAGATGATCGCCATGCAGCTCATCAAAAAGATGCTGATCTCGGCCAAGTTACTTATGGCACAGATGGGGAAACTGAGTCCCCCAGAGAAGAGAGTCACCAAGGTCATCCAATCATGGAGTGTCCCCCATGATCAAGCCTGTGACATGTGAAGATCAAGCATGGAAGTTCACAGGAGCCGCTGGGCAGGACCAGACCCACACATCAACAGAGTGGGAGTCGCCCGGGTGGGGGTGACTGGAGGCAGCCTCACTCCAAAACCGTAAGTGGACAAAAGAAGTTCGTATTTGTTGAGCATCTACTCTATGCCACTGTTATGCAAGCAGGCAGGCAAGGCAGGGGGGTTAGGAGGCTCTGAGGGGGGCAGCTGAGCCCCCAGAACCCCTCGAATCTCTGAGCAGCCTCTCTGGCATCTCCCTTCCAGTCTCGTGTGGTCTCGTAGTAGCAGTCTTGCCTCAGCGCCGCCGCCCTTTTCCCCCTCCCCTCTCAGCACAAGTGTCCACGTGTGCATTTGCGCACCCCGTGCTCTCTGGGCCTAGGTGTCCATAGCCATAGGTACACATGCCCCACGCCCATGCCCCCTGGCCCTGGGCATCCAGGCACCCCAGGAGGAGTGCAAGACCACAGGTGGTAGCCACAGAGGCTGTGGCAGAGGACATGAGAAAGCCTGACTTACTTCATTTACCCTGCAGCCACGCTCTGTGCCTCCTGTTTGGCGCCCTGGTGGCATTCCTGCCACCCAGCCACAGGAGGACGCCCTCCACACTCATTGTGCACAGGTGGAAACTGAAGCTAAGGATTGCCAGGAGCTTGCAAAGACCAAAGTCAGCAAGGCAAGGCATGGCTGTCAACTCCCAGGGGTGGAATCCAGTTATAGCCCCACACGGGTCAGTGTGTCTCACCTAAGGTGTAGGTGTAGAGGGGTCCCCACCATGCACCCAGAGGGGCCAGGTTTCTTCATTTGACACAAGTGACTTCCCACGGGTGCAAGCAGAGGTTTTGGAGCCACCCAGAGCTGGGTCTATGCCTCTCATGTGCTGTGTCATCTTGGGCAAGTGACATTAACTTTCCTGAGTCTACATTTCCTCATCTGTGAAAGGGGTATAAGGTTGGTCACTCCATGTCAGCCCTACCAGTTGATGTTACTGCAGCCCCATTTTACTGATGAGAAAACCGAGGCTCAGAAAGTTTAAGTAATTTATCCAAGGTTGCACAGCCGAGCAGGGATTCAAACCCAGAACTGGACTCTTACCTTTCATACAATCCCTCTCCTAGCATAAATGAATGCTCAACCCATCCTACCTATTGCTACTGTCCTCAGAACAGGAAGCAAAGTCCAGGACGAGAGGATGCAGGCAGGGGTGCGTGAGAAGCAGAGCAGCCTCTGGCCCCCCGAGGCTGAGGCAGGGAGGGTGGACCTGCTTCAACCAGCACCCTTCTTGTCTGGTTTTGTCCCACCTGGTGGGATTCTACTTCCATCCCATGGTGAAGAATAATCGAGTGACTTAGGTGGGAGCCCGGCCACATTGTGACCGCCAGGTGTGGACATCTGACCCCCTGGCCTGAGGCAGTGCAGGCAAGTGTAAAACTGGTTGGGCCCGTGAGGGCCAGACCAGCACTCCCTGCTGAGCATTGATTGAATTAAGTGCAGGATTTCAGGTCAAAGTAGCCCATGATTTTGACCCGCGCACATGAATGGGACCTTCAATTAATTTGCAATTAGGTCTTTTCTGTTACTGACGCTGCTGTTGGGTCTTGAGCTTGTGATGGATGCCTTTCTGCAGGAGAGCTGTGTTCTAGGGGTGGCTCCTGAGCGGGGTGGGGTCAGCTGTTTGAAGGACTGACTTACCAGTGGAGAAGAAAGAGGGAAGTTGTTTTAGTACCTACTTTAGAAGCTGCCAGGTTCACTCACATTGAGAACTCTGGATCATGCCCCCAAAATATGCTGGGACAAGTATTGTGATCCCCATAAATCTGGCCCTAAATCTGGCCCTAGTTCACAGAGCTAAATAAGCAGCAGACAGGAGAAAGCGTACGAAATAGTCAAGCACCTTTCACGTCTGCCAAGCGCTTTCCCGTTCCTGTTTTTACCTTAATACTTACAGGAACCCTGCCTCGCAGGTGAGTTTCCCACCATTTTACAAAGAGAAAACAGATCCCAAGATCTCAAGTGGCTTGCTGGCAAATGGTGCATCTTAGAATAAAATCCACACTCTTTCCCCAGTAGCTCAGAGTCTCAGATGACCAGGAATCCGTGAATCTGTGCAGTGTCGAGCAATGACAGGAAAGCACCACACCTCTTGTGTTTCTGCACTGCTCTTCAAATGCTCATCAGCGGCTGGTGTTGTGGATAAAATATACTTTAGAATAGAATCAATGATAAAGGGTAACTAATTCATGGATGCTTTTTTTATCATCATGTTCTGTCCCGAAACAGGGTCTCAGTCAATGGTTACCCAAAGGCAGCCGCTGGGCCTTGGAGGTCTGAGATATGGGTTGATGCTGTAAAACGGCTTTTGTGATGGAGAAGGTCAGAGGAGCTTGGTCTGTGCTCCCTGTGGGAACAACTCTGGGAAGAAGGTGCATTCACTTCCAAGGGGATGCATTGTCACTCTGCAGCCTGGCGAGGGCTGAGGGCCGAGGAGAGGCTTCTTCCACAGGTGTGGAGGGTCAGGAAGATGTCTTTACTTGCCATGAAGCTGTGTGACAAACAGCCTCAGGTCCCAGTGTCCTGTGACTATGTCCTCTCGAGTGTGCTGGCTGGCCATGCTGCTCTAGGCTGCGGTGAGGCTCAGCCCTCCCCTACACGTCTCTAGTCTCCAGGACCCAGGCTGAAGGGCTCCATCAGGCCCACTCTTCTTGGGGTGCAGGGCTGGAACCCAGGAGATCAAGCCACCCACATAAGCACATGTAAGGCCTCTGTGTGGATGAGCGAAGTCCCGTCCACCTATGCTCCATTGGCAAAGCCAAAGTCCCTGGGGCTGGGCAGGATACTCAACTCCTGCTGAACAGGAACACAAGCAACCACAGAGGGTGACTCTGCCAAAGTACCCTGGGCAGGACGACATGGAAGACCATTCTGGGGGAGCTGGTCCCAAGCGGTCAGGCAATCTGAAATTCACAACAGGCTTAGAGCCGGACATACCTGTTTTACCCCTAAGAAGATCAGGCAAGGAGACCATTGGGTCTAGTTTTGCTCCTGGTTACCCCAGGGCACATCAACCTTGGAGCCTCAGGACACTGAAATCTGCCCCAACCCAAGACTCTCTGGCTTCTCCAGCCACCCCCACCCCCACCCTGCTCAGAGCATTACTCCCCCTCCAGCTCGTAAAACTTTCATTTCCCCTAATTCAAATATTTTCACCCTTTAGAAGACTTGTTAATATTGTATTTCAAGAAGCATTTGAAAAAATCACTTTCTGCTCCGGCTGAAGCAGTAGTTCATAAATTATTGATTTCTGCTGGCAGGAAATGATGATTCGTTTCCTTCTTGAACAGAAAAGATGTTGCTCTGTCTGGGCTCTCCAAAGGCGAGGTGAGGTGGCGGGTGCAGGAAGAGGCTCTCCACCCACCCAGTGCAAGGGAAGGAAGAAACAGGACTCCCTTTTGCCCATCCCTAAAGGGGGTTCCAATTCTGGTTTCCCCGCCCTGATTTAGGCAGTGGGCCTGAGGAGAGTCCCTGTTCTGCCTCCTGTGCAGCCCTGGGGCAGTTGCTTGGTCTCCCTGAGCTGCAGTCTATGTGCCTGGAAAGAGACAAGAGGCACCAAGGCTGCTGGGAGGTGAGGAATGAACGAGATGATGCCTAGAGAGGTCACCCTCACCCATAGCATCCTAATAAGGGGATTATCTTCCTTGCTTCTCTGGTTCAATCCCATCTGAATGATGCATCCTGTACTCACAGCCACATTCAAACTCTTGAACAGTGCCACCTACTGCAGGAAGAATTTCCAGCCTGGGTTCACCAGCAACCTCTCTGTACTGCCTTGAGGCCTCTGCAGGGCTTCCAGCAGTGCCCTTGAGCCTGGTTTGTGCACCTGGAGGTAGAAGTGACCTTGATCAGGGAGTCTAGCGGCTGCTGGCCCTCAGAGCTCAGCACTCGGAGGAGCTGGAAGGAGCTGCTGGAGCAGTCTGTCTTTCCCTTGCCAGCTTCCGCCCCAGCCTATCATCCCTGGGGATCTATTAGCATCTCGAGACTCGCACAAGGCTTGGTAAATCAGATTCCCTTGCGTAGTGGTATTCACTGGAGATGCAGAGACAGGAGACATGGAGAAAAGCAGCTCAGAGCCCCAGGGAGCTACTGGGGGGTATGCTGAGCTGGATCTGCCAGGGCCCAGGGGAGGAACTGAGGCCTTTCACCTGTTTTCATCATCTGGTGTCCCAGCAGGGGGGTGGTGGTGAGGAGGTGGTGGGGTGGAGGTTGGACACAGTCCTGGCCCAGCTTTGTCTCCCACTGGGTGGGTAAGGCCTTGGGCACACCCCAAAACCCAGAATCAGGTGTCCTGTCTTTGAGAGAGACACTGAGAAGGCTAATTTCTCAAAACTGCCCTGGGTACTTGGTAGATCATTCCTAAACATCAAGTTCAATAGTTTGAATTTTGATACATAAATTAGGACAGAGGCAAGATGTCTCCTGGCCCTTGTTCTGATGAGGTTTTTGGAACAGGGGATGAGGGCTTGCCCTGCAGCCCCCGAGTGGTCCTGAAGCAGTTCTCGGGAGGGCCAGCATATACATGTTATGGAAGGGAAAAAATAGTCTGGGAGTCACAGATCTGGCCCAAACTCCTCTACTGGGTGAAGAAACCCAGAATAGATTAAAAAGTTAGGACAAGATCATATAGCCGATTGGGGTGAAGTCTGCCCCGAGGTTCAAATCCCAATCCAATTCCTTTTCTCTTCTTCATCTCTCCACGCCCACCTCACCAGGTGGGTCTCTCCTTCCATCCGCAAAATGGGAATAATCGTGCATCCCTCAGGGGTTTCCAGGGAACCGCCCATGGGAGCAGATAAAGCAGGTGAGATCCCACAGGATCACTGCAGGGCCCTGACTTCAAAGCTGGGATCACCAGGCCCTGCAGCTCAATCCTCCCCCAGCCTGGGGGAGCTCAGGCCCCTCTCGGCCTGCTGCTGTCAGCCTCACTGCTTCTGCCTCACAGAGCAGCAGAAGCACGGTGGTAAACTCCTCACTGAAACGCGTTCTCCCGGGATCACCAGCGGAATCTCCCGTCAGTCGGGAAACACAGATGCCCGTGGCCAGGGCGGGGTTGGTGAAATGGTCCAGCTCCTCCATGACCAGCTCTCCCTCTCCTTGAAGGAGGATCCGGCCAGGGCCCTCTGCAGCCGCCAGCCCTGCTCTCGGGGCATGTGTTTTAAAAGAGGAAAAGAGGAGGAAATGCCTCTACAAATGGTTCCTAGATTAGGCTCTAGGTCCTTGCAGGGAGGAGGGGATTCGGCTTCTCTGCCTCCCCCAGGGGGCCAAGCACTTAGCCTCTGATTCCTAAGGCCCCCCTGGCTGTGCCGACAGGGGCTCCAGTTTTCATCTGTAGCCTTGCGGCACCAAGGTCACAGCCAGAGCCCCTTCCTTCTCTGCCTTCTCTTCTGGGCAAAGAGCCAAGAGGCCTGAATTCCCATCCCAGCTCTACCCTGACTGTGCGCTTTTGGTTAAAACATTCTTCTCTGGAGCTCAGTTTCCCCAGGTCTAAAATGGGGGGATCTGACCGGAGGGTGGCTGAACCCCTCCAGTCCTGAAGGCAAATGACTGTGCAGCTCTAAGAGGACCTTTCTGTGTCCTGCAAAGGCCTGAGGCGGGTGTGTGATGTTTGTGCTGTCAGCCAATTGGAAGGAAAAGGCATGAAAAGTTGCCAGAATTAAAGAGCAATACAAGATGACCCTGCAGCGGCCATCTGTCACCAGGACTTTCACATGAAGGGTCAGTGGGGCTGGGAATGACCTTAAAGAGAAGGAAGTCAGAGGAGGAGAGGAGGGGGGGATTTGGGGGGGGGGAGCTGGAGTGACTAAGGAGATATTCTAGCAGGAGGGGGGGCGAAGCTAAGCTTTGAAAGATGGGTGGGACTCGCATCAAGGGAGCAGAGCCAGGCAGGAGGTGGCATGGACAGAGGTAGGCACTGGGAGTCAATGAGCAGGTAAAGGGACAAGGAAGGTAAAATTGAAGGCTCAGGTGGGAACAGGACTTTTTCCTTCTTGCAGGGTCCTCGCTGGGTGTCCCAGGATGCTAGCTAGGATTTAGGACTTGGACTCAACCCCAGCCACTTGGCCATCCTTGCCCAGCTGTCTTTCTAGGAAATTCTCCCTGTCACCTGACTCTAAGGAGGGCTACGTGCCACATGATTTTGTGTCTCTCGAGGCCACAGGGGCTCAGACGAGGGGTAAGCATGGGGCTGCTCCGTCCACAGGCAGATTCAAGGTTGCTCTGGAGGACGTCACAGAGACATAAAAACTCCGGTCTGGGGGCCTCCCTGGTGGCGCAGGGGTTAAAGACACAGCGCTATTAAGCTATCACCAGCCACCGCTGGCCAGGGAGCTGACCCACATGGTGCAGCAGGCCTCTCCTGTCTCAACCGTTGCTCCCCTCAGCAGTGTGTTTCAGTCAGTCTGCCTGTTCTGTTCCCCACTCTGTCTCTGGTGGATCCTCTTACCCCCGACACCTCTGGCCTGCACCTCAGTTCTTTTATGCAATAAGGAAAAAAAAAAAGACTCTAGTCTGGAATGAGGACTGACACCAAAATACTGCACATAGAGAGAAGGCAGCCCTTGTGGAAAACGAGTAGGCTGGGGGCCCCCAGAGAAGGGCTGGAGGAGTCTTTCTGCCCAGGGCCTGCCTGTTCTCTTTGCCAATCACAGTGTACCCTTACTCGGGCAGTGCCCTGGGCAGAGTGCCTGGTAACAAGCACGTGGCGTGGCGGTAACTAGCCTGAGAAGTATCATTATGGGCAGAAGCCTCCCTCTCCCGGCCCCCTCACCCCCCTGCAGGCCTTGTTTCTCCAATTAGCATCAGAAATGACCTCCACAGAGGCACAGCTTCTCCCACTCTGAATTCCTGGTACCTCTGGATTTTTTTTGTGTGTGTGTGGGACCCTCGCCGGTGGCCGGGGATCGAATTGGCGCTGCAGAGGCTGCGGGCAGCCTCGCAACCCAGCGCTCAACCGCTGCGCCACCAGGGGAGGCCCTACCTCTGGATTTTGCCCATGTTGTTCCCTGCACATTTAGAACCTAACTCAAGACTCACTTCCTCTAATTCCTCTAAAGATTCCTCTAAAGAAATCTCTAACTACAACCTCATCTGACCACACACCAGACAAAACCAGGAGAGTCAGGGTGAAGTAGACCAGCGGGGGCAGCCCTTCATAATGGACTCTATGCTTTAACCTCCATTACCTGGCCAGAATTTCACGGCGGCCTGGAGGGATGTGGGGTGGGCTGCCTTATCGCCACTTGTCTCCTGGAGAGGCACTTGTGCCCTCCAGAATCCTAATCTGAGACCTTGTCCATTCATCACCTGCAGGTGGACATCCACGGCTGGGCATGTCACCTGTCCTAATTTATTTACACACTAACCCAACCAAGATTTACTATATACCTTCTTCAATTCAGACAGTTTTCTAGATATTGAAGATGCTGCAGGAAAGAAAACAAAGCCCACATTCTAGTAGAAAGAAGCACCCGATAAAAATAGTGACTAAACAAAAGATACATTATGTTAGGTGGTGACAAGAAATATGGACCAAAAAATTAAAGCAGGAAAGAGGGACAGAAAATGCTAGCAGTGGTGACATTTTACATAGCGTAATCAGGCAGGCCTTACTGAGAACGACAGAGTTGACAGAGCTAAGAGAGGTGAGGGAATTAGTTATCCAGCTATGTGGAGGATGAGCCTTCCATGTGAAGGCAGCAGCATGTGCAAAGGCCCTGAGGCAGGTGATTGCCAGCCCTGCTTTTCCTCCTTCTATAGTTTGGCCTCCTACTCCTTTCAAGGTGGTAGCCACAGAAGCAAGGCAGCTGCCCATAGCAACCAGGATAATAACCCGGTCCCATGTTCTAAAAAGAGAGGCCATTGCCATGTCCAGTGATGAAGACAGATTTTAAAAACCTTTTCCAATGGCAGACTCTGTTCCAGAACTCAGGTCAGGACATTGGCCACAGCTCCATCCTCCTCTGATGGAGGCTGACCCGGTGGTTGGAAGCTATTGGTTGAATATTCCCTAAATACCTGTTTGCCAGCCTCACTGACCAGACAGAGCTGAAGAAGGATCAAGACAAAAAAAAAAAAAAAAAAAAACAAAAACAAAAACAAAAACAAAACATACAGGAAGCACAAAACAGTGTAGCTGGGACAAGATCAGAAAACACCACCATACACGCTGGTCACCTAGAGAGAAACCCAGAGAATGGCAGGCCAGCAGCCAGCAGGGCTTCAGAGGGTCCCAGCTGCTCCCACTCCAAGGTCCTGAGTTTCCATATTTCCTTGAGCAGGTAAAGATGTGCAAACCTCTTGCCTTCACCCACATTGTATTCCCTTCACTGAGTCATAATCTCTCTGTCATCTACTCCCACTCAGAGTGATTCACTCATGTCTACAGGCCCAACACTGCTTCCCCCCCACCCTTCCTGCAGCTCTCAAGACTGGACCTGGGGCAGACAGGGCAAGTGGGAGCCTGGGGGTCCAGATGGGACTGGGGGGGTGAATCCTAGCATTGGCCCCAGTGTTGATGCTGCAGGAAAAGGGAGCAAGGGGGAGACCTGGGAGGGCAGCCTCAAAGCCCCTAGGATCTCTATCTGGGATTTCTACTAAAGGTGCTATAACATCTGCAAAGTCAGGTCTAAACAGACGGGAGGAAAAGGTTGAGAGATGGCTGGACCCATGTGCCTGGTGCAGTCTTCTGCCCATCCAGATAGGGATGAACTTGTCCCTAGGAAGGGCGCCAGACTCTCCTCTAGGAACCCACTCTAGCATCTCCTCTCCTGTCCTTAGTCCTGCCAGATGTGACAGAATTCTCAAAGATGTGTAGGGATGCAGGATCCACTGGGACAGCAATTGAGAATAACAAAATTGATGGACTGAAGAGAAAAAAATTCATTTCCCTTCCCAAACCAGTATTTACCAAACATCGAAGACCCATCCGCCTTTCTCCTGGCAGGGAAGCAATTACACAGGCTGACATCCAGTCCCTGGGGCCTGGGCTGAGATGGAGCTAATTACCAATTACTAATAAACATCGAATTAATACTCTTGGCCAAATTAAAACTAATTTGGATCAAACCACAATGACCTAAATGAATCCCATCTCCATGGCGTCCTCTAGATTTGCTCACATACTCACATCAACTTCTGTCTAAGCCCCCAAAATCTTCCCAAGTTTGGCTTCCCCAGGGTAACAATCCAACGCACAGACACCTGACATAAGAACCAACCTTTCTTTTATTCCTATTGCAGGGACCCTAAATTCTGGAAGGAAAGGCCTTGGCTGTCTCCCTACCCCACAGCCCTATGTCTCATCAAATATATCTCACAATCCCTTTCTCTGGCTCATGGTGGCCATGTGAGATCTCCTGTCCCCAACACAATCAACTTGTCAATCACTGCTTTTTGTCTTTGCAACATTTGATTCTCCACCATTTCTCTTCAAATCCTGACCCAATGGCCCTTCTGAAAGCTTTGTGAGAAAATTTCTTGGGTAATCTTTGTCACACACTGAACTGGACAGTATATGTCTTGTGCCCAAATCTTTCCTTCTGCACCTGCCTCCTCTTTATATTACCCAGTCACTTCCTGGAGAATGGAAAAATCTATTTTTTCTTCTCTCTTTTCTTTTCCCCTCCCAGGGTCATAATGCTTTGGGGTTTGTCATGTCCCCTGCCATTTCTCCTGAGTGTTCATGGAAGTTAAGGAGGAGCTTGCCCATGAGGCTGGCTCTAGCTAAGGTCTTTGAAGAAGTGGGTGAAGAGTTCCTGGAAGGTCTATGTTGTCTTGTCCAACTTTGTAGGTAGAAAACCAAATCAAATAGAAAATAACAGTCCCAAATAGTGAGACTGTGGTTGGAGAGTTACCTGAGTACTAGCACTCAGGAAGTCAATCCTTCAGGGAGTAGGGTAGATGGATTGGGTACATATATGTCCAAGTTAAGTAAGGACCCAGCCATACCTCTAGTTCAGAGCCTGTGAGGATGGGTGAGTAGGACCACCCAGTCAACACCTCTCATTTTAAAGGAGAAGCAAACCCAACGACAGCAACCTGGCCCTCAACAGGTTAGTCAGGATCAGTGTATTAATCTGAAGAAACAGTAATTTTTCCTATTCCAATGACAGAGCTAAAATCTATGAGTAGTGGACTTTCACATAGACAGATCTAGATGAATACACAGGCAAGCTGCCTCCTCCTGTCCCCCCACCCTGAGACCCAGTGGGGTAAGCAGAGAGGCTACTTAGCAAAGAGGAATTCCAAAGTTACAGCTTCTCCCCATTCAAGGCAAGGGAGGGCACATGCTGAGAGCAGAAAAGAACAGGCAGAGTTCAACAGACTCAGGAACGGAGAATGCTGAGGGCAGAGAAAGGACTGGCAAGGGACTGCACCCCCTTAGCAGGGCCTCTGGGATCTGCTGGGTGCTACAGGGATGACTAGGGTTTGAGAGACCATGGGGATGGGCACCCAGACAAAAATTACTCACCAATCCTTTTTAAAGACATAACTAAAAAACTAATCATGTGCTTGCATTTCAAACATAGCATTAGTAGCTAAATTTAAATGACTGCATGGCTGCACTTAGATCAACTAGTTTTGTATCCAAGACCTTTAGGCTTTAAATACACTAGGGAATGGTGTGATGACTGAAGAAAGAATATTTCAAAATAAAGTGACTTTTCTTTAACAGGTTAGACCCTAAAATGGGGCTTGCCTTGGGGATTCCTTTGTCAAGACAGCCAAAATCCTTTCTCCTGTGCATTTTACCAAGACCACCATTATATGGACTGTTTATTATTATCCTTGTGTGTTTTCATGTAGATATTTCATTGTCTTCAACTTGATCAAAAGGCCCTTTATGGCAGGAGCTGAGTTCCCTGTGTCCTTTGGCTTCCCCACAGTGTAGAGTTAAGTGCTAAGCCTCAAACAGAAGTCCAACAGCTAATTATTTCTGGGATTGATCTTCAGCACCATGGACAGAACCGTGCTTGGCCTTCCTCGTCCCTGCCTGTTTCCCATGTCTCCCTCCTTGTTTCTTTCAAGGTAAAGCCTCCAGCTGCCTTACTGAGGGTTTGGCAGTACTTAAACCTCATTTTCAGTGGAGAGGGGGAGGGAGCTGCAACAGGAGCCAGAAACAAAATCATGTTAGGGTGGAGTAGAGATGACGGAGAGGACCTCACAGCATTTCTTGCTGTGCATAAAATGAGAATATCTCAGTCATGTGCCCCCTGGAGCCACAAACCCCCAACCCCCTTCTCCCCAATGCTGCAATAATGCTTTCCAATACTGCTGAACTTGGTCAGAAAGTTATAGGCCAGCAGAACACCTGACCAGTTGGAGCAGTACTGGGATAGAACTTAGGCTGGGGTGGGCTGGGCAGGGGAGGCCCCTGGCATGGCAGGATACAGATGAGGTGAGAAACATGCCTGAACTGCAAGTGAGGAGGGAGTCAAAGCCTGAGGGTCAAGAGGGAAATATCAGTTATCATACCGAGGAGAGTCGCTAAGACCCTGGTGGGGGTAGGGCAGATGGCCAGTATCTGAGGCCAAGGAGAATGAGGTACATGTTCAAGACAAAGGCTGCAAATAATGCCACAGGGCTAACTGTGCTCCCTTGCTGGCTGTGGAGTAGAGATGGTCACCACTGGGATGCCACGGGACACATCTTGTGGCAGGAACAAGATAGAATTCTCAAAGCCCACTGATGCAGGACCCCTGAGAGGTCAGAGAGTGCCCACCAGAGCTGGACTTAGCGAAGTTGGCCATCTGAGATCATTTAACAATTCTACTCATTGGCTGTATCTCTACTGGGGGCTCCTCATGCTGAGATAAACAATTATGTGACCACCTCCTCATGCTGAGATAAACAATTATGACCACCACAGCATTCACTATGATTCTATTAAGTACATTGCTCTCCTCTTTCTTGCACATTCTGTCCTCCCTTCAAGGTCCTCTTGAAATCCCTCCTCATCCAGAAACACTTTAGGGCTGTAGTTATCACAGGTTCCCTGGTGAGGGGATGGTTAACCTTTGTGATCACTGGATCTGCTGATCCTCAGCCTTTTGGTACTGCCTGAATATGGGCTACTTGGGGAAACAGACTTTGAAAAGGATATTTGTATGAAGGAAATTTATTGAGGGTGTTTTCAGTGTCAACAACTAGGGTGAGGACTGGGGAGGGGGTTGAGGAAATGGGATTGGCAGAAAGAGGAGTTGAACTAAGATGAAACTTCCACAGAGATCTCAGCCAGCCCTACAGCGTTCTGGAGCTGGGAGGACCCTTCTGAGCCATCCTGTCCTGGGGCAAGAAGGATGGATATTTATGCCTCCCACATCCATTTTTGGATGTAGACTGTCTCCAGGAAGGTAGCACACCCTGGAGCGAGATGACTGTTTTGGTTGATGGCGATTCCTGAAGAGGAGAGCATCCTCTGCCAAAACTCCCAGCAGCTGGAGGAAAGAGGACCTCGGTCCAGGGAGGGGTCCATCGGTGACCCAGAGCAACAACCTTGGATGACACTGTGTGGAGGGCCGGTGTCAGAATCCCTGGAGGGGGCATGGTTTAAAGGTGACTCTGCGACAACCCTCTACCTGCCCACAGACCACCATGGTTAGGAACTGCTGATCTCCTCCAACTTGCCCTGAGACAAAGGAGGTGATTTAACAGATAGTAGGTGACTTAACACATAGTAGGCAAATGACTAGGATGAAAGGAGCCCACGCATCTATGAGCCGCTGTTTGTTGTGGTGAGAACCCTATTCTCCAATTAAGCACCCAAAAAAGCAGCACCCATGCCTCACCTGCTCTTCTAACCCCTGTAATAAATTATGCCTAGCACATACTTGGTCCAGAGGAAATGGGAATGTTTTGGGGGAGGTGGAAGCGAGGGAGGAGGTTCGTGTGCCTATAAAGGCAGGCAGAATTGAATTGGGTTTTTAAAGCAGTTATTATGTATAGACATGGCCTTTGTGCTGTGTATACATGACTTAACCTGATGAGCAAATCCCCCTGATTCTTAATTAACCTTTGCATTTGAACCCCTTGACCAAGCAGCAAATGGGGCCTGGCAAATTGGAAATGAAGCCTCACCTCCCCCGTTCACAACATGGCCAGCCACCTAGGCTGGTAATTACCTCAGCTAGGGCTGGGAACTTTTTACAGGCTGATGAACAAATAATCTCCCACTAATAGCTGTGATAACCACAGAGCCCAGCTCTCCCCTGATCTCTTTCCAGATTACCTTCCATAAAACCAGAGGCAGTTTGCAAATAATAGCCCTTTCTCTCTCTACTTTTAATAAAAAGGAGACCCACTTGGGCTGAGGATCATGAGAAACAGCATAAGGAGGGGAAGAATGTGCCTTCAGAAGCCTCCCTTCCCCTCCCCCACCCAGCTGCTCCAAGCCAGGTCCTTCAGCAGACCTGGCGAACAGCTGATATTTCTGGAATGTGCTCTGTAGTGGATGTCAAAGCAATTTGGAAGATGAGGCTCTGGGCCCACAGTCACATGGAGGGTGGGGAGGTGTCAGCAAAGTCTTTCGCCCCCAGGCCACCCAGCAGAACCAAGGGAGGAGCGGCTGGAAGAACAGGGACAATCTATGGGATGAAGAGCGGGAGAGGAGGCGGGAGGTTGCAGCAGAGGAAGCAAAGATGAGAAGAGGCAGTCCAGGCAGGGAAAGGCGGTCCTAACCATGGCCTGGGGCCCTGCCCCCTCCCCCTGTGATGGCTCATGGTTTCTGTGCCCACTCTGCACCTGCTGAAATGTGATAGTAATGGTGGAATCAGAGTGTTTACTTTGGGCCAGACCTCTTCTGAGCTTTTCATCCAGCACCCAATCTCTCCTGTGAGCCTCAAGCAACCATAGGAGGTTGGCACCCCTCCTCCCATTTTGCACATGAGGAAACCGAGCACAGACACATTAAGAAACTTGCCCATGGCCCACACAGCTAGTTCTAGATGGAGCTAGGCTTTAGGCCTAGGCAGCCTGACTCCAGAACCCAGCCTTTGCCTGTTCTGCCCAACTCCTGTCCCCCCGAGCTCTGGGTGCCTGTCCTGTATGTGCTTGATGTGGCAGAAAGAGCCCTGGCCCACCCAGCTGTAAAACCATGAGCAAGTGAGCCTGCCTGTGCCTCAGTTACCTTATCTGTCAAATGGGCACAAGGATGGTCACCCTACTCCAAGAACAGGTGCAGGGATCACATCACAGGAGAGCGCATGGGTGATCCCCAAAGGCCCTGCACGTGCCCCTTGGCATCTCCTCCCTCCTCCTGTCTGTACCGCGAGCTCCTGCGGGGACCTCGGGTCGTCCCTGCCTTGTTCAGCCATGCACACCGTGCACCCCGTCTAGGGTGGGTGCTCAGGAATCGTGTGCTTCCTGCGGGGCAATGAGGAAAGAAAGAGAATGCCCAAAGCTTCTCTTCTCTCTCCACTGCTCCCTCTTTCTCCTCCCCCCATTTCCTCGTTCATCAGTTCCCAATCCTTTCCCTCCTCCTCCCGCAGCTCCTCTCCCTCCTCTACCACCTGAACTAGACCTTCCCCCTTCAGCTGGAAGTTCTCTACCAGCTCCTGGCCCTGAAGACGCAGTTCCCCAGGGAACTTGGAAATCTTGCCATGGAAGGCCTGTGAGACTGGTCTTCTGCCCCCCTGTGCCAGACTCTGGAGGGATTCCCTAGGGTCCCTCCTTCCCCCATGGGAGGAAGTTTCCATTCCCTGCCCACCCCTTCCCCCACCACTCCCCTCACCCTAGACATGAAGGCCTTTCTGATGCACTATTAAATGCTCAAGCTCAATTTGATTAAAAATTCAGTGGCTTTTTTACTGTTAAAAAAAAAGAAGAAATAAGTGAGCAAACATCAGTGGTCAAGGTTGTAAACTGAAGTGTGAAAATTCAAGCAGGCTGGAATCATTGCTGGAAAACCCATCAGCAACAGAACATTTCTATTTCCAAAAATTCCAGCTTTCCAGAGGGGAGGCTGAGCCAGGCTCCCCTTTCCAGTACCCCCGATTGCATGTTCTCCCACCCACAGCCCTCAATTATTCATTCAGTAGGAGTCCGAGGGATGAAGAGAATGGAGTCTGGAGTCAGATTGATTGTTTTACCCGCTGTGTGTCCCTAGCTAAAGTACTTAACCTCGCTGAACCTCAGCGTTGCGTCTGAAAAGATTACCATTTGCCATGTCGGATATTCAAAGCACAAAGCACAACACTGAGCCCTGGAGTGGTCACAGGGCTGAAGGCACATACTCGGTGTTATTATGCTGACCAGCTCTGGCCCTCTCTCCTTTATTTCTCCCTCTTAGTTGCTCCTCCGTTATTTGCTAACCTCCAGCCTTGAAAGCTGTCCATCCTTTCTATTTGGCCTCTACATTCTGGCCGGGCCCCTCACCATTGGCCCCCAAATCTTTCTCAAATTGCCTCAGACAATCATCCTCCAAACCTGTGAGGGGTCCCTTTCCATTCTTTTCCTACCTCTCCCCCACACCAGCTTTTTCCCATTGCTGGCACATCATAAATCTAGAGGCTGAAAAATCCATCTTTCATTGATGAAGCATCCCGAGAAGTCAGTCCATTCTGAGAATGGGGGCTGGGCCTCCCCAATTCAATTACATCCCTGAGCTGGTTGCATAGTAGGTGTTCATTGAGCTGGTGACCTGGCCAGGAGAGTGAACAATGACCGACTCATGCCCAGAGTATCTCTGCCCAGTTAACTTCAGGTTTGGGAGTAGCTGGAGCAAGGTTGGGGGACACAGAGGACAGTGATGGGTGACAGACCATGTTTTAAAGGAAGGTGGCTTTAGACCTGCCAAGCTTCAGCAACCATTGGACACTAACATAACCTTAATGCTGGTGCTGACTAGGGCTGAGTGACTACTTTCTGCTACCAGGCACCACGCTAAGGATAAGGATGTATGTATCTCCACGTATTCAATGGTCACAAAGACCCTATGAGGTAGGGGTGTTATAAATCCCATTTTACAGATGAGAAGATTGAGGCACAGAGGTTTCAAGTAACATTCCCAAAAATGGGTGGCCAGAAGTGATAGGACCAGGATTTGAACCCCACTGCCATTTGAACCCCACTAGTCTGCAAGACTTGGGTTAACCCCGCAGGTTATATGTAATGGACGACCAAGATTATTGCTAAGATTATGCAATGCCCCTTTTCTCAAGAAAGTAGTTCTCAAACTTCACTAAAAATCAGCATCATCCTGGAAGCAGGTGAAAAATATAGGTTCTGGGCTCACACCTGAGAAATTGATTCACTAAGCCCAGGTGGCCCGGGAATCTGCATTTGTGATGAGTATCCCAGGTAGCCCTGCTGAAAGCTGTTCAGGACCTATGTCTTTGGAGACTCTTGGCCTCCTTGAATCAAGACCCAACTTCTGGACCTGGCTGGCTGGGTCCGCCTCATAAGGAGGAGGCTCCCTGCTCAGGCCATACCCCACTTACCCCTGCTCCACTCATCCGGGTACCACCCATGCTTAAAGGCCCAGGTCAAGTTCTCTGTAGTTTCCTAAGCCCTCCATGGGAAAAGCAGGTTTTCCCTTCTTTAGTCCCAGCCCCTTCTCGAGGAACCCGCACTACTGCAGAACCTCATTAGAAATGGCCAGTATTGCTCCATTAGCCTCCTGTGATGTGGCCGCGGGCCTTTTCTGACAAACCAGAGCATCACAAGTGCCTTAAATGTAGGAGCTTTCTTTTATATTCTTTGCATGTGGCCCCACAGCCCAGAGCAGGCAGTATGTAAGCAACAGAGACCCGTGGATTTGACAGCAGTGCCCGGTGCTGACACCCTCCTGTTTCCATGATTAGCGTAGCATTGTATGGGTGCGGTCCAAGCATCTGGAATCTTCCTTAACATAACCTGGGTGCCTTTTCTGTGTCAAGCATGGGAGTCCAGAGGATGCATCGTTTCTGAGGTCTGACACAACCACTTCCAAAGAAAATGCCTTCTAAGGCAGTTTCTAAAATCAGGTCATAGTGATGGATGTGCAACTCTGAAAATACTAGAAACCATTGAACTATAAACCTCCCTACTACCTAATTTGGGGTGTGAAGTTACCACCCAGCAGACATTTGACAAGGACTGGAGACACTTTCATTTATCACAGCTGGACTGATAGGGCTATGGGCCCCTCGTGGGGAGAGGCTAGGAATACAGCTGAGCATCCTACAATGCACGGGACACCCCAAAGCAAAGCCATGCCCAGGCTAGCAAGCTTGAGAAAGCCTGCTTTCAGGGGACACGCTGAGCCATACCTACATATACAATATACCCCACATAGCTGCAACTGGCGAGGGTGACAGGCATCCAAAGGCAGGAAGGAGTAACCCCCAGGGAGTTGGGGTTGTTGCAAGGATTCACAGAGAAGATGTTTAACACCTATGAATTGGCTGATGAACAATGGATGGGAAGGATTTTAGCAGCAGAGGCAGGAGAGGAGAGGGGGTGTTTCTCAGAGAGCTGTGAACATGTTTGGCAGGTTTGGGGTGCTTGGCGGGTTTGGGGTGCTAACTGCCAGGTCTGATGTGGCGGAGTGCCTGGTGCTTGTTCTTTTCATTCATTCGACACCTCCATCCATAACCACTTCATTTTCATTACTCATTCCCTCAGCAAATCTGTCCCCCAGCAGAGTGGAGGGGTGAGCAAATGACCCTGGTTGAATCCCCCTGGTTCTGCATTGGTGGACTCTGAATAAGGAAGGTGTTACTCTGGGGGGCCTGTGGGGTTGAGCTGAATGTGGTCTTCGCTGATGGAGAGGTGACACCTCCCCAGTCTCTGGCCGGGCAGACACCACAGTACTTTAAAGGTATTCGGTGCCCCACAGCTGTGAACCAGGGGTTTTCTGCCACTGCAAATGAGGAAAATGGAATGTGAAGAATGCCTGTGCCTCTCAAAGTTAAATTGGAATGAAAACACATTACAAAGTAATTCTGAAAAAAAGAAGTAATTTTAGTAATGTTTGTCTCTTTAAAAAAAATCAAGCAACCCGAGACGGCTGTGTTGTTCATTCGAAATAGCTGTTTTTCTAGACGAGCTCAATCTTTGCTCGTCTCCCTCTCATCTGCCTCTTAATGTGTTTCTTGCTCTTGCTCTGGCCTCTCCATCTCTGTCCTTCTTCACCTCGAGTGTCTGTGTGAGTTGTGGGGGCCTGTTTTTCTTTCTTTGTCTGCATTTTTATGTTTCTTCGACTATGACAGCGCTGCTTGCATCCTTCCCCCGCCCCCACTGCTGAGTTCTGATTTTTTTTCTTATTTCCAGGCACCTGTTTCTGATTCTGCTTCTCTCCCACCGCCCCACCCTCTGCTCCTCTTTGCCCCCCTCCCGCTGCAGCCCCTCAACCTCTCTGCCATTCCTGGTCACTGCATATAACTGAGGTGTATTTTTATTACTGGTTCTATTGACTGACTAGAGTTACATGTCCCCCATTCTTGATTTGTAAAAGCAAATGACAGAAACATTTTCTATTTCTTTCCCCTCAAATCTCCTTGAATGGACCTGCATTTTATTTTCATCTTCCTCCGTTGATTTATTTTTCCATTGTGTGGGTCATGCCCTTGATAGAAATAAACAAGCTCTTCACCCTCATTTTACTGTATTGCAGGAACTAGCTGGCCAGACTGGGGTGCAGGCACTGAGACAGGCAGGTGGGGGGAACTCAGTGTGGCTCTGGCTTGGGTGCACCCAGCACTCTGCCATCGGGGCTTTTCTTGGTTAATCTTATTTCAGTAGAGCCAAACCTGCTTTGGGTTTGACATAAGCAGTTCTGGAAGGATAGCTATAGATCCCTAATTCATCACTGCAGATTCCCTTGCCTTTTTTGTGGCCTGTAGAGACTGGAAAGGGATAGAAAATGATTGAACACAAGCCTCTGAAAGAAAATCTTTTACATCTTAAAAGGAGAGCGATTTTCAGCCTGCCAGGAACATTAAAGTAGACCCAGAAGCTCTTCAAAGCTTTGCGTTTTCCTGCTTCACCGGAACCTTTGATATGAAGGACGCATTCCAGCCTGGGTAGCAGGCCCCATGTCCCTACTTGCTGGAGTGGACTCTGCATCACTTACCCTGGTCCTCATCCTGCCACTCCTGCCCCTGCCAGGGGTCATTATAATTGGAGTCATAGGACAAACATCGGGGATGGAAGGGTCCAGTCAGACTGCCTCTTCCAACAGAGGAGGAAAGGAGCCTCACAGGGTGGAGATGAATTTCCCCAAAAGCACTAGGCAACCTGATGCCTTTGTCCCCAGAAGTAGACATCCCATGTCCCCTCTAGGCCTGTCTGCACATCTATTAAAGGTAATGCTGCTGCCCGGCCAAGGTCTGTGGGCTAGATTCCCATCTGCCTGACAGTTACAGGATGAGGGCACGGGGCCAGGCTGGTGGCATGAAGGGATCCATATGGCCGTCCTCAGGGACATCCTAAGACATGACACTCACTCACCAGAGGGATCCCTGATGAGCCCCTGCCACTGTAAAAGAGAAGGAGGAGGGGAGGCTCTGGGAGCAATCACACCTTTATGTACATTCAGTCTCATTGAAATCGATACCTTTTATTGACCAACTGGTGTGAGATAACCCCTTGGCTCGAACTGGGGATAAGGCATAAAAGTGTGACCCTTAGGGTGTAATACTGAGGTATGTGTGGAATGACAAAGGAGAAGAGAACCAGTTCTCCTTCTAACTCAGCCCAGGGGTGGGGGGAGCCCAGGAAGACTTCCTGGAGGAGGGGCTGTCATGAGAAATTATTGGCCTAATGTTCTGTTGAATCTTTCTTAGTGAATTCCCTGCTAGGACACTTGAGGAGTACCATTTTGATATATTAGCAATTCAGATCTTAGCTTCCATCTTGGCCTCCATGCTCACCCATGGCTATGTGACTACAGGCAAGACAGGGGAGCTCCGAGTCTCCCTCTCCTGCCCCTTGTCTGGGCCAGGCATCCTGCAAGATGGGATGTGGGAAACGCATTTCACACGTTTGAAAGTGCTCTGACATCATGGGCTCTAATAGCCCTGGAATCCCTCTAAATCCTCTGGCGGTGGAGGCTGAAATCAGTCAAAGCCCTCCCTTTTGGAAGTGACAAAGGCGTGCAGAAGCAGACTCTGTTCCTGAGTCTCTCGGGCCTCTGCTTCTTCACCTGAGAAAGGAGAGCACTGGCCTCTTCTCAGTTTCCCTCCCGCACAAAGGGTCTAGAGGCCTGTGGTTTCAAGACAGCGGCAAAGACTAGGCCCTTGAAAGACCCATGTGGGCCAAGCAGGTGCTGCCTCTGCCTGGCCTCGCCAGTCCCTGACAGGGCCTCAGACCTTCCAAAGCAGAGCCTAGGGTCACCACTGAGCCCACCAGCCTCCTTAGGTTGAGGGACACCAGCAAGGCAGAGGCCTGCTCCAGACCAAGCTGCTGGAAATGATCTCCTTTCCCAAAAAGAGGGAGCTAAGGGGAAAAAGATCTGCCTTCCTCCTCAAAATAAAAACAGAGGCAGATGGCCGGGAGGGTTTCCATGGTTAATTAAATATGCTTTAGTCTCTAAGTTAATTATAAAATGATTCCTGCAGGGGAAGCTCTGCTTTGCACGGAGCAGGTTCCGGTAAATGGGCCGGAGAGCCTGCAGACCCCCTTAGATGCTCTCCCCAGTGTGAATCAAGATCCTCTAGTCCAGGCCCTTGGGAGGCCTCAAAGGAACAAAGGTGCCCCACTGGGGTAGGGCAGGCATTGTAGCAGGCATTGTAGCAGAGCTGTAAGGAGACAGACAGGTAGAACGTAGCAGAGCTGAGACTCTAATTTCCTTCTGAGAATTTCTTCTAAGGAAACTATCAGAAACCCAGATAAAGCTTTCTGGGACAAGAATATTCACATAGCATCATTTATAATCATGAAAAATGGAAACCGCCCAGATGCCTGCAAATAGAGAGCAGGCCAAATAAATTCTGGTATAACCAGACAATGAAATATTATGTAGTCATTAAAATGGGGCTTTTGAAGAACAGTTAATGACATTGGGAAATGTGCCTGTTGTATAAAGTGAAAAAAAAGCAAGAAGCAAAATCAGATACAAAGTGCCACCTATTTTATAAAGAGTTGTGCACAGAAAAAAAAGGGGGTACATTACATCCTAATCATGGTTATTTCTGAGAAGGAAGATTCAGAGATTTTACTTCTTTCTGTGCACCTTTCTGCATTTTCTTAATTCTTTGCAATGAGAGTACTTTACTCTCATAATCAGGAAAGCAATTTTTTTTTCATGCCAGACATCCTCATAACAGATTTCCAAGTGAGCCTGAACAATTTAATCACACCTTCTTTGAAGTAAATTAACTTTACAAAAATGTGCTCTTTTCAGGCTTGATAAAAGTGAGCTGTAGTTTATTTTTGAGACCTCTTAAGTCAAGGTGTCCTCAAGGGGAAGCAATGCATACATGAAATGTGCCTCCACACTGGTGGAATGGCACGTGCCAGCCCGCTCTGTCAGCTGCAAGAGCCATGCATGAGTCTGGATGTGACTTCCTGGAACCCCCACATCTGAGAACCAGAGACATTCGGTGCTAATGTCCCCCAGAGATAGGAGAAACTGTATCATCTGGAGAAGCATAAGATGTGATAAGATCATTGAGCAATGGTGAAGCCAAGGTGGGCCTCTTCCAAGTCTCTGGAACCAACTTGGAGCTCCCATGAAGATGTGGGTACAGTGGCAGTCAGCCTAACCTGGAGGCTTAGAAGATATTATTGACCTCACTAGCCCAATGGATTGACAGGACTAGAAGATGGAAATAGGAAAAAAAAAAGTTCACAAATGTTTATACAACTTACACGATGATAGTCACCATCCCTTGTCTATTTAGTAAGCACCCACCACCAAAACAACTCCCAGAATTCAGCAGCAGGAACCATGACCACCAGATGGGAAGGGAGGTGTTCAGTGTCCTGTCCTTGGGAAGTGCTGGCTGGTGATGGCACCCCCTTTGGGCCCCAGATTATTTCTATATGCAGGGCTGTCCTGTCCATTGGTCTCGGGCCTCTCTCAATGTTTTGGTGCTAGACAGGCTGCTCTGAGTACAGGTGTCCTCTCCAACCTCTAGAATCTAGAAAGAAGAATACCAAGATTACATATACTGTCAGTGCAAAGGAGAGTGCAGGACTCCAGCTCTGTCTAACTCACCCCAATCCCAAAAGCAGACAAAGACACGTGGGATAAAGACTGGCACCGTTCCTGAAAGTTATCAGCTTTAAGGAAAGACACCTGGCCCCCATTTGAAGGCCGCTTGAGAATCTGCTATTTCCTGTAACTTCCTAAGCTGAGTACACAGTAGAACTCAGCGCAACTCCATTTAAGAATCTCCTCCTTTTAAGCTTCTGCTACAGGAAGGAACAGCAATTATTAAAAGTGCTCTCGTCACAATCCCAGCGTGACATAGACCTGGCCCCATCACCAAAACTTTTCAAAACCTTCCATTTTCCTGTAGAAGACCATCTTAATTTTATAATGGAATTTTCTTTTTAAAAATGACACCTCGTGTATAGTTGCTTTATAACCAGCTCTCTTGGAATGGATCTGCTAGAGACAGAGCATGTCTGTCTCTCTCCCACTTCGTGGTAACAAATTGTTCTTTCAACAAGCAGCTCATGATCTGAACCCAGAAATATGCCCAGCCCCGATGGTCTCTAGCTTCCGAGCCTTTGCCAGCATCTTATACAGTGAGTAGACTTTGACAGTTCTAAGTTGATTTTTCCCTACCAAATGCAGACTTTTGCACATCCACGGACAACAACATTACAATGTCATAAGGGAACCCCAGCCACGTGTCCCATTTCTGAGCATCTTCAGCCCAAGTGGCCGTTACAATGTGCCCATGCATTGTTCAAATAGCTATTGTGTTTATTGATGTAAGACACAAGAAAATAATGGGAAAATAAATGTGCAGGTACTGGAAAGAAGAAATGTTCTCACAAACTTAATTCAATGGAAACTAAGCTGAACTGATGATGTGGAAGGGGACGAGCCTTAGCACCAGCCCAGGAGACACTGGTCTTGAACTGGTCGACTCGATTCAGAGGAAAGAGAAGGAAAACTAAGTCTCAGAGATAGATCATCGGTGGCGATGTCTCAGAGGGAAACAACAGAGAGCCAGTCATTCTTTTCCACTCTTGAGTACAGTGCCCACCTTAAACATAACACAATAGGGGCCTCTCTGGTGGCGCAAGGGGTTAAGGCACAGCACTATGAAGCTATCACCAGCCACTGCAGCATGAGTTCGATCCCCAGCCAGGGAGCTACCCACATGGCACAGCAGACCTCTCCTGTCTCGCCCACTACTCCCCTCAGCAGTGTATTTCAGTAGATCCGCCTGTTCTGCTCCCCGTTCTGTCTCTGGTGAATCCTCTCACCCCCTGCATCTCTGGCCTGCATCCCAGTTCTTATATGCATAAATAAGTAAAATCTTAAAAAACATGAACAATAATCATTAACATAAAGCATGGCTGTTTTATGTGTGTTAAGTATATAAAATTACCAAATTTGCAATAGAAATGTACAAGGTCATTACTGTCTCATTCTATTTTTCAAAAAACTGAGGCTCAGCTCTCAGGCGTACCGCAAGGAGATGCAGCTATGTCCACGCAGCTGGTTATTGCTCATGCCCTAACCACTAGACCACACTGCCTCTTGTATAACCTGAGCCCGTCACCCAACTTCGGCTCATCTGATATTCATAGGCATTTTTAGGAGTTTATAGATGTAAAAAAAAAAAAAAAGTTCACACTCCATGGGGACTGGGCAGTCCCTCTTTGCTGTGCTTTCTTGGCTTGCCTGAGCACACTGAGGTCAGCCTGCAGACTCAAGTTAAAGCAGGGTGGAGGAGGAATTTAGACCAGACCAAGACAGACATCATTTTGCCATAATCAAATGCCTTTGAGTGTAAACAGTCCTGTTTGTACTTCATGTAGGGAAGCCAAGTTCAGTTTCAGGAAACATTCCAAAACCCTATTCAAGGCAGAAACCCATAGATTTAAATCAATTAAAAGAAAAAAAGCCTTTGGGAAGAAACTACTGACATGTAGGACCTTTGCGGGGAGCAGATGTCTTGATTTCCCTGGGCTCCAGGCTGGCCCACTGTCAGGAGAAGGGCAGCCAGCTGTGCCTGGGAGGAAGAGGAGGACAGAGGATGCACCTGCCCCTGCCGGGCTGAACTCCAGCTCCCAGAAGGGGATTAAGTGTCAGGTGTCAGGGGTTCAGGTGACAGGACAAGACCTCTGTGGATGAATGCTGATAGCCCTTGAACTTGGAAATCAGATTTGCTGGGAATGAACATCCATGTGGACCCAGTTCACATAGACTGGTACCGAGTGGGACCCTTTAAAGGCACTCAGACCCCTTTGAGTAGCTGCAGAAACTCCAGGAAAGAAAAAAACTGTACACGTGCACACACCCAGGAAATCTATAACGTACCCCCAGCCACCACCCCCGCACTAGTGAAATCCAAGTCCCCTCCCCAAATTAGCCAGGCCCTGCAGAATATAGGGCCATTTGGGCCTTTGACGTGGGCTGAAAGGGCACAGCAAGCCGGGCCACGCGACTACCCCGCCTGGTTCAGTGCCAGGCCCGGAAGGTCACAACAGGTCTCCTCACCGGGACACGCTGGTCCGAGCCCCTCGCAAGCTGTTCTCATTCACACTCTCAGCATCTCTGTAAGAGACGTGGGGCGTGACCTCATTCCTCCCACGACCATTCAGGGAAGAGGAGAGCTGGGTGCCTAGTCCATCTGCCCATCCCGGGGCCTGCCCTATCAGCCTGTCCCCCCACCTTGCCATGCAAACTGTGCAGACACCCCATCCATCTGCCTTTCCTCTGCTCCTAGCATGGAAGATGGGTGTGGGGGAATGCGGGCGCCTACAGAAGGACTTCCGCCCTAAGATACCTGGACCCCCAACTCCTACCACTTGGAGAGATGCTGTTGAAGGGGGCAGTGGCTCAGGGGAGAAGGTCTGAATAGCAGGAGGAGGCCGGACTCCTCGCAGTGAGCACCAGGGAGATTGGGGGCTTCTTCAGGAAGAGGGTGGGCAGGATAGAGTCAGGCACAGGCAGCTCCTGGGGCAGCTGGCGCCCATGCAGCCTGTCAGCAATGAGCTGTGAGCTCTGCGGGGTTAGGCTGGAAGCTGTGGGTCAGAGAGATGTGGCTGAGGAGTGTCCCAACAAAGGCCTGAAGGGAGGTGCAGAAGGGGTGTGGGAGAAAGAGGGGAGCAGCACCCCGGCTCTGGGAGAGGCACAGGCACCTCCCAGGCAAGTTCCAAGCTTCTACTCACGTCTTGGTTTTCCTGGGGCCAGCCCCCATCCTGCGTCTAGCCTGAGGCTGTCCAAGATATCCTGAGAACGGCCTCCTTAGAACAAAATACACTCCGTCACCCAGGAAATGTTAAGGGTTTTAGGAGCTCTGTGCCAGGAGCAGGGAGTGGAGACCAATATATTTCATTTCTAATATTCACAACAGTAAACATTATATCACAGCTTCTATGAATTCAGAAGCAGCTTGGCCAGGATGTCTGGCTCTGGGTCTCTAAGGAGGTTACAGACAAAACCCTGGTCTGGGCTGCAGTCATTTGACGTGGGCCACGGGTGTGACGTGGCTGCTGGATCTGCTTCCAAGGTGGCTTCTCAAGGCTGTTGGCCCAAGGCCTTGGGTCTTGGCTAGCTATTGAGGGAGGCCTCAGTTCCTCACCATGTGAGTCTCTGACCATCTCTCTGTTGGGTCCTTGTGTGTCCTCACAACCTGGCAGCTGGTTCTCCCTCAGCGTGAGGAATCCAAGAGAGAGAGGGCAGCCAGCGTGACTGCTAAGATATTCCTGTGTCTGAGACCACTAGTGGAGCCTCTCTGATGACCCTCAGAGGACAGCCCAGAGAACACAGCAGAACTGACTAGAAAGGGCAGGATATTTCACTGGCCCCTGCCTGGTTTCCTGGGTTGGACAGGAGGGAAAATGCAGCTCCATAAGCAACCAGACGAGCAAGACTCACCCAAGTTTCCGGGATAACTGGAACAATTTTGGGTACATCTGATGCAAAGATGGTCAGGTCTTGCACCTGAATTGGGGAGAATCCCACATGCATTAGGGGTCTCTCTTTGCCAGTATTCCCCATCACCTTGAGTGATAAGAATCCCCTGGGGTACCCGCAAAGTGGCAGGTTCCTGGTCCCGGGTCTAAGCTATTACACAGGAGCACACAGGACCAGAGAGTTGACAATTGCTCCAAGCGATTTGCCATCAGGAACTTGTGGGAAATCACAGGACTGGCAGAAAGAGGACAATCCAATTAGGAACCTTGCAAACCTCAATCACTGAACCTGTAAAATGGGAGTGACTGGAATTGTTGCAACTGCCTCAAGGCAACCCTGGAACAAGTGGATTCTTGGGGTGTCTTTTAGCCCAGGACCAGAGCAGAGAGGAAGCAAGGGAGGGGGAGGTTTAGCAACTCCAGCAAACTTCCCGGGGGAACGAGATTGTAGTTAAGGCACATGAAGCAGGCATGCCCATCTTCCCTGGGGTACTGAGATGCATCTGAGGAGTTGGTGTCTTGGGGGGCTGCCCACCCACCCCACAGCTCCAGCAGAGGAAAATGTGTCAGTGAGACTTGGCAGGTTTCCCAGCACCGACCTAAGATGGCTCTGAATAGAAATAAAACCTGCCTTCTCCCTCCAGAGGACGGGCTCCCCTGGTCTCCAGTGAGTCAGTCACACATGTGCAGACCCAGAATATGCTGGGCGGACAGATGGAGGCGAGGAGGGCGGGGAACCCAAACCAGGCTGTGGAGCAAACTGGCAAATCCAAGGGCTTTGGTGGCAGAGTCCTGGGTGCAAGTCCTGCCTCCCCCAGCTCCTGGCTCTGTGACCTCAGTTAATGGCCTTAGTGTTTCCATCTGTGAAATGGAATGATAACACCACGGTGGCTGCTGGGAGGTCACAGAGCAGAGCAGCCAGCAGCTCAGCAATAGACCCAGAATCCCTGCGTTGAATCGTGACTCTACTCCTTGCGACTTTCAGGAAATCCGGTGCAGGTCGCCTGACCTCTTAGAGCCTTGATCTCCTTGTCTTAAAAGTGGGGGTAATGAGAGGTCCCACCCAGAGGGTGACTGAGAGGCACTTAAAATACTGCAGGTGCACGGGAAGTGCCGTGGGAGTGCCCACTACGTAAAGGCTCAGGGATAGCTGGTTCTCTTCCTCCTGTTGGATTTCCATTCCTCACTCTCACCCCACCCCTCACAATGTCACCCCTTCCCCCGTTCCAGTCCTTCCAGAGATAGGCTAGTCTAGCAAACCTAACCAAGAGCCTCCCTATCATGGAGCCCCATACAGAGTCCCAAGGCAGGAGACAGGGTGCTGGGGGGAGGGCGCTGGAAGCACAAAGGAAGATACCAGAACCCAGATCCCAGGAGCATGGAGGGCCTCCCTAGAGAGGTCTGTGGGGTGGGAGGCCAGTCCTGCCGAGGCAGGTGGGAGCAGTGCCTCAGCCGGTGCTTCTCTGTGCTGGCTGGACCTTAGAGGTGGTCAGGGAGCTTTAAAAATGCTCCTACTCCAGAGCATCTGATGTAATTTCCTGGGATGTGCCTGGACACTGAGAGCTTTTAAAACTCCCCAAAGGGTGCTCTAGTGCCGCCAGGGCTGAGAAGTTGGCTCTGGGGTGGGGAGGGTGGGGGGTTCCTGCGTGCATCAGAATCAGCCAGAGGGCCGGATAAATGCAGGTTGCTGGGCCCCACCCCAGAGTTTCCAATTCAGTAGGTCTGGGGACTGCTAAGCAATTGCATTTCTAGTGTTTCCAAAGGCTGCTTGTGACGTGAGACTGCACTTTGAGAAAGGCTGTTCTAGGGTCAGCAAACTAGAATCCTTGGGTCCAATCCTGCCTTGAAGCTTGTTTTTGTAAATAAAGGTTTATTGAAACTCAGCCACACCCATTCATTTGCATGTTGTCTGTGACTGCTGGTTCGCTACAGAGTTTCACAGTAAGGACCGAGACCCACATCCCATCCGGCTAAAATGCACACCCCCTGGCTCTTTGCAAAAAGCCCTGGCTTGCAGGGACCCTGGGAAGTCACTTGATGGTGGGATTCTGGGTCTCTGCAGCTGAGCTTTCCTCTGGACCTTTCTATTAGAAAAATAAACAAATATTAATTCGTTCTTTAAGCCGCTGTATTTTGAGGTTTCTTGCTGACCGCAGCTCAGATTCAGCTACATTCTAAATCCTGGCACCCGCACTCCCTACCTATTCTATTCTATAATCTCTCTGACCTCAGTTTCCCCGTCTGTGAAATATAAATAGTAGTATCAACCTTCTGGGTTATCGGAAGGATTAAATAAATTATCGAGCTCTGGCTCATAGTAGGGGCTCAACAGATCTCAGTTCCCTTACCTGCTAGACCCTTTGGGTGCCCCTGGTTTGAAAGGTGACATCATTTCTGTACTCTACGTGCCCCTGGTCTGCTTGGAGAGAAACCAGGTCACACAATCTGACATGCCAGAGAAAGTTGCTAAAAACTCCCGATGCTCGTTTTGCTCTTCAGCCAAACACACTGCAGGTCCCCACCCCCACCCCCTGCTGCAGATGAATACAGTTTTCTTTTATTTGGAGGCTGGCACAGCTGTTCACTTGCAGAAATGTCCTTCTCAACTCCAGTGAGCCAATCTTGGGGTTACTTTAAAATAACAGTCTCTCCAGGTGGGGAACCCTCTGACTGAGCAGGAGGTTGAGGAAACCAACTTAAGTGGCCGCCCACTGCTCTGGGGGCCGCACTTGAGTGCTTCCCACCAAGGTCAGTAATTACACAGTTTCCACTTGGTTCCACTTAGTGTCAGCTGTGGAGTGGGGCTGCCTGTGCCCCTGCAGTAAGAATGGGTTGGTTAGCTCAAAAGCATGACTCCATCATCTGGGGGAATACAGAATGCTAAGGAGCTGGGGAGGCAGAGAGGAGGAGACCCAATAAGAAACAGATCCAACAACTCTTTGCTAGAAACCAGGAGGTAACCAGGTTTCAAGATTCAGAGCTGCCAAGGGCCATTCCACCCCTGTCTGATGGCCCAGTCGCCTGAGGGTTTGTTAAAATGCAAATTCCCAGACCTATGTGGGCCCACAGAAGCAGATTCTCCAGGGTGGGCATGAGGAATCTGTATTTTTAACAGGATCCCTGGGTGATTCTGATAGTGCCTGCCTAGTTGTGGGGTAAGGAAAAATGTCAGGCTTTTCTGCCCTCCCGCCATCAGGATAGATGATGGATCCTTGCGGTCCTGAATGCATGCCTGATGGCAGGCACCTGGAGTAGGGTGTGGCGTGCATAAGTGGGTACACCTGGGCTGAGAGACTGGGTTTGTAAGGGCGGAGCCACTGGAGGGGGGCGGTGGGGAGAGAGAGAGAGAGAGAGAGAGAGAGAGAGAGAGAGAGAGAGAATGAGAGAACGCTGGAGCGTCCAAATACAGTGAAGACTTGCTGGGGGCTGGGAGGCCTGCCAGCCGCCCGGCCCCCCAGTACCCCTGCCTGCTGTGTACCAGGTAAATCCTAGTAGAGGACCTGCAAGGACCACTGAGGACTCCGATTCCTCCTTTACCTGGTCTGCTGGATCATAGAGAACCTGCACCGTGGCGTGGCCATTCCTGCCCTTACACTAGTACTGGTCTGAGGACAGACTTTGAAGAAGCACTGGATTTACTAAGAGAAGGGACTCTGAACACCCAGATCTGGATTCAAATTCTACGTCCAGGCCACAAAAGACACCAAGTGTAAAAGAAAAATTTGATGTCATACTATATCAAAATTTTTAAAAATCTGCTATTGAAGAGATATTATTATAAAAACGAAGGACTAAAAAAAATCTGCAAAGCACATAGATGATCAAGGACTGGTATCCGGAACACAAAAAAGAATTCTCAAAGCTCAATAACAAGCCAATAAAAAACAACCAACAAAATGACCAATTTTTTAAAGATTTATTTTTATTTATTTATGAATACAAGTATTGGGGTACAGGCCAGAGGTAAGCGGCTTGAGAGGACTCACCAGAGACAGAGTGGGGATCAGAACAGGCAGACTGACTGAAATACACTGCTGAGGGGTGAAACAGGAGAGGTCTGCTGCGCCATGTGGGTCAGCTCCCTGGCTGGAGATTGTACTCATGCCGCAGTGTTTGGCCATAGCTTGATAGTACTGAGATGAGACTTAACCCCTTGTGCCACCAGGAAGCTCCCCATTTTTTTTGGTAACCAAAATGTGAACATTCACCAAAGAGGAGATATAGATGGTAAATATGTAAGAAGATGCTTATAGGGAAATGTAATTAAAACCACCAACTACCGGGCCTCCCTGGTGGCGCAGCGGTTGAGCGCTGGGTTGCGAAGCTGCCCGCAGCCTCTGCGACGCCAGTTCGATCCCCGGCTGCTCCCCGGCCACCGGAGGAGGGTCCCACATGGCGCGCAGACCTCTCCTGCCGCCCGCTGCTCCCCTCAGCAGTGTACTTCATCAGTCTGCCTGTTCTGCTCCCCGCTCTGGCTCTGGTGAATTCTCTCACCCTCACACGCTTCTGACTGTACCCAGTGTATGTACAAACAAACAAATAAATAAATAAATAAAAATACATGCCTCTTTAAAAAAAAAAAAAACCACCAACTACCTATTAGGAAAGCTTAACTCAAAGCCTGGGTCAACAGATTACTGTCTATAAAAATCCTGGCATTGTGCTTGTCCACCCCACACCTTCGTCCACAGCCTTAAGATGGAGACTACGTCCATTCTGCATGGTTGTTGTCAAAAGTGTATGAAATAGAAAATCAAGTTATAGTGGACACTCAGTACATTTAGTTCCCTTGTCCCGCCTTTTCCCCTCATAGAGTGACCTGAATCATTTGCTCATTTTTTTACTCTTAATTTCTATACATTCTAAAAAAAAAAATAAAGCTTAATTATCTTGTCCTATCTTAATCTTATCCTATGCCATGAGAAAAGAGGCTGTCAAAGAAAAGCCCTCTGAGGACAGGGAGAAAGAACAGCCAAGGCACACGTGATGATCCTTCCTCTCTGATTCATTCATTCATTCATTCCTGAGCACCTGATGCCTCCGGCACCATGCTAGGACCTTAGCAGTGGATGCTGCTCAGGCAGCTCAAGGAGATCCTGTTCCCGTGGAGAAGTCAGAAACATCTTATTAGCCAGACCTCTCCTAGTTGCCAGTAACAGACCCCAGTTCCACCAGCTCAGGGGGATTCACAGCTTTGTTTGCAAGGAAGACTTCTGATTCCCAGCACAGAGGAGGAACCAAAGGAACCAGACCACCAGTTCACATTGTGGGCTCAAAACCCCAAAACTCTCCCAACCCTCTCTCATCTCTGCTGGGTTCTCCTTTCACGGGGCCTTGGTCTCTCTCACATGGCAGACTGGGCACCAGCCCCAGCAATGCCACGAAGTTCTCAAGGATAAGAGCTTCTCCCAGGGAAGGAATCTGATGGGCCCTGCTTGGGTCACATGCCTCTTTGGGAGCAATCACCTTTGCCAGGATAGGTAGCCGTGTGTTCTCTACATGTTCTCCCCAGAAAGTGGCGCCAGAGACAACTAGAATACAGGTAGTTATTCTGGGAGGTGACTGCAGGAAGCAAGAGGGAACTGACTAGTTGGTGGGATGGCCGGTGAAGGTGGTATTAGGCTGGTTAGCATCATAGACCATACAGGGTGCACCACCAGATTGACCCCTGAAGGACAGGAGGCAAAAGTCCTACTCCTCCCCAGTGGTTGGGGATTATCCCTCTCTTTCCTCCTCCTGTCCAGGCTGCCAGTGCAAGGGCCCAGCCAGCTTCCACGGTTTCAGGGCCAGGTGGCTGCAGCTTGAGAAAGACAGAACTGTCCAGCACGGCTGTGGCTGAATTGGAAGTGGGCCAAGAGGCTGAGATGCAAGGCAGGAGGACATCTGCTCCTGTGGCCAGGACAGCACAGCACAATCGATGAAGAAGGGGCTGGGAAGGCTTGGGGGACAGACCCAATCAATAGTTCCCCATAATCTAGCACAAACAGTTACTATGCTACTGTACTATTCTACAGATACGATGAGAGTGCAAGCTACGGGGAACCGAGCTCTGCCTGGGCATGCGGAGCTCACAAATTGTTGGTCAAGGTCGGGGTCAGTGAGGCCAACATCAGGTAAAATAACCTCTCTGCCAGCCCCCCCCCTTTGCCCCTCCCCCCACCTCCTCTCCAGCTGCTGTCTGACTGCTGGAGTTTCACCTTCAGCTGCCAGGCGGGACAGGAATGGATGCCACCTTGCCCTGGTTTCAAGGCCCTGAGCAGTGATGACAGAAAATCCATCCTTTTGCACAGAAAAATAGAAAAAAAAATCCCAGCAGGACACTGAAATTTTCTCCTTTCTGCTTTGCCGATGTCTCCTGGCAGGAGATGACACTCCCTGCCACCGGTAAGAGAAAACAGATACTCGGCCTTGAAGCAGGGTCTTCACAGCAGAATCCAGAGCCCCTTTCAGCCTGATCCAAAGGCCAGGGGTGTGCTGTGTGTGCGCAACCTGAACCCCAGCACAGGGGGATGACATACAAAGGAGGGCATCTAGGAGGGATGGGGTGCTGCTTAGCTGGTTCTGCCCTCTGGGTTCCAGAGTCGTACCTCCCAAAGTCAGGTGGGGGCCACTTGTCCCAGTATCCATAACATCTAAAGATGTCCCTGAACTTACACTTCATGAAAAGGACAAAGAATAATCATCTCAAATAACTGGACCCTTTCAGGCTCAGAATGAGTGGCCAATACCATTAATTACGCTAGGAAACATTTTGATGATCTTACTTACAGGAGCCACCGTGTGCCAGGCCCTTCTTAAGGGGGTATTGAATCATCATGACTTCAAGGGGTAGGTACCATTACTGTTTTCACTTTGCAGGTTAGGAAACTCAGTTCCAGCAAAATTAAGGAGCTTGCCTGAGGATGCACAGCTAGGAAAAAGCAACACTCATCAGCAGCCCCCTGCACGGTCTGAACTCAGGCACAATAACAGCCACAGCAGCTAGTAAGGCCCTGGGGCCAGAATTGAATAAGAGGAAAGAACTTCTCTCCCCAATTTAAGTAGAATTTGCTCTTTCTTTTGCAGACCTCAGACTTCCTTTGGGGGCTCCAAACTGTTTTCACCATGCAGGAGATTTGGGGCTTGGCAGTGTCTCCAGCCCTTTGTTACTATTTGCAGATTTTCTCATCTCCTGTCTGCAGCTGCTGCAGGTGAGCACTGACACTTTAGTGACAACTCTCCTGGGAGGCTGGTGCCCTAGGAGAGATGGTCTGCAGGACACCAGCTCCCACCGGATGCCAGGGCACCAGTCCTGGTCCGGCGCACCAGCTCGTCTCTCAGACACAGGCCTCGGTGTTTGCTCTGCCCACACATTGCCACATGCCGGTCCTCCCTCATCAGGGAGGAGAGCGTGGGAGGGGACTGATCTGCTTCTTGAGTAGCAAGAGAAACTTCCTGATTGAAATAGATCCTGAACTGGACAGAAATGTGAATGTCTCAACCCTTTCTGAAAAGCATCATTAATCATCCCCCAGCTTCAACAGCCCAGGAACTGTTCATGTTTAACCTCCTTTCTTGCCGTGGGCTCCGGAATGGTGAGGACTGCCCTCAGTCAAAAGAGCAGTGGGAAAAAAAAAAAAAAAAGGGCAGTGAGGGGTGGGTGAATCAGAGGATCCTGGGGCCTCCATAATAGCAGGACTTACCGCCAGCTTGGAGTGGCCCAAGGTGATAAGTGAGGAAAGCAGGCCTGGTGAGCAGAGAGTAGTCTGGAGGGGCAGTTTGGCGCCATCGCCTCCAGAACCTTCTCTGAGTCCAGTCCCATGAAGAGCAGGGAAGGAGGGTGAAGAAAGGAAGACCCCAAACCTCAGCAGCAGTAACAGCAGCAGCAGATGGCCCTTCCCATTCAAGGACCTGGAATATTCTAGAACTACTGAGCCTGTCCAGGAAGGGTTCTGATAGTTGATTATACCCATTGTGAGTACCCAATGTATCTATGTCTCTTTCCAAGACAGAGCAATAGATTCTGGCTGGGAGACTGGATGTGCATGTAATTTAAGAGTTGAGGACTCAGAGAGAATTATCTGAAGGTGCTTCAAAAAGGAAATATGCAATAAAAAAAAATATGGCACACCTTGGCTGGCCAAGAGGAAGGCAAATACATTCCAGACACAGAAAGAAACCTCTTTGCATTTGTTGATTCATGCATTCATTCATTCAGTAAGCATGAATTAATCTCCTACTGTGGTTGAGCACTCTTTTCGGCCCTCAGAATGTAAAGACTTACAGGACAAGAAGGGCCAGCTTAGGGTGGAACAAGGAAGACACTTAGAATGCAAAATAAGGTCTTAGTCACTCTTGACACCATCCTGCTTTTGCACGACCCCAAGAGAGTGAGTGCCTCCTTACATTTTGCACCCTGGGCTTCCTTTGCACTGCTGGCCTAATTTGAGGGGCTCGTAGTCCCTGATGAGCAAAGACCTGAAGGTGGAAAGCCATCAGCATCTTAGCGTGTATTCAAGACCCTCAGGCTCCATTTAAGAATCGCCTCTTCTTTCTCCGTCAAGCCCTTGCAGGCTGAACTGTGTCTATTCTGCTGATGTGGTGTACACCTTAGCGCCCCCACTCCCAACTGGAAATCCCTCCACTGCCTCCAACCCCCCATTCCTGGTCTGCAAAATCCTACCCACCCATCCTGACCACTCAGCCAGCACCTGCTCTCTGGTGCACCATCAGCCCCCAGTCAGCCTCTGGTGAACTGTGACTGGCAACCCTGATGCCCCCAGGCAAGGGCAGAGATGGGCTTGGTGGCTCTGGCTACGGCTAGGGGCGTGGCGTGCGGGATGTAATTCAGTACATGCCTGGAAGCCTCCCATTCTGAATAGCAGTCCCTGCCTTGGGCCTCCTGCAGTGGAGGAGGCGTGCTCCGTCATCAGGTAATGTGATGTTTTTTGTTATGAAACTAAAATAATATTCCCCCCAATGTCACACCCTCTATGTTTGACTGGTCTGGGACAAAACTCCCATTGTCTGAGTTCCAGCTCTGCAGTCACTACCCCCAGGAGGGGAGGGTTTTCCTGGGTGAGCCCCGAGGCCCCCTGACCTGGAAGGTACCCTTAACACAAGCATCCCTGGGGCAGCCAGCTCCCCTGGGGTTGGGGGGGGGGATTGGGGAGAGGGGGTGTTCCTGTTCTCTGCTAGATCTCCAGACAAAGCACAGGGTCTATCAGCCACTGGGCTAATTAGGTGTGCTGGGGGGTTAGGGGCAGCATCGAGGAGCCCACCCAGCTCAGAGCATGAAACAAGAAATGACCAAGACGCGGGCAGGTGCCACTCAGGGTGCGTGAGTCAGTGGGAGAGGGAGGGGGCAGAAGAGGAGGAAGAGGGGGGCAGGGCCCTAAGTGGTTCCCCTGATTCAGAGCAAAGCCAAGTGCCTCTGGGAGGCAGAAAGGGCCTTGAGGCTGCCCACGCCCGGGAGGCTGGCTCCAGACACAGCCCCTGTCTGCTGAGTTGAGAAGCTCCGCAGCATGCCAGCAGATGCCTCATCGAGGAGAGAACTGCAGAGAAATTACAACCCCTTGTTGTGACTTCTCCCACGGAACTAAAAACAGCGCATCAATCCCACGCTCTCTGTATCCAGATGGATGCTGCTGCCTCTCCACCCTGTGGTGGGGACTGAGGATGGAGAGGACACTGGCCTGGGAGGGGCCTTTGGGGACCACGGACCTCTGTGGGGGAATGAGTGTCACCCCCAAGCTGGCTTTGTCATGCTGGAGTGCCAGCCCCCCAACATGACACTCCAGTTCCTGGGGGGAGCCACAGGAGAGCCCAGACAGGGTTCATTCCCCCCCTTATCTCAGTGGGGTGGGCCAGGCACAGGTAGGTGAGGGCACATCAACAGCAGCTGAAAATCCAACACCTTTTGCTCAGATGGGCCACCTGGGGAAAGTTCTCTGAACCCTGACGAGGTAACCAGGGAGGCTCAGAGCACGGCTGGAGGAGTCTAATTGAGATAAATCACGGGGAAGAATTTTGTCAATATTATCCTGCCAGGTTGTCGCAGATGCGAGAGGAGACAGCGGGATTCTGAATGCAGTTATCACCTGTGGCCAAATCACCTGCACCCAGTTCCCTTCCAGGCCCAGTGGTTTTCCCAGCGCTGAGACCTGCAGGCCAGGACACGTGCTGAGTTTGCCTCTCAGGGCCCCTCCCTCCTCCTCGCTCCCACCCTGGGCGGTGGGCAGGCTGCCCAGCACCATCAGGCAGCGTGGCTCAGGCACCTTGGGTCCGGCCTTGGCAGTGAGGGAGGGGACGGATTGCAAGCTCCAGGGGAAGGGGGAGGAGTTGCTGCATCACTGGAGGCAGTGTGGGGGTGTCTTGTGGGGGTGTGACAGAGATGGCAGGGAAGCACACCCATCCGAGCCTGGGGTGGGGCACCTCTCCTCCCAGAGCTGGGGGCCTTCAGTGCAGAGAAGTACAGGGTCCCTGGGAGCCCCTAGCATGCTTCTGCTTCCAAGCCCCAGCTCAGCCAGCCACAGCTCCGTGTTTACCATTGCATGCAATGAAAACTCAGCCTTCCTGCCCTGTCTCTCCTACTTTTTTCTAATGTTTATTAGAAGTCAGTTTCTTTTCAGCCTGAGTAGCTGTACCTACTATGTGCCACACAGGGTGCTAGGCTCCTTGGAGGCCACCCACAAAGATGGCCTGTCTGCCAGATTCTCACTGAGGCCGAGTCCCCAAACCAAGAGGATGCGGTGAGAATTCTTGTAGCAGAGGGACAGAGCTCAGAAGCCGGGGCAGGGGAGAGGTTCCAGGAGGCAGTCTGGCGACTGGAAGGGCTGGTGATGGTTGAGTGGGTCCTCAGAGCTGGATCTCCTCATTCATTCAATCACTCCCACCACAGGGCCTTTGCTCGACCACTCCCTGTGCCTGGAATGCCCTTTATCTTCCACTAGGTCCCTGCCTCTCACTTTGTGAAGCTACCACCCAAGATGCTACGGAAGGCACAGAAGTCAATCTAATAAATACTAAGATAAAGGGCCTACCTGGTGGCGCAGCGGATTGAGCGCAGCGCTGTGAAGCTATCTGCAGCCTCTGCAGTGCAGGTTTGATTCCCAGGGAGAGTCCCACATGGCAAAGCAGACCTCTCCTGTCATGCCCGCTGCTCCCCTCAGCAGTGCTTTCAGTCTGTCTGCCTGTTCTGTTCCCCACTCTGTCTCTGGTGAATCTTCTCATCCTCCCCGCGCCTCTGGCATGTACTCCAGCTACTGTATAAATAAAAAATAAATCTTAAAAAAAAAAAAAACAAGATAAATAAAAAATGCTGTAATAGCTACTATTTGTTAGCATTAAGTTCTGTGCCAAGAATGGTTTTCCATCCAGAATGCATTTAGAACCAACTGGGGAACTGGAATAACCACCTATGCTCAGCCCCCCACCCCAGAAAGTCTGATTAGGTTAGGCTTGGTGGGGCTCAGACCTGGGTAAGGCTTGAAAGCTGCCCAGGTGATTTTACGATGCAGCGGTGGGTAAGAACTAGTGGTGTCAGGGGTCCTTCCCAGGTCTCTCTCCCCAGGAATCTCCCCCACGAGGAGGGCTTCTCCTACGAGACCCCCAGGTGGTCATTTTTGCAAATAAAGTTTTATTCAACGCAGCCACACTCATCATTTTCATCTGTCAGTGGCTGTTTTCAGGCTATACCGGCAGAGATGTGTGGTTACTATAGCCAACTCCTGGCTCTCAGGGCTAAAATATTCATGAACTAGCCTTTGGCAGCTGCAAGAACAATGCTGGTTCTCACTTCTCAGCAGGAACAGAGGAAGCCAGAGGTCTGGGATCTGCTCTCCATGCATGCAGGTCTTTTCTGCTACTTCTCAGTGCCTAGAACAGTGCTTGGCACACAGAGGACTCACAAAGTGTCTGTTAAGTGGGGTTTGGAGGGGAGGTGGGAGGGTAGATGAGTAGATGGAAGGTGAGTGGCTGGATGAATGAATGGGTAAGTGGATGGATGGGAGGAAGGGTGAGCAGATGGTCGGGTGGGTGAATGGATGGGTAAATTGATGGGTGGGTGAGGGGTGGATGGATGGGTGGGTAAGTGGGTGGGTGGATGGGCAGGTGGGAGGATGGGTGGGTGAATGGACGGGTGGGTAAATGGATGGGTGGTTAAATGGGTTGGAGGGTGAGAGGATGGTAGGTGAACTCCCACCAGCCTTACCTGGGTCAGCACGTCTGCAGAACTAATACAGTCATTCCTCTGCCTCAGGGTAACTGTGCTGAAGCAAGTCCGCCCAGTCCCCTAGTGAGGCCCAAGACAAAGAGAGCCACTTCAGCCCCCAGGCTCTCCACCTCCCACCATCCCTCCCTTCCAGCAGCCCTTTCTGGAACAACATGAAAATGTGAGCAATTCTCTTAGCAAGGCAATTTCCCTTAATATCTTTGAAACTGCTGGGACCTCCCTGGTGGCGCAAGGGGTTAAGCACGGCACTATGAAGCAATCCACAGCCTCTGCAGCACGAGTTTGATCCCTGGCTGGCCAGAGAGAAATCCATATGGTGAAGCAGACCTCTCCTGACTCGCCCGCTGCTCCCCTTGGCAGTATATTTCAGTCAGTCTGCCTGTTCTGCTCCCCACTCTGTCTCTGGTGAATCCTCTCACCCTCCACACCTCTGGCCTGTGCCCCAGCTCTTGTATGCATAAATAAATAGATCTTTTTAAGAAAATATCTTTGAAACTGCCCTGAATATGTTTCTCCAGCCTCAGCACCCCCGGCCAACTTGGGGGAGGGAATGGCAAATCACCTTTACCCACTTCCCTTTCAGGCCCCTGGGGTTGTTCATTGCTGAGACCAGCAGGTGAGGACATGTGCTGGAAAGACTTTGGGTTTGGAATGGAGGGATGCCCAGGGAGCTCTCCTGGCTCTCAGGATCCCATAGGGATCCCCAGCTCCACCATCCCCAAGCTACTACTAATCTACTTTTTGTCTCTATACATTTGCCTATACTGGACCTTTCATATAAGTCTTCTTTTATTGGTCATTGTCTAAATCATCAACATCATCATCACTGTCTTTTGTCAAATGCTTTACAATTTACTGTGTCCTTCGATACATATTATGAGGGTGATCAATTGCAATAAATAACAAATTTGGGCCAATTCTTCCTCTCTGTAGCATGCAACTTGCAGTGCTCTCTACATGGGGGTCACGTTCTACCCCCTCCTGGATTCTGGCCTCAGCCTTGCTGCTTGCTTTGCCCAAGGGAATGTTAGCCAACAGGAAGTGCTACATGTTCCCCATCCTCTCCTGCTCTCTGCTAGGGCCCTTGAACGTACCTACGACCCAGCTGTCCCGTGGAGAGAAAGAAGTAGATGGCCCAACAGGCCCCTCACCTCCCCGCCCGCCAGCCAGCCGCCAGCCCCTTGAAGGGGGAGCCAGCCTACACCGCGAAGTCACAGATTTGTGAGCTGAAGAAAGGCTTATTGTGGTATGCAAGTGAGGTTTTGAGGTTATTTGTTACTACAGCATTATGGTGGCAATAAATAACAATTATCTCATTTGTCTCTTACCACAATCCAGTGAGGTTGGCAGAGCAAGAAAAAAAATCTAGATTCCAGAGATGGAAATAGAGCAGGGGGAGGAATCTAGCCTGGGTTGAACACCTACTCTGAGCCAAGTCCTGAGCTTAGAATTTTCCTGCATTATTATCTTATTTGAAGCTCATCGCAATTCTGTGAAAACCCTGTGATACAGGGAGGAATGCTTTGATGCAGGAAAGAGTGTACCTGCTAAAGTCTCATGGAACACATTCTCTTATCAAAGCTAAGACGTCCAGAGGGAGAAGCAGCCCAGGGTGGATGCACAGCTCAGCAAAGTCATCGAGGAGCCAGTCCCTTTCTATCTTCCTGCTCCGCCACCCTGAAGTGTTAACTTCTCCTCAGGCTTATCACCTTATGGTTAAAAGATGGCTGCCACAGCTCCGAGCATCACATTTTCACCCAACCTTATTCATGGCAGGAAAATGGGAGCAGGACTTCTTGACATATAAGAAAAATCCTTCCCAGAAGTTCCCTCATAGGCTTCTCCTTATATCTAATTGGCTAAAATTGGGTCACATGTCCAGCCCTAAGCCAATCAATAACAAAAAGAAAATGACGTGACCATGCTTAGATCAGACCATCTTGGTATATCTCTAATTGGGGAGGGGCCCTCCCTCTCTGAACACGTTCCATCTAAACAAAATCTAAGGAAAAAGGACAAATTAGTTTTCAATGGACAACAATCCATTCACAGGTTGTTATTATTTCCATTTTACTGACAATAAAACAGATTTGGGGATTCAAGTAAATGGTCCAAGATCATCGAGCTAAGTAATGGTAAAGCTAAGATGCAAACTGAGCTGGCAAAGTCCCCCTTTCTGTAAGGGGGGGATGCTTGGCCAGATCATGCAGTTATGGAGGCCACAGGTGGGCTAGGACCTGGGTTGGGGTGGGGGGCTTTATCCTCACCCCGGGGCTGCCTGGGGTGCCTCTCCGGGCCTGGGCGGTGCCTTCACATACCATCACATCATACACTACCCCCCTGCTCCCTCTGAATGTTTCCAGTGCCCCGGGAGTGGCCACACGTCCACAATTTATGACACATCACCGGAGGTGCTCACCCCGTAATGTATTCCAGACTCAGAAGCTCTAGTCATGGTTCGGGGTCTGCGAAATGATTTACAGTCCTATCCTCGCCATAAATCCAGAAGCCTATGTATCACATTTCTCAGACTAGAACACACACGCCTGAACCTGATAATAGATGCCCCATCTACTCACTCCGCCCCCTGCCTGCTCCTCTCCAGGTGGCATGTCCTCGGCTCTCCCGATTCAGCACACTTCACTGTCTTCCTGCCACTTTTCTGGTTCTCAGAGAGGCACCGTGGGGAGGCCCCTTTTATTTTTTTTTTAAGATTTATTTATGCATACAAGAGCTGGGGTACAGGCAGACATGCAGGGGGGTGAGAGGATTCACCAGAGACAGAGTGGGGAGCAGAACAGGCAGACTGACTGAAATACACTGCTGAGGGGAGCAGCAGGTGAGTCAGGAGAGGTCTGCTGTGGGTAGCTTCATAGCCTGCCGGGGATCAAACTCATGCAGCAGAGTCTGCAGATAGCTTCACGGTGCTGTGCTTAACCCCTTGTGCCACCAGGGAGGCCCGAAGGCCCCTTTTCTGTCCTGATGGTCCAACTTAGTGGTGACCCTGTGCCACCTTCAGTCCCATGAGGTCATTTTGATGCCCAGAAAACACCCGGTGGGGGGCTCCCACTTGACCTTCTCTCCCTCCTGCGCCTGGACCTGGGGGTTGCTGGTGTTTCTCATGGGCTTGTGTTGAGGATGCTGAAACAGGTTCTGTCTCCCTAGATGGCTTCTTGGAGGAAACAGCCCCGGGAAGGCTCTCGTGTCCCCTCAAACCTCCTTCCCCACCCCAGCTCCTGTCTACCGGCCTGGAGACCCCCTCCCACAGAGGGGTCAGGCAGCTGAAACAGGAGCCCACCTGCCCGGCCTGCCACCACGTTGGGGCAACCAGCACAGGCACGGCAGGTTCACAGTTGATTTGGGCAAATGGATTAAGGATCTTGGAGCCGGAGGGAGCTTTGACAAGCCTTTAATGCTGAAGCAGGGGACTAGATACAGGCAGACCAAGGGGCAGGGGCCAGGGAGGCTGGGAAGCAGGCAGCTACTTCTAGATACTCATAGGAGCGCACACCCTATGCTCTCCAGCCTCTCGGCCCAGTGTCCACAATCACCGCTGCACGTGCCTCATGTTCACGCCTCTCGGCTCCAGGTGGCCGTGCACGCCCCACGCTCGTGCTCCTAAGCACTTTTGCCACAACATGTTACCACTTGTGGCCAATGAAACCTGGGAGGAAAACAAAGCCACAGGTGGCAGCTGTAGAGGGTGACAGGAGCCAAAAAAGCTCCAAAAAAATCTCTGAAAAAGTGCCTGAGCCGCTCCATCTTCCCTGCACCCCCGCCTCGTCCTGTAGCGGGCAGTGTCCCAAGCACCGGGTCTCCGAAGCTCACTGAGGAAGTCAAGGCTGAGATCGCACAGGCCCTGTCCACTCCAAGCACCTGATCCAGTCTTGCAGAGGCCAGAGCCGCAGACTCGAAGGTAAAACCAGAGAGAAATCTTCACCATCATCTAGGCCAGTGGTTTTTAAAAGATGTTTCAGCAACAGAACTTTTGTCTTCTGAATGAGATGTGTACCTATGTAGGGTAAGGAAAAATGTCAGGCTTTTCTGCCCTCCCGCCATCAGGACACATGATGGATCCTTGCGGTCCTGAATGCATGCCTGATGGTGAGCACCTGGAGTAGGGTGTGGGCATAGGTAGATGGGATTCACCTGGGCTGAGACTGGGCTTTTAAGGTCAGCATCACGGGGACGCCAGCAGAAGCCAAGAAGCCAAGAGGGAGCAGAAGCCGAGAGAGAAGCAAGAGAAGCTGAAGCTGAGAGAAAGCAGGAGAACCCATATAGAGTGAAGACTTGCTGGGGGCTGGGAGGCCTGCCAGCCTCCTGGCCCCCCAGCATCCTGCCTGCTGTGCACCTGGTAAATGCCAATAAAAGGCCTGCAAAAACCACTGAGGATTCTGACTCCTTTACCCGGTCTGCTGGATCATAGAAAACCTGCACTGTGCCATTCCTGACCCTACAACCTAGAACCTCAAGATATCAAGTAAATACAAGTGAAGCTGCTAATTAAGCTGTGACCCTCTTGACCTTGGGGATCTGAGGAACGAAGTTTGAAAACCATTGCTGTGATCGATTCTTTAATTTTATCAATGAAGAGATTGGGGCTCCGAATAAGGGAAGTGATTTGTCGTGAAAAATAGGCAGCCAAGCTCAGCTCAGGGGCCCAGGGACAGCTCAGGTCTCCACGGCAGAACTTGAGGAAGGCCGGGGCAGGTGGGGCTGGGGACTGTAGGGGAAAGAGTAAATCAGAACTTCCCCCACCTTCCTGCCGCTAGTGTGGCTGCCTGGGGCCGAGGGGCAGGCACCGGGCACACGTGCCTGATTGTGGACAGCTGGCCCAGAGGGCACGGGCACGGGCATGTGTAAGTGCCGGGAGGCCAGGGGGAAAAGGGCAGCGTCCTGAGACAGGACTGCGCTACAAGAGGGCCACTCTGAGGGGAGGCCACACAAGAGAAAGAAAGCACAAAGATTCTTGGGGGGCTGGGACGTTCAGTTGCCTGCCCCCCTCCCTCCTTCCAGCCTGTGCCTGCCTCCCTGCATGCAGCCTCCCTGCCTGGTGAGCCTGTGGACCTGGTTCCCTGAGAGAACACTGAAGGCCTGTAAACATCCACTGAGGGCTCCGGGACTCTCTTTATCCATCTGCCCGAATTCACCTGCCCATGCTGCTGGCACTAGACAGGCCAAACGTGGGGGAGGGGAGCAGGGGTGGGAGAGGGGGCAGGGGTGGGGGGATGGATGGGGGCAGGAAAAAGGCAGAGGAGGGGAGCAGAAGTGGAGCTGAGCCAGGAGGGGGGCTGGGAGGACTGTGCCTGTGATATGCCTTGGGCAGAGGGTCAGTGAAGGTTCAGGGCCCAGAGGAAGGCCGTCCACCTGGGAGGAGAGGTCGGACTTTTGTAGATTTCCCCACACACTAGGCCTTGGGGAGTTATTCTCAGGGCAATCCTTCACCACATTCAATTCCTGTCAGCCATTTAACACACTGAATAAAACATCAATCCCTCCCCAAGAAGCGCTCCAAAGTGAAAGTAGATTGAAGTTGATTCGAGGCCACACAGGGGCCTCCACTCTTGCGGCGGCGCTGCAGCCCCAGCACAAGCCCTGCCTCTATTCCAAAGTCGGAACAGTCACTTTCCAGGTGGAGCAGAACCAAGGGGCAGCGGAAGGGGGGGCACCACTTCCCTCCTTCCCCTCCCAGCTGACCCTAGAGTAACAAGATGGGGGAGGGGAGTGAGATGTCTAATTGAGTTGTGGGGTGCTGTTGTTTTATGCAGATGTGGAAAGGAAAGAACAAAGCAGGGACCTCCGAGGTGTCTTAAAGCTGTGGTTCTCCCCATGCTCCCCTGCCAGCATCAGCACCAGCTGGGAATCTGTTAGGAATACAAATTCCAGGGCTCCACCCCAGAGGCACTGAATCAGAAACTGGGGGTGGAGCCCAGCAATCTGTGTCTTAACAGCCCTCCAGGGAAGCCTGCTGAGCGCTCTGGCCTCTCCTGTGTTCCTGAGTTACTCTGGGCGCTGGGGCGGAGGAGACTGGGGGCTGTGGATCAGCAGCTTGAGATTGTGTCCTAGAGAACAGAAAGGAGCTGGGGGCCCCCCTAAGGGGCTGCTGTTCAAGAGGAAAAAGAATCTTGTTTCAAAAATGACAAATGTTGGCCAATATGTGGAGAACTTGGAAGCTGTGTACTTTGCTAGTAGGACTATAAAATGGTGCAACTGCTGTGGAAATAGTTTGATAATTTCTCAAAAAAAAAATCTCTCTATAAAGTACCATTTGATCTAGCAATTGCACTCCTAGGTGTCTCCTCAAGGGATTGACAGCAGGGACCCGAGAGACTTGCACTGCAACCTCTCATACTGTAAGGTGCAACCCCAGGGTGTGCTGTGAGAACATTTCATTCATTAACAACTCTTAGGAAAAATTATGGTTATACTGTGCCAAAAAGGAAACTGAGGCTCTCAGAAGTCACACTGCATGGACTCTCACCCTGGGTCCATGCTGCCCCCTTCTGGGTGGCCTTCCAGCTCAGCTAGCCTGTTCTCTCTCCACCAGGCCCAGACCTTTCTTTCACCTGCCACTATAGCACCTGCCTCATTGTACTGGAATTTCTCTGGGTCTGTCTGTCCCCCCACCCCACAGCCCTGGTCCCCTAGACTGGGAGTCCCACACAGGCAGAGTCTGCTCTTCCTTATTTCCCGGCACCCAGCACGGTGCCAGGCTCTCCATGGCTGCAATGGGCTTTGAAGGGTCCATCAATAGAAGGTCCCTGACTACTTGTGACAACCACAAGGCCAGACCTTGGGAGAGACGCATTCTGAGGTTCTGGCCTCCGCCCGCCTGCGGTACCTGGCCCACTCTAAAGTAGGGGGTGGCCTGCATCGCCCTCATTCAGTGACCCAGCAGGAATCACGTACTGCCCCTCCTTTTCCTGCTCCTAGCATGGTCTAGCGTGGGGGCTTCTATTCTGGGTCAGCCTTTAAGGAGAATAAGGCGAAAGCTCAGGCTCCTCTTCCCAGAAAAGACCTCCCTGAGCCCAGCCACGTGCAATGCGCTTGTAGGCATTAAGCTGTGCGTGCATCACTGGGACCCCAAGAGAGAGGACAGCCCAGGAAATTTGGGGAGCATCGCATGTAGATAGCAGAGAACAGGGAGCTGGGGTTCCTAGGTAAAAACTGGGGTCATACTGAACCCTGGAGGGAACCCCAAGCCTGCCCTCCCCAAAACTTCTTGGGCCCCTGTGATGTACCCCCTCTTCCTTGGCCCACCTTCTCTGCCTGAGAGGACTTCTCTCCCCGCTTTAATCGCTGCCTTGGAGGTTTAACTAACGTGAGTTGTTTTGCATTTGCCTCATTAGAAAACCCTTTAACATGCATTTTCAGGTCTGTGTTCCGTACAGTGTGTCTCCGTGTCAAAATTTTCAGGCAAATCACTTTTAAAATATTGGGTGTTTGTTTTCCTTCTAGCCAGCCCTGCCGGGGCTTCAGCTCAGTGCAAGTCGCAGGATTACATTATAAACCATAAAGTGAATTTGGGGTAACTCTGGGCCCTACCTGCCTAATTCCCTCCACTCCACAGACCTGGCTGGGACCCTGCCCGCACCTGCACGGCTGGCCCGGGGCACAGGCTGTGAGATGTCAGTGCCCCTCCCTGCCCCAGCCCCAGCAGACCTTGACCCCAGGAACAAAAGCTCCCTTCACAAACAGCGTGGGTTATTTCGCAGTTTTGTAGGTGAGGGTGGCTCAAGAACCACAGCAGCTTTGTCATTTGCTGCTGGTTAAAACTTCTAAGAGAAAAAACAGTTCGTGGTTGTAGGCGGGACAGAGCCTTGGTCTGGAGCTTTCCAGATGCTACAGTTCAATCAACTCAAAAAAGGCCCAGACAGTGCCGGGACAGCGGCAGGGACAGAGCTGACAGCTGGCTCCAGACCAAGCATCCGGGTCCAGACTGCTGACTCTGCACGGGGTCACACGACTCCAGCCCCCAGGGAGTGACGTGTGTGGCCGAGGGGCCTTGGGAAGCAGCCAGGCTTCCCATTCAGGCTTCTGAGGTTGATGTGCCATGTCTACAGGAACATTTCCTTCCAGAAGCAAGACAGAGCAGGCTGGATTTCCCTCTGAGCACGGGCCCGACTTCCACAGGTGTCACCAGTGTCCTCAGACCACAGGCATCCTTCCCACCTCCCCACCCCCCCCCCAGGCTCTTGGGCTTGTTCTGTTCTCCGTCTCTGCCCTGAAGCCACCCTTGGGCTCTGGAGCTCCTCAGGTCAGGACCTGAGCTCCCAACTCAGTGCGTAAGGCAGGGTCCAGCACAGCTTCTCACACATGAACTTCCCACAACGGTTTAACGGGGCCAGGAGGATCTAGATCATGGAGATCTAGAATCTAGAAGAACAAGTCTGTTGGGGAAGATGCAGTGGACTCTACTGATTCCAAAGGAGTAATGGGCCCTTCCAGGCCAGAGGGGGGCTTAGCAGGAAGCTGTTTAAGTTTATGCCTCAGGCCCTCCATTAGCAAGGGCCCCTTCTGACCCTGGTGCTGCTTTTGTGCCCACATTTTGCATCCACTTCTTACAGGAAGTGCTTGAAGTAGTATAAGCCAAAAGCTTCACCAAACCCAATCTACCCCTAGCCCTGGCCCTCTAGCTGTGCACAGTCTGAGGCTCCTGCTTTTAAGAGTGGTATCCCAGAATTAGGTGGGATTTCAAAGAGTATCTGGCTTATTCCTCAAGCAGGTAGAGCCATCAGCTCCCTTATTTTAGGGGTCTGCTGTTGCATGAATGGGAGTCATGGAGCAGGCTGCACAATGCAGGATGCTCCAGAGTCTGCAAAGGTAAGATGTTACCTTCTCAATGGCCCTTCTTAATGTTTGACTCCTTTAAAGTCAAGAAAATACTCTCTGTTGGGCTGCTGTCTCCTACTTCAACTGAACATCATTTCCTCTTTTCAGGTTTTGGGAACACAGTGACTGTATCTCCCCTTTCCTTAGGAATGGTGGCATCTCCCTCAGAGAAGATGGCAGAGACACTGCAATGCCGCAGACCAGCACAGCAGTAGACGATGAGGCTACCTCAGGGTTGAGAGAAGCGTGCAGGGTGGTCAGGGCGTCGGTGAAAGAAATGACAAACAGACACACTTCAAGAGTGAAAATCTGAGTGTAATTTTCTTTGAGTTTGTGACCAGTATATATATGTTTTCCAAAAGCACAGGAACAATGAATATCAATGAAATCAGCTTGCTCATGGGCTCAGCCTATCACCAACAGGGCGGTGATCTACATCTGGACTCAGCCTCCCTCATTCCTAAGTATATAGACCATTAGTTTTGTTTTTAAACTATATAATTGCATTTTTTATTAACTACTATATTTTAATTATTACAGGGTTTAGTAATGTTTCATTTGAGTCAGCCTTGTTTTAAGGATTTCATATGATTTTTTAATTAACAAGCAATGACCTTTATAGAAGAAAGAAGGAAGTTTAGAAAGACAATAAGGGATTAAAGTTTGTAGTTCTAGAAAGACGGGATAAGGTTTTTTAGCATTCTTGTAGTGGTTCCTGGTGGTAAGCTTCTGTCTTTTCAGGGAACTTCACTGTACTTCCCCTGCTTCAGGGTGTTTTGCTGTTCTCCCCCTGCGCGCTGGTTGCCCAGCCGGACCTAGGGATGGTTAGCCCTAAAGGTCACTGCAGGGGGAGGTGCAGCACTGCAACATATTCACTGCACTGTAGTGTCCTCCTGAGCACACAGTGAGGCCAGTTTCCCATCCTCCCTTGCAGGCAATTTGGAATCACGTGACAGAGTGCTGCCCAATAGGATGCGGACAGAAGTGATATAAACCCATCCTGTCTTGTTCCTTACAAACATCTTGCAAAGTCTGCACTTCTCACTCTGTAGAGCCTTGGAAAGTCTTGGCTCCAGATAGAACAGTTGCAAAATATATATAGTTTGAGTCTCGGGCGCCTCCTAAGGGAAACTACCAAGAAGCAGTAAGATGATGCAGTGAGAAAGGAATGGATCATTATTTACTGTGTTAAGACACTGAAACTCCGATGGTTATTTGTTAGTGCAGCATAGCCTATCCTGAGTAATATAATCTGAGTCTCAAGTTTAGGATGTCTCTTCTACAGCCCCTTGGAGGTCCACACACACAGTAGAACAATGGAGAGCTGTATCAGGACCGAAGTCACTTTCAGGAATTGGAATTCAAATGAGTAACTAATCCATCCACGAAACTTGTCCTCTCTGAGTTAAATAACATCAATACCTTCAAACATTTCCTGGATCCAAGGTCCATCAGTTTGATCATCTCAGCTTCCTTTATCAAAATTTCCTTCAGTTTTTCGCATTTTTAAAAGAATCAGTGACCCAGATTAGAAAGATTAATAAGAGACTCCATGACACATTTTGTATAGAATAAGGGAGACCTCCTCATGTTTCTCCTTATGTCTATCATCATAAAAGCACAAGATAGCTTGAGAAGTCTTTAATCTCATGTCTCAGGTTAAACCTGCCAAGTTGAGCACACAAATTTATCGTCTCTTTCTGAAACGCCACGAAAATGTGGCTGAAGCTATCCACCCACAAGAACAAAAAGAATGAGAGGGCGAAAAATACCAGCAGAAGACAAAAGATGTCAACAGATTTTTCGGAAGATAGAAATCAGGTGGAGGAATTATCAGAGCTGAGAAATCTGAATACCATGTGCCTACACAGGGGGATGCTAAGGAGAACAGAGCTAAGTCAAGCTGTGGGTCTTGGCAAGGGGCAGAAATCGCAGACACAAGGGCTGCAAAAGACAGGGATGAGTTATAGATCTGAAAACTGGGCAATTGGTTTAAAGTCTGTATAAGAAGCAAATGGGGAGTTATTCAGTGGAGAAATTGAGGGTCTAAATCCAGATGGATGGGAGAGTAAGAAAGACAAGTTATCTCAGGAGGATTAAATGAAAGTTTGTCCACAAATGGCTGTACCTCTTGCCCTGGGGGCGCACATCACCAAGGGTATTGGCACCAGACCTCCTACCCCACCACATTCACCCACACCCACCCCAGAGAGGAGGTCGGTGGACTCTTCTCTGGAGAAATAACATGGCTCCAAGAAAAGACCCTTGGTAATGAAAATTTGGGGATCCCCAAAGAAATGGCCCCCATATGACTTCTATGGTGAAACCCATCCATCGTGATAACCAAGCATGCAGAAAGTCCAGCAGGCTTTTTAATGCTTTGCTCTTGAACATCAATGAACTGCAAAAGGATAACCAAGAACTTGAGGGCAGTCTCCAACAGGAAACTGAAAATCCGCTGACAACCAACCAAAGGAAGGAGCTTAGCAGAAAGAAAACATCAAGGAAATGATCATGAACAGCTTTCAAGAGATGCCAGAAGATACTTCACCTGAGAAACTGGAATAAAAGACTGTACAAGAAGAGATGATCCCACTTGGATTGTGGTGATGGTTGCCCATCCCTGGAACTTTACTAAAGATCACTGAATCATACTCAGAATGGGTGACTGTTATATCTAAGTTGTCTCCACGCACACCCTCAGACCTTTATAAGAGAACAATCAGGAAAAAAAGGAGCAAGTCCTTGGGTACTGACAATATGACAGCAGAAATGAGACTGTCAGTGAAAGGTTTGAGAGATAAGATCCAGGAAACTTTCAGAAAATGGAAAAAATAATGGTAGGGAAAATGGGAGATAAAAATAGAGAAAATAAAGACCCACCTAGGAGTTCCAACAAAGTAGAAAATAGAGAAAGTGGAGTGCAGTCTATTGTTTTTAAAGATTTATTGTATTTATACAATTAAATAAATAAATAAATAAATAAATAAATAAAATATATATAGCTTGAGTCTCAGGCACCTCCTAAAGGGAACTACCAAGAAGCAGTAAGATGGTGCAATGAGAAAGGAATGGATCATTATTTACTGTGTTAAGACACTGAAACTCCAGTGTTTATTTGTTAGTGCAGCATAGCCTATCCTGAGTAATATAATCTGAGTATAGGCCAGATGCGTGGGAGGGTGAGAGGATTCACCAGAGACAGAGTGGGGAGAACAGGCAGACCGGCCAAAATACACTGCTGAGGGGAGCAGCGGGCGAGACAGGAGAGGTCTGCTGCGCCATGTGGGTTGCTCTGAGGCCGGCAGGAATCGAACCGGCACTACAGAAGCTGCGGACAGCTTCACAGCGCTGCGCTCAACCGCCTGCCCCACCAGGGAGGCCCTAGGGGAGTCTATTGTTGAAGAAGTAATACAATATTTCCCGGACAGCCAGCATGATGTTTCCAGGTTTTCAGAACCCACAGAGCCTCCAACACGATGAATGAAGATAGGCACACGCTACTCTCACAGCGACATAAATATGGAGGTAAAAAACCTTATGTTTCCAGAGGGGAAAACAGTTAAAGAAAAATCTATCTGGAGGAAGGTTTCAGACTCCTCATTCTCCAAGTCAGAAAACAAGAGAGAAATATGTTCAAAAGTATTCCTTTGTGCTGGCAAAAATAAAGGCTTTTTCAAGCAAGCCTTTGATGAGACCAAAGTGTGCATATGCATGTTGTGTGTCTGTGCCTGCGTGTGTGCACACGGGGCTGCAGCTTCAGGTGTCTGGCTTCTTCCCAGCACACCTTTCTCTCCCTTGCTTTCTCTCCCTCCACACTTTCCCTCTAAGTCACCATTTCTGCTGACCTTCTCCCTTCTGCTTCCTGTTTCCTCTTCCTAGGCTGACCATCCCACAGAGCGCAAGGAGTTGTTCTCCAAGATGTCCTTCGTCTGTTAGGTCATGTCATGCTCTCTGTGTCCATTTCAAAAGCAAACACATGTGACACTTTGTATCTTCCCATTGCAACCTCTAAATGAAACGCTCCCTTTGCTTCTCTCCTCTGCGGCCTGTGCTGCCCTCCCGGGGCCTCTGCCTGCAAAGCCCTGTCCCACTCGCCCTCCAGGGCTGCAGTTCCCTATTAGTGGGTCACCTCACATGGGGACCAGAGGCCTAACTGATCTGAGCTCAGGCTCATCGTGCACATTTAGAGACAATTCCAACAAGTCTCTGTAAGTTCCAGGAGAGAAAGAGTTTAGATTTGGTGCTCAGTAGAAGGTCTCCTCACTCTAGATCCTCTGGTCTTCTGACCCCAACCTCTCACTGCAGCAGACTGTCACTCTAGGCCAGACATCCCAGGGACCGGGGACTGCTCAGCTGAGACTTGTCTAGAGGGAGTGGTGCCAGCAGTGACAGTGCATCCCTCAGAACATGTTTGCTGAACACCAATTCTGCGTTCAAGGCCTACGATACAGAGAAAGCTGAGACTGGCCTCTGGCCTTATGCTGTCTGTGACAGAGGGAACAACCCCACAACAGCTAGTTACTATTCACTGAACACTGTGGTAGTAAAGGCACCAAGTTTGTACAAAGCATCAGCGCAGCATGGAAGAGGTAGGGTTTCCTTTTATTCTGGAACACTGAAGATGGCGTCCCAGAGGAAGTGACCGGGGAACTGCACCTTTAAAGATACACCACGAGCCGCTGTCAGATGGGAAGGGCAGGCTCGGCAGAGAGAACAGCCGGTGCAAAGGCACTGAGGTGAGTGAGAAGACTATTTTTGGTATGATTTGTGGGGAGGGCATGCCAGTTCTCCTCCCTTCAGCATTCTCCGAGCTCACATCACATCTGTCACCCTGTCCAGAGAGAGACGGCAGTGTCTGGTCCTGCGTGACTCCATGGTGTCCTGTGAGTGACGGCTCGGTCATTAGCAGCACGGAGGCGCACTCTCCTTGGAAGAGCAGCTCCTGGATTTGACAGGTGCGCTGTCAGCCCCAGCCCCAATCACTCCCAACCAGACTCTCACCTCTGCTGCCCCTGTCTCAGGAAGAAAGGAGGCCCCGCTCCACATACACACACAGAGAGAGACAGACTCAGCCTTCAGGGCCCTGGGGACTGGCTCCCTCGCAGCAAAGGTAAGAGCATCCGCAGCGTGGAGTCTGCCGCTCTGACAAGCTGTGGGGCCTTGGAGAATCCTGGGCAGGGCTCGTTGCATATTCCACAACTGGGCTCCCAACACCCTCCCCCTGCCAGTGCCTGGCATATGGCAGGTGCTTCCTACAGGCCTCGCTGACAGATTTTAACAAGAACGGGAGGGAGAGTCACGATGTTGGGGCACCAGGCACACAACAGCCCCAGATCATGCCCGTGGAAGGCAAGCCAGATCCGGGCTCACTGCAGGACCTTGCTCACTCTCACTCAAGATCCTCGGAACAGCTGCATTTTGTAGTCCAGGTTGAGGCAAAGTGGGGCTAAGTGACTTGCCCAAGGTCACAGGCTAGTGCAGGCGCTGGGCGTGGGCCCAGGCAATCTGGTCACAGACGTTGTGCTTGTGACTGAGCCATGTGACAAGGCCCACAGGAGGACATCTTATCGGGACACAGAGGAGAGCATGTCCCTGGGGGACAGACAGGACCACTGGCTGGGGGCAACGCGCAGGAGGAGGCCTGGCTTCCTGGTGATGGCTGAGCGCAGGCTCTGCCCTGGGTGTCTGGAGACCCGCACCTGCTGATAGGGCTTGTGGTAGTCTCTACGGTCAGCTGTGGCTCAAAGGAATCTGGCCCCGAAGCCTCTGGTGCCATCTATTGCTGCTGCAAAAACAGCTGCCAGGTGTTCAGCTCACTCCACTCCATCCCACATCCCAACAACGGGGCCACCTGGGGGTCAGCAGAATGAGAACAGCTTTGCAGCGGGACTTTCAAGGGTTATCAAAAAACTTCCTCTCTTGAACCCACTGTCACCCCCTCACCCACGTGTCTCCCTCAATGGCCATCCTTGTCTTCTCCTTGGTCTGATACCTCCCATCCATCACCTCTGCACCTCAGTGAACAGCAGTCAACACCATGTGACTATAACCGAGTGCCAGGTGCGGTGTGTGACTCACCCTGCTCAGCCTTCACCGGCACATCCTAGAGGGTAGGTATCATTCTCTTCCCTTTGCAGGCAAGGGAAGGAGACTAGGGTGTTCCTTCCGATCAGGCCCCTGGTCACACGGGTGCCACGTGGTGGGGTCTAACCTTGCCTGGTCGTGTTGAGCTGGGCCCAGCCCTTCACCTGGAGCCACAGGCAGGCCTTTGTCTTCCCGGCTTGGGGCCCTCCTCTTTAGCATTGGCATGGAGACTTTCTCAGATTGCCTAGTTTCATCTGGATGGAAACAAAGTCAAAACCAGGATGCTTATAAAAGTAGAGATGGTGGCCTCTGTCACAGAGGGAGCCTGGGGGCGTCATCGAAATGCTAAGGCACCCCAAAGGGATTGAGGGGTGCACATACCACCTACTGCAGATACTCATAGGGTCAAAGGGAATTGGGTGGCTTGGATTGGGGAGGTGGGTCAAAGCATCCCACACTTAGGCATGGCCAGGTAAGAGGGTACTGGGCTGAGGAGGAGGGTGAGACCCACTGCCCCATCCACTAGAGAAGGCCTCAAAGAAGGAGAGGGTCGCTGGTTTATAGGGTCGCTATGAGAACCCAAGGCTGACATGGAGGACCTTCGGGGGGGCACATACCCAGATGTATGGAAATGCAACCCAGGCTGGACTGACCATTTCAGAATGCTCAGGTGCTTATTTATCCCTGACACCATTCTCCTGGCCACAGCGCCATCTGCAGGCAGCCCTGCACCGTGCAGAGGTTGCAGGTGCTCGTCCCCAAGTGCTGGCCATCTGGGAAGCTGGCGATGACATTGGCTACAAAACCAGCAGGAAATGGTTCTTTAAACCTTAGAGCAGTCACATAGCAGGACCCCTTCCCGGCGACTTTCTGAGTGATTCAGCGGATGTGATGGCACCCATTCATAAAGAAACGGGGGTCCCAGAAAGCTAGGCTCACCCAACTAGCTCTCAGTACAGCCAGGCAGGATTCCAGCCTAGGCGCTTTGACAAAAATTTCCCTGCTCTATAGTCATCTCACCCATCAAATCCGTGAGAGGAGGAGCATGGAGGGTGGAAGATGAAGCGAAAAGCTGCTGGTTGAGGATGCCAAAGAGCCAGGATTTGTGGTTTGTGTGGGTCACACCAGGACCCTCGGCCTCCCTGAGTCCTCCCCACCCCAGCCAGGGAGAGCAGACATCCCCAGAGTGTCCATCCTCCCTGGCCTGTCAGCAGATTAAAACAGAAAATTGAGCTGCTTAGCGGAAACTGTCGAGGAGGGTGAGGGGTTTTTTAAACATCTCAATAACTGGCAGCATAATTGAGAACATTGTTTTTTACTCCCCTCGGTGCCATCTCAGCAGCGAGCCTGTCAGCCAGAACTTGGAGGCCAAGGCCACCTACCCTAACGGGAAACTCTGAATTTACCAGTTTTTGTTTTTTTTTTTAAGATTTGTTTATTTATGCATACAAGAACCGGGTCACAGGCCAGTGGTGTGGAGGGTGAGAGAATCCATCAAAGACAGAGTGGGGAGCAGAACAGGCGAATCTACTGAAATACTGCTGAGGGGAGCAGCGGGTGAGACAGGAGAGGTCTGCTGTGCCAGAGGGTCTATAGCTCCCTGGCTGGGGATCAAACTCGTGCTGCAGTGGCTGCAGACAGCTTTATAGGTTGAGTCTCAACCCCTTGCGCCACCAGGGAGACCTGAATTCACCAGTTTTTCAGAAATTTGAAGGCTTTAATTTCTGAGCCATGCTCCACTATCAGCCATCCAAACTTTTGAGCTCTTGTTTCAGTGTCAGAATGAAGGCCACCCAATCAGGTTTACACTGCTGGTTAATGGCCCATTAGCCACATGTGGAGTCACTCCTTCACAAATGACCTACAGTAAATTTATTTATTCCTGGGACAACCTTCTTTTCCAACCCAACTTAAATCTCCCAGGAGTTTGGCCCCAAAATAGAAAATAACTGCTATAATATCCCGAGCTAGTTGCAATAGAGTCCTGATGGAAGCCTAATTAGAAGGCAGATCTGCCTGGCTAGTCAAAAATCCCTCCCCCCACGCAAGGCCTGCTGAGGTGTGGGCTACAGCTCCCATAACTTTGCTATTTGATTATCTAACATTCAGCTCTCTTTCTTTCTAATTTACCACTTTTGCATATTTATGCTGCCTAATCAGTCAACAAGTCATTACTAACTGCCTACTGCATGCTCGTCCTTACCGCCTTTGTTTTGAGTGGGGGCCCTGCAAGAGAAATACTGGCTCCTTTGGGGTCTCTTCTGGAGTCTTTGGTCAGATGAACCAGTAACATATTGCGCAGTCTTGGTGTGAAAGCAGGTGTCTGGAACACCCCAGATCTGAGCGTGCACACGTGGTAGGGCATTCCCAGGATTGGTTAAGGGAGAAAGTCCTGCTTCAGGACTCTTCTCTACCCTTCTTCAGTCAGAAGAGCAAAAGGAGAACTTCGATTTCATTCATTTGCTCACCAAATAGTTGTTGACTGCCTACCTGGTGCTAAGCCCTAGAGGAGATTTTGAAAAAAAAAAAAAAAAAAAAAAAAAAAAAAAAAACAGGATAGTCTTAAAGATATGACAGCATGGGGGTGGGGGAGCTGGGGAGTACATTTTTTTTTTAAAGATTTATTTATTTGTTTACATAAGAACCGGGGTACAGGCCAGATGTGCAGGAGGGTGAGAGGATTCACCAGAGACAGAGAGGGGAACAGAACAGGTAGTCTGACGAAATACATTGCTGAGGAGAGCAGCAGGCACGACAGGAGCGGTCTGCCGCCATGTGGGACCCTCGCAGGCCCACTGGGATCGAACCGGCACTGCAGAGGCTGCGGACAGCTTCACAGTGCTGCGCTCAACCGCCTGTGCCACCAGAGGAGGCCCACATCTTTCTTTCTTTTTTTTTTTTTTAATGCAAATCACAAAATGGAACAGAGGCACATCCAGAGGGATGAGTAAATTTAGATCTCAAGAAATTGTTAAAAAGATTCATTCTGTTCAAAGTTGAGCGTCCTGTGAGGTCTTAACCTGCTTGTCCTCAGCAGGTTGAGGGGGTAAGGGAGAGAGCTGCTTCTCTGGACTCACTGCTGGCCCTCGTTGGTGAAAATAGAAATAGTGATGTATTATTGGGTTTCTCCAGGGCATTGGCACCAACAGGAATTACAGTGAGGCAGGAGAGATTTATTATGGGAATTGGCTCCTATGATTATGGAGGCTGAGATGTGATATAGACTACCTGCTCTCTGCAAGCTGGAGAACCAGGAAAACTGGTGGCATCATTCAGTCTAAGGCCAAAGGCTTGAGAAAGGAGCTTGGGCTCAGGGAGGGAAAGGGAGGAGGTTTGGGTGCTGTTATAAGACTTGAAATCCAAGGCCCATGAAGCAGAGAGGCAGGAGAGATGGATGTCCCAGCTCAAGAAAAAAAGCAGAACCTGCCCCTCCAGCACTATTTTGTACTTTTGGGGTAAGGGGCATTGAACAGGATGACGTGCACCTATAGTGAGTGGAGGGTTCTTGTTTACCCAGTCTGCTGCATCAAATGCTAATCTCTTTCGGAAACACCCTCATGGGCATACCTGGAAGTACTGTGTTATTATCGGGGCAACTTTAGCCCAGTCAAGTAGACACACAAGAAACCCTCAAGGATGGATTCACACTGTTACAACCTCCATCTGGAGTGACTGCCTCCTCCCATTTCCTGGTCCAATCAGGCTGCCCAGTCTTCAGTCTTTGGCCTCCTGCACACTGAACCCCCAAGCTGCCGCTCAGCCCACCTGTCTACCTTTTGCTTCATTCTTTGGTTAATTTTTCATTTTTCTTCTCTCACATCAGTCACCCTGAGTCAAGGTCATGTCATGAAACCAAGCCCCAGGGAACTTTCCCTGCAGGTGTGGAAGGCAAGACTCCTCTGCTTTAGTGGCTGGACCCACCTATCCAGGGAAAGCTTGAAAAGAAACACAAGTGGCTACACCTGGAGCTCATGGCGAAGCTCAGATTTTAAGAGGACTTGCATGAGAAAAACAACAGATTTTTGATAAGAATGGATAGTTTCAGAAATGTTTACTGATGAGTTGAAGAAGTGTAAGACATTTAGCACAGTGCGGAGAACGGGTGTTAGTAGCTGTAGGGTAAGTGAACTGGTCAGGCTTTCTGTGGCTGTCAACTGGGGCTGGACTGCAGGAGGTGCTTGGGAGCATGGGGCGGGGCACGCATGCCTGATGGTGGATACCTGGAGCGTGGTGTGGGCATGCGTAAGTGGGCACACCTGCGCCTGGAGGCTGAGGCTGTAAGGGTGAGATAAGGACGGCTACAGAAATGGTGATGGAGGGGCAGTTAAGAGAGGATGAGGGATGGCTATGAGCAGAAGAGACCATGAGAGAACGCCAGAGAGAGCCCAAAAAGAAAGAGTAAAGATTTGCCGGAGGCTGGGAGACCTGCCAGCCTCCTGGCCCCCCAGCCTCCCTGCCTTGCCAGCCTGCGGGTTTGCCCCACGACAATGGGCACCGAAAGAGCATTAAAGCCTGAAAAAGCCACTGAGGGCTCCAGAACTCTCCTTTATCTGTCTGCTGGAATTGGTGGAGAACCTTCCTGTGCTTGCTGGCACAACAGTAACCAATAAATATCAGGTGCCATTATTATCATTACTGAATCCCAGGATGGTGAGCGTTTGTAATATAAATGTAATAAAGACAGTCTTTAAAAGCTAAGGTATTTTCAAGGCAAAGAAATCAAGGAAGAGAAGACGCAATGTTTGAGCTGGATGATGTGATATTAACAAAAGACTGAAGAACAAAAAAAAAAAACATCCTTTCTCCTCATTTCCTTCTGTTTCCTTTACTAAAGAGAATGATCTTCAACCTGAGAGGCTGAAGATGAACCAACTGGGACCCAAGAGAGGAAATGTAGCACTTATGCGAGTCCTGCTGCTTCGCGGGAGCTCAACTCTTGATTCCAGCTAAGTGTAACCGAGAACTTTCCAGTGTGATTGCAGAAACCCTACTGGTAAACTTGAGAAATCAGGAACTGCAGGGTGTGGGGAAATACTGGAGCTGGGCTGATGCTGCCCGTTTGAGAGACGGTGGGTCCTGACCTTAGATGGTCGTGGTCAGAAGGTTCTGAGCCGTATAAGATGGCAGGTGTGATTAGTGGGCAGCGTGGCTCACTCAGGCTGATCGGGCAAATCAACCTCATTCCACTGTGGGTAGAAGGCTCCCTGAAGGTGCTGCTCTGCATATTGTAGACTCGATCTTCACAAAACACCTAACAGAATCTTAGAATTCCTGGTGGGCAAGATCAACAAGGGTAGGGTTCAAGGATGATTAGCCAAACTGTAGGTGACTGTAAGTAGCTGCACAACCTGCCAGTGCCACGACACAGCCCTGGGAGCTGCTCCATCCACACTTGTCACACTGATGAAACAAATGCAGGAGGCTTTTGAAGGCGTGTCCCAGTTTTGTTTGATATTTCTTATTGATTCAGATGACGACTTAGGAGCCATCGTGTCGAATTTTCAGGAAGCAAGTCTTGGGGAGAGAACTCAGACAAACAACGACAAAAATCTAAGATTCAAAATGATGTGACAAGATGGGATGATGGGCCAGAGCTTAGATGAAATTAACAGAGACAAATGTCATCCATTTGCTTCCTAAAAGCAGCCTGGCTTCCCCTCATTTCGAGAAGAGAGAGCAGCATGTCAGAAATGGTCAGAAGCTCAGTGTGTTTCACTACTTTGAAGTGGTTCCCCAAACGCAACTCAACCTGGAGGCTACACCCAGGATGGAGGACGTGTTTGGGCCCCAAGGTGAGTGTTTACTGCTTGTCAGTTCTGAACTGTGTTCACACAAGTGACTTCATTATATGGCTTGTATAGTTTTTATCCAAAAGGATGTCTATTGTACCGGCAGGGTGAGAGGTCTGTTTTGCATGTAGGATTTAGTAGAAATTTAATATGCGGAGTTAATAAACTGAGGGCGATATCAGAATATCAGGAAGGGTGAGCAGATCATCAAATTGGATTCAGCCACACGGGCCGTGGACCTGGGGAAGGCTGGGCTGGGGAGACCCACCCCAGGTTGTCCCAGTTTGGGAGCCTCTTCCCCAAGTGGATGAATTGTAGTAAGACAGGCCTGGAATAACAGTAATGCTGGGGTGAAGCAATATGTGATCTGTTAGTCCTGCCTCAGAGGTAGTTTGGGGAGGGATTTGTGCAGTGTACGAAGAGTGAGAGTAAGAAGAAAAAATGCCATGAGAAAAAAAAAATCGGTGGGGAGACAATTCTAGATGTATCAATTAATGATACATTATCGGAAAAACTTGACTGGATCCTGGTTTGGGGGAAAACTGCTGTAGAAGACAATTGGGCTGAAATTCGAGTATGGACTGGAAATTAGATGGTGTTAGGAAATTACTACAGATTTTCTTGGGTGTGAACATAATTTGTGTGGATGTTTACAATGTCCTCGCGCTTAGGAGTGTCCTGCTGAAGTTCTTGGGGGTGAAGCGTCGTGATATCTGCAGGTTATTTCCAAATGTTTCAGCCAAAGAAGTCTGGAGAGAGAAAGCGATATAGAGCAGATGTGACAAGTGTTGCAATGAGGCGAAGCGTTTCTCTACTCCTTTTAGCTTGGTATGTTTGAATGCTTTAAAAATGTCGAAAGGGAGAAAGGGAGTTACTTGTAAGTCAAATACTTCTTGGGTATCTGAGTCAGGCACATCAGAGATGTTTTGTGTCCCCTGTCTCTCTTAGTCTCACCCCTTCTACTGGGAACCAGAGCTCCCTGGAGGGAAGGCTGGAAGGTGAAGGTGGCAGACCCCTACTGAGGACTAATGTATTATTAGCCGTCCAGGCAGCTTGCAGTGTGGAATGCTCGCTCTTGCCCTAATGGCCACCAAGCCAGGCCAAGCCACCTAGTGGGGTTAGACAGGTGGAGGCGAGGGTCAGCACAATCCTCACAACAACTCAGATGGAGATACCGAGGATCAGAAGGGTTGGTACTTTTAACCATGGTCTCACAGCTGTATGGAGAGATGATTTGAACCCAGAGACCTAGGACCCGTGCTGCTAACCACAGTGGTGGGCCTGCATCTGCAGAATGTGGAGCTCACTCTGACCCTGCACTTTAAGAAAGATGCAAAGAGAGCAAATGAGACTGAGAGCTACCAGGAGAATGGGAGAGGCTGAATGAAAAACTTGAATGAAAAACTCTGGGGATGGGGTCTGTACAGGTAATAAGGACTTGGGGTAAATGCAATGTCCTTAAGGGCTCAGAGATGTTATATGGGAAAGCAAAGAGGGTTACTTTGCACAGCAGAATAAGGACAAGCAAAAGCAGTCAACTTTCTTTTTTTTTTATTTAAATATTTTATTTTATATAATTCTTACATCTTTTTTCATCTTTGCACAATGTATGTATTTTCATTTTGGTTATATTCCCCATGCAATTGCACCCCCACCCTTATTTTGACTCTAGTCCTTCCTTTCCTCACTCCTCTCCCCCCTCCCCCTCACCCCGTAGTGTGTCTCTGGTTTATAGTTGCTTGTTGATTTCGATTTTTATTCTGTATTGATTAGTCTTTTTCCTGGTCTCTTACTTAGATTTTCTAAATTCCTGCTATGAGTGAGACCATCTGGTATTTTTCTTTTTCTTTCTGACTTATTTCACTGAGCAGGATCCCTTCTAGCTCCATTCATGTTGCAAAAGCAGTCAACTTTCTAAGATTAGAGTTATCCCAAGCTGGAATGGGCTGCTTTGTGAGGTAGTGAGTTCCCTGGCGCTGAAAGCATTCAAGCTCCGGCTGGATAGCCATTACCTTTCTTCTTTGGGGTGCTACTCCCTATCTCTTCTCAAAGTGCCTACAGCATTGCTGAGGCCTGCTGATATGGCGACATCCTCATTGCTATTGGTTTCCTGATTACTCATTTCATACAGCTTTGCTGAGGTATAATTTACACTCCATACAATTCACCCATTGCAAGCAAGCTCCTGGGCTCAGTAAATGTATACAGTGGTACCCCGGTGATCACTGTGGTGATCGATTCTGTTTCCCAAAGAATATTCTAAGCAGTGGACAAGAGGTTCAGGTCTCCCTTGGCTGTGGTGTACTCATGGCTGGCACTTCTCTGTGCAACCCTATGTCCCAAGATCTAGCACTCCCCGGGTTCTCTCCTGGACTTCCTTCTGCCAGCCTCTGGTGACCAAAGTCTAGTCTTGAGCACAGGCCCAAGGCAGTGATGTGGACTGGAAGGCTCTGGGGCCTGGGTGCCTCAGATCTGCCTTTGAATTATTACCATGTAACCTCTGGCACGCCGCTTTCTTGAATCTTGGTTTCCCCCTTTGCAAACAGATAAAAAAAAAATGGACTTTGCCGGGTGTGAAGGTGAGAGGTGATGTGTAAAGCACACAGATGGGTCTCTGAATGCTCAACTAGTGGCCGTGATGACGCTAATACTGCTGCTGCCTTTACTATTATTGGCACTCTCAAATCCTCCGCTCTAGATGCGCTTGTCCTGCTCTTACAGGCATGTCTCTGGCTCTAGACCCCATCTCCTGCATTACTTGCCTGGGTCTCCTACACTGGGGAGCCAGTGGCCTCAGCTGGCAAGGGCTGCAGCTCAGTGGGATGGAGCGGCAGCACCACCTAGTGGCAATAAGCTGCCGTCAGCTATTTCCTGGTCAAATCCGGAGCTCAGTGGACAAGACACCTAAGGGCACCAACTCAGTTGTCCATTGGTGCCTGTGCGGTCATAGCATTCCATGCCATGCCTTAGAGTAAAAGAAGCAGCTTAGATGAATAAGAATTAACAAAAGAAGTCCTTAACGTTGTGCCCTTAGAGACCAAGGTTGGTGAAAAAGCAGCGTCCCCACCAAATCTATAGATGGAAAGGTCGGTGGTTAGTGGCTGTCTAGGCCTGGGATGTGAGGGACGTGGTACTGGGGAGCCGGTACTAGGTTTCTCTTTGGCATGATGGACATGCTCTTGAATTGACTGTGGTGATGTTGCACTTATCTGTAAGCAGACAAACGACGCTTGATTATATAAGCAGGGTTGCTGTCCTTTTTTTTTTTTTTTTTTAATTTTTGTTTTTAAGATTTATTTATTTATTTATTTATTTCTACAAGCACTGGGTACCATCAGAGGCGCGGGAGGGTGAGAGAATTCATCAGAGCCAGAGTGGGGAGCAGAGCAGGCAGAAGGACCGAAGTACACTGCTGAGGGGAGCAGCCGGTGGCAGGAGAGGCGTGCCGTGTGGGACCCTCCTCCGGTGGCCGGGGAGCGGCCGGGGATCGAAAACGCCCTGCAGAGGCTGCGGGCAGCTTCGCAACCCAGCGCTCAACCGCTGCGCCACTGGGGAGGCCCAGGGTTGCTGCCTTGTATATGAATTAGACCTCAATAAAGGTGCTACCAAGGAAGGGTGAATTGTTGAAATTGTCAACAATTTCAAAAGAAAAAAATCTCCGGAACACATGGTCAGATTTTCTGCAGGCCATTTGACAAGGGTTATCAGACACCCTCTGACCAAGGATGCAGGTCACTCCCAGGTGTCACTTCATGTGAAGTATGAAACTTTAGCAAAGGCACCTAAGCAACTCACATGCAGCTGTCCAGTCCTGTGAAGGCATCATCTCAACTAGATCAGATGACATGACACTCAATATACAGAAATGACTCACAATACCCCCTATTTCAGGCAATCACAAAGCTGTACTTTCAAGTGAGCCTGAAAACTTCCATTTTCAAGCAAGAAAACAAGAGGCCAACCGATTTCAGCCATTCATGAGTGAGCTCTAATGCAGGCCTTGGCTTCAATTCCAGATTGAGCCCTTGCCCCTCCAAGGGGGTGACTGGGCGTGCCACTTCCCCCCTGCTCCCCTGCAGGATTTGGAGAGAGAGTGCTTTCTTAGAGTGCCTTTCCCTCAAGGTAATCAATTTGAGCTGCCTGACCACAGGGCAGTCTCTTCCCTGGGGCTCTGCTTCATCTGTAACTAGGGACTGAAGCTATGGCCAGGCCAGCAGTACGCCAGCATTTTCCAGAGCAGGAGCTCCCGTCTCCCACCGGGGCAGAACAGGCAAATCCATAGAAGCAGAAAGAAGGGAAAAGAGGAATGGAGAGGGGATGCTAATGAATCCAGGATTTCTCTTTAGGGGGATGAAAAGCAACCAATAATGGTGGTTGTACAACTATGAATATACTAAAAACCACAGGATGAGGCTGGGAGGCGGAAAGAAGGTGGCACACAGCCATGTGCTTTTTGAAACAAAAGCACATCAGCTGGCCGTATTGGCACTTAGCATGGTTAGGACAGGACGGGGCCTTCAGCCAGTTGGAAGGTGAACAGAGCAAGAAAGGACCAGTGTCTCCCCACCCCATCCCATCCCACGCCTGTAATGTTGATCCGCCTGTGATGTTGATCCGTATCAAGAATCCCCAGGGAGGGCCTTCCCTGGTGGCGCAGGGGTTGAGCGCTGGACTGCAAAGCTGCCCGCAGCCTCTGCAGTGCCCGTTTGATCCCCGGCCGCCAGGTGAGGGTCCTACACGACACGCAGACTTCTCCTGCCGCCCGCTGCTCCCCTCAGCAGTGTACTTCGTCAATCTGCCTGTTCTGTTCTCCACTCTGGCTCTGGTGAAGCCTCTCACCCTCCCGCGCTTCTGACTGTACCCAGTGCTTGTATAAATTTAAAAAAAAAAAAAAATCCTCAGGGAAACGCCAGAGCAAGGTCTAGAGAGATCTGAGACATTTAATTCTCACATCCCTACGAGGTAGCTATTTTGCTCACTTAACGGTTAAGCAAAGAGGCTCAGAATATGGAAGCTAAGTGACTGGGCTGAGGCAGCGCTAGCGAGGAACACAGCTGCAACGTGACCATGACTTTCAGGACCCAGGTCTGTGCTCAGTCACCACACAGATGCGCACGCCCCCATTGACCCCACCCCTCCAGCTCCACAATCATAGACTGCCAAGCTGGATGTGTGAGGAACAGCAGGCTGCTTGGGCACAGGCAGGGGACGGCCTACGTGGTTGTCTGTTGCACAAGCGCCCCAAGAGCTTTCAACAGAAAGTCTGCTGAGGGGAGAGGGATTTTAAAGTAGTTCAAGACACTGAGAAGCCCATGGCCAGCCTTCCCTCCTTCCAAAGCAAGTTCTTTATTGTCCAACCAATCAACAGGTCAGCACGGCCCAGCACAGCACCAGGCACGCACACTGAGCATAAATACAGAGTGAAAGACACCGTCCATGCCAACTGAGACGTACAATTGAATTATTTTCCATAATTATTCCATGTTTAAAAATCAAATCTGGACTTGGCTGCCAGTATTGCAATGAACATTCTTTAAAGTCAGCATTTTAAAGGGAAACATTTACACCCCACATTAATCACAGTAGGAAATTTCTTCCTAGTTAAATCAACTTCATTGTTATCACTAAGAAGGTTTGGGTTAAATTTACCTTATCTTCCCTCCCTCTGTAACTGGATAAAGATTTTCTGAGAAGAAATTTTAAATAGTAAACAGACTAGAGGAAGTGCTCAGGTCCGAGTGCAGCCTCGGTTACTGGGCAAAGGAGCGTCAGATTGCGTGCGAGCTGAGCTCGTCTTCAGACCATTTTTATTAATATTTCCACACATGACATTATTGCCATCCAGAAGAGGGAATCAGCGCCACGGTGAAAGGTCCAGACTAGACATTGTTTCATAGCAAAATTTAGCACCAACTCGAGGGCAATACAAGGGGTTGCTGGGAATTCCGTCCCCAAAATGAACTTCTTGATTCTCTCACGAACTCTCAGAACTCACAGGTGTGTGGTTCTGGGAGCAGGACCACCTAAAACCGGAAGCGGGACTAAGGTAACTATACACAGTGATGATTTCATCCCAGGAGCGAGCCTCCTGCTTCAAGCAGAGAACATTCAGCACAGAGCAGAGAAGTGGGAGCAGCAGTCTCGGGAGCCTGAACTCCGAGATGGTGGTGCGAGGACACGCACGTGACGTCACCTCACCTGACCCTTCATCTGACGGAGAGGGCCCAGGTAGGGCCTCACACTGGTCACTACCCCCAGTGGTCTCCATTTGGCAAGTAAGAGACAAGTAAGGGGAGGAAGTACTGTTAGGGAAGGACTGGCTATCTAGTGTTACGGAGTCATTACACTCTCTTGGAAAAAGATCACTGATTCCTTTAAATAAAGCACGTTAAACCAAGAAGTCCAGGCTAGGATGTAACGTAAGGGAAAAGTTCCCATCTGAACTCCAGATCAGTGGCGAGCAAGTACCTTCTCTTTCTCGCGATCACTTGCTTTTCAAAGTCAGTTGTTAACTCTGGCTGTGAACGGGAGTGAAGGGCGGTCCCTGTCTTTTTACAGAAGGACACCCAAGTCTAACTGGACCCCAAGGACACAGAGGTCAGGTCCGGGACTGCCCAAATGAACTCAGTCCAGGTGCCAACCATCTCCTTCCCCCTCGAAGACCACTCTGGCTGCTGTGCATCAGTAAGCCTTCGGGACTCCCCCCTCCACTGCAAAACTGACCATCAAAGTGACTGAAATGGAAGGTAGCGTTTAAAATGTAACACTGGTTTTGCTTAAATGTAAGACCGGTTTTCTTATAGCATGTATAAGGCACGGTGTGAGAAAGCTGCTCCCACGCCCAGCCACACATCCACACTTGGCTCCTCACACGCACACATGCACACAGAAGAGGCCAGCTGAGTTGCCACGATGCACAGGGAACGGGGAGCTTCCGATCACTTCTGGTTTTTGAGCTGGTTGGAGAGCCAGTCCAAGCCTTCGTAGAGCCCGTCTCCGCTGGTGGCACAAGTAGCCTGAATGTACCAGTTTCTCTGGCGGAGGGAATGTAAGCCAAGTTTGTCTGTTATCTCTGCTGCGTTCATCGCATTGGGAAGATCCTTGAAAGAGAGTATTCAAAAGTCAGCTTATGATGCCGTGTTTACAAAATGAAATATTCTCTACCCCAAAACCTGCCCCAACCCAGTGTTACCTCAGCCGTCCAGTTAGTTACTCAGCCCCCAGACCTTCAACTTAACCTTTCTCTCAACACTCACAATTCCACATCAGGAAATCCTACTGGCTCCACCATCAGTCTCAGGATCCGACCACTTCTCACTGCCCCCACAATGACCCTGTTGCCATCACATTTCTCACTTGGGTTACTGAAGTAACTTCCTAATTGGTCTCCTGTTTCTGCTCTTGCTCCCCAGTCTATTCCCAGCCCAGCAGTGAGTGAGAGCCAAGTCCCGCAACATCTCAGTCTCTCAGGGTAAGAGCCAGGGGCCTTGGGATGGTTGGCAAGGCCTTCGTGACCTGAGCCCCACGGCCCCTCTTCATTGTCCTGCTCAGTCATCTCTTAAATGCAGCGCTACTGCCTGTTACTATATGGTGCCATTTACTCACTGAGCCTGTCTATTATTATCCACCTCCCCTAACTAGAAGGCAAATTCTGCAGGGGCCAGAATCCCTAACTATCTGGTTCTCCGCGGTATCCCAAGTGCCTAGACCCATGTCTGACAGAATAAGCTCAAACTTAATTGGAAGAAATGAGTATTTAAGAACAAGGTAGGTCTAGATGTGCTGACATGGAAGGGCACCAAAGGTGTGCTGAGCCAAAAAGCTGGTTGTGAAAGCAAACACAGAATATGATCTCGAGGATTGGAAAATGAGTAGAATCAGATAACTGCCTTTAATAGGCATTGACAGTTCTATCTCTGGGAAGAGAGAAAAGAAATTTAACAATGTTTCACCCTGAGGGGTGGGGTTGAAATATTTCACTTGATATTCTGAACTGCTGGCATACTGAGACCACGAGCATGTTCTGTTTTTATCATCAAAAAGAACAAGCTGGTTATTTTCCTTTTTGAAAGTCCGTCGTGTTCACTAGTGAACTTCTGGACTGGCATCGAGCCAAAAAGTAGGGCAATGTTTGTGTGAAGGATGACCCGTCACCACGTAAAATCACGATTACCAAGAGTTGCATGACAAGAGAACATGTTTTTGATAAATCTGAAGTGACACAACAGGATGCAGCCCTGTCAGAGCAGCATGATTTCAGTTATGTGAGGAAATGTGCTCGTGGGGGAGAAAGTAGAAGGAAACCGTCACACGAATGGCGCTCATCTCGGGCGCGCTCGTATTTCCGCTTAGTTCAGCTCCGAGGGCTAAGGCAGGTGGCTCCACGTGTGGGCCTTGCTCACTCTGCTTTTGCGGTTTCGCTCCTCCGAGACAGGCCCTGTATGATCTGAGCTCCTCTCACCCCTCACTGCCCGCCCCCCAACCCCGCGCCAGCTGCACTGGCTGCCTGGCAGTCCCCAGAAGTGCGGGGCTCCTTTCCCACGGCCGTCAAGACTCTGCTCAGATGTCATGTAGTCAGAGAGGTGCTCTGGCCCTACCCCACATCCACCACGCCCCTCCTCTGTTCTGCTTCCCCCCACAACACTCCTACCAGACACGCAGCTTACTGACTGGTTCTCTGCTAGCCTGAAAGTCTATTAACACAGGGCTGTTAGCCTGTCTTGTGCACGGTTCTATCAGCAATGGCTAAAACAACATGTGAACTGAGTATCAATAGATGTTCCACCAATAGTAGTTGAGTGAGTGAATCAAGATTATAAAGCAGGTGGAGAGAGAGAGTACTGCAGGGGCTGGAGAGAGGGAAGAAGACATCTAATTTAAGTATCTGTATTTTTAAGTGAGGAATCAGGCTGTCAATTTCCGTCCCAGGACTGAGAGAGCCAACAGCATACCTGTTTATTTACAAAAACCAATAAAACTGCATCTCTGAGCTCATCTTCTGCTAACATTCTGGTTAGTTCTTCTCGGGCCTCGTTGACCCGCTCTCGGTCATTACTGTCAACCACAAAAATCAGACCTGAAAGGAAATCACAAGCATGTTAGTAATCTGAGCCCAGACAGAGTGGCTGTTTTTATGTCCTCACAGCTTTTCTGGGTGTGGTTTCACTGAAAGCAATCTATATGGAAGGATATATAATCTCAAATTAGGAAGGCTGCTGTATACTCCACTAACCTATCTTTTCCAGAAGTCTCACAGCCCTTCACTGGGTTAACAGTAACAACAGGGGAAAGGCGAGGCTAGTGTTCAGTCACTCATTTCTACCACATGCCTATGTAAGGAAGTCCCGATAAAAACCGAACGTTGTTCAGACCAGCTCCCCTGCTTGGCAATACTCTGCATGAGTCACACACCCGTGAGCCGGAAGGGTAACACTTCCTGGCCCCCAGGAGAGGGGACAATGGAAGCCCAGATCTCATTCTATACATTTCTCCCTTTAGCTGGCTCATTTGTATCCTTTTGCTATATTATAGCAAAAGGATAGTGATTTAAATAGAGCACTTTCCTGACACCTGGGTCAGGAAAGTGCTCTATTTCTAACAAATTACACAACCCAGGGAAGTGAGGGATACGCCAAATTTGTAGCTGCTAATCAGAAGTGAGGGTAGTCTGGGACTCCCCAACTGGCAGCTGGTGTCTGAAGTGAGGTGTCTGAAGCTGTGAGGACCATCACCTGAAAAGTTGGACCCAACTCTAGGCGGGGGGTAGGGGTGGTCAGAAGCCTCTCAGCATGCCACCGCAGCATGAGGGGAGAGATGGGCGAAGAAAGGCTCGGCCACTGTACCAGCACGAAGGTGGTTGAGGCCTGGGGAGACCCACCACTGCCACAGTGGCTGGAACAAGCAGATGACCTCATTTCCTTCTGACAATGAGTTTCACAACTATGTCGAGGAAGGGAAACGGGGGGTGAACCACTCTCTTTCCTTTCCCTCCATGCTTCCCAGATCCATCCAACAGCTGTCTGACCAGCAACCATTCCAGCAGATAGGAGCTCTGGCGGCTCCTGAATGTTTGGTTGAGATGGTAGATGGCAGCAGAGAAAAAAATGCCAAATATTCCACCCCACCCTACCCTGAAGAGCCATATGCTTCCAGCAGTGCTGGACTCTGCTCATAACTACATAAACAAGGTTATCCAGAAATTTGAAGATATCCTTTGTGATCCGGGATATCATCCCTTTGCAATTCCTAATATAAATAAAGGTTTATAAATATTAGGTTCCATTTCTATTGTTTGGATGTTGAGCCTTATCTGGGAAGCAAAACAAGTAGCATCAGACAGACCATACTTTTGTATTGAGAAAAAGGGTAAATTTAGACATGAAAAGTATACTAGAATTGTTTTTCAAAGGGAGAAATATGTATCTATAGCTGCTTATAAATGTACGAAATATCTCTGGCTAGATAGATAAGAAATAAAAGTGGCTTTCCATGGGAGAGAAACTGGGTAGTTAGGTGTCAGTAAAATGAGAGTAAGTTTTTACTATATAATCTTATTTCTTTTTGAATTTTTAACTAGATAAATATATTGGCCTTCAACAAATTAAAATAAATGAACCTACAGTCAAAGAGAAAAATCTTTCCACATGTGAAGTAATGAATCATTTTATACCTCTGAGATGATATAATCAACTACAAGCCACATAAACAGTTCTGATTTCAATCTATACAAGTGAAACCTACACATTGTTAAGTATCTTAATAGAGAACTAAGTTCTATTGAGTCTCTTATATACAACATACTGATGAAGAAGAAAATGTAAATGTGAAAAACCAGCCTGAACTGGGAAGTTGGCAGAAAAACAGAGACAATACAGGTTCCAACTAGGGAATTAGGCATTATTTATAGTTAGCCTATAAAGGCAGGATTACCTCCACTTTATAGATGAAGAAATTGAGACAGAGAATAATTACTTAACTTTCCCAAGGTTCCACAGCAGAGGTGTGATTCAAACCCACATTTTCTAGTTCTATTATAGATGAAGAACTGCAATAGTTTGGCCAGTATGGCAAATGCCAATCCAAGACTAATGAACACTTGGACTATCAAAAAGATTACTCATCTCTTCTCTACAGAGGGATGATTTTGCGATTCTCAACAGGTTTAAAATATTTAAGTGAATTCAAATTCTTCAAAAACTGAAACTTCATCTAAGGCACATATAACTCTTAACCAAAAAATGAAATTTTGCTTCTAGCATCCATCTATAAAAGCATTTAATATATATATATTTCCAAGTCTATAGATCAGATAATCTTTACCTTGGGTGTTCTGGAAATAATGTCGCCACAGAGGTCTGATTTTGTCCTGGCCACCAACATCCCAGACTGTGAAGCTGATATTTTTATATTCTACTGTCTCCACATTGAAACCTAAATTGGGAAGATGGAGAAATTTTTCATGAAGACTTTCATTGGCTGAACAATTCAAAATAATTTCAACTAACATTTGGATAGTACTTTTAATATGCAACACAGCTTGTGAGTTACTAAACACTGTATGGTTCCCCCCGCCCATTCATCACCACAGGTGTTTCAAACCTTCTCTGTTCTCTCCAGCTTCCATCTTGCACCCCTTTCTCTTTCTCTCAGCAGAATATCCTCAGCCCTGTTGCTCACAACAAAGAGAAGCACTGATTTCCACATCCCACCTGTGTAGAAATCTACCTACCCTCAACCTATAAAGATAGAGCTTCCATGTGATCCAGCAATTCCACTCCTGGGAATTTACCCAAAGGACACAGAAACATTAATTCAAAAGAGCACCTGCACCCCTATGTTTATAGCAGCACTATTTACAATAACTAAGCTATGGAAACAACCCAAATGCCCAAAAATAGATGACTGGATCAAGAAGATGTGGTACATATACACAATGGAATATTACTCAGCAATAAAAAAAAGATAAACTCATGCAATTTGCAGCAACATGGATGGACCTGGAAGGGATCATGCTCAGCGAAATAAGCCAGAAAGAAAAAGAAAAATACCGGATGGTCTCACTCATAGCAGGAATCTAGAAAACCTAAATAAGGGACCAGGAAAAAGACTAATTATAATAAAGAAAAAATCAAAACCAATAAGCAACTATAAACCAGAGACACACTACCAGGGTGTGGCGGGGGTGGGGGGGCGGTATGTGGAGGAGAGGAGGGATTAGGGTCAAAATAAAGGGGGTGGGAATTGTATGGGGGATACAACCAAAATGAAAATGCATACACTGTGCAAAAATGAAAAATGATGTAAGAATTATATAAAATAAAATAAATTAAAAAATAAATAAATTTAGGTTCCCATCAGGAACTACAGTTTTGATATTCAAAAAAAAAAATCTACCTACCTACATCTTTACCCAAACTCTCCTCCCTCCTGCTTGGAACAGAGGGAGCAACTCTCTAATGCCAATTCCGCACACTCTGGGACCTTTCACTGTTGCCCGCCCCATCACCTTGAATATCTCCAATATTCTCTTCTCAGCATGCCGGTCTTTGACATCTTTCAAAAAACCTTCCTTGATGACACAGCCTCACAGCTACCACCCTCTATTTTTCCTTTTAAAGTCAAACTTCTCTAAGACTTTTGGCTACATTCACTGTGCCTACTGTCACCTCTCACCCAGGAGCAACTTAGCTCTGCCTCACCATGTTATCCAGATGGTCTCACCAAGAAATCCCCCCACACACACCCCCGCCGTGATCTTTAGTTCTTTGGGAATTTGATGTTATTCCTGACACTACTGCTCATTTTCCTTTTTCCCCCTCTATTCTATGCTGTACCTTCCCCAAGCTCCTTGACGAGCTCAGACACAGCTAATGATCGTTAAGTGGTAAAAGTTTCCATGACTCTGTCTTGTCCCATCCAGTCTCCTCTTTCCAACCTCCACCCACATTTCATCTGTTCCTGGGGCTTCATAATCATCTTTGTGCTCTCAAGTTTACAGTACCCTGAGCCAGATCTCTTCCGCACTGCAGGCTCATAGTCCATCTTTGCTTTGATGTTCCAAAGCAACGTACCAAAACTTAAGATTTTCATTCCATTAACCAATTTCTCTACCAGACATTGCCTCACGGACTTCATTTCGCAAGCTGGAAACCTGGGAGGTGTCTTGACATTTCCAAATCACTAACTCCCTGAAATCTCATGACCAAATCTCAATTCAACCTATCTACCTACTAGTCACCCTAAGAAGCCATTATTTTTAGGCTCAATTAATGACACAGCCTAACTAATTTCCCTGCATCCATTCTTCATCTCATTATCCATTCACCATTTTAAAATCAAAGCTATCAAAACTATATAATGTGTCATATCATTTCTCTATACATTTATGCTTGATTGAAATATTTAAAATAATAATAATTAAAAAAAAAAAACTTCTTGGCTTCCCACACCCCAATCCCAACCAACACTATAATCAAGGCCACAGTCTGGACCTACTCACTTTCCAAATTTCAGTTCTAGTCATGTCTTATTTTAGAAAGGGCCACTCATTACACTGCCACAATCTCAATTCTTACTAAACAATGTATAAACCTAATGCCACTCCAATTCGAAAGTGATGGGGAAGCAGAGGGAAGGCAGGAAACTTAGCAAAATGATCTTAAATTTAGTGAGGAAAAATAAGTAAGCATAACCAGGAAATCTCTGAAAATGAATTATAAATTATTTTAAAAAACATTATCGGGCCTCCCCTGGTGGTGCAGTGGTTGAGCGCTGGGCTGCAAGGCTGCCCGCAGCCTCTGCAGCGCCGGTTTGTTCCCCGGCTGCTGGCAAGGGTCCCACAAAAAAAAAAAAAAAAAATTATCAAAGCCTGGTAATACCTGACATAATCGCATTCAAATGAATACAGTAGGGAGTTGTCCAGAAAAAGAGGCATGTACTTGGGGATATTTATTCATGATAAAATCAGCATGGACAATACTGTCAGTAGATGGCACTGGACATCAGTCTACCCTGTCTGTGTCTAAACAATATGTGGATATTTAATTAAAGCTAAAGACAGTTTAAAAAAAAAAAAAGCTAAAGACAGTTATAAGTTCAGCTCTTCAGTCACACCAGCCACATTTCAAGAGTCCCACAGTCACTTGTGGCTAATGGCTACTACACAAAATAGCACAGACAGAACATTCCCGTCATCACAGCAAGTTCTATTAGACAGCTCTGGTCTACTAATTTGAAAAATACAACCAAGTCCCTAGCTTACTCATAATAGAAAAATAAACTTCAAACGAAAAAAATACTTTTTAAAAATTAAGTGAAAATAACCTATAAAATTAGCAGGAGAAAATATTGGTGAATATTTTTATGATCTTAGAATGGGGAAAATCTAAAAATATTTCCTAAAGTAATAAATGGGGGGGAGGAAAAGGGAAGGTAAATTTGACCACCTCATAACTTTAAACTGCCTTATGGAAAAACACAGAAAAAATAAGGTTCAAAGAAAAACTAGAAAGTGTAACCACCACATGACAAGAAGTGTTCCTGACCAGGCTGATCTGCTTTAAATCAATGAGACAGATAAACATCCCAACATAAAAAAAGTTGACCAATATTAAAAACAAGTCAGAGAACAAAAACAAATGGCCAATGAACACTCGAATATATTCACTTAAAATAAATCTGAAGTCAGATTGGCAAATTCCCTGGAGAAGTGAACACTTTTTATAGTTGGTGACACAACCTTTTTGGGGAACAGTCAAGTAAAAGAGTACCCACATTTTAAAATGCACACAAATTTTAACATAGCAACCCTTTCTCCAGGGATTAAAGGTAGGGACATTTATAAAAATGTTAAAGATGCTTAGTTTAGCACCATTTATAATAACCATCACAAATACTCTAATCATCCATCAATGGAAAATTGTTTAAAATACAGCCACAAAATGGAATACTATCCAGTTATTAAAATTTGACGTCATTTTGTATGGGTCTTGTTATTTAAGCCCAAAATTTAGTGGCTTAGAACAATGATTTCCCCCCCAAAATTCTCTGGGGTGCCTAGGCTTCCTCTGGTAGCTCCATTCAACCATCAAGTCCCTCGGGGGCTGTGCTGGACCTCTCTCTCTCCTGGTGGTCTTTTTTATCCTGGAGGAGCATTGAGCTTCATCAAAAGGTTGTGGCAATGTGCCAGAAGGGCAAGCCCCAAGACACAAGCACATATTCAAATTACATTTGCTGATGCCCCCTTGGCCAAGTCTGGCTAAGCTCAGCATCACTATGAAACAAGACTGCCCAAGGGTGTGGCTGTGAGGGGTACGATCCACTAGGGCCCATTAGTTTAACACTCTACCACAAGGTCGGCATTCAGTTCATTCACCAAGAGTTTATTGGGCATCTAATGTGAGTCAGGCATTTCACTGGGCTTAGCGGTGAACGAGACAGACAAGATTCCTGGTCTTATTTACACTGTTGGGAGGAAGAGACTGAGCAAGCAATGACAAATGTGCCCCGAGTTACTAAGAAGTTCAGGTTGCTATGGAAACTAATAACAAGGGGAAACCAATCCAAGTGGTTAGGAAAAGTGTCCCTGAGAAATGTTTAAACAGGGACAAAAGAATGAGTTGGCATTAGCTAGATAAAGGGGGAGGAGCTAAGGAAGAAGGCAGGAAAGCATTCCACAGAGAGGAAATGATATAAGTGAGATCCAAACAAACTGTCCAATGCATAAGCTGGAAAACAGCATGCATAGACATTCACCAAAATCTTAATAGAACGTTTTTTAAAAAATTGTATGTTTTTCTGCATGTCTGAAATCACAGAGGCGTAAATTATTTTTCCAATTGGAGAAAACCAAGCAATTATACTATTTTCACTTTGGACTAATAACATTTTTTAAACTATGGGTATGAACATTTTCTCCATCTGGTTTCCTGTTTCTTCAAATGTTGCAATCTCAGAAGCTCCTGCCCACATTGGAAATTGGTCATTTGGTCCCTGTGCCTAATCTAACATTCAGAACACCACTGACATTCACATGCCATCTGGGGAGTCCTTCTCACTCAGGAGTTTGGATCCAGAGGCCGGTCATAAGGTAAAGATTAAGCTCTGTCAAAACAAAGATTAAGCTCTGTCAAAACTGCCTTTGCAAAATGCTTAAATAGCCTATTTTGGTTCACATAACTACACTGTCAGACTGTCCCCTTGCATTGAACAAATCATATTTTTCAATTGGACACCAGTTCTGGCTTGAACCAAAGTGAAAAGTAAAAAATGTAATCACGCTGTATCTTTAAACACCAGGAGAATACTTGCTGTGAGGAGATGATTCCACTCAGAATGGAGACTGACCTGGGAGGCAACAGCAGATTCCCAGCTCCCGGACTCAGGCAGGGACACATGCTAAAGGAGGGGAATGGTGAGCATAGCCACCCTCACTGTTTCCATCATTACTAGCTTTTTCTTTTCTGCCAAACAGATAGGGTTAAATTTGCTCAACCTAAATGGGTTCATATGACTCTCCTACAACCTAGCAGTGTGCTAAAGATGCCAAAGAATAGTTGCGAAATCATGTTACCTGATTTTGGACTCCAAAGATTTATGTTCTTGGGGAAGACAAGAGAAATATTCAATAATGTAAGAAGTATGTAAAAATATGACACACGAAACTATAGGTCTCACTATAGGTCTTAACGTACCTATTGTAGGGATGGTCGTCACAATCTCTCCCAGCTTCAATTTATACAAGATAGTGGTTTTTCCAGCTGCGTCCAAACCCACCATAAGAATCCGCATCTCTTTTTTGCCAAATAGACTTTTAAACAGTTTTTCAAAGACGTTCCCCATCGTAAATGAATTGTTACCTGAATGAAAACAAAGGCAGTCAAGTCATTGTTCTTTGCAGAAATAAACAACATAGATATCTCTATTTGACATGGTTCCTAGTAAAATTTAAACACTTTAAGAACATTTTAACCAATGAGGAATAGTGTGGCTTGTTTTCAAAGGGAAATTCAACTAAGCCTTGTGGTGCCTTGGCAGAAAATTCTCTTTTCCACTGCAGCGTCCAGGCGGGATGGACAGAAGCACACTCTCTATGCGACCGCTATGGGGGCAGGATTCAGTCACTCTAAGCCTGGAAGCAATGCCGCAACAAACAGCTAAATTCTCTGGAATTGAGAACTTACGAAGCAGAGAACCAGCTTATTTTACAATGTGAAGCAAAGTCCTTAACACAGGTTAAGTATCAATATTGCTTAGCAATTTAGTAGTTGCCTTTGGCTAGCAGACAAAAACAACCAGAAAGAACCAAAAAAATTTCAGAGGAAATAGAGCATTAGGAAACAGCCCTGCTAACAGAGAAATTAACTAGGCAATGAGTTGAGAAGATACTGTACATAGCACCAGTTTTGAACATCACCTTACTCCCAACCAATTAAAAAAAATTTCTATTTGGGTCTCCCTGGTGGCGCAAGGGGTTAAGACGCAGCACTAGGAAGCTATCCTCAGCCACTGCACTAGGGAGGTGACCCACATGGTGCAGCAGACCTCTCCTGACTCCCCCCTTGCTCCCCTCTAGTGTATTTCAGCCAATCTGCCTATTGTGTTCCCCACTCTGTCTCTGGCGAATCCTCTGCACCTCTGGCCTGTACCCCAATTCTTATATGCATAAGTAAATCTTTAAAAAAATGTTATTGAATATAGTTTACATACAGATATAAACATACATAATAAAGATACAATGAAATGATTACCAGTCAAGCTTTCCTTATGCTCTTCTCCCAGTTATTAACCGCAAAAGGTTAATGACTCTTGACTTCTAACAACATAGATGTTCAATATCTCATACACACTCTGTAGAGTTGTATTAGAGCGTCTATAATGGGAACCAATGTAAAGACAGACTAGCTTTGCAGAGATTTACAGTCTTTTAACAGATTAGCCTTTCTGAAGCATAAGCTTGACATTTGAATAAAAGACAGAAGTAGTACTTCAGGCCGCTAATCAAACTCCAGGAAAACTACAAAGATTCTTCAGAAAGAAAAAGACAAATATCCTTGTTCCAGGGACTACAATTTGCCTTTTAAACTACTCACCAAAGGAAAACTTTACTCCTGGGCAGAGCAGGAGGAAAATGCAACCAGAACCACTAAGCTCCCATTCATCTGGACCCCAGTGACCTCAGAAGGGAGAGTCACAAATTCCTGGGGCCCCAGCTCTGACATTCGAGTTACCCACAGTAGGTAAACAGCATGGATGACGTCCAAGCACACCGCTTCCTTCTCAGACAGAGAAAGGGCGCCGCGTTTATCCTGCACATAAAGGAGCTACAGCTTGAATCATTCCTAGAAGGCCCGGGCAGAGAGTATATAAAAACCCGGTACACTGCAGCCCTCGAAATCTCGCTAGGCGACAAAACTAGAAATTCCTGGTCTTTGTTTCCGAGGGGAAAAAAGACAAAGAGCGGAGATGAGAAAGGCCGTAGGAACTTGCTGGGGGAAAGAAGGTACTTCCCGCTCAGACGCCCTCTGAGGCGAAAGCTGGTGCCCGATCCCTCCCCCAAGCGCACACAGGTCGCCTCCTGGGGCCGGGGGCCTGCTCCCCTCCCTCCGCCTGCGCACAGCCCGGGCCCCGGACCCCGCGGAGACCCTCTGGGGAAGAGGCCGCCCGCCCGGGCCCTCTCGAGACCTCCTGCCTCCAACACCAGCTGCCCTTCGGGGGAAGAGCGACCGGACCTCCAGGGCACCGAGGAAACAGGGGCACGCGGGCTCCCCGGGAGGCCCCCGAGTGCCCCTTGATCCCGGGGTCCGGGCGCTCCCCCCAACCTGCGCGCCCGCGGGAGCACCGAGGGCCCGCGGCGGCCGCCAACCTCTCAGATCCCCGCAGCCCCGACCCCACAGAGGGCGAACGAGCGACAGGGAGCCCAAGCCCTCCTCGCAGGTCCCTCGCAGCTCTCCAGCTCCCCGCCCGCCATCGGCGCGGAAATCCAGACAGGCCCCGAGCGCCGCTGCCCTTTCCCCGCCGACTGCGCTCACCTGTCGCCGCGCGGAGCCGAGAAACCGACACTGCTGCCTTTAGATTTCGGGTCCCCACTGCAAAATGGCGACCGACGCGGGGCGGGATCAGCAACCAACCAATCACCTTCCGCCTCTTGGAGCTTTTGCACCAATGAGCTCAAAGCTCCGTGAGTGACGACAATTCGGGCCAATGTGAAGGACAATATGAGTGTGGGGGAGGGGACCCGCCCCTCGCGACCTAGGCGACGGCACGAAGCTCTACAAATGCCGGGTTCATCATCCAATCACAGCTTTCTGCGTCCCGGCGAGACACGCCCACATGCCCCGCCCCACTGCCGCGCGCGACCAATCAGAAAAGTAAAAGGATTTCCCATTGCTCCGCCAATCAACTAGGAAAAATCCCAAGGATTGAACTAACCCGGGAGAATTCGGACCAACCCGGTGGGGGGTTGTGGGCGGGGTCAAAGGCGCGGTGCTATTTAAGGAAATTTGCCCGGGTTGAGCTAAAAGTAGAAAGTAGTTTGGGTGGAGTTCTGTGTCGGAAAGTTTCAGCCACAGACACCGAAATTAGGAATAAGGAAGACTTCCTATTCAGGCTGAAGCTGGACGGCAGCTCTGCCTCTAAAAAGGGTGTCCCGGGGGCCTCCCTGGTGGCGGGGGCGGGGGGGGGGGCTTTAAAGACAGCGCTGTCAGCCACGAGTTCCAGCCCCCGCCAGGGGGCTACCCACATGGCGCGGCAGACCTCTCCTGGCTCGCCCAATGCTCCCCTCAGCAGTGTATTTCGTCAGTCTGCCTGTTCTGTTCTTCGCTCTGTCTCTGGTGAATCCTCTCACCCTCCCGCACATCTGGCCTGTGACCCAGTTCTTTATGCATAAATAAATAAATCTTTAAATAAAAAGGATTTTCAACAGTTGGGCAGAATGCGAACCACCTGCACCTTTGTTCAGGTGTGGAAAAACCATGGTTTTCACTTCTGAAAAATGCTCTCAATAACTCCTAGATGCCGGCTTGCATAGCTTAAAAAAAAAAAGCCTTGCATAGCTTTAAAAAAAAAAAAAAGGCCTTGCATATCTTAAAAAAAAAAAAAGCCTTACATAACTGAGATAACCAGAAAAACTAACAACAACTAACTGAACGCATAATCTGTGCCAAGAATTTATGTCAAGGACTTTACCTGCATGGCCATATCGCCCAGTGAGTTAAAAACTATCATTTCTGTTTTACAAAGAGAAAAATGAAGTAGCCAGATAGATTCAAGCGTAGGTCTGTCTGATAGCTTAATCTTTTTAACCAAATAACTTCTTGGTCACAGTGATTGTATATGAGAGTAAATGTAAATTATATGAGAGGTGTCTACATGACTCTTCAAACATTATTTTTTATAACAATAGAAATTTATCCAAGTTTTTAAATATATGAGAAAAAAGGCCGTCATCAACAGAAAGAGAAGAAAAAGGAGGTGGAGAAAAGAAAATCTCCCATCATCAAACTGTTATGGAGAGGCAATCACTGTTACTTCAGTTTTTTTCTTTCCAGTCATTTTTCTATGAAATTTTTACATAGTTCAGATTATTAATACATATTATTTTGACTTTTTTTCAGTTAACATTTTGAGTATTTTCCACATTGTTTAACATTTTTGATGGCTGTGTGATATCTATCATATGGGGGTAACACGGTACCACGATATGTTTAATCAATTTCTGTAGTTCAACATTTAGATTTTTTTAAATCTTTCTAGTATGAGTGACGTTGCAGTGAGCATTTTTTTTTTTCATTCCAGCATTCTTTCCTATTTAGGAAAAAATTCCAAAAGTGGAATCACTGGGTCAAAACATGAAGATATTTAATGTTCTTGATATGTATTACTTTGCCAAATTGTTTTTTCAATAGATTACACAAATTTACATCCCCACCAACCAAATGAAAGCCACTATAACTTCATCATTGGTAAGCTATTTTAAGAAAAAAGGGTTTTTAGTGTTTTGTTTGCTAATTTAATAACATATTTTTTTTAACTTTTCATTGGTTTAATTTTCATTTCTATGATGACTTATTTTTCTAAATATTTACTCATGCTTTTATTTAATCTACTACAAATGATCTATTCATGTTTTCCTGCTAACTTTCAAGGAAAGTTGTAAAGTTGCCTTACCAGCAGCTACGAAAGTTTGAAGGAAGTCATCATAAGGGGGTGGAAGAACAAGTGAAGTAGCAAAGATAAGATTTTTATGTACCATACTATTGTTTATACCTACAGAAGTAGTGTAGGGTTGATTATAAAGGGACTTTATTCCTCCAGTGCTCACAACCTGAGAATATACATTATTTCTCCTAGATCTGATCATGCCTATTAATAAAACAAAGTCCCTGCGAACATGACACTCAATTGTTAGTGAATCAGAACCATTAGAACCATACATACATCTATATATATATATATATATAAATATATGGAGAGAGAGAGGGAAAGAAAGAGAATAATGGAATATACAGGTGGTCTAGAAGAAAATGAACCTAACTTACTAGTGATTGTATTAAGGAGGTAGGGTTATGATTTTTTAAAGTAATTTTTAACTTACTGTACTAATTTTATAATGTCAAACAACTTGCTTCTCACAAAATACAAAACTGACAATAGGAAGGGGGTTTGATTGAAATGTTAGCTGCTCAGGGGAAATTCAGTTATCAGTTCAAACTGATAACTCAATAAACTCAAACTGCTTAGGGTACAATTGATTGAGTGGGGGGTATTTCTTAATTGAAAACACTTCCTGTCAATATAATGTTTGTACAGCATGGGAAGTATAAAGTGCTTCTGGGAGAAGCAGAAAGATCATTTCATCTTGAAAAATGTCTTGTTTGGAAGTAGCTCCCAATTAAATGTTAAAATTGGTTGAAACACTTGTGCACAGTGTTCTTGGTCACAGTTACAGTTCTCTCGGTGGTAGTTAGTACTGCTTTGGAACTGCTGGCTCAGTTGCTGAATAAATTAGGTACTTTGTTAACAATCTCATCTCATTCTCACATGAAAACATTTGTTTTGAGAGTATAAATATCACACAGAATACCAAGACCACCTTTCTCCCCACTGTCACTAGATGTGTCCTCTGTTCTGGTCATACGTGTACTCAAGAGATGCTTTCTCCCTTTCTTGGAAACCCTGCTCTCTGTGGTCCTTGCCTTAGAAACAGTCCTCCAGTAGATTCACCCTCAGGAAGAACCTTCCTCTTTCCTAGTTGCTCTCCAGAGAAATCACAAGTAGCCAAGAGAGTCCTCCGCAGTTAGCTGTAGTTTGTGGGCCTCTAGTGTCTTGTGGTTGTAAGAAATTCAGTCCCTCCCAGGAGACTATGACTTCCTTTTCTCAAGATGCATAAAAGCTCATTAGGCCAGTGTCTGAATGATCCCTCTTCCAGGAGCTGCAGGCAGTTCTCTGGACCCACAATGTTCTTTTGCAGCCTAGCAAGTGCATTGGGGCTTACACTAAAGGATCATTCGGTTGCCATAGCAACAGTCCTTCCTTTCGGAGAGGATTCTGTCATCTCTCCTGCCCACTCAGACTTTCCAGATGAATTGATTTTTGTGACTATAGGTGTTTGTCCTTGATCCTCTAAAGATAAAAGACATATTCATTAAAAAAAATATCCAACAATAAAAAACCTGACTGCAGCTAAACTACTGCATTGCATCAGCTGGGCTTCCTTTCTTTGAAAATTCCATATCCATTCTCCATTTTGCTTCACTCTCTAGCCTTATCCATCATTTTGGAGAAGAGATTTCTCTAACAGAAAACAAACAGATGGCAATGCCATCTTCCTAAAACAAGCTAAGATGGGACTGTAAAATGAAGTTCCCAACAAGCTTGGGCTGGGGGTGGGTGACCTGTGGGTTATGTTGGAGGGGCGAGAATAGGATTGCTGTGCATATGTAGCCCTGCCACAGAGCTGTCAGTCTCTGGAATTTTGCCATTTGAGATGTGTTTACTGGGTTAGGCATTTTTTGCCTCCCATTACATTCTCTTCAATTGCATATTATCTTCTGGGAAGATAATATATGAGGCTACTAAGACTGAAGGAACATTTAAAAAGCGAGGCGGTGGCGTAGAGGGAAGGGTAAAGGAATTCTGTAGACCCCCTTTATCTACAATGACATCTTCTGCAAAAGGATCATTGCAGGTCCTTGTCACACATACACACCCCCCTGGAGGATGCCCTCTGACATTTACAATGGGGTGAGCTCTCTGCACAATACTGTACCCCTTAAAGTTACTAAAAACTTTGTTCCCAGCACCATTTGTTTAACCCTCCAGTTTCCACAAACTAAAGGGAACGTTCCCTCGATTATTGTGGAAATCATCAAAAAGGTGCATTATTTTGTTGGATGACAGTGAATCAGTTCACATCTATGTAGTTTAGCACTATGTAAATGAAATACTACACAGAAGAAATTAATTTTCCCCCCAGGTATATTCCACAATTGTTACAACCAAATGTTTATGTAAGCAAAAGTTACTTAGTCCCACGCCAATGGAGCACTTATGAGTGATGTTTAATGAGAAGGAATTTTAACATAAAATTCTGTCTATGTAGTCTTCAAGTCTTTCAATCAGGCCTCCACTTATAAATAATGATCACCTATTGGGGAAACAAGAGATAATACTAAGTTTCTCTATGTAAAAGGAGTTTCCGGTGAGCTATGAAGAAATCATTCCAGGCTTTTACATAGCAAAACTTAATTGTGTATATATATTTAAATACGTATTTTATATATATAGTATATAAATGTATACATTTAGTTATTTTAATTAACTATATAAATTTATTTGAAAAAACTGAGTTGCACTTTTGGAGGTTTGAAGGGTTAAAAAATCTGATGCTGTGGGGCTGGCAAACCGGAGATTCAGGAAAGAGTTGCAGTTCAAGTGCAAAGGCAGTCTGCTGGAGAATTGCCTCTTGCCCTGGGGAGATCAACCCAGTTCTCTGGGGAGATCAACCCAACTTCAATTCAGGCTTTCAACTGCTTTAGATGAGGCCCACCAACATTATGGAGAGTAATCTGCTCTACTCAGAGCCCATGGATTTAAGTGTAAACTGAATCCAAAAATGTCCCCATGGAAACATCCAAAATGCTTGACCAAGTGTCTGGGCACCATGAATCAGCCACACTGACACATAAAATTAACTATCATACTAGGCTGTGTTCAGCAAGAACTGGACTTGGCAAGCCCTTCCCATTTGCACCCTCCCTTCTATTTCAGCATCATCATCTTCTCTCCCCATCTTTCAGGTATCGAATCCTTAGAACATGATGTTAGTCATTTAGGTTTTAGGTTAAATTTAAGTCATTGTTAGCTCTTACCTATTTTCTCACTGTAAAAGGAGAGCATAATAAAAGAATTTCAGAGAACAATGAAGACCTGAGGGAGGTTCTTTGTGGGTTTATTATTATTTTTTTAAGATTTATTTATTCATGCATACAAGAACTGGGGTACAGGCCAGAGGTGTGGGAGGGTGAGAGAATTCATCGAGTGACAGAGCGGGGAGCAGAACTGACAGAAGGACCGAAGTACACTGCTAAGGGGAGCAGCGGGCAAGACAAGAGAGGTCTGCCATGCCATGTGGGTATCTCTGCCGGCCTGCCGGGATAGAACCCGCACTGCAGAGGCTGCAGACAGCTTCACTGCACTGCGCTCAACCGCCTGGGCCACCAAGGAGGCCCTTTTTTTTTTTTTTTTTTAATGAAGGAAAAGAGAATGACTGACTCATAGAAATCAAGACAAAAATTTTGCAAAAGTCACAAACCTGGTAAACTCCAGGGGTCTGCATAATGAGTGTGTCACCATTGTGGTCAATTTCTATTGACTATATTTCATCCTCAGGATAGTCAAGATTTATTGTTTGGGAAAGACAGCATCTGATTCAGAGTCTCTTCCCTCCTGGGGCAGGGGAGGGAGGTTACCATGTCTGAAAATGCTTCCAACACTACACAAACTAGGAGAGCAAAGATCAAAAAAGGGGGTATGGATTTGGGGTAGCAAAAATATTTGTTGTCTATCATATATCACTGCAAGGTAATGCAGGTCAGCTCCACTCTGCTTCTATGACCTTCAGTTTCAGCAACGCGCAGATGGGAGGCAAGGACACGTCACCACCTGGAGCAATGTCTCATTGCTCTTCCTCTCCAGCTGGATCCTGCACACTTAAAGACAGGAGCTCATGGCTGTCTTACAATTTCTTTGGTAGGTCCTTCATGGCTGTGCACACGATTTTATTGAATTTAAACCACTTGTGAGAGGATACATAGGACGCTTATTGTGTGGGTAATATGCTCATAAACTGACACACTGGAATCTCTCTACAGACCTGCAGTCCTCCTGGGTGGAGAAATTGAGGACATTTTCCTGTGCAATCTAGGTAAGCAAGACAACAGCACAAGGGCATAGATACATACTTTTGTATTTTTCTCTGGTCTTGAAAATAATGTCACCTCATTGGACTGAGAGTCAGTGTCATCTTTTGGAGCATATAACTATTTGGATAAAACCTCTTTGATTTACAGATTCACAATCAAAGTATCAAAATGTAAGCCAACCAACCATGAAGCTCATCTAATTGTACCTGACACATTACAAATAAGGAAACTGAGGCTCTGGGGGTTGAAAGGACATAGCCAGGGAGTGGCTGAGTGATGGAACAAGGAAAAGAACCCAGACCTCCTTACTTCCTAGTCCATTCGAAATGTTTTTATAGCTTTTGCAAATGAATAGGTCAGGGTTCAATTGTTTCCTATCTTTCCTGATAAACTCTCTGATTCACCCAAACCAGTTTGTCCCACAAAGCACTGTGGCTGTCAGGTGCAGAAGGACAGTTTATACAACTGGCCTGTATTTTGCCTCCATCCCCCAGGGCCATTTCTAGTCATTGATTTTTATTAGTTCTCTGTTTTAAATCGCTAAGCATATCCAACTCCTCTCATCCTTTCTTTCCTCCTATTGGAAAAAAAAAATGTTTTTTAGTTAACTGTGAGAAAAGAAAATTAAGCCCTACCACTTCTTACTGTCTGTGTAAATATGAAGAGAAATATAAGGAAGGGAATAAAAGCATTTGGCAGAATCTTTATACAGCGTTCTGTTCCTGCTCTTGTTATTAGTATTACTACTACTATCTATTCAGAGATTCCAGTGAGGAAATCTTATGGTAGATAGCAAATACGCAGGTTTTTAAAAGGCCAAACAAATTAAGGGTAGATTGTACTCCCAATTACCACTATATAAAATACTGTCTAAAGCGAAACCACTGGGGGATGACAAAGGTGGTTAAAAATACAATTACCTTTCTAAAGAGGAACGTGAAAGTTAATATATAGATATAAAATACTCATAATTCACTTTTAAATTTGTAAAAACGAGTTCTCCAAGTGATACATAGATCATCATAAATGCCAACGTTGATCATTTCCAGGAACTGGGAAAACAAGTCCACCTACAAGAGAAAAGCCCGACTTCACGCAGACCTTGAACCTGGAGCCAGGTGCTGGTTACCCATGTTCTAGCAGGAAGGCCTGGACTACACGGGGTGCTCTTCCTACAAGATCCCATTTCTGGGGAGCTGAAACACATAGCTAAAAGGCCTTTAAAAGGCACACAGCAGCAGACAAGGAGACAGGTAGGGGCCGAGCCATTCAACGCATGAAAGACCTTCCTACAAAGTAGCTGTAACCCTTGCAAAAGCACCCCTGAGACCGTCGCTGGCGGAGACGGCCGCTCTGCAAACAGCCTCAGCCTCCGCCGCGCCGGCCGCTCCCCCCAAAATGGCGCCGCCGCCCCGCCCTCCCGGCGGCCCGCGGGCACGCGCGCGCCCTGCGGGGCCGAGGCGCCGGGGTCGCGGCCGGGCGCGCGCGCGGCCCCACGGCGGCTGCGCGCCTGCGCGAGGGCGGGCGGCGGGCGCGCGCGCGGCGGGGGCGGGCTGTGCTGAGCGCGGAGCTGCAGCCGCCGAGCCGGACGTGTCCGCGAAGATGGCGGGCCGGGTGAGTGCCGGCCAGGGCGCCCGGGCTCGCGGCGGGGCGCCGGGCTCGCGGGCACTCGGAGGTCCAGACCACCCCAGGGGCGGGGGAGTGAGTCTGTGTAATTGGGGTGTTTGATGGGGCGGCAAGTCAAGAGAGGCTGGAGGGGAGAAGGGGGACCGGTGGCAGGGGATTAGCCCTCCTTGGAAAGTCCATCCCCCCCTTGGGAAGCCGGAGGAGAGGTGACCCCTTCGCATCTCGGGTCTCCTGAGTGCCCCCTAATTCTCCCAAATCAGCCCTTGGGACCTGATCCCTGCGCCCCTCAAGGCAGCCTCAGCTCTGGTCATCCCAGCCGGGTCTGACGGGGCTCTGGGGGGTTCTCCGCACCCCTTCGGCGGGGCTCGCTAGGGGCAGCCGCTGGGATAACTGCGGGGTGTCGTCTGCTGCAGTGGAGCGAGGGAGGTGGGAAGGATCATTAGGAACCCATTTGTGGTTCTTCACATGAAAGGTCTGGAGAAAGGAAGAGGGGGTGCAAAGGACTTTTAGTGTCAAACCCCGGCCATCTGGGGGACCTGTCACTGTCGGAGCGGGCACGAATTTGGGGTGTCGCGTTTTGCCTTTTTGAATGACAGTCGCTACGAATGCAGCAGGATATGTTGTAGTTTTTAGGGTTTTAAATTTTACTTCCTCCTTTAGCCTGTAGGATCGCCCTATAGGATGGGTTTGGTGAGGGGAGATAGGGCTGGTTCTGTGCTGTATTGCAGTGTGCCTTGAGCAAAAAGCCCTGTGAGGCATGGATCCTGCCCAGAGATTACACTGGCCTTAAACCTGGGACATTAACTGCGTCATTGGGGGATAAGGATGTGCTTGCCTGATTTATTTATACTGGAATATTTGAATAAGTTTGCATAGACTTATGCATACATACAAATGTCTACCTAAAGGAAATTGTAAGTCATGAGATTCTAGGGTCAGAAGAGACCTTAAAGGTCATTTAATTTAGTCCGACCTCTTTCTCTTCCTTTCCCCCTTTCATGGAGAAGCTATGGGGGAAAGGCCAGACCTGTGCTTCAGTTTGTCTTTTCCCACCTTCTCAGAAACTTCTTCACCTGATGATTAACTTTCTCGAGCTTCTCCCATCTTAAAACAAATCCTTCCTCCACCCCCACACTTGTCATCTTTTCTCTCCCCACTTGCCAGCCAGATAGCTTGATAGAGTTGTCTATATTTTTTGTCTCCCATTTGCTTACCGCCTATTTAACCCTCAGTGCACCGCAGTCTGATTTTCGGCTCCATCATCCACTGAAACGTGTTGGTAAAATAGATATTTTTCACTCCTTGACTTAATGTCTCAACAGCTATCGACGCTGTTGACTGTTGGTCTCCTTGGAAAATACCCTTGCCTTGGCTTCTGTGAAACCTTGTTCCTGTTTTTACTCTTCTCTTTTGCAGACTCACTCTCCTCTGCCCTGTTAATCAATGCAGGTATTCCTCAAGGCTCTCTATTTTCCCCTCAGGAAATCTCCGTTAAGTCCACAGCTTCAGTTACTGCCTATCTGACAGTGATTCTCAATATTTGACCCCCAGTCCAGACATATGCTTTAAGTTCCAGACTAATAAGTCAACTGCCTGTTTAAACCAAGACACTACAAATTCAACATGTTCGAATCGGAACCCATGATCTTAGCTTACATAGTTAGTATTTCCCCCTTGTTTCTCATTGCAGTGAATGGCAACCCCATCCATCCAGTCATATAGGTTCCAGCCCCCCCAAACCCCTCAAAGGATGTTATTATGGCCAAAGAATCTGGCTTGGGGCATTGCTGCTTTAAACTATCTCCAGATCACCCACTAGATGGGTCACATGTTCTGTTATTTTAATGTCCTAGAAATCTCTCCAATCTGTCCTCTCTACATCTTCATTTCCATATCCTTTCCCCAAAGTATTACCACTATTTGTCTGAACTACTGCAAGAAGTTTGGAAATGGTTTGCTTATGACATTCTCCACATTGATTATTCCCTGCCATGCTCATTGTCATAAAACCCCCTCCTTCAACAGCGCCCCATTACTTTTGGTAGAAGATCAGATCCTTAGCCAGGCCTTCAAGGCCCTTTGTGGTTCTGCTCCTGCTTCTCTCCACTCACCCCCTTACTTACTATGTTCAGTAATATAAGCCTTCCCATTCCTTCAACTCATAGTAGTTTCTCTTACTACAAGATCTTGCATATTCCTTGTAATGTTTTGCTCCCAGTCATTTACCTCCTACCGGTAGATCACTCAGGGAAACCTATTTTGATCCACACTGCAAGTCAGGATCCTTTGTTATTGCTCTGTAAGAACTGTACTTTTTTTTCTAAGAGATTTATTTCTGTCATTTCAAATTTCTTTGTGTGATTATTTGTCTCTACTATTTACCTTCTATGAAAGCAGAGACCGTGTAGGCCTTTTACTCACTATTATCATCTGTGCTTTGCATATGCCCTGGGGCCTAGGTGCTCAGTACATTTATGTTGAGAATGAATCTAATCTCTGAATACCCTAGTGACAGAGAATGCATCATGTTAGTGTCATGTTAGTTTTTTTTTATGTGGAGTTCCATGTAACTTGTACATAAAGATATTATTTCTGCTGTTTAGAACTTCATAGAGCTAAATACAGCTCCTTTTCCATAAGATAGCTTCTCAGATATTGAAGACAGGTTACTTATTCCCTCAGATTTTCTGTTTTACAAATTAAACATCCCCAGTTCTTCAGCTCTCCTGTATAATAAATCCTTCCTCATTTAGGTTATTCTTCCTTTGGAAATGCTCTGTTTTGTCAGTGTTTCTTCTTTTTTTTTTTAATTAATTTATTTATTTATACAAGCACTGGGTACAGTCAGAAGTGCGGGAGGGTGAGAGAATTCACCAAAGCCAGAGCAGGGAACAGAACAGGCAGACCGACAAAATACATTGCTGAGGGGAGCAGCGGGCGGCAGGAGAGATCTGCATGCCATGTGGAACCATCGCTGGTGCCTGGGGATCGAACCGGCGCTGCAGAGGCTTCAGGTAGCTTCGCAGCCCAGCGCTCAACCGCTGCGCCACCAGGGGAGGCCCTGTCAGTGTTTCTTCTAAATGTGCTCAGGGTAGAACACCGTGAACAGTGAAAAAACGTATTTGAACTATTTATATTCTCTTGAGCTTGACCCTGCCAGTTGCTACAGAGTAAAATTGTATTTATTTTCCCTACAATAAATCATGTTCTTTGCTCATATTGAGCTTACAGTCAATTAGAACTTTCATGTTCTTTTAAAATCAGCTCCTCCACCCCTAATCTAGGTATTGTGCAATTATTTTATTGAGCTTAAGTATAAGACTTTGTCTTTATCCCCTTTACAGTTCATTTTTGTTAGGTCAGGGCATGTCTGCTACTTGTTGAAGGTCTTCTTGATTCTTTCATGTTATGCAACATAATAGCTCTCTCTCGTAGGCTTAATAGTCATGACTTTTGTGTCTGTGTTGAAGGCACTGATGAAAGGTAGAAAAAGAAGAGTCAGAAATGGCCCTTGAGCATCATGCTAGGGCTTCTTATCTAGGCCAGCACATCAGTACATTTTGGGTACCAGTGCTTACCTACACATAGATCTCATTTAATCCTAACAAAACCACCGTGCAAGGTGAGTAGTACCAGCTTTGTTTTTAATCAGATACTGACTCACAAACTTGACAAGTTCACAGCCAACAAGATGGGTGAGAATTTGAGGGTTGGATACTGTTATCTAATTCACCAGTTTAGTTTCAAGGAAATAAAGAAGGGTAGATTTGCCTTACCTAGACGTATTTTTTTTTTTTTTTTTTTTTTGGTGTAGAAGAACTTGGGTGTAGGTCAGCAGTGTGGGGGTGAAAGGACCCACCAGAGAAAGAGTGGGGAGCAGAACAGGCAGATCAGCTGAAATACACTGCAGAGGGGAGTGAGACTGGAGAGGTCTGCTGGGCCACATGTGGGCTAGTTCCTTGGGCATTGACCCCAGCTGTAGTAGTGACAGCGCTGAGACCCAACCCCTAGACCACCAGGGAGTGGTGGTCTAGAATGTTTTAGAATTTGCTGTGAAAGTTTAAAACTACTGGCCTACCTTTTGAAAAATCTGAACACTTTTGGCACATCTCTGAATGTTTTATTTCTCCTGGGGGCCATAATTTTCAAATAACTACCTATTGATGTTTAGCGAATAGAATTAGCCTCATTACAATACGCTTAAAAAACCTTCTGTATTTCCTTTTTGTGGGAAAAGAGCTGTTTTGAATTATTATTGCTTTTGATTAGTTAATTTTGACATTCTGATGCCATCTTGTAAATGTATTTATATTCATATACATTCAAAATATATTTATATTCGTAATTAGAGATTTTTTTGTTTATGCCACTATTGTTACCATTAATAGCATTAGTAACCTATTTATCTTGTCCTTTGCTTTTTCTGACTTAAAACATTTAGTTCATCTGCGAAATTTGATGAAGAATAAAACATGTGATTTATTAACGTTGAGGCTGTCAGAACTTGATTAATCCCTAAAATAACTTCAGACCCCTAATCTGAACAGTAAAGAGCATAAAAGAAAATAATTTTTCTCATTGTTGTTTTAGTGTATTTATTATTTGAGAAAAAAATATGGAATGGTTAGTTGGATACATTTTTTAAAAAGATTTATTTATTTATGCATACAAGAACTGGGGTACAGGCCAGAGGTATGGGGTCTGAGAGGATTCACCAGAGACAGAGTGGGGAACAGAACAGGCAGATCGACTGAAATACACTGCTGAGGGGAGCAGCGGGCGAGCCAGGAGAGGTCTGCTGTGCCATGTGGGCTCCTCCCTGGCCGGCAGTGGCTGCGGATATCTTTACCCCTTGTGCCACCAGGTAGGCCCATGGATACATTTTATAGTAAAATGACCAATCTATTTAAACTTATCTGGTTCCCATTAGCCTTTCAAAAAGATTCAGTTAGTAAATAAGTTTTCTTGGCTGTTTTAAATTTTTGCTAGTAATTAAGAAGATTTTAAAGTCATAATTCTTATTACTTATATTGAACACAGACTCTTCCTTCATAGTGAACTCCAGATACACATGGGCCTTCCTGCCCCAGGCCTCCATGCTGTCTTTTTAGCACTCTGAAAGCCGCAGCTGCGGGACTCAGATAGAGGAAAGAATGAATCTGAAACACAGCACAAATAGCTTAGGAGAGTTGATTACAGGGAAAGACTCTTCAGGAAAGCTACTCATTTACAGTTGCTTTTAGGTTGCCTTACACAGTTGCCTTATCACCACCACCCAACTACTGAAAAAAAAAGAAAAGGTGATTTCCCACATTGCGGGAACCTTTTTGTACTGTCTTTAAAAACAGCCAGAAATCTCACTGACTAGAGATTCGGCAGTCACGTTCTGAGAACGTACATACATTAATGCAAATAAAACCAATGAATTGCTTTCTTCATAAGTTCTTACATCTGGTTCAGGTAATATGTTGTGAAAAAGAGGAGTAAGATCATGTTCAACAGGAATCTAAGGGAGAGAACTCTCTTAGGAGTTGAAAGGGGTGTTGAAGGAGGTAAAATTTACTTAACCCAACATTTTGTCTTGGGCAAGACTGCATATTCAGTGTCATTTAGTATATTGAAGAAGCTTTTGTGGCCCAATTCAAAACCAAGCCATTTGTAACACTTTATGGATGAAGACATCTATAGATAAAGTTTTGGGACACATTATAAATTGGGGATAGGGCTTCCCTGGTCACACAAGAGGTTAAGTCTCAGCACTGTGAAGCTATTGCCAGCCACTGCAGCATGGTTCCATCCCTGGCCAGGGAGCTGACCCACTGGTGCAGCAGACCTCTCCTGTCTCTCCCGCTGCTCCCCTCAGCAGTGTATTTCAGTAGATCTGCTGTTCTGCTCCCCACTCTATCTCTGGTGAATCCTCTTACCTCCCACACCTCTCTGGCCTACACCCTAGCTCTTATATGCATAAATAAATAAATCTTTAAAATAAATAAATAAATTGGGGATAGTTCATGTGTATTATCACAAGTTAAAAGAAATAATATAAAATGTTTCTTGGTCCCATTTGCTAAATCAAAGTTTTGCTGTCCAAGGCACCTCAACTTTCTGGAATCTTATATGCAGTAGTTCTTGTTTTTGCATATCACCTCTGTGAATATTTTTAAAACTATCTTCAAATGCATTACACTTCAGAAAATAAAATTCAGCTCTTCATAGTATTACTTAATAGCTTCCTCTTTGAAACCTAAAGGAATTTACACTTACCATTGGTGTATTCTTTTTTCAAGTATTTAAGCCAGCATGCAAAGATGTAAGGTGAAAGTATATTACCATACTGTTGAAAATTTTTGAATTAACAGAATAGTGAACTATTGGCAATACACTGGACACTTGCAGTAATGGTGTTATGAAGGTCCATATTCTGGATATGGCATTTTAGGTAAAAATCTCCCAGTTAGATTCTTTTTCATACATCATTACTAATACCCTTGAGTGGGCTCTGAGACCTACCTTACACTGCCTTCAACATCCTAATGACTTAATCGCATAATTTCCAACTTAGGTTTTTATGATGAAAATCAAGTATTCCTTGTGTAACTGTAGGCTCTATACATTTTATTTTTTTTTTGTTCTTTTGATATTTAAAGAGCAGGTTTATTAGAAAAGGGATAGCATCGTAAAAGACACCTGCATAGACACAAGCCGGCAGGAAGAGCTGCCCGGAAAGAGACAGGTTTGCTAAGAGAGGCCTGCATGGTTGCAGGTGGGCGGCCTTGAGGAGAGCTGCCTCCACTGGGGGAGGTCAGTGAAGCGAAGCCCCGGCATATACAGGTCACGGGCAGGCAGGAGCCTGCTGCCCTGAGGAGGGAGAGAGTTGGTGAAAAGAGGCACCTGCATAGTCACAGTGGGCAGTGAAAGTGCCGCCTCTATACATTTTAAACACGTGTAATTTATGCGCACTTTAAGAGATTTAAAGCATGCTGGAAAGTACAGCAAATAACACTTATATCCATATGCTCACCATCCAGATTTAAGAAGTATTAACATTGTGATATTTTTAGAAATAAAACATTACAGGTGCAATTGAATCCCAGTTGTGCCCCCTCTTGATTCCACTGACCTTTCCCAGCAATCGCCATGATCCTAAAGTTGGTGAAGAGCCTATCCACATCTTTTGCTCACATATAATAATAACAATATATTATTATTTTGTGTTTTAAATGTAGATCATGGTGCCATTGTATATTTCCTTTGGCAACTCGCAATTTTTTTTTTCATTTAAGATGGTGTTTGAGATTTAATTACGATAATGTATATAGAACCAGTTAATTTTGTTTTAATACTGTGTAGTCTGTTTTGTGAATACAGCAGCGTTATGTGTTTTCCTATCAGAGGATAATATAGCCAGTTTTCAATTTTGTTTTTACTGGAGTGCACATTCTTTTATATGTCTCCTTACATACATATGTAAGAGTTTCTTTAGGATACATGTCTAGAGACATAGACATATACCCTATGTAGAATTCCATATTGCCACGTGGAATTGCTGGGTGATGTTACCTTTAACCTTCATAGTTACACCAGTTTACACTCTTACTAGCAGTATATGTGTGCCTGTTACTCATGTCCTCGCCAGCACTTAAAATTGCAGCTATTTTAGTTTTTATAGTATGATAGCTGAAAAAGAACCTCATTGTTTAAATTTGTACTTTTTTCCAAATTACTGGTGAGATTGAACATTTTTCATGTGGTCATGGAAATTTTCTTCTGTAAATTACCCCGTATATCCTTTGTCCATTTTTCTAAGTTGGATTATTTGCATTTTAAAAATTGACTTGTACCCTTTTCTTTTGTGTGAGTAGGATAGATTCTAACCTTGTGTTAGTTGGAAATAGCTTCTCGTAGACAGTGGAGATCTTTTCATGCTGTTTATAGAATTTTAGATAAAAGCCTTAGTATAGTTGTAATTATCATGTTCATCTCTATTATTTTAAGGAAATCTTTCCCCACCTTGGAGTCATAAAGATTTTCTTCTCATTATAAGGTGTAAAATTTTGCTTTTCACATTTTGGTGTTTAATTCATCTGGAATTAATTTTTGTGTTTGGTGTGAATTATGAAGCTAATTTTACCTTTTCCATATGTATAACCAGTTGTCCTAAATATCACTTATTAAGTTCATCTTTTCCCTCACTGATTTGTAATGCTATGTTTTATTAACAGACTAAGTCTAGACTCTATTCTGCTTCATTATTCTGTTTGTTTATATGTATACCAATGCCACTGTGTTAATTACTGTGGTCTTAGAATTATTCTTGTTATTTAGTATGGTGACTTTCTTCCTTTACTCCCTTCATTTGGCATTTCTTGACCCTCTTCCATATGAATATAAAGAGCAACTTAATCCTTCCTTCTTTAAAGTTTTTTTAACCTTGAAATTTAAATGTATCTTTATTGCTGCTAATTTTGACCACATTTTTTCCTTATTATTTATAAGGGCAAATATAAAGCTTATTTCAAAATTCAGCTGAATTAGTCTAGGAAGCTTCTTTTACTTTTATCCTTTTTTTGACATTAAGCCAAAAGTGCTAATAATGTATCACAACTTTTTGTATAGATTTGAAACCAAGTGAATTAGGATCAGCTGTTTATGAGTAATGTGGGGTATTTTGGTTCTTTGCTAAATTCAGAATGAAGTGTGAAAGTGCTGATGCATTTTGCACTAGCCATATAGATTTTTGGTAATGAAGAAAATGGGAGCTTTATTACTTTTAGGTAAGAAATAAGTTAGTCATGTTTAGATACCCCATCAATGTTCACTTATTTCTAAAATAATAGTCATAGTATTTTAGGGTTTCACTGGTGGAATTTCTTGGCTTGACAAGCAGTGAAAATAGCAATTATCAATAATTCTTGGTCTTCCAAAGAACATGTGTATTGGGGGAATTAAAAATTTTAGTTATCCTAGTTACTTTTCTCCCAGATAATGATATTGACAAAATTTTGTGAACTGATGGCAGACTTGGTTCTCTCTGTTCAGAACAGAGCCTGGGATAGAGGTATTATTCAGTTAATGTTTGTTAAATAAATGAATGTTTATTTCTGCTTTAATAAAATATTATTTTGGCCATTGTCTATAGTATGAATTTTAATAATCTCTGCCAAACTATTGAGTACTCTAAATATGTTGCTTTTTAACTCTGTTTTCCAAATCATTAGTAATATAGCATAGCTCTAACTTTGAACAGCTATTGAGACCAATACAGTCCTTCTTCTTCTGCAGATACTGAATTTAATAACTATTTATTTGTATATAGCCTTCTAGGCAGTATAATACTTATTAAGCATCAAAATAAACTTATATTTACCGAGTTAAATGATGAAATGGAGCAAGCATGTTATTGAAACCCCTTCACCACATTTTTTCCCTTCCATTGTAGAAAGAAATCAACTTGTTAGCCTTTCTATTTCTGTGGAGTTTATTTTTCCTTACTTAGTACAATGATTTTAAAAATGGGGTATGCAGACCAACAAATCTGCATTACCTGAGAATTTGTTAGAAATGCAAATATCCAGGCTCCACCTGATGCTGATTAAATTAGAAACTTGGGGGTGCGGGGTTGTGGGACCTCAGCAATCTCTTTTTCATCAGAATCAGGTGATTCTGATATGTGCTAAAGTTGAAAACCATTTAGTCCTTTGGGTTCTCCAGTTTAGTTCCTTTCACAAATTGTTGAAGATATATTTCTCAACCTAATTATTTCTAGGATTCAGATTTATTATCATTTCTTCCTTTTAATGCCTTCACTTATATCCAGTTTTCCAACATTTAAGAGGAATTGTTGTTTTCTGCAGTATAAGTTACATATATTAGTCTATATTAGGTATCCTGTTTGACCTTCCCATAAAAACAATTTAAAATGTTGAATAGCATTATAGCTGTACTTAATGAGAAATCGTATACTTGAAATTTGCTAAAAGTAGATGTTAAGTATTCTCATGTCACACACACACACACACAATGTTAACTATGTGAGGTGGTGGATATGTAGTTTGATTGTAGTAATAATTATACTGGGTATACTTATCAAAACACTATGTTGTATACCTTGAATATATGCAACTTTTTGTCAGTCATACTCTATAAAAACTGGAGAAAAACAGACAAAGTGCTAGACTAAATTAAAAAATTAAATATTTTTGGTAGAAAGTAAGGAATGATCAGGACAAAAATTATGTGAAAGTGTAAGCTAACATTTTTGCCTAGAAGACATTACTGCAAAAGCTGGTTAACTTGTCCTTCTGCCTCAAGAAGCTCGGGGAATAGGGGATAAAGTGTGTAGTTTTCTGGGAGAAGTTTCCCTTACCCCATAAAGTACCTCAAAGGGAATGCCTGATTTCATGCCTGGATGGCATGAAAATCTTAAGCCAATAATTCAGTTTAAAATGGTATAAGAGCAGAGTGTCTCAAAATGCCATAAGAAGAGTTAAACACAAAGCTTCTTGGAAGACCTCATCTTCATCTCATAGCTTAGAGATTTCCTAAACATAGTTGTAAGAAATATGAACTCACAGAGGCAGAACACAGGACAATGAATGAGAACCAGCAACAATGAAAAGCAGAGTCAGGACCTGCAAATACTTAGATTTGTAAATAAGTATATTTACAAATATACATGTTGTAAATAAGTATATTTAATATTAATAGAAATTTTTAAAAATTGACAATAAGAATGAACAGCAGAAGTTTAAAAACAACCAGGTAGAATTGGAAAAGAATTGAATGAAACTGCTAAAAATAAAAAAAGTTATGTTTGAGAATTCAATGTATAAGTTTGACAATAGATTAGATACAGCTATAGAGAGATGGAATAAATTGGATGATCTGAAAACAACTATTCAGAATATAGCATAGATGAAATGGAAAGTAATGAAAAAGTTCAGAGAAGACAGGGTAAAATAAGAAGGTCTAGTCTTTTCAGAATTCCTGGGGTGAAAGCATGGTAAAGAATGAGGCAAAGGCAATATTTGAAGAAATAATAACAAAAAATTGATGGAAAACACCAATCAACAAATTCAGGAAGCCTAAAAAATCCCAAATAGGGTGAAAAGCAAGGAAATTCATACTTACACATCTTTTAAAGACACCATATGACATGAAAGGTAGAGAAAAATCTCAGAACCCATTAGAGAAAGAAGACATTACTTTTTTTTTTTTTAATTTTCTAGAGGCATGTCTTATTTATTTATTTATTTATTTATTATTTGTTTGTTTGTTTGGTTTATACATGCACTGGGTACAGTCAGAAGCGCGGGAGGGTGAGAGAATTCACCAGAGCCAGAGCGGGGAGCAGAGCAGGCAGAAGGACCGAAGTACACTGCTGAGGGGAGCAGCGGGCGGCAGGAGAGGTCTGCGCGCCATGTGGGACCCGCCTCCAGTGGCCGGGGAGCAGCCGGGGATCGAACCGGCTGCAGAGGCTGCAGGCAGCTGCGCCACCGGGGAGGCCCAAGAAGACATTACTTTTAATAGATAATTAGGCTGTTAGCTAATTTCCTGATTGCAATGGTGAAAATCAGAGGACAGAGAATAATATTTTCCAAGTGCTTGGAGAAAATAGTTGTCAACAAAAATTGTATATGGAGTGAAGAATGTGGCCAAATTAGACAGTCTAAAACAAAGAAAAATGGAAAGTTTGTAACTGATCAAATTTCTTAGTAGGAAAAAAAATGCTCAGTGATGTAAGATGTGAGATTCAAGGAAAATTAAAGAACAATGATAGTGGTAAACTTATAGATACATCTAAATAAATCTTTGCTTTACAAAGCAATAGTAATGATAGAACTAGATAGAACAACAAAGCATCTAAATCAGAACAAAGTAATTTAACGTAAGCTATTTGACTAACTTTAGACTTTGACATATGTATTAATATCTTAAGAGTAACTTGTCAGGGTAGAAATATGAATAGAAGGGGGAAAGTAGAATTTTTAAATCATAGAAAAAAATGAGACAGATAAAACAAAACCAAGATGATAGGAATAAACAAAAATAAATGTAAATGAACTAAATGCTTCAATAAAACAAAGAATGTTAGATTGGAATTTTTAAAAGCAAGCAAGTGTGATGACACAACTGAAAATCCAACTATAATTTTTGAGCAGTACAGTTAAAGCAGGACTATAGAAGGTACAAAGCAAAAGAATGGGGAAAAAATTATCAGACAAATTCTAACCAAAAGAGAGGTAAAGTACTATATTAACCTCAGACTGTATGAAATTTGAAACAAGAGAAAATTTGATATATGTCCCTAAACAATGATAAATCATTCAGTTACCCATTAAGATAATAAGTGTTAATTTTTTATGAGTTCAATAACTTCCTCAATATACAGAGGATAAGATGATGGAACTATAAGATGAAATAGATAAATCTACCAAAGTGGGGAGTTTCACACCTCTCCCAGTAGTAGATAAATCAGAGATAAAAAATGTTTACAAATTTATTAAGGATCTAGTTCCTCAGTTGCACTAGTCATATTTCAGATGACTTAGTAGCTACATATGACTACGCTACTGTAATTAAACAGTATAAAAAGTATTTTGCACTGCATTGATATGGAAGACTTCAATAATAAAGTTAACAATATTCATAATTAATATTGACCACCATAGCCAAGTATGGATTTCTGTATAATATAGAGATCTGCAATGCAAGTAGATTAGAAATTGATGACAAAAAGGTGGCTGAATAAATGGGGAAGATATGTTGGGGGTAGATATTTGAAATATATATATAGTGTATATATATGTTTGACAAGGACTTGTACCTATATATATATACCTATAGGTACAGGACTTGCTGCTTGTACGTGTGTGTGTGTATTTGACAAGGACTTGTACCTAGAATATATGAAGACTACAAATAATAAAAAGGATAGAAAGCCAGTAGAAAAATGGACAAAAGATTCAAGTAGGTGTTTTATGGGAAGGATGTCTATGATATCTATAAAGGTGCTCGACCTCGTTAATCATCACATTAAAACCTCAGGGAGATACCACTAGAACCTCAGGGACATAACCAGTACACAACTGAAAGTTAAAATAGAAACACTGGCAGTCCCAAGTGTGGGAGAGGATGTGGAGCAGCTGGAATTCTCCACACCATTGGTAGGGATGAAAATGAGTACAACCGCTTTGAAAAACTATTTGGCAGAGTCCTCTAAAGCTGAACGCAGGCATGAATGCCTGTATGCTAGCAAGTGTAGTACCCAAGATGATGGGAGTAGGGAGGGAGTATATCCAGTAGAAATGCATGCATCTATTTTTCAAAAGACGTACAGACATGTTTATAACAACATGTTTTATAAAAACTAGAAATAATTCAGCTGAATGATGGTGACATGTTTGGAATTATATACTATAAAAAGCAATGAAAATGAATGAACTGCTACACGCAACAACATGGATTAGTCTCAGTCATATTGAGGGGTAGATGTCAGATACAAAATAATACATGCTGTATGATTCCATTTATATAAAGTTTTCAAAAACAGGCAACATGTATCTATGATTCCTGACTCTGATACAAACAGATAGTGGTTATCTGTGATTGGGGGGGTAAAGGATTTGTGATGAGGAAGGAACACTATGGGGTGGTGGTAATGGTCTTTCTTGAACTGGGTACAAGTTGGTTACTCTAGGTTTGTTCACTTTGTAGAAATTCACTGGACCAAACACTTGGATGTATGTACTTTTCTGTATGTATGTTTTTCTTCAATAAAAAGTTGATTTAAAGAAATAGTAATGTTCTTTTTCTCAGTGGGTGGTAGGTATATGGTGTCTGTTTCATGGTATTTTATTCATAAAACATAAAGATTAGTCATAACTTCACTGTTATTTAAGTATCTCCTGTACCAAGCACATTGCCTGGGATAATAAATTTTGTTCCATGGGATAGAAGTAGGCTAGTAATTCCTCTGTGCTTTCCCAATAGCCAATTTACAAATAATTATTTCTAAATAATGAAACCGTAAATACTATTCTATTGTGCTTACATTTATTATCAAGATGAATTTATTAAATGAGAAAGCTCAATATCATTAATTATTAGCAATTTTTGGTTTCGTAGAGTGTGGGCTTACAGATATAAATAAATCACCTTCACAGTTTTGAAGATGGGAAGTTATTAGACCTAGTATTTTCAGTGTCTCACTGTTTTTTCATTTGCTTCTGAATAACTAGAATGACAGTTAGTGTTTTCCATTAAATCTTGTGCTCTTTCCTGGGTTCATACTGCCGCTGGCTTCTTGCCTATCGTGCATTTGCTTTCCTAAATGCCCTGCATCTTCCTAAGGGAAAAGTCCACAATTATGGGACTAGTTATTGGGTGTTTAAAGTCTCTAGGCCTTGGATCTTTGCCCCAATTCCTTTTCCGAAGAGTCTGCTCTTTCCTGTAAACTTTCAAAAGAACATGTACCAAATTTTTATCAGCATGTTGGGAATTTTAAAAGAAAGCTTCCTAAGTACTTTGATTTTTCTAACAACATTTACAGTCAACTTTTCAGAGGAAGAGCCCTAGGTTAGCCAATAAAGACTATCTTAAATTGAATGGTATCTTATAGTTTTAAAACACCTTCATAGATCTTTTCTAGTTAGATTCTCAGAGCAGCCATATCAGTTGGCACTCTGAAAATTCAGTTCAACAAACAATATTTCAGCTAACAGAAAAAAAACTCACAGCTAACATACTGGTGAATACTGAAAGCTTTCTTCAAGAATGCTTCAAGAAAGCTTTCTTCAAGGAACGAGGCAAGGAGGTCTGGCCTGGTACCTTTTATTCAACACTGTATTGGAAATTCTAAGTAGGACAGTTAAGCAAGGAAAAGAAAGAAAAGACACCAGAGTGATCTCTTTGCAACTATTTGCAAATGACATGATATTATATGTAGAAAACACAATAGACTTTACACACAAAAAAAAACCTAGAGCTAATGAACAAATTCAACAAAATTGCAGGACATAAGAACAACATGTAAAAGTCTGTATACTAGCAATGAATAATCTAAAAATGAAATTAAGAAAAATAAACTTACAATAAAATCTACTTAAAATTATTTCAAAAAGAATAAAATATTTACATATAAATTTAACCAAAGAAGTGTACACTGAAGACTACAAAACATGTTGAAAGAAATTAAATCAATGGAAAGACTCTTGTGTTCAGGGATTGGAAGATTCACTATCAATAGCAATTTGATGTATAAATTCAGTGAAATCCCTCTCAAAATTCTGCCTTTTCTCCCAGCAATAGATAATCTGATCCTACAATTTATATGGAATTACAAAGCCATTTTAGCCACAAAAATATTTGAAAAAGAACAAAATTGGATGATTCATACCTCCTGATTTCAAAACTTATACTTAAAGCTTCAGTGATCAAAATGGTGTGGCAGAGGCATAAGAATAATCATTTAAACCAATGGAATCAATCGAGAACCCAGAAATGAAACCATAGATTTATGGTCAGCTGATTTTTTTTTTTAATCAAAGGTGTCACAACCATTCAGTTGGGGAAAGAACAGTCTTTTCAGCAACTGATGCTGAATATCTACATGCAAAAGAATGAATTTGTGCTCCTACTTCATACCACATGCAGAATGGGTCAAAGATCTAATAAATCTGTGAAATTCTTAGAATGAAACATAGGTGAAAATATACATGACCTTGAAATAGGCAATGTTTGTTTTTCTTTGCAATCAAAGAAAAAAATAGATAGATGGACCTTATCCAAATTAAAAATTTGCTTGAATCAAAGGATGCCATCAGGATAATGAAAAAGAGCACACAAAATGGGAGAAAACATTTACAAATCATATATCTGATAAGGTTTTAGTATCCAAAATAAGTTAGGAACTTTCACACCAATTAAAGACAACCTAGGACCTCCCTGGTGGCACAGCAGGTTGATTGCAGCTCTGTGAAGCTGTCCGCAGCCTCTGCAGCACGGGTTCAATTCCCAGCCAGCCAGGGAGAAACCCACATGGCGCAGCAGACCTTTCCTGCCTCGCCCGCTGCTCCCCTCAGCAATGTCTTCAGTCTGTCTGCCTGTTCTGCTCCCTTCTCTCTGGTGAATTCTCTCGCCCTCCTGCGCCTCTGACCTGTACCCCAGTTCTTATATAAATAAATAAATCTTTAAAAAAAAAAAAAGCAACCTAAATGGGCAAAGGATTTGAATAGAGACTTCTCAAAATAAGAGGAATGGATGACTGATAAACACATTAAAAGATGCTCAAGATGATAGTCATTAGGGAAATGCAAACAAACCCATAGTGAGATAGCCTTCACACTCCCTAGGCAGGCTGTAATTAAAAAACAAAAACAGGACAAGATAACATCAAGTGTTGACAAGGATGTGAAGAAATTGGAACCTGTATATATTGCTAGTGGGAATATAAAACAATGCAGCTACTGTGGAAGAGTTTGGCAGTTCTTCCAAAAGTTAAACTTAGAATGACGAGAAATTCTATTCCTAGGTATATAACCAAGAGAGTTGAAAACATAATTTCATACACAAACTTGTACATGGACGTTCCTAGCAGCATTATTCATAATAACCAAAAAATGAAATTAGCCCAAATGTCTACCAGTTAATGAATGGGCAGATGGAATGTGGTATATTCAAACAATGGATTATGATCAGTTATAAAGTTCTATTATTTGCTTCAACAAGGGTGATCTTGAAAACATTATGCTAAATGAAAGCTAGTTACAAAGATGACATTTATGATTCTATTTATATGAAATGGAGACCATAAGTAGATTAGTGGTTACAAGGGGATGAAGGGAGACAGAGTTGTTATTAACTGCTAATAGGTACAGGGTTTCATTTTGGAGTGATGGAAATCGCGAATTAGATGGTTGTGATGGTTGCACACCATAATGAATATGCTAAAAACTGCTGAAATGTATACTTTCAAATGGTGATATTTATGTTTTATGAAGTTTGTTTTAGTTCATTCGGGCTACTATTACAAAATACCAGAGACTTGGTAGTTTATTTCTTCATCACACTTCTGGAAGCTGTAAGCCTGAGATGAGGGTGCCAGCATGGTTGAGTGAGGGCCCTCTTTTGGGTGACAGACTTCTTGAATCTTCATGTGGAAGGTGACTTAGCTCTCTGGGGCCTCTTTTATAAGGGCCCTAATCCCATTCCTCAGGTTTCTGTGCTCATGACTTGGTCTCCTCTCAGAGCTCCACCCCCCCTCCCCAATACCATCACCTTGAGCACTAGGTTTTCAACTAGGTTGGGGAGACACAACCATTCAGACCAGAGTAGAAGTATTTCTGAATGCTAATGAAAAGTTCAACCAACATTTACTGCATGTTCACTAGGCGACACAGGGAATCAGCTAAGTAGCATTTAACAAGGTGTGTCAGACATGTCATAAGTAGAGATGAAACTGTTGGAGAAGCACAAATAAAAAATATACAAGCTTACTAGGAACCAGGGAGTTTCATAAACTTGACTTTGCAAGATAGGCAAGATTCCCTGGGAGGAGTTTGGAATTGGGAATTCAGGTCAAAGGAAAAGTGTGAAGAAAGTCATTGGCTTATGGAGAACATAGGGTTGGGTTGGGGCATTAAGGTAGATGCTGTAGAAAAATAAGGCTAGATCACAAGTGGTTTTGAGGAGTTTTGGATTTATTATTTTTTAAGATTTATTTATTTATTTATACAAGAACCGGGGTACAGGCCAGATGGTGGGAGGGTGAGACGATTCACCAGAGACAGAGTGGGGAGCAGAGCAGGAAGATGGATTGAAACACTGCCAAGCGGAAGAGAAAGTATAACTGGAGTGCCAAGGCTAAAAGGCGAAATACCACTGGGACTGGTCGAATGAGGCACCTAAAAATTGTATACCGCAGATTCAGGCATGGATTCCGTGAAGGAACAACACCTAAACCCAAGAGGGCCACTGCTGCAGCATCCAGTTCATCTTAAGGATTTCAGCAGTCACGCAATAAATTTCTGGTTTAAAAAAAAAAAGAAAGAAAACACTGCTGAAGGGAGCAGCGAATGAGACAGGAGAGGTCTGCTGCATTGTGTGGACATCTCCCTGGCCAGCCGGAATGAAACTTGTGCCGCAAAGGCTGCAGACAGCTTCACAGCACTGCACTCAACCTGCTGTACCACTGGGGAGACCCCTGATTTTTACTTTTTAAGTCATGGTGAGGAATGTAGACATAGCTCTGGGGAGGAGCGTTTTACCGACAGTGCCTCAACACGTGAGAGCAGAGGCTGGAAGTCGCAGTAGGGATCAGAACTACTGGGGCAGGATCCTGTGGCCTTGCTTTTGAGATATGTGCATTAAGATGCTTCTGCGACGTTAAGACTGAATGTGATGGTTGGAATGGAGCTACATTGTATGCTTTATGTGCTTGAAATTGGAGGCAGATGTAAGATTAAAACTTGCAATTTCAGTTATTCTTCATAAAATTAGATTTTTTTTCTCTTCTAGCTATGCAGTGTTCAGAATGAGTCATGTTTAAAAAATCATTTAGAGAGAAGTAATTTTCTTGTGTTATGAGAAACAAAATTATTATCTAGAGTAAAGCAAATCATGTTATTTAGATTTGCCTATAGGAAAAAGAATTGTGGGCTGGGATCCTTGCAGGTAAGTAAAACTCTCAAAACAGTGCCTGGTGCATAATAAGCTCTCAAAACAGCTATTATTATTAACACCCCCACCCCCTCCACACACACCCTAAAGAGATTGTCAGTTGTCTCAACATTTATTGAGCTTTGCCCCCTGTTGATTCTAAATCTCCTATTAAGTTCTCATGTATCTGGTTCTACTTCTGACTTGTTTGTTCTACTCTGTTGAACTGTTTGCTTCTCCAGCAGTACCACACTTTTTAATTACTCTGTTGGGCATGTTTTGATGTCTAGTAAAGCCAGTCCTTCTCATTCTTTCTGACAGTTTTCTTGGTTACTTGCACCAATTAAAAAAAAAAAAAAAAAAAAAAAAAAAGGCCTCCCTGGTGGCGCAGCTGTTGGGTTGAGCGCTGGGTTGCGAAGCTGCCTGCGGCCTCTGCGGCGCCGGTTCGATCTCTGGCTGCTCCCCTGCCACCGGAGGAGGGTCCCGCATGGCGCGCAGACCTCTCCTGCTGCCCGCTGCTCCCCTCAGCAGTGTGCTTCGGTTCTTCTGCCTGCTCTGCTCCCCGCTCTGGCTCTGGTGAATTCTCTCACCCTCCCGCGCTTCTGACTGTACCCAGTGCATGTATAAACAAAACAAACAAACAAATAAATAAAACATGCCTCTATTAAAAAAAATAAAAATACTTTAAAAAAAAAAAAAAAAGCCAGGCCTCCCCTGGTGGTGCAGTGGTTGAGCACTGGGCTGGCCAGGGAGAAACCCACATTGCATGCAGACCTCTCCTGCCGCGCCCTCTGCTCCCCTCAGCAGTGTATTTCATCAGTCTGCCTGTTCTGTTCCCCACTCTGGCTCTAGTGAATTCTCTCACTCCCCTGCGCTTCTGACTGTACCCAGTGCTTGTATAAATAAATAAATCTTTAAAAAAAAAAAAAAAAAGCCCTTCCATTTCCCTTGCTACATCGACTTTCCTAGTGGCCCTTTAGATTGAATTTACTGACGTCCCATTGGGATTTTCATTATAATTACGTTTATGGTTAATTTGGAATCAATGATCCCCTTACATTATTGTGTCATTATATGTAATGATAATATATATCTCTACATTTATTTGGATATTCTTTTTTTGTACTTCTGTTGGTTTTTTTTTTTTTTTACATGGGCCTTGTACATTTTTGCTAAGCTTTTAACCAGTACTTTTATTTTTGTTTCTGTTGAAAAATAATCTGTTGTCTCTTACTTATACCAAGTATTTTAATTTTATGTATCTATGATGATAGGTGTTAATTTTCTTCAACTTTTAGGCATTTCTCTAAATTTAAAAAAATTCAACAAATAGTTGAGTGCCTATTATGTGATTAAATATTGTTCGGGCACTTTTCCAGACTTTAAAGTAATTTTCTTTTCAGGCATTGGTGAATTTTCCCAAATTAATGCCGTTTTGAAGAGCAAATTATTCATAGGGCCAAGGACTCAATTAACTGACTTATGATTTATCGCTCATTTTAATGTGGAGTCTAGTTAACTTGCTCAGTAAGAAGAAATCGTTATGGTTTTTTTTACATATATTTATCAAATGGCTCTGTGATCCAGAGCTTATTACTGAGCTCATTGTCTTATTTATTTACAAAATTCTGTCTCACATTATTATCAAAGAAAATTAGATTTAGCCAACATAATGTAAATATGAAAAAACAACACATAAATGATGAGACCATGTCTTGTATTTCATGAATGAAATGACAGTGCCCTTTTACCAACCATGTCCTCTGAGTTACTTTCCTAATGTCCACAGTTATCACTCTCTATACAGCAGGAAACAGAGGTCTAAAATAAAATAAGAAAATGCAGGAAAGATGAAGAAATGATTTCTTCCCATGGATCCATTGTCCAGTCACAATTGTTTTTTACATTTTGGTGTATTTCCAATTAGTTGGTTTGCTAATACTTTTAAAAATCATGCTGTAAAAATAAAATTTATATAATCCTATGATATGTACCCCTTCCTTAAAGTAGTATGAGGATTTGAAGCTGTATGATACTTGATTTAATTAAATGGAAATGTGGTTTACGTAACTATTATTTAATTAACCATTAAGTATCACAACTTTATCCATATTTAATGTTGTTAGCCTTTTATATTTTTGTTTGTATGTTTTTTCCCAAAAACCAAAATTGGAAACTTGCTTTTTTTCTTAACAATATAAATTTGTAAAGGAATTATAAGGCCCAAAGGGATTCAGGAGTCTCACTGATGCAATTTCTGGTCTGAGATGGGTAGTGTGAAGGGTGTTCCTGCAGGCTCATTGAGGGATAACTATAGGACATACAAGTTTAACTTGTTTCTACCCCATCACTTCCAGTCCCACATGACTTCCAAATTTAACAGAAATAATGATCACAGAAGCTAATTGCACAGAGTGATTCCATTGCCGCGGACATAGGTACTGCTGATGTCTGGCCTCTCCCCAGTCTAGCACTATCCACTGAAACGTCTGTGAAGTACTAGCCACATGTGGCATCAGAAATGTGATTAGTGCAACTGAAGAACTCAAGTTTTAATTTTAACTAATTTTAAGTTTAATCCATAGTGTCTAGTGGTTACCTTATTAAACAGTATAGTTGCAAAATGTTATTTTCAGGAAAGAAGTTGTCTGTCAAGAAATGACAGACTGAGACTGGTCAGCTGACCTGGCCTTGGGCAGTTCTTGCTCTCTGACCTACTTCCCTTTCCCGTGGGGGCACTTGTGTGGCTCTAGAGAGACCCATCGAGGCCTGAAGCACCAATGGGAGGAACTGGTGGATTCAGGAGTGTCGCCATGAGGGGAGGAGGTCCTGTTGCTGGCTATGAGCTCTTCTAGTCAGGCCTCTCTTTTTCCTGTTTATTTTCCTCTACTAGATTCTTCTGTTAGCAATAAAGCATATACTTCAGTAATCCAATTTTAAAGCATATCTTTGGAAGAAAGTAAGTAGTTAACTCTAAAACTTTACACTATTGCCCAGAGGAGTCCTGGTGGAATCCCCCATATATTTTTTAAAAGATTTATTTATTTATGCATACAAGAACTGGGGTACCAGCCAGAGGTGCAGGGGTGGGTTGTGAGAAGATCCACCATAGACAGAGTGGGGAGCAGAACTGACAGACTGACTGAAATACACTGCTGAGGGGAGCAGCAGGCCAGACAGGAGAGGTCTGCTGCGCCTTGTGAGTAGCTACCTGGCCGGCCAGGGATCAAACTCGTGCTGCAGAGGCTGAGATAACTTCATAGTGCTGTGCTTTACCCCTTGCGCCACCAGGGAGGTGCCTCCCTTATTTTTTTGATGATGAGAAGCAGATTCTTGTTCTGCCCTTTAAAGACTTTTCATATAAGTCACGATATAACTACTTCCACTCAAGTTTCCTTTAAAGATTTGTTGGAATTTTCATTCTTTTGCATCACAGTGAGTTAACAATTGTTTACATTTCAAGTTGTTAACAAAAAGATTTTATGGCTTTTGGACAATTAAATGTTCTAGTAACATGGATAAGTAAACTTATATTGCTTATCAATTTTGTGTTTTCATTTCTTAATTATCTGCGGAATTCTGGTGGTTGAGTTTTTGTTTCCTAGAAGCAAGGTCAATGTTAGAAAAATTGTGGAATTTTCCCTTGGCATTACAGTAATAAGTAAATAGCTGCTATTTATAGGGACTTGTATTTTGATGAGATACCCTGCCTGGCTTGCCATAAAAACACAGATGCTTCTAGATTCCAGTAGGGAGGCCTTTTGCTAATAGCATCTGTTTCAGTTGGCCAGCCAGATGACTTCTACAGAGTTTTTCACTTTTTTTTTTTTTGAAGGACACCCTTTGACAAGTAAACAGGCTTACAAATGAAAAGGTTAACTTAGCATTTTGTAAAATTTTTATTACTTTGGCTGTGTGATTTTGAACTATTAGATAAGTAATGAAGTTATAGCACTTCCTAAGTAACCTTGAAATGTCCTTTGTGTACGTGTTCTTTGAATTATTTATTTTGCAATTGAGATAGATTTATATTGCTCTATAGCTGATTCAGTCAACAAATGCTTGGTGAGAGTTCCTGTGTCCAGGCTGGGCACTAGCCCTGGGAGCAACAGCCCACGCAAGAGACAGCCTCAGCCCTTGAGGAGCACACTCTTTAATGCAGTGCAAACTTGTAAACAGACAATAAAAACACAGGCCGGTGCTTCCATGTGATGTTTATTTTATAAGTTTCAATGGGCTGCCCCACTAATGGGTGTGTCTAAGAAAATCTTCTAGAAAGAGTAATGTCTGAGCTGAGAATTGTAGACTGAATCGGAATTTGCTAGACAGGAAACTCAGAGGGGAGAGAGAAGGATATAAAAGGAAGAGACTTGTAGGTGACAGAGGGTAGATAGGAAACTAAAAATGTCCAGTATATTTTTGTCAGCTGGCTGGTCAGATTGTGACCCTGAGCAAAAATATCGTCTCATTCAGAAAGCACACTTCTGGCCTAGATTCTATCCAGCTTAAATTCTAAATTGGTGATTTCTAAACATATTGAATCCTATCAGTAAAAAATGTTTTGACCATATGTACTCTATATATTTATATTTATTTATAACTGATGGTAATACTAATAGTTTATAGCAAAACATATACATTGTAAAAAATAAAAGGGATGAGCTTAAGATGAAATATACAATATTTTAATTTTGTTTAAGTTATTAACAAAATAGAAAGCAAAATGATGCTTTCTAAAGTCTTGGTTTAATATTTTGTGATACCACTATTCAGAAGTCGGTGTCTAATTTTTTTTATTTCAATACTTGCCTTTTTCTAAAGATTTATTTACTCATACAAGAGCTGGGGTACAGGTCAGAGGTTGGGGGGGGGTGAGAGGATTCACCAGAGAGAGAGTGGGGAACAGAACAGGCAGACTGACTGAAATACACTGCTGAGGGAGCAGTGGGCGAGACAGGAGAGGTCTGCTGTGCCATGTGGGTAGGTCCCTGGCCTGCTGGAGATGGAACTCATGCTGCAGAGGCTGTGGATAGCTTCACAGTGCTGTGTTTAACCCCTTGCACCACCAGGGAGGCCCTCAATACTTGGTTTTAATGACTGTCAAAACCTAGATAAAAATGGGGAAATGTGGCTGCACTTTCAAAATCATGATTTTTTTCAGATTCACTCACCATTTATAGAAATGTTTTATTGAAATATGCCTGGGAAGTTTCCATTGATCTGTTAGTTTTTCTTACAGACTAATCAGAATATGTTGTACTTTCATAGTGCTAAAAATGGGTTAAAATCCCTGAAAGTCTTCATTTACATGATTTTTATGAGGTTAGAGAATTTTGTTTCTAATTTTTTTAAGCATGCAGATATGAGTTTTTATTTCTCATTTATTTTTAGGTACCATAAATTGCTTAAACAGCAAAATCACTTAGCATTAGAAGTGTTTCCAAATACCCATTTTTGAACTGCTCTGTTCATGAGCACAATTACTAGCCTTGACTTTTTTGTTTTTGTTCTGAAAGAGCAGTTTCTAACATGTGTTACAACATTTTCATCCAATTGGAGCAAAGTGAGTTTTCTTCATATTCTCTTGGTAACATCCTACTTACAATTTCTTCAGAGGAGCACTAGTCTTTTTATAAAAGGGAATTGTATAACTCATCTATGTTCAACAGATCTCATAAGTGCTTTCCCTTGTGGCAATCAGTTAATCCCTATGCAATTAAAAAAATCTTTTTTATCACTTTAAAGAATAAAGTGATAAAGTGCTTCCTACCTCTTTGCAGAGTGTAGGAAAGATTCTCTATTATAAGTCTTGTTTCAAGAAAGTTGACCTTGGTGACATCCCAAGGCACAAGGTCACACCTTTCCTCTGTCTTATTTGCAGCAGTAGCTTCTGGAAATGAAGCAATGAATCACTTTCACAATAGATGTTACCTTTGTAGCTTTTATTCTGGAATGCTTTTTTAAAAATTACAATCAAGTCAACTAACCATTCCATCAGTGGTTACAGTTTTCTTTGGAAGTACATTGTTTCATATACAATTGAGACTATACCCTTTCAGTAGTGTTATCTTTGGTAACTCATAAAATTATAGTTCTTGGTGTGTTTCATAATTACCCAGAAAGTATGCTCAGATAAAAGAAATACCTGTATTTTGAGCTAACTATAATTTCATTTCTTTAGGGTTTTCTAAGGGCTTCTGAGTGCATTTACCAGTAAAAGAATGCTTTTTGTCACTATTTTGTTTTCCATGCATCATTTTAGCCAACTTTACTGTGGTTCCTGGCTTCTTGTCTTTTATCCTAGGAGACTTTAACAGTTTCATCACATGAACTTTAATACCATTTTGTGAAGTGCTGGATTGAAAAGGATATGACTTTAAATAGAGGTGGAAAAAAAATGTAGAAGTTTAGCTCTTGCTGTGAATACACTTAATTTTTAAAAGCCTGGTAGGTTATCAGGACTTTTTTTTTTAGTGTCACTAAGTTATGTGTTAAGGCAAGATGTACACTTAGGATGCAGTTCATCTTAAATAAAAATGGGTGTGAAATAAATACAAACAGATGTACTAACATTTTCTTCTCACACTCCAAACGATTAAGTTGCAAACCCCTTGCAAATCCTACTTTAGAGACAACTGATCTCAAACAACTGGGGTAGCTATTGCTGAAACTAGTCTTTTAGTTAAAGCACAAGCAAAGCAAAATGGAATTTGTTATCTGCTGTAGTTTCATATTTGTGAGATAAACTTAAGAAGCATCACCTTTGGCTTGAAGTTTGAAGAATGAGCACTTTAGTCATAAACAGACTATAATTATGAGTGTCATATTTCACCAACTAGAAAACCTGAAAGAATGCTGGAAGTGTTATTGGTTAAATACATTATATGAAGGAATGTTTTGTTGATCAAAAAAGACTGTTAATTGATGTTTTTTAAAAAATACACTGTAATTATTTTTGTCGAGAGGTATTTGGAAGATGGCATTTCTCTGTCTGTAGGAAAGTAAGGTTCATAGCCGCTTGGGATCTCCTATTTTTTTTATTTTAAGATTTATTTATTTATTTATCCAAGCACTGGGTACAGTCAGAAGCGCGGGAGGGCGAGAGAATTCACCAGAGCTAGAGTGGGGAACAGAACAGGCAAATGGACCGAAGTACACTGCTGAGGGGAGCAGCGGGCGGCAGGAGAGGTCTGCTCACCATGTGGGACCCTCGCCGGCAGCCGGGGATCGAATCGGTGCTGCAGAGGCTGTGGCAGCTTTGCACCTCGCAGCCCAGCGCTCAACCACTGCGCTACCAGGGAAGTCCCCACTTGGGATCTCTTATAAAAAGAGACTTTTTCCTGATATACTTTGTCAGACTTAATGAATTTACTTCATTGCATTTTTATCAGTCAAGATTCTTTTCTTTGGAAGAGATGGAAAATCAACTCAAATAAGCTTGATCAAAAATGAGAATGACTGATTCATAACCAACATTTAGGCCTGGTCTCAATGGCTCTTGCTGGTTTGTCAGTTCTATGTTCCAGACTCTATTTCTCTGTCTTTGTTTCCTTCGCTATCTCTGATAGTTTTACTCTCTTAAGTGGGAAGTCTTCCTTCTTGCTTGTGTGAAGCACTGGGAGTAACCTTCTTTTTGCACCTGTTTATATAACCCCCACCCCCACCCCCAGGTGGAAGAGGAGCCTGTGTGCTGTGGCTGTCAGGCCCTCTAAAGCACATGGGATGGGGAAGGAACAGTCTGCAAAAGGATGGCTTTGCTGTTACCACAGAGGAAGGGATGCTGAGAGTCACAAGTAATAGGTGCTTACTACAGTACCATGACAGATGCACAAGTCATAGTCATCTCACCTAATCCCCAGGAAACTCCTCTGGGATCTGGTGACTGCTTCTGCAATCTAAAGAGGGAGAGAATAGAGTCTGTGGGAGGAGAAATCTGATTGGGGGATGGTGAAGGAGGCAGGGCTTGAGGGAATAAGCATGGAGGGAGCCAGGAGGGTGCTGGCCAAACTGGACCTGGGCTCCAGGCTGGATCAGAGAGAGTGACAGCTTTATCTGTTTTGTTTTTTTTTTAAGATTTATTTTTATTTATTTATGCATACGAGAACTGGGGTGTAGGTGAGGAGGAAGAGGATAGGAAGGCTTAAAATATCCTTTAAAGTGATAAAAGATGACTCAATTTTGTTTTCCTAATCATTGATTCTTACAGAGTATGCAAGCTGCAAGATGTCCTACGGACGAATTATCTTTAACTAACTGTGCAGTTGTGAATGAAAAGGATTTCCAGTCTGGCCAGTGAGTATCTGACTTTGTTTTTTTCTAGTGTGCTAAATGGTATTTTATTTCATTTTTATTTATTTATGCATACAAGAACAGAGGTACAGAGTATGAGAGGGTTTACCAGAGACAGAGTGGGGAACAGAACAGGTGGATCCACTGAAATACACTGCTGAGGGGAGCAGTGGGCAAGACGGGACTGGTTTGCTGTGTCATGTGAGTCAGCTTCCTGGCTGGGGATCAAATTGCCAGCTTCCTGGCAATAGCTTGTTAGCACTGAGACTTGAATCCCTGCGCCACCAGGAAGGCCCCTAAAGTGGTATTTTAGAAACTTACAGAGAGTCCTCTTGCTGAGCTGGAAATAGAAGAGATGAAAAAGACACTATTTCAGTGTTTACTGCGTCAAACTATGATAAATTATCTTTTAAATGATATGTAGTTTTTATAGGTAACTTTTTTCTTATTTATTTTCTTAGCAGGACTAAACAGAATTTAGCCGAGCTAAACTACACTGGTTCTTTGACTCATAGTAGCGCAGTCACCCGGTTTTTGTCTTTGGAGTCAGTTCTTCTGAGTTCACATCCTGGCTCTGCCAATTACAAGCAAGATGACTATGGATAAGTTATTTATCCTCTCTGTGCCTGTCTCTCCTAATCTGTAAAACAGGGGTGTTGGTAATATCTTCCTCAGGGTAGTTGTGAAGATTGAGTTACACAAATAAAATAGAACAGTGCCTAGCGCGTGAATAAGGCCCCAATAGGTATTAGCTATTCTGATCATTATTACCATGACGACCTAAGCAGAACGAAATCTGCACGGTGCACACCAGCGTAGCACCTTTACAAACATTTGTCCTTGTCATTTATTTTAACCAGTTCACATCACCCACTGCCAGGCCTTTTAAAGACTTTGTTACCAAATTCAGTGCCCTCCATGTGCTTCTGAGATTGGCAAAGGTGATGAGGGACTGTCCCAGAAAGCAGTCAGACAAATAGGGCCTTGGAAGCAGGAATTTTAACTGTGACATATTTTTGGTTGTTTTTCAAGCTATTTGTGAAATACGTGAGTTCCACAGGATTAGAATTGCTAATCATCGCGGTTTTCAGCTCAGAGTAAGGGGCTATGCTAGGCAGCATATCAACATTGTTTCTAGTCCAATGCTGAGCTGAATACAGAGCTTTCATCATACAAATCAGTGTGAGAATTTGTTTATGGGATTCTTTGACCTATGTCCCATGTTCACTGTTCTCAGATGGGGTTACTCAAACTATTATCATATTTTATATCTTATCGATATAAGGGACTTGTGACCTCGTAGCAAAATGACACGCAAAAACATTCATCATGAATATTAAAAAATTACAGCATTCAAAAAGATAATTTTAAAAACAGTGCTGTTGCCTAACAGAGTTTGAAGCATCTGTCTCACACACACAGTCACTGCTAGCTTCTTGGTGTAGGAGATGATCAAATGATGATTGTATTTTAGCTATTTTCAGTTAACTTCTCCCAGGGTGAATTAGCACAAAATCTTTGAAGTAGTAAGTACCGTTATCTCAGTGAAAGCTAATGTATTTTGTGAAAAATTTTCATTTTTCCCATCTTTTTAATTTGCAGGTTGATATTGTTTCAACCTGTTATGAGAACCTGCAAGAGATTTAACAAATAGTCCTAAAAACAAACATTTTTTACTGGTATATCCTGAGTCTTCTATCTTTGGTTCTCTTCCCTCCTATTAAGGATGTGAAATAATTCTTAGGAGAAGAACTTCATCTAATTTTTATGTACTATCAAGGTCTCTAAATATCTTCAGTTTTTGTCAGCTGGTAATGTAATAAAGTAGAGATTGTTCACTCTTGAAATTAGTCCTAATTCTGCATGATGTACATTTGGCCTAAGGTGCTTCCTATGCCTGGAAAACATTTGGATTTCTGACAAATAGAATTGAACGTGAAATTTATGGTCCTTTTCCTTCGGGACTCCCATAAACTGCCATGCTTCTGCTTAGTACACATCACGCGTCAGGTGTTGCAAATGACGTGTCGGAAGTGGGCTTCTCTCTTCTGACGTGCAGTACTGACTGTGCTTCTGTTTTTCAGGCATGTGGTCGTGAGGACCTCTGCCAGCCACAGGTACACATTCACACTGAGGACCCATCCGTCAGTGGTCCCAGGGAGCATTGCATTCAGCTTACCTCAGGTAACTCAGGGGTTAACTGATTCTCTCCTTCTAATCTTGAAAATTATAAAAGAATTCATTTGTTTAAAGCAAGCCTTACCTTACAACTATGTTGATTCATGCTGAAGAAAAATAACAGTATTCTATAAGGAGTTTAATGTTCACTATGTCTGCCTTTCGTCACCTTGGCTTTTTCCTAATTTTATTCTGCAGTGATATCAGTTACCTATCAGATAAAGTATCAGGTTATTTTAATGTTCACTTCCAGGGTAGCAGAAAAGCTATAAAAAATAACATTTACTTTTAAAGTGGACAGCTAATAAAAGTGATTTTTAAATTCAGTGATGTCAGACAAGAATGTGATATGAGTAGGTCACCTCAAATTACAACCCCTCTTGCTAGACCCCCATGATGACTGGATGGATTATGATTTCAGCTGTAATCCTTGGTGCAGTCTGCGGAGGGAAGATTGTTTAGCACAGAATACATAATCTAGGAGTCCACAGTACTGCCTGTATCCTTTCTCCTTCTACCTTTTTTTTTTTTTTTTTAACTCAAGCCACTGATTCCATAATCCTAAGCAACCCCTGTCTCCTCTTGAATGCTGATAAGCCCTGATTTCCTGTCCTGGGAGTGTAGGGCAAGAGAGAGGTGCTCTTTAGGCAGCTATGAAAGATCTCTTGAGGCTCTCAAAAATTAGGGGCAATCTCCACTCACTCTTCCCCTTTTCTCTGGATTCCTCTCCATTACCAGAGCTGCTTTTCACCTTTGTTTCTATAGATCAAAAGTTTGGAATACTCCAGTTTGGTTTATTCCAAAGTTTCATTTGGGATTCTGTTGATCAGAATTGGGGTTTCTGAATATTTCTGCTTTTCTCTCTGCTTTAAAAAACTTCCCCTAGCCTTTACTCTAGGCCACTTACTGTTCTGAGTACTTCTACCTGTTAATTCATTTAATTTTCAAAACAACCTCATGGGATAAATAGAATTGCTCTCATCCCTTTGGAATCAAAGTACAGAACCTAAATGTAGCTGCTTTGCGACAAAGTCTGGACATAACCAGCATGCTGCTAAACTTCAGGCTGACTGAAAGTGGGGAGAAGAGGGAGGTGATACTGAAAGAGGAGGGAGAAGGTACCTGTGGTGAGAGCTAGAAGGGAGAGCACTTGATACTGCACACATTCAAGATGCAGCATCTTCTGAACCATCCGCCACAGGATCTGTGATGTTCAGATGGGTAGACGTGCTACTGACTTTCAGCCAAAATTATTTTGCTCACTGTTCTTTGGAGTGTTATCAGTAATTACTAATTTTGAATGTATACTGTGCCAGTCCCCAATTCCTGCCTCAACACAATCTGGCCTGCCTCAGTACATACTTGTAACCAGTTAGGACTTGGAGAAGTTCAAGTCTGCTTGCAAATGCCTGAAAATTCTCTGACTGTTACCCAAAGAAGAGTCATGGTCATCTAATGATTTGAATCCCTGCTTGGGTTTTAGGGTAGGTGATCTGACAAGTTTTAATTTGGTTTTCATGAACTGAATGTCTTTCTTGTTTTGATACTATAATAAACAGTATAACAAACAACAGTGTATTTAGAACAAGGAAATATTATCTGCAATATAATGAAGGCTTTTGGGAGCATGATATGCAAAGAAGCAGCCTACTCTGGCTTACTGTAAAAGGGCAAACTTTGTATGTTTTAGAACAGATGTTCAGTTATACACTATAGCATGTGCATTCACTTCTTAGGACAGCTGTAATGAAGCCCCACAACCCGGGTGACTTAAATCAACAGAAATTTATTGTTTTCCAGTTCTCTAGTCTGGAAATCTGAACTCAGTGTCAGCAGAGCTGTGTTCTCTCTCAAACCCTGCTTAGCTTCTGGTGTTGCTAACAATCTCTGATGCTCCTTGACTGGTGGATGTATCCCTTTGTCCTCTGCCTCCCTTGCCAGGACTGTCTCCCTGTGTCTGCATCTCGTCCCTTCTCATCAGAACACCAGTCATGTTAGCTTAGATTCTGCCCTGCTCCATGTGACCTCGTCTTAACTGATACATCTGCAAAGACCCTGTTTCCAAATTGGTCATGTTCACAGAGGCCAGGTGCTAAGACCTCACCGTATCTTTTTGTGGAACACAATTCAATAAATAATCCCATTCCATGTTTTGGTCTCTGAATATGTTCATGAAATTCATAGAATTTCTTCTTTTCCCCATTTCTCTAATTTCGATGTCTTTTTTTTATTTTATTTTACAGCGAAAATGGGCTGGACTTTCTATTGGGCAAGAAATAGATGGTAGGTATATTTTTCATTACCTGAGGTAGATTCTCTCCTACTATTTAGATCTGTACAGTTTTCTGTTACTGATTGTCTGGACATTAAACACTCATCCTGTTCATATTACTGTTTAGACCTATGAGAATGAAAGTAAATTCGTATGATACCTATACCTATACCTCTTCATCTACTTGCTATTCTGCCTGAAAATGTAGGTTTTTTTTTTAAGATTTATTTATTTATACAAGAACTGGGGTACAGTCAGAGGCATGGGAGGGTGAGAGAATTCACCAAAGACAGAGCGGGGGGCAGAACAGGCAGACGGACCGAAGACACTGCTGAGGGGAGCAGCAGGCGAGGCAGGAGAGGTCTGCTGCACCATGTGGGTTGCTCCCTGGCCAGCCGGGAATTGAACCTGCGCTGCAGAGGCTGCGGACAGCTTCATAGCATGGCACTCAACCCGCTGTGTCACCAGGGAGGCCTGAAAATGTAGTTCTAATGGGGAAAAGAATATCCACTTATTCTTAGTTCACACAGAATGTGCATGGTAAATATGTGCACAAATATTACCATTATCAAGGCTAGAAAATTAGCCAGAGAAATCTTGCTAGGTCCTGGAGTGTTGACTGTGGAATAGGAAGAAAGCATTACATGTTAGAGACAAGGAAGAAAGGCTTTGAAGATTTGAAATAATATAAATAAATAATATAAATAAAGCAAGTCAAAGGTTGTACTCAGAAATTATGTTTGCCTAATTGAAAGGATTTGCTTGAGTGGATTGTGTTAAGTGGTAAGAGTTGAATATGAAGTTAGTGGAGGAATTAGAAGTACATACTGGAAAATTTGGATTTTTATACAAAAACAGTGATGTGTGCCTGAGGGTTTGTTAATGAGCACATCAAAATCCTACTTTTAGGAAAAGATTCTGAGGTCAATATGGTGTAGAGTGAAGAGTGGGGAGAATTCAAGAGTTGAGAGAAATGGTGTGGAGATTGTTCGATTTGCCTGGAATTATGTTCAGTAGGACTTGGTGAAATTATAACTATGGAATTTCCTATTTCTTTATTTATTTTTAAAAGAATACTTTTTAGAGTGTTACACATTTTTTTTATGGATTTATTTATTTATTTTTATACAAGAGCTGGGGTACAGGCCAGAGGTGCAGGAGGGTGAGAGGATTCACCAGAGACAGAGTGGGGAACAGTACAGGCAGACAACCGAAATATAATGCTGAGGGGAGCAGCAGGCACAGGAGAGGTCTGCTGCACCATGTGGGAATCTCCCTGGCCGGCTGGGAATCAAACCCGTGCTGCAGAGGCTGCGGACAGCTTCACAGCACTGCGTTCAACACCGCTGTGCCACTGGGGAGTATATATATATATACACACACACACACACACACACACACACACACACACACACACATTTAAAGAACAAGTTCATTAGGAGAGGGACAGAAAAGTAAAGTACACTTTCATAGACACAGGTGGGCAGGAAGAGCTGCCCCAAAGATATAGGTTTGCTGAGAGAGAGGCCTGCATGGTTGTAGGCGGGTGGCCTTGAGGAGAGCTGCCTCCGCTGAGGGAGAGGTCAGTGAAGAGAAGTCCTGGCATGGTACAGGTCATGGGCAGGCAGGAAGCTGCTGCCTTGCAGAGGAGAGAGTTGGTAAAAGGAGCACCTACATAGTCACAGGTGGGTAGACGGGAGTGCTGCTGGAATTTCTTTTTTAAATCTATATTGAAGAGGAATAATTGGTATTACTTGGGGATTCCACTTTACTATATACTGAAATGTGTTTTCTCCTGTGTTTGTCCGGATAAATAAGTCTAAGTTGGAAGAAAGAGTGGCAGTACTTAAGAGAATGGCCTGTTTTTCTCAATGTATGTTATGCAGTCATCATAGCACATTAGGGAAGGACATGGGAAACAATTTATGGCTTCCGGAGTGGGGGGGAAGATTAAGCCACTGTGGATTATAAGCCAATGAACTAATAAGCAAAAACAGGCATTGTTTCATAGGCCATGTGACAAAGTTGTCAAATTATTCATGTCAATTGCATGGTACAGTAGGGGAAGAAAAAAATAGGCGAGTATAGTTAAACCAGCTGTTTTCTCTGCTTGCTTTTAAAACCTAAAAAAAAAAATTCATATTTACAGATGATATATTTGCATATGCTCTTCTGCTTGTGATCCCACTCTTCTTTTAGTTACGACACTCTTCTTTTAGTTAGGACTTAAACAAGACCTTTAGTCAGGTCTCTGAAATGATCCTCATTAGTTCTTCTGTCAGCCACTACTTGGTTGAATAAAACTTATTCTAAAGTAGATTCCTCCAAGGAGTATATATGTTATAGTGTTCCCTAAGTTCTTGAGTGTTTACACTATTTTTCCTATATCCTTAATATTTCAAATGCAGCTTAGCTGGATATCAAATTATTGGATTGTTTTCTTTCCTTGAATTTCTTGAAAATGCTGCATTAAAGTTGCCCTGCTTCGTGTGATCCTCTCCAGGAGTCTGATACCAGTATCATTTTCTTTCCCTTATAAGTAATTTGATTTTATGCTGGGAGCCTTGAGGGTTTTTCTGCCTTCATTTAGTCTGCTCTCCATTAGTCTATGATCTTAAATTGCCATTAGCCACAAAATAAGGAAACATTCTCAACCTCCCCCTTTGCTCCTTGATGAACCCTCAGGGCACCTCTCCCTTTGGAAGTGATTGGCGCTGACCATGGTGCTGCCTGAGGTGCTGTCAGAGGTGCTGTCCATGGTACTACCCTTAACTTTTTGAAGTTGTAACAACTAGAAGGTCTTTTTGGTTTAGGAACATTGACCTTAAATTAAAATGTACTTAAAAATTATAGCCAGTCATGATGATATTTTAATATGTTTATTCACATTTCTTGGTAAAAGATGATGCATCATGCCATTGTGAAATCATTTTGGGGTCTTATGTGCAAAATGGCATCATACTGTAAAAATCTTTGCAACATACTCTGCATTCAACATTATATTGTAATGGGTGACCCATCTTTATTAACATACCAAGTTTTTATTTTTAATTTCTGTACAGTATTCCATATTAGGAATATACCAATTTTATTCACAATTTACAGGTCAGCATTATTTTAAAGATTTATTTATTTATGCATACAAGAGCTGGGGTACAGGCCAGAAACGTGGGGTGGGGGGAGGACTCATCACAGACAAAGCGGGGAACAGAACAGGCAGATTGACAGAAATACACTGCTGAGGGGAGCAGAGGGCGAGTCAGGAGAGGTCTGCTGTGCCATGTGGGTTGCTCCCTTGCTGGCCGGGGATTGAACTCATGCTGCAGAGGCCACAGACTGCTTCATAGGTTGCGTCCCAACCCCCTGCACCATCAGGGAGGCCCCAAGATCAGCATTTTAAAAACACGTTTCACAATTACAAATAACGCCGCAATGAAACACACTATAGATTTCTTTTTAGGTAAATGTTCAAGAGTCTTTCTGGGACAGACACTTAGAGATGGAATTGCTGAATCAACTTACTAATTTTTACATTAGTATTTCCCTGTATATATAATTTCACTATGTGGGAAAACAACTAAACTCTGTTGCATGAAAGTTATTTAGCATAAAGCCTGTGCTTTCAAACTTCCAGAAGTGGAGGCTGCAGACTATTCTGAAACTTTTTTGAGTTCATTCTTTTATCCTCATGGCATTTTCCATCCCTCACCCTGACTTTCTGCGTTGTTTTACTTTTGAAAATGTTTATCTTTAAAATATGTATGTCCCCCTTTATGACAGCAGACAAAAATATAAACGTGTGACTATACAAGCCATTTTGTTCAAAGAATTTAAGAAAGTCCTTGTACATAACTCCTAACTAAACTGTAAGAAATAAGTTTAGAAGCGAATTTAGATGCTGAAACATAAACATTCATCTAGTCTAGTCTTTTTATTTTATAGACATGAAAAAACAGAGAGTTATAATTTACTTAGAATCTTCTTGTTACTAGCAGTCTGTTGAAACACACAGAATCAAAAATCCCCCTGTCTTCCTTTGTTATTAGTATGGTCACTGTGGCATTTTTGTGTTGCTGTTTCATTGAAACAGGTCATGAACATGTTAAGAATCTAACAGACACTTATGTGCTGTCAAGACAAGGATGAGTTAAAAGCATGGCTCTTGTACTGTTCTTGTCCACACACCTCTCATCTCACATCTTTCTTGTGTCAAACAGGAATCTTGTTTGCAAACAGCCTGCTCTTCCACTCCAAGGGGCTGCCCTCACTGTTGCTTTGTCCCCTATTAAATAAGGAGGAGGAAGATGCAGAAGTTGTGTGAAGAGGACTGTGGTTTTCCCCATGAGTTGAGTGAGGGGTAAAAGTTGAGGGAGTGTGCTGTTCAATATGTTCCAATCAATTCAGAAAGGGAAGAAAATCTCTACTGGTTGTTATTATTTTTGAAACACCTGTGCCTGTGCATGCCTCCACTGAAGGCCATGTAAAGTCTCCTTTGGGTCAAGTTTCCTTCTGATTTGCTCATACGAAAATTCTTATTTCTTAAAACACAGTATTTGGTGTCCCTGTGGTTGAAAACAATGCTGTTTTTCACTCCTAGTGTCCTCATATACATTTGACAAAGCCAAGCAATGTATTGGCACAATGACCATCGAGATTGATTTCCTCCAGAAAAAAAGCATCGACTCCAACCCTTATGACTCTGATAAGATGGCAGCAGAATTTATTCAACAGTTCAACAACCAGGCATTCTCAGTGGGACAACAGGTACTTTCTAAATTTCTTTCATTCCTTTGACTTTATAGGCATTCTGATGCCTGCAGCATGCAAAGTCAGTTCCACTTTGTAAAAGCCGAGAGGGATTTTGCTTATTTATGGAAAGGTATATCCACAGGAGGTGATACAGGGCAATGAAGGTGTATTTACTGAACCTCTAGGAGTCTGTTCAGGATAATTCTAAAGTAGCTTTTAGGTAGCAATGTCACATACAATTACAGTAGCTTTTCATCTTGGGTTTTGGAACACTGCAGAGCTTTGGCTCAAGTTTCTTCTTTTTCTTATCGTGGGACATTGCTTTTGACTTTGGATGTCTTTCTCTTTTACTGATACATTTCTGTAGGAAAGTAGTTCTTAACTTTGTTTGGTTATGAACTCCTTTGAGAATCTTAAGAAAATTATATAAACACATTTTCAGGTTTTTCATGGAACCCCTGATACCCAGGCTTTCTCTCCTTTCAAATGATACTGCTGATGTCCCTTTTTGGGATTTCAGCTAATGTATAGTTAACCTCCTGCAAAGAAATTTCTGTCCTTTTAAACAGGTGTGAGTTCATAAGTTGCTGCTTGTACACATAAATAATCATTGCTCTTGTGACCTAACCTTTACATTTGTCTCCTTTCTGATTTCTTTCAATCATTCATAATTCCTTTCTCTTAACCTAGCTCTACAGCAGTGGTTTTCAAAGGGTGGTCCTGAGGCCCTCAGGATCCCTGAAGCCCTTTTAGGGGAGTTGCAAACTCAAAATTGTTTTCATATTAGCAACAAGACAACATATGTCTTTTTCCTCTTGTTCTCTCACAAGCCTTCAGTGTAGTTCTGCAGACAACATGCCGTGTGCATGCCCAGTGCACCCACTGCCAAGGCAGACACAAGGGTCCAGCTGTCCTCCATTAAGCCAAACGTTAGAGTTTGCAAAACTGTGACGGTGTCATGCTTCCCACTTACAGTTTTTATTTCAGAAAATAGTTTTTGAAGTAAATTAAAAATATGTCTTTATGTTAATGCATAATGGATCTATCATTGTTATTTTTAAATTAAATACATTTTAAGTTTGTTATTCTAATTTCTAATATAATATATATCAATAAATATAATTCATCTCAATAAAAGCTCTTTGGGGTCCTCAAAAATGTTCAGGCTTATAAAGGGATCCTGAGACCAAATTATTTGAGAATTCCTCCTTAGAGCACTCTCACTTACCTAGATTTGCCAGCACATAGGAGAGCACCTAGCTTGTGGAAGACATTCAGTAAACATTTGGTGGAAGAATGACAGAGCATTCAGAAGCCATGACTGCACTTGTTTGACAAGCTTTTGTGTTGGTTGCAGAAAAGCATGAATTTTAGACCTAGGCTTGACTCCATTCACTGTGACTCTGGGTCCTGTGGCTTAGATTTTCCCTGGCTTGCAGCTTCCTCCTTAGTAAAAGTCATTTCTGTTTGTAAGAGAGTCTGTGAGTGCTAATTACATAGCCTCCTGAAGTGTTGGGTGTGTGGCAGGTACTCCAGTGTTAGTTCTCTTTCCTCTTGTTGACTATGTGGGTAGTTGGCCTGTTCAGCAGATTGGAGATGAATAAACAGGAGAAAGCTGCTTGTCTACATTTGGAAACATCGGTGATGATGAGGGAATGATGTCATGAAGTGAGTTTTCTCCCTTTACCTCCTTTCCATATAGCTTGTGTTTAGCTTCAATGACAAGCTTTTTAACTTACTGGTGAAGGATATTGAAGCCATGGATCCTAGTATCCTGAAGGGAGAGGCTGCGACAGGTAAAAAACAGAAGGTACGTGTGTTTCTCGTGATATCTACTGGGATTATCGTTACGATGTGAATTGTGCAAAGCCATTGTCTTGCCGGGTGATTTCTTTCATAGTCTATACTCTCTTAAGAGAGTAGGGAGAGAAAAATTGCTTTATAGCTAGCATTATTATTAAAATATTACACCAGAGTTATATGCCGACCTAACAGTTACTTGAAATTTCTATATGTACTTGTAACCTGCTTCAGTGCAGGTGATATTTACTGAAAATAAATAATAGCAATGCAAAAGACAATAACAACCGATATATGCATTGAATAATGAAAATATAAGCAGTAGAAGGTAGTTGTGAGTGAAATAAATGTGATTTAGATAATGGATTAGAAGATCTGCTTTGCCCAAAGAGGCCCCATATACCTTTCATTTGGGGGGTGGGGGGGGGCTTGCTTTGCGAAATCCAGAAATCTGCTATTAGACTAACTGCTAACTAATGTCTTTCTGTGCAGATTGATGTAGGACTGGTTGTTGGCAACAGTCAGGTCGCATTTGAGAAGTCAGAAAATTCGTCACTCAATCTTATTGGTAAGATTTGTAGTTTTTAGAAGATTCTGAATGAAGTAAGACTATCTCTGTTGTTGCATAGATTCTACTACAGATTTTCAAATGGGGAAAGAGAATAGGGATGCCTCCTCTGAGAAAGCTTGTCACAAAATCACATCTTTCCGATGTGCTGATGTAGAAAAAAATTTCAAACCTTCATTAGATCATCATTGTCCAGTAGAATATAGAAGATGACCTACATACGAAATTTTTAATACTCTGATAGCCACATTCAATATAAAAAGATACACATAAAACTAACTTTTAAACTGTTGATATTGATAAATCCAGACTTACAAAATATTTGTAAAAAACAAATCAGAGTTTCTGTATAGCCTTCACCAGCTTCCTCCAATGTTAAGTCTTAAATAATCATAATGCAGTTACCAAAGCGAAAGCAGTTACATTGCTACTAACTAAACTACAGACTCAGATTTCACTCTGTCCTTTTTCTGTTCCAGGATGTAATTCAGGATTGCATGTTGCATTTATTTATTTAGTTTCCACAGTCTTTTCCAGTCACTGACAGTTTCCACTTTTGTCTTTTATGACCTTGAGAACTGGTTAGTTATTTAGTGGAGTGGTTGTCAGCTCTGTAATGCTAGACGACTTCTGTTAGGGACTGTGTGAAATGAATGCACATGAAGATCTTTTCAACACATTTATAGTTCAGTCCTATCCTGTATGCTAGCCTTATTTTTAATAAATTAAATAATGATGTCAGTCTCTAAGCATATTAACTCACCAGAATAATGCTGTCATTAGTGCTACAGTAATTCTTCTTTTCAGTTGATTTGACTATATTGATGTCTCAACTGCAGTAGAAAATGAGAATTTTCATTGGTTGCCTATCAACATGTGCACGGCTGTTTAACTTTCTTCAAATGTCTGGGCTTTTTTCTTGATCCATAAATTATCATTTTACCTTTATTGTTTCGTTTTTAATTATAAAATAAAAGTACTTCATTTCCTAAAATATGGACAGGAACTCAACTCACACTAAAATTTTTTAATTTGATTTTGTCTTCAAGCAGTTTTATTATTGTTCTTTTTGCTTAACATATTTCATGTAATAAATGTACCTCTATAACATAATTTTTAATGACTATATATGTCATTTTATGGATGTGGGATATATCATAATTTCCTATTATTTGACCCCATACTTTCCTGAAGTCATTTCTTTGTATTTTATTTTTTGTCCACCTTTTGTTAATGTTTCTTATCCCAAGGAATTGCACTACTTTTATATAATATGGGGATTTTTAAGAAATTCTTGCAAAGGTATGATAGATTTTTTTCCCCCGTTGGAAATTAAAATTGTGTTGTGATTGAGCATTGATAAATTTGGCCGCAAGAGGGCACTAGCGTGTAAGAAATATTTTTGATAGCTTCATAAAGGAAATGTTAAGTCTACAAAACTCTAACCATAAAATCACCATCTAGGATAAGCACTTTGAATGTGACCTTTTCATTCCTAATTTAAAAAATCTATAGTATTACTCTCGTTTTTGTTTATAGTAAAGTGTTCTAAGGTACTTCATTCTTCAGTTGAGACATTGTGGTTCCCTTTAGTAACTGTGGGTGGCACTGTGACATTTAAGTTAGATCATTTTCAACTAAAAGAATTTGAAAACACGATTTTTGAAATCATTAAAGACTTTGGGATGATTTTTGACTTATGTGTGCAAGTGAAGAAAAAATAAGACATTAAACTTACACAGTGTCTCTTCTTAGACTGAGGGATTATGTCCCAATTATAAACTTAATATAGAAAAATATAGGTATTTTTAAGTATGCTTTCTTTAGGAGATTTGAGGACACCTAGATTTCAGCTGTGTTTCTGGCAGCTAATGTTGTCTTCATCAGATATGCACATGGTGTTTCCTCTAATCAACTAAGTTAGTAAACTTGTTCAGGATTAAAGATGAGTGAGATTTAAGCGCCATGGATTGGTAACAAATGCACTTTATTTTAAAAGCATTTTACTGACCCTAAGTGGGAACCAGACAAAGTAGTTAACATAGCAAAACTCATCCTTGGAAAGTCAGCTCGAACCTGCGGTTCATCTTTTATAATTGCGGCTTCTTTTTATTCAGTGAGGATGCCCCGGAGTTCTGTCTCTTTGCATTTGTGATGAACTTCTCATTTCACATTTTTATCTTTACTTGACACAGGCAAAGCTAAAACTAAGGAAAATCGCCAGTCTATCATCAATCCTGACTGGAACTTTGAAAAAATGGGAATAGGAGGTCTGGACAAGGAATTTTCAGATATTTTCCGACGAGCATTTGCTTCCCGAGTGTTTCCTCCAGAGATTGTGGAACAGATGGGTGAGTTTAAAAAAGGAAAATTTGATGAAGTTTTGTGTTGTTAAAGAAAAAAAAAGTGGTGAATTGTTTTTTCAATAGTGTTTAAAATTATTTTTCAGTCCTGGCAAAGAATTTTTCGGTTTTAACTTCCTCTTTTAAAAAAGACATTTTCTGAAAAACTTTAAATATTAAAATTTACAAAAGGCATTTTGTGGGGAAATTATGGAAATATTTTAGCTTGTGCCATTGTATCTACTTCCTCAGTACATTTTTCTAAGAGACATAATATAGAAATAGCTTTTCATTTATTTGTTTCACCTGACTCTAAAGGTCTACTATGGGTCAGATTTACCCCGCTGAATAATCACTATTTATTAGACTGTGGATATTTTAATATTCGCTGCTGCTATTTTTTTTTTTTTTTATTGTGCTCTTGCCTTACCCAATTAGGACATCTTCATACCTGGTAAATGGATACTTGGCTTGTTTTAAAATTAGATAAGTTTGATCCAAAAAGCCAAATGCAGGACATAATAGGAGTTTCCATACTGTGCTCTTCATTTATCACTTTCTCTGTGAAGGTTTGTTTAGTTTATCTGCATGAAGTGGCTTTATTTGCCCTCATGGAAATGCTGTCATGGCCATTTTCATGTCTGTATCATCATAGGTGGGTTTGGAATGTGAGCCACAGAATATCTGAGAAAGGAATTTATAACCTAACAAGCTTCTGGCAGATTGTTAGTATAAAAACAGTACCCAGAAAAATTGAAGGAATACGAATATATTACTCCCTTCACCCCCATCCTTCTTTATCTTTAAATTGCTACTGGGAGATAAAGTGTATTCATCATGGTGGGATAAGAACTGCTTTCGAGGCACTAAGTGCCTGTTCTGTTAGCCTCCTATTGTTGGTAGCTTTTCTGCCTGGGTGCTCACTCTGATAAATTGCAGGAACAGCACACACCTGTTCAGTGGCTAAAGGTCGAGTTTGGAATTGGATTAAGAGAAAATGACAGAGACCCTCATCACCTGAGTTTTATACATCTTGAAATGCCAATGACATACTTTTTCTTTTTTACCTGAAAGATACAAAGGCCAAGTCCATAAAAACCAGAATTTTCATTTGAAAGTAGTAAAAACTGTGGTAGTTCACTGTCTTGGTAATGTGTATTTCAAGGCACCATAAAATCCCTAAAACTTTTTGATCAAGACGTGAAAATATTGCTTTAAGTTCCTCTTAGATACAAGCAGAGATACAGAATGATTCCAGATGTTCTGCCTTATCCTTGTGGAATATTTCTACTGTTTTTCAAGAGTGAGGCCTGATGCAGAAGTCTAGTGATTCTGTTTCTTTGAACATTTATACTGTCCGGCCAACAAGTAGAAAAAGAACTCCTTCCGTAATAGGCCATATATTTTAATTTATTAATATCTTCTCCCAATTTATAAGCTCTTGAGGATTCAGTTATTCTGATACTAGTTACCCTATTTGTGCATTTTCCAAACCCTGCTCACTAGGGCCTTTTTCTGGGGTTAGGTAGATATGCCTGGAGCAGTAAAACAACTATCCGTCCAGTGGTGACTTTGCCAGCTCTTGAAGGGTTTGACATGAAATCAGATTTGGAATTTCTGAGTGAATTTCATCTGTGTTTCTGCAATCTGCATTTAAAATGAGTTGAGTCATAGCAGTGTGCTTTTTGACCAAGGACTGTAGACTTGAATTTCGTTTGTAAGTGCTACTATCCAGAGCCTTTGTTGTGGATTTATTTCTTCTACTTTTTTTACCCTAAACTAATTAGGCAGAAGATGAGTTGTGTCCTTTATAAAAGGCAATATGTTCTTCTTTTTATGGTTTTTTACCATCAAGAAGCATGTGTTATCAATTTGATATAAAAGGTAATAAGTGTTAAGTTAACCTTTGCTTTTGAGCTGAATTGAAAGACTATTTTGAATGAGGTGTTGTGGTGTCCTAAAGCTAATTTTTAACGGTGAAATGGCTAGGAAATAATTCTCTTGCTGTGCGTATATCATTTCCCTTTTTCCAATACAGGCTTCTTTTTTCCTTTGAATTTTGAGGGAATTACACAGTAAAATATTTCACTGCAAGTCAAGTACTCTGTAGGTTATAAAGGTCTCATTGGGCTTTGGTAAAGGCATATAAGTAGACTATAAAATAACATTATACAAGTCCTTTCTTCACATATACCCCCTGTTCTTTGACCCTGCCAGAAGGGAACAAAATTGACTGTTTTTTTCCCCTTCATTCTTTGTTAACTTAAATCATCAACCTTTCTGGCTTTGGGATCCAATTGAACATTGGTATAATTGGTTAAATCAATTCAAATTTTAAAAAATAGTGATTACGAAAAGAATAATTTGTGTCGGTTATGGGACTGTTTTGTTTCAAGCAGAGAACTTTTTTGCTTTTGGCTTGAGACCAAATCATTGTTTTTACCACGGAATCTAGAGTTATGTCAACTTTGTAAATGGCAATCTTAACTAAATGCATCTTTTTGACTATATGTTGAAGTTCTAAGTTCACAAAGTGATAACTTTAGAGTTTTCTTCCTGTCATTGTGTTTATGAGACTGATAATGGTTCTTCTGGACAATGTCGCTCTTTCATTTTGCTTGTAAAACTGTACATTGCTTTTTAAAATCGAGTATGTCGTTTAGATACATACAGAATGCTGCCCGTGAGATATAGGAAGACCTGAGGACTGAGCAGAGGTATGCAGTTAGGCAGGAAAATTAGGGATCAGGCCACGCAGTGGTCATTAAATGTGTCCTAAGTACTTTCAAGCACATACTCTATACCGCCCTGCTTTTTAAATATTTTTATAACATATAAAACCAAGGGAAGCCTTAAAGGGCAAGAGATCACATACAGTGCTACAAATAGAGGAAGAGAGACCATGTGTAGAAATAGGAAAGGGGTTACTCAGGGGGATGTATCAGTTGCATTTCGTTGTTTTCATGAGCGTAACTAGTTATGCCTTGTGTGTAGTGGTTGGACTCACTCAGCCCACATGGGGCAGCTCTTCCTTGGTAACATGATGCCAACATGAACGCATGAGCATGGAAGTTTAGACTTACACCTGTATGTAGTGGATGCCAAATAGACATTTAGTTAGGATATCCTCTGCTCCCACGATGGTAAATGTTTAATTAGGGCTGACCTTAAATCCTTATTTGTGGGTTAATAGAACCATCTTTTGGTCCCAGAGTGGAAATGTGGCCATCAAAAACTTATCTGGAAGGATGGGGGGCTAATTCAGCAGCTGATAGCCTGCCAAGGGCATATTCCTATCCACTGAACGTATATTTCTGTTCAGACACTTGCCACACTTACACCCTTGCAAGGAGTTTTGTGGTGAGTGCTCTGGATAAATCATTGATTGATTACCTCAGTTCTTGTTGTAGTTCTTTTGTTGGCAGAGACTGAGTTTCTCCAGTGAAACTTCGTTTTTCAACATCCTTGGCAATTACCTCTGAATTGTAAATGTCAGAGCAAAAAACAAATCCTTTCCAAAGAACAGTGGAATGATTGTTAAAGAATTAGCTGGTGTCTCTTAAGGTAACTTCAGGATTGTCCAAGGCAGGGGCTTTGGCAGCAGTCATCCATTTGAGAGCTAGCAGGCGAGGGGTAGGGACCCTTTCCAGCCTCACACCGTCTGTGGGGGTCTCTACTTTGTAGAGATCAGGCCACCTAGTGGGGAGGAAAGTCACTTTTTAGGGTCTTGTGCCCCCATTCTCATGAAGTTGACACTGTTCTTCTGGCCCCCTGGCCTCCTGGCCTCCCTCTCTAAGCCCATTTCAATCCATGCTTTTAAGGTTTCACTTGAAATTCTCGAGGAAAGGAGCCCTTTTCTGACTGATATCATAAGCGGAACTGCAGCTCCCTGTGAAGCAGAGACGAGTCCCCAGCCCCACAGACCTCTTCCATAGCCCAGGCGCAGAGCAGTGAAATCCCGTGCAGGGAAGGGCGCTGAGGCTTTGTGCCTGTTTGGGAGAGAGGGAGTTCTTGCCAAGATTAACATAAACACTGACACTCTGAAAATGCATTTTCACACCCCCACTCCTGAGGAGAGCTTGCAATTTAAATGGGGGTTAAGACATCTAGCCGAACTCCAGGGCTCTGTAAAAGGAACCCTAAGGCTAAAGAGCTTATCTGAAATTTGAAAAAAAGAGAAAAAAAATGAAGCTTTCTGACATTCATCTTTTTTCCTTGTATTAGTCATAACTTGCTTTTCAGCTATATTTTAGGTTTTGAATGCCAACCTGACATCTGTTCAAGTCTGCCTGTAATTTATTAGGGAAGGAAAAGAAAGCCATTGCTCACTAGTTAGAGATGCAAAGCTTCCCCTTCAGATTTCCCACAAAGTACCTATAGATGGATACTTGCCTAGGAGGAATGTAATGAGCTAATAATTTGCTAGTTCTAACTTCAGGTTGGGAAATTTATAAAGTTTTTTTTTTTTAATTAGAAGAAGAAAATGGCTTATGGTCACGTGATTTCCAGAATCTCTGGAGCAGGATTTAGAGAGGAAACCCACACCCTAAAAAATGACTAGAGGGGCCTTTTTATTAGTGGAAATTTTTAACCTTGAATTAATTTTTCCCATTGGTTTTAATTTTTCAAGTAGACATACTTATGTTGAATAGAAATAATGTAGCTGTGCTAATATCTCAGCATCAAACTAGATGTAAATTCAGTTGGAATTTTTTATTTATGGACAAATTTTTAGAAATAAATCTTTTGGAGATACCCACTGAGTGACTAAATGGGTTTGATTTGCTGGCAGCTGCAGTTGAGTTACAGATCAATAATTAGGTCACTATAAAGTTGAAGTCTGTGTTTAAGCCTACATAAATACCAGCAAGAAAATGATTAAGTAAATGATGCCACATTCTCCCGTCTCATTAGGGAACAGAGTGGTGCAAGCATTATATAAAATGAGAAAGCTCTAGATGAGGGGACGTGTTTGTTCAAGTGTAAAAAAAATACATAAATTTTATTTAGACTTAAATGCATTTAATTCTCTACAGGCACACATTCAATTGAGAAAAATTTTCTTCTGTGAAAGGAAAACTAGAATGGGCAATATAAGGAGATTGTTATTCTGTTACTCATGTTTCTGTCTGAATGTTTCAGTGACATGATATTTCTACTGATGTAATTAAAAAAAAAAGATAATATCACAGACTGTTCTTCTCATGGGGGCTCCACTGTTAGCACAGCGAGGGGCAGAGCCACAGCCCCTGGGAGAAGCTCTGTGGGGAGAATTGCTCAGGCCCGGGCCTGGGTGCCGGGGCTTATGGAGCCCTTACCACACGGATGGAGTGCCTGGCCGGATCTCCGTAGCCTCTTCATAGCTTACAAACTGCTTCTTCCCGTTGGTTATTAGCACTCAGTATTTTCTCCGGAGCGAGAACATTTGCATCCAGGCCCTTAAGCAGCCGTAGACACATCAGAGGGCCGAGGAGAAGGGCCGCTTGAAGGAGAGCAGTTTCTGACGCAGGGAGCCATGCTTGAATTGTTTCTCATCTCAAACCTCTTTCCACTGAGGACGCTAACTCATGTGACTCCGAAGCCAACCGTTACTGTTTACTCCTGCCTTTAGATTGGTGATGAGGTGATAGCTAGTCCCTCCGTAGTCCCACTGTCCTGAGTGCTTTGCTATGTTCACTTATTTAATCCTCACAACAGCTTTATGAGGTACATGCTGTCTTGCCCTCCTTTCACGGAGAAGGAAACTGAGTCTCAGGAAGGTTAAGTAATTAGTCCAAGTCATGGAGTCAGATTTGAACCCAGGCCGTCTGGCCTCAATATCCTTAACCCTTGTGCTGTTCGTCTCTCGTGAAAGCCCATTGTACAAAAACTGGTAAAGTAGGACTTCTCAGCCCCACTTCTTGAGGACCTCTGAGGGAGCTAGAGGCCAGAGATTTTTCACCCGTCATCATTGACATTTTCAGCAAGATAATTGTTTGACTTAGTGGTGTGAGGGGCCGACTGTCCTGCACTTTGTAGGATAGTTGGCAGCATTGCTGGCCTCCACCCACTAGGTGCCAGTAGCATGCCTCACCCGTAGTGGTGACAATCAAAAGCCACTCCAGACATTGACAGGTGTCCCCTAGGGGGCAAAAATCACCCCCTCTGAGAACCACTGTTCTAGTATAGTCCCCTGGCTCCTTCTCGTTATAGATGCTAAAGCTGTGGTCAAGGCCAGCAGGAGAGACCTACTGGTCAGAGCTAGAGCTAGAACTTGGTTCTCCTGGTTCAGGAACCCTGAAAGAGGAGAAGGATGACCTGCCTAGGTTTGTACCAGTCAGTGGCAGAGCAAGGGTTGGAAATCGAGCTCTCTAGTTGCAGAGGCTGTTCTGAACTGCCTCTCTGGATATTGAGAGGCAAAGCTAAGAATCAAGTCATCAATGAAGCTCTGGATTTTGTGTTAACAGATATCCTGTGGTGAATAAATAAGTTTCACTTTTGCATTTCTTCCTTCATTAATTCTCAAAGAAATTTACAAAACTGTCCATTTGTAAAGGTTCTGAGGACTTGGACATGATAGGTTTGGGGGTCGGGGTGAGAGGAAGAGAGGGGTTGTTCAAACACTGAAGAGCTATAAATCTGGCTTCACCCCTGCTGTCCCTGCCTGCTTTTATAAATGACAGCCTTAGCATTTATAAATTACCTTTGTTTGTGTAAATTTGATAGAATTCTACGTATTGAGTACAGACCTAGAGATGATTATAAACAGCATAAATCTGACCTTTGTATTAGAGAGCAAACAGTACCGCTATTTCAGCCCGCCCAGCCTCTCTCCTTCTGCTAACAAACCACCTTCCTTTCTTCTCCTTCCTTCTCCTCTTCTTTCTCTCTTCCCATTCCTGCCTCTTCCCCTCTTCTCTCACCTCTTTTCTTCTTTCCCTTCTTTTTAAGATTAGAGACAATTTCCAGAATCTCAGTCAAGGCAGCCAGTATATTGATTGAACGCATAAAGATCTCTGTATCTGTGCACACCTTGAACAAACTCTCAATTAGGATTTCTTCATTTCCTTATTTCTGGTATCGTTCCTGGAGCCTGAATGTGGTAAAAAAAAATCAGTAGCCCTATCTTGGTCCAGAGTAGGAAGTGGAAGTGTTCACTGTGTGAGAGTAAGTGACCTCTGAGACGCTCAGACTTTATAAATAAACTGCTCTTCTAGTAGCCTGATGGATTCAAATTGTAAGGAACTTAAGAGACAGGAGGGGAGACTGTGGAGTCTAAGACCTAAAAACTCTAGTCCACTGTCTTCATGTGTGTTTTGGCCCCAAAACACACATTATTCCTGTAGAATAATTCAGGAATTATAATTCCTGTAGAATAATACAGGAAGGAAGTGGTTGTTACCAGTGTGTCGGAAGCTCCGCATAAATGAACTGTCAACTTAGAGATGGAACACAAATGTTAAAATTAAATAATGTTGTACATGTTAAACAACGTAACCTAAGAAGTGATATCAAGAGGGCCTCCCCGGTGAGTGCTGGGTTGGGAAGCTGCCCGCAGTCTCTGCGGCGCCGGTTCGATCCCTGGCTGCTCCCCAGCCACCGGAGGAGGGTCCCACATGGCGCCCAGACCTCTCCTGCCGCCCGCTGCTCCCCTCAGCAGTGTACTTCAGTCCTTCTGCCTGCTCTGCTCTCCCCTCTGGCTCTGGTGAATTCTCTCACCCTCCCGCACTTCTGACTGTACCCAGTGCATGTATAAACAAAAACAAACAAACAAATAAAAAAAAAAAAAAACATGCCTCTATTAAAAAAAAAATCTTTAAAAAAAAAAAAAAAAAGAAGTGATATCAAGAACCAGCATATGATGAAGTGCCAGTGAGTGGGATAGATAGTAAGTCCTACAGGAATGAGGACTTGGAGAAGGCAGAGCTTGAGTGAGGCCATAATCACCGAATGGTTTTGGAAACGCGGGGTAGAAGGAAAGGCTGTTCATCTCCTGGGAAGAATAACAGACCAAGCAAGGTAGAGAATTCACAACTTAGACCAGTCCGGCAGAGCTGTTGCTGGAAAGAAGCAGGACATTAGCCCTTGTCTGGCTAGGTATTGTCCCCGTCTAACTTCACACAGCTCAGGTGCTTCTCCCATGCTTCCCTGAACCTTGTGTACTCTTAGACTCAAGCTTACTTCTTTTTAAAAAAATTCTTTTTAACGTATGCTAATTATTTATTTGCATTATACCCATAAAGCAGAGCCTCTCAAACTCGACTTTTTTTTGATATTTTAGGCTGGATTACTCTTTGCTGGGGGGGTGGACACCTGTACATTATAGGAGGTTGATCCACTTGGTGCCAGGAGTTCCCTGTCTCTCCCCACCCCGTCGGTGACAATCACACGTGTCTCCTGTGACTGGTAAATCTGCCGGCCTCAGCTGCCAATCCTTTTTACCCAGGTCTCCACCATATCAGGGCTATTTGGAGTGTGGTCTCCTGACCATTGCTGTTACTAGGCCACCATGAGCTAAATATTGAAAGTGAGAATTGGAACTTAGAAACATGTAAGGCAATTTAACATTGCTATAGTGCTTTTATAATATTTGGCAAAAATACTGGCCTATAATGGGTTAGAAATTAAAAAGAAAAAAAATCCTGGGCCTTAACATAGTTTGAAAAGCACTGCCCTACATAAATATTTGCTAAATGAATGAAATTTTTGAACAAATTATTATAATGGGAATTCATTGGGGACTTATAGCAATGGAATGAAGCAATTAAAATTAATATTTTGGGATAATTACTATGGTTATTCTGCTTGAGAGGATTGCTCTGGGGAGGAGGTAAATTGTCCACTTGTGTGGTGCTTAGAACCTGGATTCGGGGTAGCAATGGGAATGGGAAGGGAGAAAAAGTTATGAAAAAGATCAGAAAGCCAAAATGGACAGACTTTTGTGGGTGACAGAATTGGAGGTGAGTCTTAGTTCTCAGTGAGAAAATGCTGGAAATAAGGTGAGGAGGACCTAGTTTGGGGGAGTGGGAATATCACTGCACAAATCTTCATTACCATGGAAAAAAACAGACCCTGAATGGAAGGTGGAGAGGGAGGGCTGCTGTCCCTGCAGGTAGCTTCAGTCACTGCCTGTGTGTGAGATCTGCACTCTCCACCACTCTCTCTGGAAACAGTCTCTTCACTTGGTTTCTCTTCAAGGGTTTCTGATTTTTCTTCCACCTCCCTGGCTGTCCCTTTTCTGGCCCCTTTTAGAGGACTTTTCTGTCCTCTTGGGAGTTCCCCAAGAGTCTGTCTAGCACCTCCTATTTTCCCCACTCAGGAATTATTCTCTCCCAAATTGATCACATCCATTTCCGTAGCGTCACTGAGTATCTATGTTGTTAACCCTCCAATATACATATTCTATCTGTTTCTGTTGGGAGCTCTGGATTTTCACCAGCGTGACACACTGGCTAGCTCACGATCACACAGTGAGTTCAAAGTTGAACTCACTCAGCTCCCCCCTCCAGCTCCCCAGTCATGCTGCCCCTCTGCTTTTCCTCTCTGGACTCTGCTCTTCCCCACACCTCACATTTCCAGGCAGCCACAGACTGGACTGTCTGTCCCGCCACAGATCTCGGCTCTGTCCATTCTCCATCTTTCCCCCGCACTACCTTCCTTCGGGACAGCATTATCTCTTGCCTGAATTGTTCCCTAAGCCTGCAGCCTTGCCCTTCTCTAATCCATTCTCCACACTGTAACTGGAGCGATTTTTATAAAAAGGCAAGTCTGATCCTGTCACTCCACCGGTTAAAACGCTTTAGTCGCTCTCCTTAACTCCTTCCATGGCTTACAAGCCCTATGTGGTCTGGCTCCTGCCAGACTTTCCCGCCTCCTCTCTCCGTCTGTGCCCCCTCCCCCATGCTCTGGGTTCCAGCCAGCCAGTGCTATTTCCAGTTCCTCTAATTTGCCCTGCTACTGTCTCTTACCTCTATTTCTGAGGATATTTTTCATCCAACTCCTGTTCATTCTTTAGACCACAGCTTTGATCTCCCTTCAGTGCTCCTGTATGTTCCAACAGTTCCATGTGTTCTTTCGTACATTATTACATTGTAATAGAATTGCTTATTACATGTCTGTATGCCTTTCCACCACCCCTCCGTGCCCCTACCCCTGCACCACAATACAAATTCACAGAGGAAAAGACCTTGTTTATTTAGTCACTAGTTTATTTTCTGCTCCTAGTATGGTGCCTGGCTCCTGGTGCCTGGCTCTTAACATGAGTTTTTAGGACATGAATAAATGCCAAGAACTTGCTTAGTCTCGGTTCTAGAACACTTAGACAGTCAGAGCCAAGTCTGCCCTCAAGATGCTTCCAGTGTGTTTGGGAATTACAATAGATTTACACATCCCAGAGCAGTACTGTGCAAGCATAAGCCTGCTGTGAATTAATTTAGCATGGTAGGCCTCTGGGGGAAGCGGCAGGTGCATGGAAGGGGGGAGACCAGAACCATGTCTTTGAAAAGTCAGAGCAGGTGCGCTTATATTCATTACTAAATCTATGTGGATCTCTTAGATTCTTTATTAATCCAGGAAAGACCTCTTATAGTGATCCTAAGTGAAAGTCATCTCCAGAAATAAGAAGGAAAGGGCATTTTTGCCTAGGCATTGTCACCCACCATGCACTTCATGGGGAACTGCTATCCTTGCACAAAGGTGCTGTAATGAGCATGTTCACATTTAAGGGCATGGTGTCAGCAGTGCGTGTGTGTTTGTGTGCATAGTGCATTTTCTATTTTAAAATTATGAGAGTCATGCATCCTAGTAAAATAAAATAGATATGCAGAGTAAAAAGTGAACTCTACCTCCGCCCCGGTTTCTTTCCCTGGTATAAAGGGAGCTGCTGTAAAGAGATTGGTGCAAATCTTTTCACACCTTTTCCTAAGCACTTACATCCATATGCCTTTTTGACTGTGTGTACTCAGGGGAGAGTTATTTTCCTATTGAATATTCAAATAGGCTCAGACTAGTCACTGTTCTGTGCCTGTTTTTTTTTAATTTAAGACTTATTTAGTAGTTTCACAGTGGGCTTTATTCTATGAAAGAACATAGAGATAACTTTTATTTTTTATTAAAAGATTTATTTATTTATTTATACAAGCACTGGGTACAGTCAGAAGCACGGGAGGGTGAGAGAATTCACCAGAGCCAGAGCGGGGAGCAGAGCAGGCAGACTGACGAAGTACACTGCTGAGGGGAGCAGCGGCTCAGCAGGAGAGGTCTGTGTGCCATGTGGGACCCTCAACGGCGGCCGGGGATTGAACTGGCGCTGCAGAGGCTGCGGGCAGCTTCGCAGCCCAGCGCTCAACCGCTGCGCAACCAGGGAGGCCCAACTTTTATTTTTTTAAAAGGTAAACAGTATTAACATTATATTCAGATAAATCCTGTACTGGTAAATTAGCATCTCATGCTCAGCAGTAAGAAGGCTCGTGGGCACACCAAAGAGTCTGGTAACACTTACGACTGGTTTGGCCCTGGATTTCTTAATGCTTAAGGTCTCTGAGCCCTAAACTCTCCCAGCCTTGCCACCCTCTCCTGCAAAATTTACTTTGTAAGTTTATTGTTGGGGTAGCGTTAATGCACATAAATTTTCCGACTCGGTACTTGACTCACTATAAACTCCATAAATGATAGGTGATTGGTATCATATTGCCAAAAGTTACTTTTATAGCTCTGTAAAAGGCAAAAAATCTTTAATCCCTTCTCTTTAATCAAATGTTTAGGTATACTTTCTTATCTTCAACTTCAGTGGCTGTTGAAAATAGTTAACGCCTTAGATTATCCTCTTATGCTGTTTTGTAATTACCCATTTTGAACAGTGTTTGTTGATAAGGTAGTCAAGGGGACACTTAGAAATATTTTTTCTTTATTTGTGAACTCATACTTGGGCTGATTTATATTTACTTTTTATCACATTCCATCAGAGAGAAGCTGATAAATGTTCTACTGCTTCTATAAATCTTGTCAGTTTCTTGTATGTAATATACTGACTTGGAAAAACAACCATCATCTTGATAGACACAATAGAGAATAGGATGTTGGAGGAAAGGGATGTGGAAGAAAGAATTAGCAACAACCTTAGTTGCTCATTCTCTAACTGCCCGTAACGTAACACACTATTATTTGGGAGGATAATTCTATCATGATTCCACCAAGACTTTTCTCAGAATTCTATATGGTTTGTCACTTGGAGCAATCTATTTTTGAAAATATGTTGATAATTTCTAAAAAGTAACCTTACAGAAAACATGGAGTTTGCTTTTTTAAATAAGTAAGGGCATTCTTTCAGGTTCCTCAAAGAAGTTAGAGTAGACAGCAGTAAATTCCTTCCACCTACCATTTTACTAATAGTGTAAATTTTGACATTGAAAGTTACTGAGATACTGTATCCAGTACGCAAAGATATTTTTCTGACTTCGAGTTTTTCACTAACACCTTTGGCTTAAATATTAGCATCTTTTCTCTGGGCAGGTGATAGTTTGAGTTCTATTCTTATTTCAAAAGTGACTGAAAACTGATATATATGAAGGTACATACCTCTTCAGCTTGAACTTCTATACTTTTTATACATGTATTTACTGGAATTTATCCACAATGATATAATTTTTTAGAAGTGCTTTGATTTTTTAAAATCTACCTAGAGTCCTGTCATCAGGGAGAAAACTTAGCAAGACTTAAGAGCCTTTTGGTAATGAATGGTTACTATAGGATAAACCTATAATTAGTATGCAGCTAATCCACACATTAGATATATTCAGTCAAATCTCAAATATACGTAGGAGAATTATCCAAATTGCAGATTATTAGTGCATTCCAGGGACATTTCCATGGTGACCCACAACTGCTTTTTTGCCTGACACTTTTCCTGTGTTACCGGACTTCTCTTTATTGGTTCTTGGTTTTCTGTCTGCTACCTGATTATTTGGCTTTCTCTGTGACTATTTAGGCAACAAATTGAGACTGTGATGAGCTTAGAAAAACAGAGACAGGAAAGACTCATTTAACCGTGTCACACATTCTCTGCAGTCTGATTGTTTTTTATTTGACTAAAGGACGTAGAACTCAGCTGTTCAAAATTCAGATTTGTCTTATAAGTAGTAATGATTCCAGGTGGGATACTCTGTTAACATAAGGAGAGAAAGATAGATTATTGCAACAGTCAAAAAAAAAAAAAAATGGAATACTTTTTTTCCATTTTATCTAAAAATGAATTTTTAAAAAATTAAATGAGCTGAACTTATATTTGAGTAATTGTATTTTTAGCAACTCCTAAGAATTTGAGTTTGAAAGATCATTTAGAAAGGTAAACAGAAACATAATGGAAGACATTGTTTACATTTATTACTTTCATTATCCAGTCCTTTCTCAAACATTATTTGCCTTTCTTACTGTTAGGCCCTTTGCTTTCTGCTCTTAGATTGCTGCTGTCAAGGTATTAAATTTTCTCAAGAGGATTTTCACCCATTTTGCACTATCCAGTGCTCCTGTTTATGAGATAATCAAAAGCAGACTTAACTACATTAAGGTAGCCATATATTTGAATCAGAATTAGACTGTTAAAATCCACATTTTCCAAATTTACTTAAACTTATCTGACACACACTGAGATACATCTATTAACATCCCAAGGAATTCTAGTTTAAGAAATGCTGATCTTATCAATGTCATTCTTACTTTATAAATGAGGACACTTGGGGCCCCAGGAGAGTCAGCAATTTATTTAAGCTAAAGTCACAGTAGGGGCTAGACACCAGTCTGGTGCCCTTTAGTTTCAGCTACTTGAAATGATTTGTTATTTCAGATTTTACAACTTGGTTGTGGAGACACATTTCCCATTCTCTCGAATGAACTTCACTATTTTCTGGAGTCTGATTCAGAGAGCCTCTCCCTGCCTTTCGATCCCTTCATGCTCTCTGATGGGCCTACAGGAGGGTTTAAGGACAATGCTTTTTTTTGTATTTTTAAATCTGCTCATTATCTCAACTACTTTTTAGGGCCTCTTAGATTTATGTTTATGAAAAACTTTTATTAGTTATTATAATTATAGTAATGCATGTCCATTATTTCAAAAATCCATATAAGTAAAAGAAAGAATAAGATAATCACTCAATCTGAAAAAGTCCCTGAAAACTCCTGTTAATATTCTGGAGTAGGGACTCCCTGGTGGCGCAGGCCTTTGAGCACCACGCTGTGAAGCTGCCAGTAGCCTCTGCAGCGCTGGTTTGATCCCAGCCGGCCAGCAAGGGTCCCACATGGCTCAGCAGACCTCTCCTGTTGTGCCTGCTGCTCCCCTCTGCAGTGTATTTTCTCGGTCTGCCTGCTCTGTTCCCCACTCTCTCAGAAAACCTTTCACCCTCCCGCGCCTCTGGCCTGTACCCCGGTTCTTGTGTAAATGAATAAATAAATCTTTAAAAAAATATTCTGGAGTATACCATTCTATTAATTTTTGCTTTGTGTGTGTGTGTGTGTGTGTGTGTATAAATATATGTACACATATACATGCACATATGCAAATGTACACATTTGTTTTGGTTTCTATATGCATTGATTCTTCATCTCTATGTTGTATATATAAATACATAAATTTGAAGTATGTGCTTTGAATTATATACATATACTTCACATATAAATATGAGGGGTGTGTGTGTGTGTGTATGTATATATCTATATCTATCTCCTGAAAGCTAAATATCTTTGCCTCTATATATATTTAGGATCAATTCCTGGAAATGGAATTGCTGAATCAAAGGTTATTCATAAGCTTAAATTTTTTTGTCACATATTGTCAAGTTTAGACTTCCTTTTTAAAAAATCAAAATGTCATATATATGTAAGTCAATCATCAAGTGGGTTCTACAGAAAGCTGCAAATATGAGAAATATCATGGTTTAGTGAAACTGGGGGACAGGGTGTCAAAAGACTTGGCACCTAGTGTTAGATTTGTCACTGACTGTGGCTTTTGAGTCTGTTTCCTCATGTGTAGAAGGATGAAGCTGTAAATTAGGAGTGGAGATGCTTCTGGAAGTGTTCACTGAATGCCTCACTTCAGTGAAATGTGAGGTTTACACACAGACTCTGGCAGAGAAGCTCCCATTAGGTGCTCATCCTCCAAGTTTCAGCTTGTTGTCGCTCTGGAAAATTTGTCACACATGTATCCTCCCTATAGAAGTAGTATTTTCCCTTTTTGGCTTCTTATAGCCCTTTATTTTTCTATATAATTGTGTCTTTGATTTTTAATATTTAGCTACTTATGATTATCTTATTTGTCTCCTGAAAGAACTCTGCTTAGGCCTCCCTGGTGGCGCAAGGGGTTAAGCATCACACTATGAGGCAATCCACAGCCTCTGCAGCACGAGTTCGATCCCTGGCTGGCCAGGGAGAAACCCACATAGTGTAGCAGACCTCTCCTGTCTCGCCTGCTGCTCCCCCCAACAGTGTATTTCATCAGTCTACCTGTTCTGTTACCCGCTCTCTCTCTGGTGAATCCTCTCACCTCCCCGGCATCTCTGGCCTATACCCCAGTTCTCGTATGCATAAATAAATAAATCTTAAAAGAAAAAAAAAACAACTCTCCTTAGCATAATTCTTGGGTATATAATAGAGAATCAGTAAATATTTATGGACTTAGGTCTTTCTGGAGAGACCTGAGAACTAGCTCTTTTGGTCCCCAGCAGATAAAGCAATGAACCTAGTCTTCTCCCTGCAGAGCACTTTTTCCATTCTGAAGAGGCCTCCATGTTTCTTTGGTTTTAGAAGTTGTTACAAAATGAAGCTCTTCTTTTCTGATATTTTTCTATTCAGTAACACAGTGGTTCTCAATCTTTGGTGTGCATGAGAATTTTTGGAGTTTAAAAAAAGAAAACAGATTTTCAGGCTCTCCTTCAAGTCTCTTGAATCAGATAGACTCAGGTGAAGCTGAGACCAGTGCCTTAAGCAGCTCAGCTGTTCCTGGGGTTTTAGCTTTGGCATCCGGCAGGTTGGTGTTCAGGTCCCAATTCTGCCACTTACCAGCTGGTGTCTCAGGAGAATGCCACTTAACCATTATTAGCCTCAGTGCCTCATCGCTAAAAGAGGGCAAAAATAATACCTAGCTTAAAGGGCTTTTTAAATGATTACATAAGAGAATATACTAAAGCATTTAGTTAAAGGAAGGATAAAAATCCCTTCCAAAGCTGCAGTTCTAGCCATGATTTGTATTTCTTGCGTTTTCCATGCATTATTTATTCATTTCTTTGTAAAATATCATTCTTCAACTTTTAGAAGTTAATAATCTCATTATAGGAACTGGAAAACATAAGCAAAGATCTGAAAAAATCATGCACAATCTGAAGCAATTTATACTTCAACATGTCCTCCCAGTCCTGTATGTATATACACATTATACATAGTTGAGTATACTTTTCTTTAACAAGGTTGAGCTCAGATAGAACATATCATATTTTTTTCACATATCATGAATATTTACCAGTGTCCAAGCCCCAAAACCCTGAGTATTTTGATAATCAAGTATAATAATTCCATTCTAAAGTATAATAGTTCCATTGCATATAATACAAATGAAGCCAAAGATATATTTCCTTATCTTTCACACAGACAAAAACATCTTTCACGCAGACAGCAACATCCAAAAAGACAAAGGCAGCAGACCTCTGTAGATATTGGTAAATGTACGTTAAATATTTAATACCCAATTTAAAATGAGACACAGAACAGTAGAGTAAAATAATTATGCTTCTTACACAGTGTGTATCAAATCTATACCATTAAAATGTTAAGTAATAATACTTATCATTATAATAAAATATTAGCAGATGTAATATTTTCATTTGTTTAACAGTGTATTCATATAGTCAGAAGACATGTACATATATATCTACAGTTATCAGACTGTAAATATGAGCATATTTTATATATCCTTTCTCTTCCCCTTCTTTCTTTTTTTTTTAAAGATTTTTATTTATTTATTTATGCATACTGGAACTGGGGTGTAGGTCAGAGGTGTGTGGGTAAGAGGATTCACCAGAGACAGAGTGAGGAGCAGAGCAGGTGGATCTACTAAATTACACTGCTAAGGGGAGCAGCAGGCGAGACAGGAGAGGTCTGCAGCGCCATGTGGGTCAGCTCCCTGTCCAGGATGGAACTCAGAGATGGAAGGAACTCAGCTGCAGGGCTGTCGATAGTTTGATAACTCTGAGACTTTAACCCCTGCGCCACCAGAGTGGTGCCTTTATTGACAGTGGATGAGCCTACAGTGACCCATCATGATCACCCAACTGTGAAACTGAAGTTTCATAGCTTACATTATGCTTTACTCTTGGGTGTGGGCAAATTTATAGTGACACGTAGCCATCATTACAGTAACAGAGAGTATTTTCACTGTCCTAAAAATCCTCTGAGCTTTTCCGCCCCCTCCCCTCACTCATGGCATGCCCTGATTTTTGTTGTCTGTTTCATAGTTTTGCCTTTCATAGAATGTTGTTTAATTGAAATCATACAGGATGTAGTCTTTCTAGATAGACTTCTTTCACTTAGCAATATGCATCGAAGGTTCCTTCGTGTCTTCTCATGGTTTGATAGCTCATTTCTTTAAAGCATTGTGCTATAGTTCGTGATGTACCACGGTTTATTTACCCATTCATCTACTGAAAGACATCTTGGTTCCTTCCAAGTTTTGTCAGTTATGAATAATTATGAATATAGCTCCTATAAATACTCATGTGCAGGTTTTAGTGTAAACATAACTTTTGAACTCCTTTGGGTAAATACCAAGGAGTATATTATTGGATAATATACTCCAATAAACATATATGGAGTATAATATATAATAAACATATATAATAACATATATGGAAAATATATGTTTAGTTTTGTAATCAGTTGCCAAAGTGTCTTCCAAGTGGCTGTACTATTTTGTATTCCCACTAGCGATGACTAAGAGTTTCTGTGGTGCATATCCTTGCCAGCATTTGATGTTGTCAATCTTTGAATTTTGCCCATTCTGATAGGTAAGTGGTGGTATCTGATTCTTTTAATTTGCATTTCCCTGATGACATCTGATGCAGAACTCTTTTCATATGCTTATTTGCCATCTGTATATCTTATTGGGTGAAATATCTACTAAGATCTTTGGCCCATTTTTTATTTGGGTTGTTTGATTAGTTATTGTTGAGTTTTAAGGATTCATTGTGTATTTTGGATAACAGAGCTTTATCAGATGCCTCTTTTGCAAATACTTTCTCCAAGTCTGTGACTTGTCTTTTCATTCTCTTGACATTGTCTTTCACAGAGCATGCGTTTTTAATTTTAATGAAGTCCAGCTCATCAATTATTTCTGTCATGATTCATGCCTTTGGTGTTGTATCTAAAAAACCATTGCCATTCCCAAAGTCAACTAGGTTTTTATTCTGTTATGTTCTAGACATTCTGCAGTTTTGCATTTAACATTTATACCTGTGATTCATTTTGCATTAATTTTTGTGACGTGTATATGGTCTGTCTAGATTAAAATGTTTTTGCACGTGAATGTGTAGTTATTCCAGCACTATTTATTGAAAAGACTGTCTTTGCTCCTTTGTATTGTCTTTGCCTTTTTGTCAAAGATCTGTTGGCTATGTATTGTGTGTGTGCATTTCTCAAATCCATGATTAAATACTTCTGTTTTTTTTTTCCCCTTGCCTTGTGTTTTGGGTCATTCCTTTTTTTCTTCTCCATAGCTTTGATAAATTACACTTTAGCTTCTGCAGTAGCTTCTTTCATTATCTTCCTAGCCTTCAGTCTTCTTCCTTCCAATCCTGGAATATTTATTTCTAAACTCATTCTCTTCCAAAGCTAACTGGTTTTATTGGAGAATATCAAAAGAATTGTAGAATCTCAGTATTTGCAAGGAATCTTAAGAGTTATTTAGTTCATATGTTTGTCTTTTGATTGAATATTCTCTCCATTTCTGCTGAACAACTTCTGCCAAATTCTTTAGGTTAACTTGAGTTCCTCCAATGAAAGGAAAATCATTCTCTCTGAATGTTGATTGCATTTTTTGTGCTTAACTATAGGTTAAATTTGAGTTTCCCAATGAATATAAGAAAGTGAAAATCAAAATCAACAAAAAACTATGAACCAGAGACACTTTTTGGGGGGTGGGGGGCGGGAAGGGAAGGATTGGGGTCAGAATGGGGCTTTTGCAATTGTATGGGGGAATATAAAAATAAAATTATTATTTAAAAAAAAAAAATTTGAGTTTTCCCTATGTTAAGATGAGATCTGCCCTTGTAGCTTCTACTGCAAGCTCTATCTCTCCCCCTAAGAATATACGGAACAAGGACAAGGGGCTTCCCTCTGAAGCCCCTTTAGGTATGTGAAGGAAGCTATTCGTACAGACCTAAACTGCCCCAGATTCATCTTTTGTTGAAGCTAAATCTCCCATATGTTGGTTCCTTCAGTAAATTCTTTTAGAACTTGATTTTTAGCCCTTTACTATCTTGTTCACATTTCTGTGAACTTTAACATTTGTTTATATTCATCTTAAGTTATGAAACCCTGAAATCAGTTACTACCAGTGTGGTCCCTATTGTAAAATAGACCAGAACTATACCTCCCTTGTTCTTTGAACCCATCAGTAGTCTTTTAATACAGGTTGAAATCGCATCAACATTTTTGATATCCACAGTCTATCTGGACTCATAATGCATTTACTCATGTGTAAAAGCCCCAAGTCATGTCTCAGAAAATCATATCTCCCCTGGTTATACTCAAGAACAGAAATCTTACATTTTTTCTTGATAATTTTCATCTTGTTAGAATAGTTTTTTGCTGTTGAACAGCTATAACTTGTCAAAGACTAAAAAGTGTGTTTTTGTCAGCTCATGATTTGAGACTATTAATCATATACACTAAATAAAATAAAAATCTCATAACTCTTAGAAGATGCCTTACTATAGTTGTAGCTGATGATGTTTGTTCCTCTCACCTGCATTAGAACCCCCTGGGTGGGAGGCGTGGTAACTATTCAGCCTCTTCAGCTTTACTCCACACTTAGTGAATTTGAATTTCTAGAAGTAATGCCTGAAAACTTGCATTTGAACAAGCATCTTTGGACATTTGGTGCCATTAAAGTTTAACAACAGCTAACTATAAATACTGAAGAATAGAGACACAGTCAGAGCTAGGTGGTCTTAACAGAGGTAACCATGAGTAAAGTTAGGTGGCATTAATGAAGGAGCTATTTCCCAAGGAACAGAAGAGCATGAAATGTTAGAGCGAGTAGAAGTCCCAAGTGTAGGAAGAGAAGGAATAAGTTATCTGTTAAGAGAAGAGAAGATCCCTATCTCATGAAGCAGAGGCCTTAAGAGCACAAGTGAGAAGAGTTTAACATTAATGGACAGAGGAAAACGAAGAAAGGAAAAGCTGTAAAGTTCTGAAACCAGCAAGGAAATGTGCTGCCAGGTGGCAGCAAGGCAGGACCTGCTGCAGGAGCAGCATGATCTTTGTCATCAAGAATTCATGAAATACCAAGCAACACCCTATAAGGGAGTGTAGTAGGGTGGGGGTGTCAGCAAAGATTAGTTTGGAGAGTTGCTACACATATACCATCTTTAGTTCTGGGCTATCTAGTGAGAAGATCTATATTAAGTCTCAGTTGACTAATTTGGAGGTAGACCAGTCAGGTGGTAGGTATCTTGCACAGCTGCTTGGTGCTCTGGGCACGGGCATTTCTCTCGTACCGTAACGGAACTCAGGGTGCTCTTGGTATTTTAAAGTTGGTGGGGCAACAAGTCTCTACTAGACAAAATGATACCCAGAGAATGGATGATCAAAGACCTGACTCAAATGGGGTCAGGAGTTGTGTGTTAAGTCTTAAATATTTCCTTTTCTGAAAGATTTGGTAAGTGCCTAGTTAAGCAAATGTTGGTGATAACTTGTAGACACTGATTGACATCTCCCTCCTAGATTGTGATTTGATGAAAGTCATGCGCCACATCCCCATAGCATGGCTAGAAAATTCAAAACTGTGTCTTAGAGTAAATATTTGTATCATGCTACTAAAATGATAGGTTGAACAGAAGCAGGAAAGTACTCAAGATTCCAGGAGAAGTTAGAATTACGCATACTTTAAAACAAAAGATTAAATAGTAATACAGATTTGTGAATTGTATTTTCTAAAAGTGCATATACATTTGAAAATAAGCATTCAAATCTGGTTTGCACAACTGCAGAGAAAAGCTTGCAAGACTTGTGAATAAGTCCTGACTTGCCATTAGTCTGTTGATAGCCTCCCTCTTTGGCAAACATAGCAAATCTGTCTGTATTTGAAGTAGAAGCTACTTGGGATTCCCCCTTTAAACACCATCTATCGTTCAAAACCTACTTCACACATTTCTCTCTCTTTATAAGATCATGTTGCCCACAAAATGAATTATATATTCCTTATCCTGATGCTAATTTGACAGATATCACTTCTAATTTATTATCATTCTGCTCACTCTTGTGTAAAATTAGTGTTTGCTATAATTTTTTCCTCTTTTAGATACCTAAAAGTTGGCTGACAATTTTTCATCAGTGCAGCTGGTTTTGAAATCATCTGACGAAAATAAAGAAAATGCTCTTTAAAATAGAAGAACAGAGCAAACACAAACTTGTTACTTTTTTGCATCATGTTTTAAAAGATTATAAATAATAGGCATTACTGTTCTTTCATTTTATTGCAGAAGTAAAGCTATGTATTTTTCATTGAGGTATTTCAAGAAAAATATGACAATTAGTATATTAGCTATCATAATATTTTCACTATCATTTCATTGGTGGGGCTGGATAGACTGTCTTATAGTGGCTAAGACCCTATAGTCTGTTTATACTTTTAGATCAGAAATCATTTCAAGTTTCAAGTATACACCTTAAAACCTATTAAAGTTATCCCCAGCAAAATTTGTATGATTACAATCACTGGATATCAAGACCTGGAGCTCAAATAATATTCCAAATTTTGTATATTGTTGGAGAATTCTAATTCAAATTAAAGCATTTCTGGAAGTTAGGTGAGAAGGCATGTCATGGAACCCATCCAAACTAAGAGGCACAGGATGGGATGTGGTAATCCAGTATTGCAAATACCCTTTTGGGTGAAGTGCCGAGAAATAGCCCCAGTTCTTCCCAGTAGAACCAAGTCATCCCAGGTGAGCGCCAGCAGGGCAGGGTGTGTGCTGCCTAAGAAAGGGGAGTGGCAGCTTTCTAATATCTGGCAGTTAGGGACTATGAGTGTGGTTACAACTGGGGAGATAAGGGGAACTTTGGAAAAGAAACCTATTTATGATAGAACAAGAAGGGGGAGAAGGTTATAGAAGGTGTGTACATATGGAACTGATAATCATGATAGCTTTTATGGCTGGGCTAATATTGACCCTAAATGAGCATGGAGAGCTTGAGAAATAGATGAACCAAATGTATAAGGCATAAGAGAAGCAGGCAGGATTGACTCTGCTAGTAATCCACCTGGAAGAGAGAAACTGAAGCTGCGGAGAATCCTGACTTACTGAAACAACAATGAAATCTTTGTAAAATTGCTGTGGGCCGGCTCATTTACTGCTGTGCTAATTTGGAGCTTGAGGTTCATCAACGGAACGGGTACTGTCATTTGCAATGTTCAAGTGATAATAGTGTTAGAGCAGTAAGGGGTCAGATGGTCACAATAGACCATCCCAGAAAAAAATTTCATAAGCAAATGGTCACTTATTTTCAAGTCATCTTGTGACTTGATCTAATTTCCTCACTGTTGGGAGTCTGGTTTCATTCCACCACTCAGCTTCAGCAACCTGATAAAAAATAACTGAATATTAATTAATAGCCAATATTTATAAGCTCTTACTCCATGCCAGGAAGTATGCGAATGCTTTATGTGCATTATACTTCCTTTTTTTGTGCATTATACTTTCAATCCTCATAATAACCTCCCGAGGTAGCTGCTGCGATCATTTCTAGCTAGTAAGGGGAAGAACTAGGATTTGAATCCAGGCAGCTGACTCCAGAGCCCCTACTTTGAACAATGTGCATAAAAGTAAGTTTATTTAATCCAAAAGACTCTCCTTTATTCTGAGATTATGTCCAATTCTACCTTCTGATATTGAAATACATTGTCTTATATGAAATGGTGGTGATAGAAGGTAACAGGTTTGATATTTTTGGTTTAAGAAGACCCTACCTTGCAAAATGAAAATAAAGTAACCCAATGATGGCACATTCCCCCAGTTTAAAAGAGAAAAAGTTCTGCTTGTTTGCAAGAGCCAAGTCTGAGAACCACTGGTTAGAAAAGCATGGCTCTTAGTATTTTTAATGTTCTCTTGAGATTTTTCACTTGATTTATTTCCTAATGCCTTTAATCCAATCAATCGTTACTTATATGGCACCTGACCACAAATCATACTTTCATCCTTCTGACAGATATCTGTTGTGAAACATAATTAAAATGCAGCTTTGTGGTTCATTTTCTAGGAAGCCATTAAAATACTTTATGACAAAGGGTCTAGAATGAGATACAAACAAGACTTATATTAAATTATATACAGAGTATAGTTTTATAGGGAAGTATCAGTGTCTTGTTCACTTAAATCCTTAAATCATAAACTAGAGCTTCATCATTTGTTATATTTCTTTGGCACTTTATATTATTTCTACTTTTAGTGTTATTATTACATATTGACATATTAATAAAATTAATACTTTTCATTATCACTAACCTTTGGAGAACAAAATGAGGGAAAATAACATTTGACCTGCCAGAGAAAGGAATGAACAGGGGAACCAGATAAAGAAGCATAGTGAAGTAATTGAAGAAGATGCAAATGGCTTAGAAATGAAGATTAAAGCCTCAAACTTTGTGGAAAATGAAGGACAGGGCCTCCCTGGTGATGCAACAAGTTAAGCACAGTGCTGTGAAACTGTCCACAGCTGCTGCAATGTGAGTTCGATCCCCGGCCAGGGAGCTACCCACATGGCGCAGCAGACCTCTCCTGTGTCGCCCGCTGCTCCTTTCAGCAGTGTACTTCAGTCTATCTGCCTGTCTTTTCCCCACTCTGTCTCTGGTGAATCCCCTCACCCCCTACACCTCTGGCCTATACCCCAGTTCTTGTATACATAAATAATAAATTAAAAAGAAAAGAAAATGAAGGACAAATCTTGAAAACAAGTTGTGCGATACTTTTGACCTCATACTTTGGGAAAATTATTAATAGATAATAGCGTTGAGCAATAAACATGTTGACTTCAAATTAAATTAATTTAACACTGTTTTTTTAACCTCATATTGCTCATCTTTTTAAGATTCAGTTTTGACCCAAAACCCAATCTTCGCCTAAGGTCAAGATTCTTATGTCAGCTTTGATGAACTTTTTTATTTATACAATCGAGAAAATGCCCGCAGCTTTCTGAACACTGTGAGTTGCTTATCTAACTACCACAATGAGGCCGGAATACCTGTGCACTGGATCCAGTTGCTGAGTTCACTTACCAAATGGATATGTCCTCTGAGGCACATCTCCCCATTTCCTGTGCTCCTGTTCTCTAGTGTCATCTCCACTTCCCTCATTTTGTGGATGACCAGGTTTCTACTTCACAGAGTAAAGAGAACCCACCGGGTACACCTTTGGCTTATTTCCTCTTCTCCCTTTTACTTAACTAGTCTCTGAGAAGGTTTCCTTGCAGACTCTCTCCTGAAATCCTTCCTCTCTGTTGCCAGAGTTCTGGAAAATGTGATTTCTCTCTGCTCCTGTTTATACTGCTCAGCTTCCTTTTCCTTCCTCAACCTGAAATTATCTGACCCTGATCTTAAGACCCTGTGGCCCAAATCAACATGAACTTTATGATTTTTAAACCTAGTGTTCTTTTTTCCAGCCTGCAACCTCTGTCTTGCAGCATTTGCCCTTATTGCTATATCCCTCTACTTAAAATTGTGGCTTTTCATGTGCCCAAAGAAGGCATTAAAAAAAATGAGTCAAATTATAATAAAGAAAAAATCAAAATCAACAAGCAACTATAAACCAGAGACACACTGCAGGGGGTGGGGGGAGAGGAGGGATTAGGGTCAAAATAAGGGGGGGTGGAACCGTATGGGGAATATAACCAAAATGAAAATGCATACCTTGTGCAAAAATGAAAAATGATGAAAGAATTATATAAAATAAATAAATATATATATATTGAGTCAGTACCAATAGCTTTTCTGAGCCCTGGACACTGTATTTGAATCTCAAATGCCTTATACCCAAAAAGCAAGTTTTGATTTGCTCTCCTCGCACCCTCATCTTGGTCTTCTTCTGGGCTGATCAGTTTCTCCATGCACCCAGGCTAGATATCTCAGGTCATCCTTGCCTCCTTCTGATTTTCATTTGAGCTCTAAACTTTGATGAATATCTCCAACATTTTCCTTTCTTTTTCTACTACTATTTCCTATAACTACTTCCAGTCTCTTGTCTGACTTATTTCGGTAGTATAGTTAGAGGTTTTAAATTTGGATTCCAAGAATAGACCTCCGAGGATCTAAGAATACCTTCAAAATTGTGTGCAAGCTTTTTGTACATGTGCGTTTTCCTAGGGAACCCATTAGACTATTCCATGGGAAAGAAAGTGGGAGAATGAGAGACTGACAATTTTTCTGTTCCATTTCTCCTTCTTCCATGCCTGCCCTTTGCTATTTAGTTTTCTAATCCAGGCACTGATCTCTAAGTAGTAAGGAGTCTTATGAGACTTAAAGGAAACAAAAAAGTAATAGCAATCAGTACAACTTGGCAGTCAGACAGTCTAGTAGCTAGAGATCAGAGGCTCCCAACCTCAGCCAGGCTTTTAATGTCCTAAGAGAAGCTCTGAGAACACTGGTATAGCAGTAGGGAGGTGTCCTCTTGAGGCCTCTGGACCCATTCGTTCATGTGTTTCCAAAAGACTTGGAAGGATATGAAAGCTTAATTTGGTAAAAATCCAGAGCCAGCCAGTAAGGCAGTGTCCCCAGAAAAGGGTTAAGAACATTCCTCCAACTAGACACCCACCCTCTGATCTTTGTTCTCTAGTCCTTCCTCACCTCTACCCTCAGAGTTAGTTTTTCAACACATATCTCATTGTGCACCTTCCCTGATTAAAAACCTCAAATGTTTTTATGAAACAAATTAAAAACTCCTGGGCATGGTGTCAAGGCCTTCCAGAGTTGAGAACCTGTCAGTCTCACCTTCAGGCACTCCCCTGTTCTCACTTCCAAGACTCCAGCCCACAACAGGTCACTACTGGCTCCTTGGAGAGGACAGCTTCTATGTTCACACACCTCTGCGCCTTTGATCATGGTGGTCTCTCAGTAGGGTGCCATTTCTTTCCCCTGGCCCAGCATGAACCTCCTCTATCCTTCATGACCCAGGCTGAACGCCACCTCTTCCCCCTGGGTCCACTCCGGATTTTCTGCCATCACTCTGGAGAAATCAGTCTCTCTTGGCTTGGTTCCAGAAACATTTCAGACATATCTGTGATAATGTCATATTATATTCTAGATAGCCTATTTTTATTTCTATCTTTCCTACTAACCCAGGAATGCCCTGCAGGTAGGGACTGCCTTTTTCAAGTTGTATGCCTGATACCTAGTTTCATACCTCGTCCAAACAGGAGCTTAATACACTTGGTTGAATGGAACTACTTATGAAATATTTTCATGACTCACCTAAAATTAGAGACCAATGCTTATTTAATAAGTCAGAATAGACTATTATAATAATGGTAATAACAAAGTCCCATTTCCATTGCTTATTCAAACAACTGCTTCCTTTGTGGAAGTGGATTTTGAAAGTCTTCCCATGTCAATGTATATTTTTGATGTACTTTCTTGACATCCTGAAAGAATTATATTTCTAATGCAGACTAGAGCTGCTATGATATTCTTATTGATGTTATATTGAGTAGATTTTGTCATTTCAGAGATCTATATTATATGTAAGTTTCATCTATTTTTCTGTTAAACTTCACGGTAAAAATTTGTGAATTGTTTATTTTATGAGAGCTGAGGCAATTAATTCAAAACATGAAATCAAGCCTTCTCCATATATAAAAATAGTTATAAAATCAAGATTCTAGTATTTATAATGTAATTTGTTTTGCTAAATTTGCAAAGTCCTAGTTATTACAAATGTGTTTTTAGGTGTTTCGATTAGTTCAGCTATGAAAGAAACACTGTTCCATAAATTAAGATCTTCCAGTAATTTCTTAAAATGGTCTTCTTTCCCTCATTCTCTTTGTGTTTTATAGGAAGGAAATCAACACTTTACTTATTCAGCTATTTACTGAGGGCATATTACATGCTAGTCTTGTGCTGTTTGCAATTCAGGATTGATGAAACAGTACCTGCTCTTGAGTAGTTTACAATCTAATAGAAAAGGTATATAAACAAATCATTGCTACTCAGACCTTGAAGAAAACCCTTCCTTTGAGAGTTGATGTGAAGGTTGAGAATGAATGTGTCTGCTGAGAAATTTGTAGATAGGAAACTAAAAGGAGTTTAGGTCTCTTGCTAGTCCCTTTTTTCATTCCCCCAATGTGGAAAGTATGGATCTAGGTCATCTCTACGAATTAATGGCGCATGGTAGCACTTGAGAAGAGATGAGTGGTGAAGATCTGATAATCATTACCAAAGAGAATGGGAGATGAACTTACAAAAACAAGAGGTAGCATGCAGAATTAAGAAAACAGTGAGAATAGAACTGAAACTGGATAGCATGAAATTGTGAGGATCTCAGCCCATGCAATGGTGTAATTTTCTCTGGCTGGACTCCGTGGCCAGTGGGTAGGTCCATAATGCTGTATTGTGTTCAGGGCTTGTAGGGTGGAAGGCCAAGGAGTTGAGTGTCCTTGGAAGAAGATATCGCTTAATATTGAAGGAAATGTGGTTAGGAAGAAGTTGAAAACTGGGAGAATGTTAAGAAATTGGAGGTGAGAATAAGGCCTGGTACTTTATAGGACTACAGGGGAAGCTTAAGGCTTCTCTCCTTATCTCCCTCAAGGATAGTCAAGGGCAAAGACATTTTATGAGGCCTTGGTTCTTGGGAGAGGAATTTACTCTGAATTGAAGAGAATTAAGATTCTAATCCCTACACAAGCCAATTCCCTCTTGTCTAACCAGAAGCACAGATCTCATTACTTTCAAGGATTTAAGAGAGAGTCTTCTTTGACATAAAAATAAAAGCAGTGACCATACTGGCAACCCAAAGGATCTTCCTCCTCAAAATCTAAATTTTCCAGTAGAGTTGGTTGTGTCTTATGATTGTTTTAATGTGAGTTACTGAATTTGTTGACATAATATTTTCTTAAATACATAATTTTTAAGGCTCTCATTCCCAATGAAGGCAAACTCTTTTCCATAGAAACCCACTTTTTATATTCCATTTCTAGAAACTGTCTTTCACCTGTAGCTTTGAGTATAACACTGAAATCAAATAATTCATCATTTCACAGAGTGCTTCTTTGGTATGGAGAAAAAACTCATAAGCAAAAGTTATATATCTTAACTGTGAAACTGTTAGAAAGGTGAGAATTCCCAGTGAATTCGCAGAAGCCACAGGCCATCTTACTCTTCAGAAGTGGAGTAAGTGTTCTTTAGCAGTCGCTGAAGAAATCCTGGGGAGTGTAGATCATCCATCTTGCTACTTTGCAATTGCTAATGATACCTTTAAGGCATTTAGCAATGCTCACCTAGAAAAGAATCAAATACTATTCTTTTGAAAGTTCATCTTCATCTGGGTGGCGCTGAGAACACATGTGCCTGACTTGGCATTAGTCACATGAAGCAGGACATTCAACTTGATCCACAGTCTTAACATCCCTCTGCATCCTGCACCTTCTCTGTACCCATCCCTCTCAGACATGTTGGCCCTTTCTTCAAGTGCTTGTATTGACAAGCAAACCTGTGATTTATATGACTAAGACATAGTTTCCATAGCTGATTATATCATCATAGATTTGTTTTAGGTTAAATTTGCCTAAAAATAGATTTCTTTTTCTCCCTAAGTTTAGAGTGAAGGATAAAGAAAAGCAAGTAATAGTTGCTAAGCATTTAAGCAAAAGAAACATTTTCAGAATGAAAAGTATTTGTCCTAAATGATAGTTCAAATAGACTTTTCCAGAGACCTTTCATTGGCATCTTCTCATCCCCGCCCTCAAATATTAGTAGTGGTATAGAAATTGTGTGTGGAGTTTCTGTTACAAAAAGGACTTTAGTTCATTTTTGATCTGTTCATTGCACCTGGATATTAATACATGTTAATGGCATCTCTGTGTTTTTCCAGAAGTGGATATGAAGAAAAAGGAAAACTTTCCTGTAGGTGTCTTGCTTGGATTTTAGTTAGTTGATACAAGCCTCTTTTCTTTTTCTTTTTAGGTTGCAAACATGTTAAAGGCATCCTGTTATATGGGCCTCCAGGTTGTGGTAAAACTCTCTTGGCCCGACAGATTGGCAAGATGCTGAATGCAAGAGAGCCCAAAGTGGTCAATGGGCCGGAAATCCTTAACAAATATGTGGGAGAGTCAGAGGCCAACATTCGTAAACTCTTTGCTGATGCTGAAGAGGAACAAAGGAGGGTAATGTTAATATAAGTACAATTTAATAAAAATTTCGTCACTTATATGATGAAGGAAACAACAGAGTTAAGGTAGAAACTTGTGACTGTGATCTATATTTGAAATAATTTATTTATTACTAGTTTACGTATGTCAGTGAACCAGGGATTAAAGGGATTTACATGATGTGGGCAGATGTCATTACCACATGTTCATAATACAAAGATAGATGATTGTATAAGTCAAGGGTTTTGTGAAATGAGAATCATGAATATGTTTTCAAGTGACATTTTTATTCCACATTACTTCCAGAAACTTGAACTCACTTATCCTTTGGAAAAGGGGGAAATTGCATCTATGAAATGACTTGTAGACTTATATGTATGTTAGGTCCAGGTGCAGAAAGCCAGCTTACTCACCACTGGTTCAGTTCAGTTGTAAAGTGACAGGTATAACTTGTTAGGTCTCAAAGGAAAGCTTGATTTAGTCTTAGAAAAAAAAATTCCATTAAAAGTCAAACCAGAGTGTACTAATTGCGGTGGTTAATTTTATGTGTCAGTTTGACTGTTCCACAGGGTACCCAGGCTTTGGCTAAACTTTATTTTGGTGTGTTTGTGAGGGTATTTCTGGATGAAATTGTCATTTGAGTCAGTTGACTGAGTAAAGCTGATTGCTTTCACTAAAGTAGGTGAGCCACACCCAATCAGTAGAAGGTCTAAGTTGAACAGAAAAATTAACCCTCCCTGCAGTGAAAGTTCCCACTGCCCGACTGCCTTGGGCTGGGATATCAGTTTTCTTCCACTTTCCAACTCAAAATGAAATATTAACTGTTTCTGTGTCTCAAGCTTGCTCGCCTTTTTTTAAGATTTTATTTATTTATTTATACAAGCACTGGGTACAGTCAGAAGCACGGGAGGGTGAGAGAATTCACCAGAGCCAGAGCGGGTTGCAGAGCAGGCAGAAGGACCGAAGTACACTGCTGAGGGCAGCAGCGGACGGCAGGAGAGGGCTGCACGCCATGTGGGACCCTCCTCTGGTGGCTGGGGAGTAGCTGGGGCGCTGCAGATGCTGCCGGCAGCTTCGCAAACCAGCGCTCAACCGCTGCGCCACATGGGAGGCCCTGCTCACCTTTTTGATGCAACTCATTGGTTTGCTTTCTCTGGAAGATCCTGACTAACACACTAATATTAATACATTTATTTCATTAACAGACAGGTTTTGAAAAGTGCCATGGGATTTCTGGTCCTAACAATACAGTAGACTAGGTAACCTGAAAAAGTTCCTTCTATAAATACCATCAAATACAGGGTAAAAAATAACTAAAATCATTTAAAATATGTAATTGGGTTCTCTGGAAAGAAAAAGATCTCTCTAGAAATGAAAAGAAAACTGAAAATTAGAGCAGCAAAGATAGGAACTGCAGCTTTTAGTTTTGGTAATATATGAGTTTGGGTGACAGCACCCAGTGAGGGGTAGAATAAGTCTTTGAGCCCACCTAATGTGTGGACTAAGAACTGGAACCTTCTAAGAAGTTGTGTCCTCAGTGAAGAATGGGCTAGAAAATATGGGCTTATAAGCACAGAGAAATAACAAGAACATTTAACTATCTGTCTGAGTTCTGGACTGGGAAGTGGAGAACCTCCCTTGGGAATTCTAAACCATGGATCGTTGACTCATGTTAGTTCAGAATTTGAATACACAAACACATATATGTGTAGTCTGCATGCGTGCCCACACACACACACACACACACACACACACACACGTAGTGTGGAAACCCCAAGCTGAGAAATTAATTGAAAAATGAATCCTTGGCTAATGATCCCATAGGGTTGTTACATGTAAGTGAACCCTAAGGGATGCTTCAACAACCCAGACCACAATAGATTCTCATAGGGGAAGTTAAAATAGCTTCAATAAATGGAAAATTTCAAAATTTAAAACTCAGCAACCAAGTTAAAGGTAAGTCAGTAGTTTAAATTGAAGAACGAAGTGATAAATAGAAGACTAGACCTAAAAAATATTACCCAAAATGTAGATCAGGAGAGAGAAAGAAATGTAAACTATGAAGTAGAAATTGAGATGAGTTAAAATAAGAGTCCAAATAGAAGAATGTAGAAACAATATTCAAAGATAAAATGACTGAGAATTTTCTAGAATTGATACAGAAAAATAAACACTAAGATTCAGGTAGCACCATAAGCCCAAATAGGACAAATAAAAAATTAAATGTCTTTCTGGATACATTGTGAAATAAGAGCATGCCAAAGGGAAAAAAAAGAAACAATATTAAGAAACATCTTAATAACCAAGGAAAGAAATCCAATTTGTTGACTGCAAACTACTCCACAACAGCAAACAGATCAGAAAACAGTGCTTCTGTTTTTACAGAGATAAATGAAAATAACCCTCAACTTAAATTTTTTTAAAAGATTTATTTATTTATTTATACAAGCACTGGGGTACAGTCAGAAGTATGGGAGGGTGAGAGAATTCACCAGAGCCAGAGCGGGAAACAGAACAGGCAGACTGATGAAATACACTGCTGAGGGGAGCAGCGGGCATGGCAGGAGAGGTCTCCGCACCAGCACCATGTGGGACCCTCGCCTGGCGCCTGGGGATCGAACCTGCGCTGCAGAGGCTGCAGGCAGCTTTGCATCCCCGCGCTCAACCGCTGCGCCACCGGGGAGGCCCCAACTTAAATTTTTATACACAACTTAATTCTCATTCAGGAATAAGGGTGAAAGGTGAATGAAGGCAAAGGCTGATAGAATTAACTACTCATAGATGCTTCCTGGGAGAATGTGAAGCAGGATCTACTTGAAACTGAGGCAAACTGAACCCACAGAAGCAGTGAATGCAGGAAACAATGGTGAGCAATGAAACTGGTGAAAATGTTGATAAAATCTGGGGCTTTTACTTCCAGTAGTGGCAGATTAGGTCTTTTGAATCAACACATTTTTTTGCCTAAGGCATCAAAGAGCTTACAAGATGCAGGGGGAGAATGGAGGCCTAGTAGAATAGATGTATGGGCTCACTGTTCCTCTGGAGATACTAGCCTTTTCTGGAGGGAGCTGTTAAACAGCTATGCAGCCATTTTGACAGGCTGTTGGAAATAATGGGGGGCAGAGATTAAAGCCATAACCCCAAAAGAGGGGATACCCACAGAACACGCTGCATTTTGTGTGGGACCTTGAAGGGCTACGCCATAGGATCAAGGGTTAACTAAAAGTAGCCCTGCTTTCACAGAGGCTGCGGATCAGCTTTCAATCTTGTCATTCTCTAAAATTAGATGGAGGGTTCCCAAAATGTTAGTGCCCCAAGGTATCTGGCAGAACTATAGCTCCTTCCTGGAAGGAAGGCCATCATGCAAGGCCACAAATTATTTCTATAGATTGCAAATACAATGTCTGGCTTATAATGACAAGTAACCAGATACACTGGATCATAAACAACATGAAGAAAAATAAACAAAAGATGATAGAAGTTAGGCCTCCAAATATTAGAATTCTTGTGACTTTTAAAATAACTATTCTATGTGCAAGGAAATAAAAAACTAGACAAAATTTTAGCAGAGCACTGATGAAAATTCTAGAAATGAGAAATTTAGTAACTGAAATGAATTCATATGGATGATTTTTAAAGAGATTAGACACCTCTAAAGAGAGAATTAGTGAACTGAGGGATATTAGAAGAAAATAATAAGAGACAAAGGATGGAAAAACTAAAGAAAGACAGAAAATAACTTGTCAAGGTCTAATACATAAATTTAAACTTCTAGGAAGTCAAAAGAAAGAGGATGGAACAAAAGCAATATTTGAAGAGAAAATAGCTTAGAACTTTCTAAAAATGATGAAGAGCATCAGTGTGTAGATTTTAGAAGTAATATGAACTGCAAGCCAAAGAAATAGCAAAGAAGCCTATACCTATAAATAATCACTGTTAAACTGCTGAAAATTAAAAACAAAGAGAAGAATCTTAAAAGCAGAGGGGGAAAAAAGATTACCTTCAGATAAACAGCAATTAACTGACAGCTGTCTTCTCAACAGATATAATGGAAACCAGAAATCAGTTGAACACCTTTTTAAGGGACTGAAAGAGAATATTGACTTAGAATTTTATACTCAGTAAATGGATACTTCTGACATAACTATAAGATGGAGTGCTACCCAGTAATAAAATAAATAGCTATACACAGTTGTGAATCTCACAAATAAATGTTGAGCTAAAGAAACCAGACAAGAAAGAATACATACTCTGTGTTTTATTTACCTAAAGCTCAACTAAAGTACAGTGTTTGATGATGGTAACTGGTAAAACTGTAAAGAAAAGTGAGAAATAATTACCATAAAAACTGTTGAGGGAGGAGTGCTGGGGGAGGCATGTGAGGAGCTAAATTTACAGGTTTTTGCACTATAGTGCTTCTTGTTATGGTTACATAGACGTTCATTTTGTGATCATTCATTAAGACATACATTTATGTTATTTGAACTTTCCCTCTATGTATGCCATACTTCACAATAAAAAAGTTTAAAAGAGATCAGTTTAACTACGGGATATGCACATCAAAGACATCTTTACAGACACATCACCCAAAGCAGTGATAGTGAAGGCAAAGATAAACAGCTGGGACTACATCAAATTAAAGAGCTTCTGCACAGCAAAAGAGACAATAACAAAAACTAAGAGAAACCCCACTGACTGGGAGAACATTTTTGCAGACAACACTAATGATAAAGGACTGATCACAAAAATCTGCAGAGCTGATGAGACTCAACAACAACAAAGAAAATAATCCTGTCAAAAAACGGGCAGAAGAGCTAAAAAGAAACTTCTCTGAAGAGGAAATGCAAATGGCCAACAGGCATATGAAAAAATGTTCAACATCACTTGTCATCAGGGAAACGCAAATCAAAACTACCATGAGATACCATCTAACACCAGTGAGAATGGCACATTTTAAAAAAACTAGCAACAACAAATGTTGGCGAGGGTGTGGAGAAAAAGGAACTCTCCTGCAGTGTTGGTGGGAGTGCAAACGGGTCCAACCACTATGGAGAGCTGTGTGGAGATTTCTGGACCTACTAAAGATAGAGCTTCCATATGATCCAGCAATTCCACTCCTAGGTATTTACCCAAAGGACACAGAAACATCAACTCCAAAGAGCACCTGCACCCCTATGTTTATAGCAGCACTGTTTACAATAGCTAAGCTTTGGAAACAACCCAAATGCCCAAAAATAGATGACTGGATCAAGAAGATGTGGTATATATACACCATGGAATATTACTCAGCATTCAAAAAAGATAAACACATGCAATTTGCAGCAACATGGATGGCGCTAGAAGGGATCATGCTCAGCGAAATAAGCCAGAAAGAAAAAGAAAAATACCAGATGGTCTCACTCATAGCAGGAATCTAAAAAACTTAAATAAGGGACCAGGAAAATTAATTATAAGAAAGTGAAAATCATAATCAACAAACAACTATGAACCAGAGACACTCTATGAGGGGTGGAGGGAGGGGAGGGGAGGGATTGGGGTCCAAATAAAGGGGTTGCAATTGTATGGGAAATATAAAAATAAGATTTAAAAAAATTACAAAAAAAAAAGATCAGTTTAATAAGCATTCACCATATAAAACAATAATAATGGTCAATATTGTTGGATTTTATAATAATATAAAATATAATTATATAATAATATAAAATATAATATAATAATAATGGTCAATATTGTTGGATTTTTAAGGCTGGAACTAAAATATAGCACAAAGCATATGGGAAATGGATCAAGTCCATATAAGATCCGTGTGTTATTTGGGAAGAAGATAGTAATGTTAATTAATGTAAAATTTTAAATTAAATGTGTGTATGAAAATTGTATGAGACTTTCAGGCTTCTCCAAAGCATGAGAAGTTGAGGAAAAAATAAAGGAAACTCAAGTACTTTAAAAAGCAAGAAAGGATTAGCAAAGCATAAAAAAAAAAATGTGAAGGTACAGAAAATGTAGCAAAGTTTTTCACTTGTAACAGCCATGAGAATGATAAGGGACCAGTGTTAAATCTAACAGGAAGATTAAAAGAGCAAATATAAACATGTTTGCTAATCTTTTTTAAAGAGCTAATGAATGGGAGGGTATAACATGTTCATACTGACGATAGAAATACTGACGATGCAAGGATGCCAGTTCTCCCCATATTAATGTGTAAATTCACTGCTTTTCCAATCAATTCTAAAGAATTTTTTGGAATTTGAAAAGTCAATTATAATTTATTTTCTTTATATTTGAAGAGCCGTGAAAATTTTAGAGAATAATGAAGACTTGTCTTCTCAGATGCCAAGACTTTTACTGTAAAGCTATAGTAACTAAGACAGTGTTACATATTCATGCAAACACAGCCCAATGAAACAACAGACATGTTATGTGAAAAAACATGTTATGTGAAAAGTGACAGTATCATCAGAGAGGAAAGGATAGGTGATTCCATGAATAGAACTGAGATCATTGGCTCTCTGCAAAGAAATTAATGCACTCTCTCGCATGATGTAGAATTGCAAAATGGGTTCACAAAAGGGCCTCCCTGGTGGCACAGCGGTTGAGCGCTGGGTTGCGAAGCTGCCCGCAGCCTCTGCAGCGCCGGTTTGATCCCTGGCTGCTCCCCGGCCACCAGAGGAGGGTCCCACATGGTGCGCAGACCTCTCCTGCCGCCCGCTGCTCCCCTCAGCAGTGTACTTCGGTCCTTCTGCCTGCTCTGCTCCCCGCTCTGGCTCTGGTGAATTCTCTCACTCTCCCGCGCTTCTGACTGTACCCAGTGCTTGTATAAATAAATAAATAAATCTTTAAAAAAAAATGGGTTCACAAAAAAAAAACAAAACTCAAATTTATAGGAGAAAACATTTTTAGAAAAAAATAGGCAAAAATCTTTAAGAATGGAAAGTAGAGAAGAACTTCCTTAATAAGATACAGAAATAGGAGGCCTCCCTGGTCACCTAGGGGTCGAGTCTCTGTGCTGTCATCGCTATGGCCTGGGTTCGATCCCTGGCCAGGGAGCTGACCCACACATGGTGCAGCAGACCTCTCCTGTCTTGCCCGCTGCTCCTCTTAGTATTGTATTTCAGTAAATCTACCTATTCTGCTCCCCACTTTGTCTCTGGTGAATCCACTTACTCCTCCTCCCCGCTGCACCGCTGGCCTACACCCCAGTTCTTCTACACTAAAATAAATAAATATTTTTAAAAGATACAGAAATCAAATCTGTATAAAGAAAAATACTAATTTGATTACATTGTAAAGAAAACATTTTCATTTTCAGATTTTCATATACCTTTTAGAATTGTCAATCCAATTTTTAAATATCTGTATCAGCCATTTCTTCTTGTCTTCCCTCTGTAATACTGGCCTTCAGCATCTTTCTATTTACAGTCCATATCAAGGAAATGTGGATGCACCGATGAAATAAAAGATGAAAGGATACTGTCCTGTGTTCTTTAGAATAGTAAGATGGCCTAGTTTCTTGTCATCAAATATCTCACAGTAGAGACTTTTTGTTAAATAAGTAACTAGATAAGTAACATATTTTCTTTTTGTCCTTAGAAATATATTATTCACTCATTCTTGAGTTTGAGAAAATTGTGTAGGATATCCCATGAAGGCACATAGTCTGAGTTTGACTTGTAAAGAAAGATCAATTTACATCTTCATTAGAGCCTCAAGAGCTGCGTCTCTCCCTCTGTGAAAATTCATCTACTAATTGTGAAGCATTTTTATTTGTGGATTTTCTTTTCTTTGACATTATGGCCAAGGAATTAAAAAAAAATCCAAATCCCCAACTGTGTTCAGTTAAGCTAATATCAGGCAACAAAGATGGAGGCTGATGTCTCCAGACATCTTTTATAACTTCTTAAGCAATGCTGTAATACTCTGGACAACACAATAAGCAAATTGAAGGATGATGTCATTGTGATATTATTTCACTCTTGCATCATTTTTCTAACCAATTCCATCATTCTTCCATTTTCTTATTTTAACCTTTTTTTTAAGCATCATTGGGAATAATTGATGAATAACAAGGATATAATTTCTAGAATGTTGAAATAGCACAATATCTCTTGGATTTATAAAAAGATCCAGTGGACCCATATGGTAATTATAATATAGAATGAATTTTATTCTATTTTTAAAAATATTTTTTCCTTTTTATTCTGTGGAAGACTTCTAAGAAAAAAAAAATGTGATTTACCATATAAAGTTTCTTTAGAAAAAGAAACCTAAAAACTGGCATTGAGGCTAATGGACCCTGATGGTCTTTTGAGGATTGGACACTAGGTGCAGGTGAATTCAATGCCCTTACATAAATCTGTTATGATAGCTTCCACATGATTATATAGGTACCTTTGGTGCTGTTTTTAAACAGACATTTTAATGCAGCAGTTTAAATGACACTATTAATGATTAAACTGAGTTGGCAAAGAAATCTAGGGAAACATTAAGCATAGCCAGTCCTTTTAGTTATACCTTTCTTAATCTTTACATCCAGAAATGGCTTGGTAAAGTCGGCTAGTGACCCCATGGAGGGTATATATGTGTGTTACATAATGAAGAAGTGCCTCACCTCTGTGATTCTGGACAGTCCAGGCTGATGGAGATGAACACTTACATATAGGTCAACTAGTTAAATATAGAACAGCCGCTTTAGAAGTCTGTTGCCAGGAGCTCAACAGCGTCAGCTCTGTTTCTATGGGGGGAGACTTTGCAGACAGTTAAACAGCTAGAAGCCAGTGAGTTGAAGAGGCTCGCATTGTGGAAATTTAAATTATTTGGGAGAGGGTTTATTGATGATTCAGCTGTACTGAATTTGGCATCTTCCTCACCTGATTCCTAATTTATTACAATAAGAACCTGCCTTTATTTAAGTCACACACCTGTAAAAATTGATGTTATTGTACTGACAAGGTTGGGGGAAGGGACTGATGACAGGTCACAAGATTAGCAAGGTTCTGAAAAGGTCAGAATTGTACCGAATTATGTTTAGGACAGATTACTCCTGTGATCATGTAATCAGACACAGTGTTCTTATTGTCTTTGTCCTCGCTGTCCACATGGATGAGTCTTGTGGTTGGGCTGAGAAGGAAGTCATGATTCCAGGCAGTATTAGGCACACTGACAGCAGAATTCCCACATAGCAGCTTTTGTTTCATGCTATATTGGCAGAATTTATCTGTTTATGATTTTAAAAAACCTTTATGTATTCAAAAATTTTTTAAAAGATTTATTTTTATTTATGCATACAAGAACTGAGGTGTAGGCCAGTGGTGCGGGGGTAAGGAGATTCACCAGAGACAGAGTGGGGAGCAGAACAGGCAGATCTACTGAAATACACTGTTGAAGGGAGCAGTGGGAAAGACAGGAGAGGTCTGCTGTGCCATGTGGGTCAGCTCCCATGTGGGGATCAAACTGATACTGCAGTGGCTGGCAATAGCTTGATAGTGCTTAGACTTTAACCCCTACGCCACCAGGGAGCCCCTATTAAGGTTGTCTTAGACCTCCATAAATATAATGATATTGATAAGTGAATTTGATTTTTTTAAAGATTTATTTATTTATACATATAAGAATTGGGGTACAGGCCAGAGGTGTCGTGGGTGAAAGGATTCACCAGAGACAGAGTGGGGAACAGAACAGACAGATTGACTGAAATACACTGCTGAGGGGAGCAGTGGGTGAGACAGGAGAGGTCTGCTGTGCCATGTGGGTAGCTCCCTGGCCAGCTGGGGATTGAACTCGTGCTGCAGAGGCTGCAGCTATCTTCATAGTGCTGTGCTTAACCCTTTTTGCCACCAGGGAGGCCCTGAATTTGATTTCTTTTCAAATTTGAATTTAGCTTTTAACATATTTGTGGAAATAGAACAATTTTTAAGCAGTATTCAGGAAAAAATAATAAAGCTTAGTTAACTGTTAGAAACCTTTGAATCTTTAGAACATATGACTATCATCTTGTATAGAATTGCATCAAAAAATGGTCAATAGTTCAAATATGAGTAATGAAATTGTACTATAAAATGTTTTCTTTATCATAATTATTTATACTATGCAGTGAAATTGGCATTTTTCTCCTCTGGTATACAGTTTTATGAATTTTAACATGTGTATGGATTCATGTAGCCACCACCAAAATCTAGATAGAGAACATTTACATTATCCTCAAAAATTCCCTCATCCTGTCTCTTTATGGTTACCCTCCTTTTGCCCATAACACTTAGGGACTACTGATCTCTACCTCTCTAGCTCGATAGTTTTGTCTTTTCAAGATTGTCATATAGATGGGATCACAGTACGTAACCTTTGAGACTGGCTTCTTTCACTTTGCATTTTGCCTTTGCAAATCATCCAAGTTGTTGCATGTACCACATATCCCTCCTTTTCATTGTTGAGTAGTATTCCATTACATGGTTATACTCTAGTTTGTTTAGCCACTTACCCACAAAGGGCATTTGGGTTATTTCCAGTTGGGGCAATTATGTGCACAGCTGCTGTAAACCAAGGTGTGGAGTTGCTGACTCATATACTGTCTTAACTGTTTTTTATTTTAAATAACATTTATATATTCAGGTTTGTTTTAGGCCTAATCTTATTTCCTTTAGGTCATTTTGGAACTACTTTTTTTTCTTTCGATGTAACATTTCATCTTTTATCTTTGTGATGTTTTCTTGTTTCCCTTTTCTTTAGGTTGCCTTCATCATAACTGTCTTCTGGTACTATAACCCAGAATCTTTCTTGCCTTTATATTACTCCAACTTGATCATGTGACTCACCTTAAACAATGTAGTTTGCTATTAGATTTTTTTAACTAGATGATTTTCATATCTATCTTTCTATTCTCTTTTGTTCAGTTTTGTAGATCTTGTTCTCTGAAGGACATTTCTAATTAGATGTCCTGCTAACACTTTAATCTTATCATGGTAGATACTTAAAAAAATCCCCTTGAGTCTTTTCCTCTTTGCAACTTCCTTATCATAACTACAAGGTAATTTCTTATCTTCACTGTCACTTTCCCCTTCCAAATGCAGGCAGTAATAAAACCTAGGACTTTGCTTTTTATTACTACTTCCATCACCAAAATTGTGTTACAGATTCTATGTACCTCATTTATGTACATTATTTTTCACTGATCTTCCAACTGTATACTTCTCTTTTTTCATCCAAAAGTCAGGATTTAAATCACCTTTTATAAAGAACCTTTTGCTTTTTCAGATCCTTTGGTGAGCCTCTCTATTTCATTAGAAAGGCCTGCTTCTGGATTTCAGTTCCTGTACTATAATAACTTCAGGGTCTCCCTGGTGACACAAGGGGTTAAATCACAGTACTGTGAGGCTATCAGCAGCCACTGTGGCATGAGTTCGGTCCCTGGCCAGGGAGCTGACCCACATGGCACAGCAGACCTCTCCTAACTCGCCCACTGCTCCCCTCAGCAGTGTTTTCAGTCAGTCTGCCTGTTCTGCTCCCCACTCTGTCTCTTCTCCCTTTGGTCCCTAATAGGAGACTTAATTAGTTAAGTATAAAATGTTAGAAGGTTCATGTTAATCTAATGAACTATACACACTAAGTCTTTGCATCTATTAAAAATTCAAAATATAGGGGCCTCCCTGGTGGCGCAAGGGGTTAAGCACAGCACTATGAAGCTATTTCAGCCTCTGCAGCACGAGTTCGATCCCTGGCTGGCCAGGGAGCTACCCACATGGCACAGCAAACCTCTCCCTGACTCACCCGATGCTCCCCTCAGCAGTGTTTTCCGTCAGTCTGCCTATTCTGTTCCCCGCTCTGTCTCTGGTGAATCCTCTCACCCTCCCGCACCTCTGGCTTGTACCCCAGTTCTTATGTGCATAAATAAATAAATCTTTTTTAAAAATTCAAAATATATAAACTCATTTATTTCTATGACGACTGTTTCCATTAAACTAAGACAGAAATCACTATGCAGAAGAAACAACCCTCTTGACCATGTCTCTGTTCTCAGTTCACAGTTAGGAAGAAAACATCTACTTTCTTGTGATTTAACTAAATATGAATCATGTTCAGTTCCTTCCCCTGTTTGCTCAATTCCCAATCAACCACTGGATAGAGTTAACATTTAGCTATATCACAAACGAATCAACGTTAAATCTGTTATTTCTGGGATAATCCGCTCACCAAAGTGCAGGGGATATAGCAGGGAGTTGCCATTCCCTGACTTAAGAAGGGCATCCGGTAAGTGTAAGAGTTCTTTCAAACAGTAAGATATGTGGGTAAATGAACAGTTATTTGATGGACCGTTCACTTTCATCAGTACATAATGTGTGTTTTTCTGTTACAGTTACTAAGTACAGGTCCTAGAATGCCCCTTTAGCTCACAGAATTCTGAATGCAGCTCCAACATTTGGGGTGGGAGTGGGGGGCAGGCTGCAGCCGTGAGTGCTAGCTGCGTGTATTCGTTAAAATGGAGTAAAGCCAGTCTGTGGAGAGCTTTGTCTTTTTTGCTTTTTATTTTTTTATTTTTTTTTTTTTAAAGATTCATTTATTTATTTACACAAGCACTGGGTACAGTCAGAAGCGCGGGAGGGTGAGAGGGTTCACCAGAGCCAGAGTGGGGAGCAGAGCAGGCAGAAGGACCGAAGGACACTGCTGAGGGGAGCAGCGGGCGGCAGGAGAGGTCTGCGCGCCATGCGGGACCCCCCTCCGGTGGCCGGGGAGCAGCCGGGGATCGAACCGGCGCTGCAGAGGCTGCAGGCAGCTTCCCAGCCCAGCGCTCAACCGCTGCGCCACCGGGGAGGCCCCTTTTTTGCTTTTTAAATGAGTCTGCTTAATAATATGTTCAAATTCTAATTTTTAATGTAATTTCTTTTCCCTTCTTAGCTTGGTGCTAACAGTGGTTTGCACATCATCATCTTCGATGAAATTGATGCCATCTGCAAGCAGAGGGGGAGCATGGCCGGCAGCACAGGGGTGCACGACACCGTGGTCAACCAGCTGCTGTCCAAAATCGACGGGGTAGAGCAGCTCAACAACATCTTAGTCATTGGTATGTTTGCTCTAAAAAGAAAAATGTGCTATGATTTCAAAAACATTGGACACCAAGGCCCTAGAGATTGCAATTATACATTTTGCCAACATTTCTAAAATAGTATCACATGATATTGAAAATTCTGATTTTAATGTCTAGCCTTAAGGGATAAATGAAGAAACGGGCTTTGGTGACTGATGGGTTTAAGTTTATAGCTCCCCTCAGATGACAGTGGTGACACAGTGGAATGTACGGTTTCCAAACAGGGTCCTGCAGGCCTCTGAGAGTCCTCAGAACTGCTTCAGGGTCTGTGAGGGCCAGAGATTGAGCTTTAGATCACCCATTCCAGCCATAACCACCTTTTTATTTATTTATTTTTTCTTCTTTTTTTTTTTTCATAACCACTTTTTTAAAAACTGTTTTATATACTAAGGTTATTTTTAGGCTGACTTTTGGGAAAAACTTCTAATGTTTGTAAAGGTTGGAAACCATTTGGTCTACATAAAAGGGGAGGGACTTCAGGGTCACACAGATTGTGGTCACATTGCCCCTTTTCACCATGACAAATGACTTACCCTCTTCAACCCTTAACCTTTCTTTTTAAATATTTGAAGCTTTCATTCATTTATATTCCACTTACTTGTACAGTAGCGAAATACTAAAGCAAAGTCTCCAGGTATTTTCATTAGAACACATCAAGAACAAATGATGCTTTCTTTGAGAATAATTTTGGTTTTCTATGTGACTTTTATAAAATGCCATCTTTAGCCTGTCAGGAAAATGAGTATTCTTGCATATACTGAAGGGTTTATTAAATCTTATTTTTGAACCCTGATAATGTATGTGTTGTTTTGTTTTAACATCTCTGCTCAGGAATGACCAACAGACCAGATCTGATAGACGAGGCTCTCCTTCGACCTGGAAGACTGGAAGTTAAAATGGAGATAGGTGAGCAGACCTATCCCTGATGCAGGCAGCATGGGGCAGGGGCATGCACTTAAGAGTTCATTAGCAGGATCAAAATCATATAACTTAATGTTTGTTGAAAAAGTTGTTTATCATGAGAAACAGATGTTTACTTAGTGGAGTACCCACAAGAAATGCATGAGGATTATAATGATCTCTATTTCATTTACCAATGTTATCAGGCTTACCAGATGAGAAAGGTCGACTACAGATCCTTCACATCCACACCGCAAGGATGAGAGGACATCAGCTGCTCTCTGCCGACGTCGACATTAAAGAACTGGCTGTGGAGACCAAGAATTTCAGCGGTGCTGAGCTGGAGGGTCTGGTGCGGGCAGCACAGTCCACTGCTATGAACAGACACATAAAGGTCAGTAAAATCAGCTTCTAGGTAAGGAGTCTGCACCCTATAAATACCACGCCAGCCTTCTTTCGTTTTCCTTTCAAGTACACCAAGAACTAGGTAATGCTAACTTTTGAAGGAGAAGAGACATGGTAAAAGAAATAGAAATTAATTGCCAACTGCTGAACCTCCAGAGTAGCAGGAAGAAAGATAATGGTCACATCTTCTCCCTGGTAACCGCTGACCCATGTCGCAGGACGTTGGGTTTTCTACGTGCTAGAATTGGCGACTGCTTCATTCAGCCATATACTGAATACCTACTGTTTTTGAGATATTACGCTTAAGACACAAGATGATAAAGCATAACCTCTTCCCTCAAGGAATTCAGTCAGGGAAATGAACATGCTTATAAATTAGTACAATCATGCCACTGATACTGTGGTGGAAACACAGCATTCTTTGATTTTAATGAGTGAAGTGCCCTTGATCCTTTACCATCTCTCCTCCTCTGCAGGTCGTAGTTGTCACCTGTAGAGAACTCACTCCCAGATTCATGTCTCATCTCTTGAAAGTATCTTTCTCTGACTTCCAGATTTATACTAAAATACCTCTGCTTGGCTATTTTATCAGGTCTCAAAATTAATATTCCCCAACCAAATTCACTGTCATTTTTTTACCACTTTCCTTCTTGTTCCTATTTCCCGGTTTATTCCAATTCCCCAGGCTTACAACTTCCAGGCGGTTGAATTAGCATTATTATTAAACTTCAGGTAGTGCATGTTGAATTGTGATCAACACCTTTTGTACCAAACAGCTTTTAATGTTTTACACTATCTATGGAATGACTAAGGCAAAGGATTATATGGTCCTTCTGAGGAGAGAAAAAGATAAGTAGGACAATAACCTTACCCCCCCCCCAAAAAAAAAAAAAGAAATAGCATACTAACACTTATTTCCTTTTCTGCATCTTTTAAAATCTTTTTTGTCAAAGGGTCTCTAAGCACTGTTAGGGAGACTTCTCCTCAGCTGAACAAAGGGTATACAGTTTTGTATTCGCATTGCTGTAGATGCTCATAGTTTTCCTAGTAGTGATTGATGAATATATATAATTTGAAACTTATGATTTAAAGTGGACACAGAATTTTAGAACATCTACAGCATTGCCACTGTTTGTTCTGATGTTCTGTCCTCATATTACAAAGGTCATTATTAGTGTTATTTTTCTTTCTTTTCAAAAGATTTAGGCTTTAACAAAGTCAGGTGGACTAAAGGAAACAAGTATTCCCTGTTAAACGTTTCTCAGGTTTTTTGAAACAAATGGAAATCTGATCATAAACACCTGATGTTCATGTTGTTTGTGCTCAAACTTGTATTTGTGGTCAGCTAAAATTCAGGTGATGTTTGGTTGTTTTTATCTTGAAAGGAATGTCTGCTTTAGGTAGCGAAGATTCAGAACCCAAATTTCTTCTGCTGTAATTTGTTGTAAGGAAACTAAGAGAACACACACATACTTATTACAACTAAATCAAAACGCTCATTTATATTTGCAGAATTTCAATACACTTTTTTCTTATTTTCTGAAGAATTTTGATTGATTAAGTTCATTCTACCCTTAATTTCAGAGGAATGATAAGAACTTTGAAAGGTCAGATTTAAAAGGTTATGAAATTTAAGGGTGACCACTTGATATTTGCTAGTGTTGAAATACAGGTTTATTAGTTTCTGTGGGTCTAAGCTGAAAGATGGTGCTTCTTCTATATTGATTAGCTGTTATAAAAAAATACAGAAAAAAGTCACACAAATTCAGACAAGTGAGGAACGGTTTCCTGAAGAAGTAAAAATTCAAAATTATAGAATTTTTAAATACAAGATTTCACTAATTTTGTTAAAATAATAAAAGCTAAGAGAAGCCCTTCAAAACCATGTGAATGAATAGGTTGGAATAATTTACAACTGGAATATTGTTTACAGTTAGGTAACTTCTAAAATTTCTGGAGTGCCTAACAACATTGTGTTCTAAAATAAGCACCCCCCCAACCATCTTAATTCACTTTTCATTCATTGGGGGAGTCCCTTTTTTTAATAGCAAAAAGACAAGCTTCATGCCAGCTTCAGTCCTAAAATTGATCATAGTTTTTGTAAATGCTGAAAGATAGACAAGATTTTCCCTTTGTTTTGCTATGTGTTTCTATCATGTGAATTCATTTCACTGGAAGAGGAAGTCAAAATAACAAAACATACTAAAAGCTTATGTGGGGAGAAGACATTTAAAATGAGGCTGGTAACATCATGTGGATTTTAATATGATGCTGGCTCACTTCTTCATGTTCCCCTGAAAGTTTACACCTTGTAGAAGCCTTTCAAATGTGTCAGGAGGTTTTGGTCAGAGTTTAAAACCTTTATATATGATTATCTAAAAAGGAGAGCCTATATCTACCCTTAATTAAATTATCCTTATCCTTAATTTAAGAAAACTTTGCTGACTTATAGAAGGATAAAATGATATAATCAGTATGCAAAAATGGGATAATGTTAATAAACATACTTCATGAACTATAAAGTACCATAGCGATTTATATATTATGAAGTGAGTATCATAATTCTTTCATGGAGAAGCTTATTTCCTCTAACACCATTTCCTTTTTTTTTAACTTAAAAATGTCAAATAAATGCTATTAATATTTTCTGAGTGCTTGATATTGCCACTGAAAACCTTACTAATCATTAAAATGCTAATTACTCTTTCAGCTAATTACTCTTAATATTTTATTTATTTAAAATGTAACCTGTTGGGCCTCCCTGGTGGCGCAGCGGTTGAGCCCTGGGTTGCGAAGCTGCCCTCAGCCTCTGCAGCGCCGGTTCGATCCCCGGCTGCTCCCCGGCCACTGGAGGAGGGTCCCACATGGCGCGCAGGCCTCTCCTGCCACCCGCTGCTCCCCTCAGCAGTGTACTTCGGTCCTTCTGCCTGCTCTGCTCCCCACCCTGGCTCTGGTGAATTCTTTCACCCTCCCGCGCTTCTGACTATACCCAGTGCTTGTATAAATAAATAAAATAAATCTTTAAAATAAAATAAAATGTAACCTGTTAACTTTCTTGTTAAAAATACAGAGGTCATGCCAGAGTGTATAGGGAAATGTGGAAAGGCCATCTCTGACGCCCCCCTTTCCTGCTCCAATGGTAGCCAGCATCTGGGATATAGCTTTGTAGTGTTTATATTTACATTTGTATACATATATGCTTTTTTAAAAGAAGGGGAAAAAAGCAAACATTAATGGAAGTGTACTGCAATTTAAATTTTCACCTGATAATATGTCTTGGTTAGCTTTCTATCTCGGTATATGTAAATCTTTTTTATTTTGGAACAAATGCTTAGTATTCTCAACTAGGACAGCATAATTTAAAATGTAAGCTCCCTCAGGAACCTGTTTGTTTTATTTACCGATCTGTCTCTAGTCCCTGGAATAGTACATAATCCTGGCATGAGAATGCCCGCCTTGCCCTGCTGTGTCCACAGGCAGTCACTTCTAGGGCAGGTACCTAGACATGTGTTGGAAGCTGTAGTAGAAGTGTTGCCAGTGAGAGCCATCACAACAGATTTAATCTGGTTTCTTCTCAGATAACCTGTTTCTTGTCTCTCAAAGATTGTAGGACTTTCTTCACCTCTGGTGCTCTGAAGGTTTACAGTCATGTGTTTGAACAGATGGGGGTTCCTGTCTGTGTGTTCCCCTCAGAGCTCCTTGAACCTTTTAAACTGCAGACATGCCTTTCTCAGCCATAGAATATTCTTTTTTCCTTCTGTCTTCTATTGGTTTTTATCATTCTTTCTGTCCTTGCTTCTGAGAATCCTATTAGATCGGTGTTAAAACTGCTGGTTATATCTTCCATGCTTTTTAACCTTTCTCATTACTGCAATCATTTTATGGGATTTGGGACAAGAAGGGAGATAAATAAATGTACTCTATTTGCCATCTTGATTCAGTTTCCTGACATAGTTATTTTTATCCCATAGGATGACTTTTTCTTTTAGTGTCTATCATTTTATTTGTATCAACAGTCTGTTCCTAAGGGAGCATGACTCATATTTTACAATAATCGGTGGAAGGTTGATACTGCTATACATCCTTTCATTTTGTAGTCAGGGTTTTTTGGCAGGTACTTTTTTTAAAAAAACATAATATCAATTTAAAAATTAGACTCACTTGTCTTGTGCTATTGACAGTGAGCCCAGTCACACCGAAAAAAATGTGTTGGTATCTCAACCACTTATCTGATCCAGGCAGATCCAAGTGCTGACAAAGGACTCGATGCTTCTGCAGATGTCTGCTGTGTTAGCTCCAGGTGCAGTAAGCAGAATATTTGGAGCTGGCATATAGAATCTCAACCACTAGTATGATACAAGTCAAAGTTTAAGGGCCTTGGTCTCCTAGAATAATGGTTCGTAAGCTTGAGCAGCAGAATAACCTCTGGTACTTTATAAAAATATAAATGCCTAGACCTTCTGCTGGGCCTTTTAAACCAAAACTCTGAGGAGGGTGGAGATGGGCATCTATATATGTTTACAGGCGCTAAGGAATTTTCTGATACAAAGCTGAGGATGAGAACTACAGTTTCTAGAGCCCCTCCTCTGTAGGTATGTTCTCCTCCTCCTGCCTCATTTTGAAACACTTTTTCTCAAGTGTTCTTTGATACAGATGTATCATAATTCACGTCACTGGTGCCCCCTCGGTAGACTCCTGAAGCTTCCAGTCTCCTGTGGTTCCCAGTAACTTGGGTATCATGGTGCATGTGACTTAGTACACACTTGTGAACACACTAATAGGATAAAGCCCTAGGAGTGGGGTTGTTCAGGCAAATATAAACATGTTTGTGAATTTGAGAGAGATGAAAACAGTTTCTTAAATCCTCGGGTGTTATATTCTTAGGTTGAAAATATTCTTAAATCTTGGAATTCCTGGGTCTCCCTGGTGGCACAAGGAACCCCTTGTGCAGCAATATGAAGCTATCCACAACCACTGCAGCACGAGTTCGATCCCTGGCCAGGGAGCTACCCACATGGTGCAGCAGAGCTCTCCTGTTTCCCCGCTGCTCCCCTCAGCAGTGTATTTCGGTTCATCTGCCTGTTCTGCTCCCCACTCTGTCTCTGGTGAATCCTCTCACCACCCTCACCTCTGGCCTGTACCCCAGTTTTTATATGCATAAATAAATAAGTCTTTAAAAAGAACTTGGAATTCCTTACATTTTATTTTTATTTCTAATTAGGCTAGCACTAAAGTGGAAGTGGATATGGAGAAAGCAGAGAGCCTGCAGGTGACAAGAGGAGACTTCCTTGCCTCTCTGGAGAATGATATCAAGCCAGTGAGTATGACTTTTGAGTGATGTATGGCCAAAAAGCAGTGATAATTCAGGAGAAATATAAGTGCCATTTAACCCAGGATGATGGACAGTTATATCATATGTAGTTTTATAAAATCTGAAAACCTCTATACTGGAAATACCTAATATAAGAAATGTCTGTGCAATAACTCTAATGACTGGGTAATAAACCAGTACTTACTGATATATTTCTCATGATTATGACACAGATCATTCAATTTTGAGACTTTCTGATTATTCTTACATGGTACTAGAATTTGTTTTTTCATTTGTTATCCAGTCTGAAGCTACAGAAACCTAAATTCAATACATCCTCCAAATTTCTGCTATTTTGATATTTAAAATGAACTCTCATATTCTCCTCTCTCCCTCTCTTTTTCCAACCTCTTCCAAGGCATTCCTTTTTCTAGCTGAATACTACTGCTGCTAATTGCTTTGGTTTCTAAAGACACTTAACTATCTTCGGTGCTCTTTAAAAAGAAATGTGTCAACTTTCTTAAAAGTTTACTCAAAACTGAACTGTCATAGTTGGAATTTTAGAATGCAACATAAGGTCATTAAGCCATTTTCATTTAAGACAAACACTAATGTTTGAATTACCACTGTTTGGAGCCCTGTATGAGCATGGAAACAAATTAAAGAGGTGTGTGTGTTTGTTTTTCTTTACTAAATGGGCCTCAGGTGCCTAGAATTAGATTAATCTTAATCCTTAATTTATGACACACTGTTGTCATTCTTCTATGTGGTGTGTAAAATAAAATAGTATATGTAATTTTCCCGGACTTGCTATTTTATTACCAAGAGTCAACCTTATGATTTCCTGTAGGTATACATACATCATTCATTTTCAAGTACCAAGTAGCACGCCCTTGTGTGACTACCACTATTTATTTTCCTGTCAATGGGTATTTGGAATGTTACCAATTTTTGTTATTACAAATAAATGCTGCTACAAGCATTCTCGGGTAAGCTTCTCTCACTGTGTATTTAGGAGTAAAATCACTGTGTTCTTGGTTATATGAATGTCTAACTTCAATTGGAATTTAAAGTGCTTTTCCAGTGGTTGAACCAATGAACACAATCCCCAGTAATGTAAGAGATTCTATTAAAAGGCATCATGTGTAAAACATGGTGTTATCAGACAACTTTTGGCATTCAGTCAGATGGAAAATGGGATCTCATTTTGGTCTTGATTTGCATTTCACTGATTATTTATAAAGTTAAGCATTTCTCAGTCTATATTTTATTGGCCATATGCATTCTATGAAATATTGTTTATGTATTTCCCCCTTTTTTTCTGTTGCGTGTTCCTCCCTTATCTTTATTTAACCAGCATAACTTCTTTATATATTTTTGACAGTAATTTGTTGTACATATCTCCTGTAAGAAAAGCAGTCAATTCATTTTACCCTGCCTATTTTTTGACTGTGTGACTTTTAAATAGAAAATATTATCTTTCGAAAGTTACTGAGCCATGAAGATGGTGTAATCTCTTGCTATTGTCATTTGTAATAGTTAACAAAAATATTAGACCTCAGCCTAACTGATCTGTTGCAAGATTTTTGTAATGAAAAATGATTTGGCTGTAAGGAAGGGGAAACTAAGATAATTTAGTTAAGTTAGTAATAAATTACTTTCATTTATTCTAGGGCTCTGGGGGATAAAACAAAAAAAAAGAAATGGTGGGATAAATAAAGATCATTCATAGCCTGGGAGGGTTGCTTTTTCTGGGTTGGGCTGATTTATTTATTTATTTAAAATAACTTTTTTATTGTAGTGACACTGGTTTACAACACAAAGCGTGTTTTAGGACTACAAGTTCACACTTCTCCTTCAAATGCATGTTACTACATCTACCTCCAAAGTACTACTAATCCTTCATCCCAGTCCACCAGATCCCCTCCACCCTTTATCCCTCCCCCAACTAACCTCAATTCTAGCAGAATCCAAGGGTTTGTTTTTGTTTTGTTTTGCCTGTTCTTTTTCTTTTTATTTATCATATGAGTGAAATCATGGCATTTGTCTTTCTCATTCTGATTTATTTCATTTAGTATAATCCCCTCCAGTTCCATTCATATGGTTACAAACAGCAAAATTTCATTTTTTTTTTTATAGCTGAGAGAATTCCATTGTGTGTCTAGACCACATTCAGTCATCCACTGATGGGCACTTGGGTCGTTTCCCTGTCTTGGCTAATGTAAATAGTGCTACTGTGAACATGCAAGTACTTTCACGTTCTTCAGATAGGCACCTAGAAGTGGAATTGTTGGATCATATGGTAGATCTCGTTTGACTTCTCTAAGGTCCTGGTTCAGGTATCTTAAAGCTGGTACTGTGAGACTCTGTATGTATACTTGGAATAATTAAAGACAACAACAGTCAATTAAATTTCTTAGAACAGCCATTCACCATTATTTATTAGGCTCTTCCTTCTTACAGAGCCAGTGAGTTTACTACATTTAGGCCAAGGACTGAAGACTTTCCTCTGCACTCAGAAGTCAAAGCACTAGCGTATGCAAGAACCAGAGTGGTCTGAAACAGATGATTTTGGTGGCAAAATAGGGACATGAAGCCACTGAATACTATGTCCGAGACAGGACTAGAAAGAATGGTTTTCTGTGAGATGTAATTTCTAAAGAACTGTTAAAATTATTCCATATATGGGTAATGAAAAACTGACTTTTTGAGGGATGTGACAATTTTTAAAAATTTGAAATTCTTCTTGAGAAACTATACCTCACCTTTTACTTTATGTTGGTTATGTTTATGTTGGTTTACTTTATGTTGGTTTACTCATTTTTTCTCCTAATATCCCTGTGGAAATGTAGTACAGTTAAGTACTAAAGTTATGACTACTTTTGGCAGCTGGTTGGGCAGGAGTTACAGTTTGAAATTAGAAGTTGAAAATGAAAAGGGACATGACTCGTGCTCCGATAGTGAACACAAAATTATTTTTAATAATTGCTTCTATTTCCTTTTCCTAACCCTTCAATCTCTAATTATAGCTGCTCATTTCTACCTCCTTCTGAGTCTTATATTTACTCACATGTACTTGCCTTGGTATCATTTACCTTGTTTCCCCGACTGCCAGACTGTTGTGGAAAAGATTCCCTCATGATCATCCACATTCCAGTATTAATCCATGACACAGTGAGTGTTAGGATAGTATCTTTGTCTGCTGTGCCAACTATTTCTAATTTCTAATTCATAATCTCTTTTTCTCTTTGTTCTTAACAGAAGGCACAGTCTGCTTACTCCTTATAGAAACAAGCGCGTTGGAACATACCCTTTCTCAGGGATTATGAGGGTTTGGGCGCTCATAAAATCTGAGCCTAGAATCTATTGTTTATTCCACTAAGTCATACAGAGCGACTTTTGCCCCCAACGGGCAAAAAGATAAATGAGAAATTCCAAGACAGTTTTGTTGCTTTTTGGGCTTTTTACATTAACAGGGAATATTGCTTAACACACTGTGTGTGTAGGAATAATTATACTCATTTCTTATAAATTTAAGTGCTCTTGTTGTTAATACTAATGCTCAAAATGCTTTGAATTATCCTTTCCTCCATAGGCCTTTGGCACAAACCAAGAGGATTATGCAAGTTATATTATGAATGGTATCATCAAATGGGGTGATCCAGTTACCCGAGTTCTGGAAGATGGGGAGCTGCTGGTTCAGCAGACTAAAAACAGTGACCGCACACCTTTGGTTAGCGTCCTTTTGGAAGGTGAGAAAAAATATGAGATGACATTTTTTTTTAAAGATTTATTTATTTTATTTTTTTTGTACAAGAACTGGGGTATAGGCCAGAGACATGGGAGGGTGAGAGGATTTACCAGATAGAGAGCAGGGAGCAGAACAGGCAGACAGAAAGCACTGCTGAGGGGAGCAGTGGGCGGGACAGGAGAGGTCTGCCACGCCTATGAGATGACATTTTAAAAAAAAAAAAAAAAGCAGCAGCACTTTTACAAAGCCATTTGTCACATTCCAGAACAGTGAAATATTTTTGGTTCTAAACCACTTCATGATCTAAAAATAGTAACTCAGCAGGACAGTCTATGTACCAGTATTTACACAAATTAAGTTTTTATTGGGGGGCAGAATGTTATTCTTGAATTGTAACTCATTTTCTTGTGGAATTACATATAAATTTCTGTTACTTAATAGACTATATGATGGCAATTCAATTAAATAACTATTCACTGAGTACTGACTAGGTTTTCAGCACTGAACTAGTTGCTGGAGGTATAAAGACATTCATAAGGCTTAGTCTGGTCATGAAAAAAGTCAATGTAAGCAATTTCCTGACTACAGTGTGCATGTGTCAGGGGTATGTGAATGCAAGTCACTTTGCCTGGGGGTGATCAGGAAAGCTAGAGTGATGTTTAATTTTTAGACCTTGAAAGATCAGTTAGGATTTTACCAAGTCAACACAAAGGAGGGACATTCTATTCCGAAATTATTTATTTACAGTTATGATTCCTATAAAAGTTCAGTAAATCTACAGGACATGAGAATCTAACCCCTTCCAAAGGCCTGGATGCTGGGTTCCTTGCAAGAAAAACATTAAGCCATGACTTGAAGGATGAAGACAAGTTGACTGGGCAAAGTAATTGGGGAGGATGTTCTAAGCAGGATGTGAAAGAGTCCTTAGTAGAAAGGAGACTGAAACAGAAAGGGGGATTGGCTAGACATGAGACTAAAGTAGACAGGAACCAATTCATGCAAAGTCTTATAAGTCCTGTTAAAGAATTAGACTATATCGGATGGGCAATGGGAAGCCATTTGTAGGGATTTCAGCAATAAAGTGACATGGTCAAATCTGTATTTTAAAACATCGCCATGGGGCCTCCTCTGGTGGCGCAGCGGTTGAGCGCTGTGCTGCGAAGCTGCCTGCAATAAAAAAAACATCGCCATGCCTGCTTTATGATAGAGAATGAGGGGCAAAAAAAGATACCAGTGTTATAAGTAGTTGCCTTAATCTTAATGAGAGCTGATTTTGATTTAAGGTAACGCAGTGGTAGTGGAGATAGAGATAAGTAAATGATTCTGAGAAATATTTAGAAGGTAGAATAAGAGACTTCGTAATATTACCAGTTATTAATCATAAGTATTATAATTATTAATTGTTAATTATAATTGAGCTAACTTATTTTAACTCTTACTATTTGCTGGTCACTCTACTGATACTATGCTCATCTCATCACATTCAAACCTCACTTCAATCCTATGAGGCTAGATGCTGCTGTTCTCCCTATTGTATAGATAGGGAGCTAAAGCTTAGAAATACTAAGTAACTACAAACTTCACCCCCAGGTTTCTAGCATACACAGCCTGCTAAACAATGCTGTTTACTAAGTTCAGGACACCATCGTGAACTGTCAGTACACAGACTGTTGTCGAATCCACAGTGCAGGGGGCATCACTCACAGACGGGTGTGGGTTTAGGAGAAAAGGGGGCCTAAAACTGATCTCCCAGGTGCATCAACATTTAGAGACTAGAATGAGGAGGCGAAATGGACAAAAGAGACCAAACAAGAATAGCCAGAGCAGTAAGAGGGGGAAAAAGAGAATATGCTGTCCCAGAAGCCAAGAAAAGGAAAGTATTTAAAGAAACAGGAGAGTTACCAGTTGTATCAGCTATTCCTTACAGGCGAACAGATAAGATATTTGTTGGTGGCATGGAGGTCATTGCTGAATCTGACAGAAAGCTGTTCCATGTACAGGAGTGGGAGCCAGCTATAGGGTTTGCCAGAGGATGGATAGAAGGTGAAGAGTGAAGGCAGCCTGTGTAGATAATTATTTCAGGAAGTTCCATTTGGAAAGGAAAAGAAATAGTGTTGAGGGGTGGTTGAGGTTTTTTGTTTTATTAAGCTGTCAGGTAGATTAAAGTGTGTTTACATGTTATTGGAAAGACTACATGGAAGAGGAAGAGAGTGAACCTCTCCTGGTGAGAGGGTGTAATCAATAACATCAGGTTCCTGAGAAGATGGGAAGAAAAAATTGATTGTTTTATGGATGGAAGAGGGACACATCTTCCATTACACAGAAGGGAAGAAGGAAGGGTTGTCAGAACACAGGTAAGTTTGCTCCTAGATTTTGTTGCCTTTAAACTCCTAGCTTTTTGGTTCACATTCGCTTCTGATAAGGCATTTTCCCATGCTGCCAATATCATCTACGAAGATCATATTAATATTTTTGTTAGACAATTTGATAGAACTAATAACATAACTACTGATATGCATTTGAATGCATTCTTTTTTTAAGACACAAAACACTTGCACTTTATACATTGAGCTAGAAGATTATGACTATGTGAGAAAGAAAATGTATTTCATCATACTTTTGTAAAATGCTAATCAGTTCATTAAGTTTAGTTGCTAATAAATAAGAGCAAACATGTCTGCTGTGAAACTGTCAGAAAATGGTAATGAGCAACTAGTTGAGACCTCAGTACATTGTGAATAAAAGTTTAAACTTGTTTCATTCCCCTGTGCTTAGGTTGGCTTTATTCCCCTGACTTGCTCATCTCCTTACGCAGGCCCTCCTCACAGTGGGAAGACTGCCTTAGCTGCAAAGATCGCAGAGGAGTCCAACTTCCCCTTCATCAAGATCTGTTCTCCTGATAAGATGATTGGCTTTTCTGAGACAGCCAAGTGTCAGGCCATGAAGAAGGTATCACACTTCTCACTTTCATTTTAATTCCCTGTGGCTTAGGTGTATGTGTATTTGTGTGTGTACACATGTATGTGTGTGTGTGTCTGTATATAAAGGCCATACCAACTGTGTTCTTCTCAAGTGGCTAAAAATAAGAGAAAACATGTCTACTAAAATTATCAGTAGAATTTGGAGGGAAACAGTGGCTGTTTTAGATATATTTAACTCATAATGAATTATTGTTACTTTATCTTCTAAATTTTGCTGTGTTTATATCATGATTCATTTTTATTGATGTTTATATTGGGGTAGATTTAGCAAATTCATTTACAATTTTTTAAAAGTTCTTTCATTAATGTAGAAAGTCCAGCTGTTTTGGGTCAATTAAGGTGACTATATAGTTTAGGAAAGGACAGCATGTAAGTAACATGGAGTACCCAGGACCCAGGCTCTTTTTTGCCTCCCATTGCCAGCCTCTATGGCCACCACCTATGGCCTTGCTTTCCTCCCAGGCTGCATTACTGCATGTGATATCATGTGATTAAGGCAGTCGAGAGCGCAAGCATGAGGCACGCACACCTATGATTATGGATACCTGAGCCAAGAAGCCAGAGAGCACTGGGTGTGCATATTTAAATACGGATACCTGGGCCGAGAAGGGAGGGCTAAAGGGGAGATTTGCAGGGACTAGGGGACTCAGTTGCCGCCTCCCTGCCTGCTGGTCTGCCTGTGTGTCTGCTCCCCTGATTCAGCATTAAAGACATGTTAGAAACACCAAAGGCTCCAAAATTCTCTTTCCATTTGCCCGAATCAACAATGAACCTGCCTGGCCTGGGAAGGCTGCACAGAGCAGAGGCATTCATCAGGAAGAGACCATTGAAATTCCCTCAAAGGGCAGTGGTATATTAGATGGTGGTGGGAGTCAGCTCGATGCAGTCTTCATCCTTCTGCCATTCTCTAAGCTCCTCTTGTCACCATCTTGCTATGACAGCTTTGAACCATCAGTAAAAGTCAGAACAACATAAAATAGAGCCTAGAGCTGAGTGCACTGTAGGACCACCAAGTCTGTCTCTGTTACACCTAACGCATCTGGGATAGCAGGTAACCCTCTAGAAACAGCATCAACAACAACAAAACTCTGTGCTGAAGACTCTTAACAGCTGTTTCTTCCCACTTGGCAGCCAGAATTTCCATGGCTGTTCTAATTTTGTACACTCCCAGGTCGTGAGTAAAGTATGTGTCCTCTCTAGTTGAAGTGTTTCTGCTACTCAAGTCCTTTTTTCATGTTTGATCTTTTATAGATAATGAACTGACTATAACTCAAAAAGATGTGGGAGAATCAGAATTAGGGGAAAGCCGCTTTGAAAATTGGGGTGCCACCCAGTATGACAGTACACATATTTCTTTTACCTTGCTCCCACACCCTCGCTTTGTTAAGACAGAATAGAATGACTGGAGTTATAAGTTTGAGAAACCAGTCTCGTACTGGTGCCAGTTGCAGAAAACCTTGTAGCATGCTTGACATGGATGGAGGCGAATCCCTATTATATACCTTGAAAAGTCAAGATAAATATTCTAAGACTAGTGAACAGTACAGTCAAGATGGTTACAGGTGACCCAAAGGGTGAGGTGTCCACCTAGGCCTTCTTGGTGTAGGCCTGCCGGGTAGAGCATAAGAAGAAAAGCCCAGAAGTCTCTGTCAATTTTGCATTCTCCAAGAAGTTCCTGGCGAGGTGGAAGACAGTGTCTGGGGAGAAGTCTAAATCTGAGGAAATGGCAAAAGTTGATGAACTACTCTATGATCAGGAGAGGAAGGACTGTGGGCCAGCTGAGGGAAATGCCCCCATACTCCCGGGAATTCTTCCTGTTCTGTTAAGAATTCCATTCCAAGATTAAATCCATGAACCCCAGCATCTTGATCAGAGACGTGGAAAAGAAGTGAATGAGATGTGAAATCACTAAAGTGACAGAGAAAAACAGGCTGACAACAGGCAGGAAGCTGAAGGAGAAGACAGAGAAGGATCTCGCTGACTCTAAGTCGAAAGGAAGCTTTGATGGCACTAAAGCTTTCCTCCCACTAAAGTTGCCAGGAAAAAGGTGGAAGAGGAAGACCTAAAGACAAGGAGGGGAAGATGAGAAGGAGAGAGGGAGAGGAGGGATACAAAAACTGTCTAAAAAAAAAAAAAAAAGAAAGAAATATTCTATATAAGGATCTCTGCAATGGAGTGTGAGAGGGGTAAATGTTGCCAGACACCAGAACTTAAAATATCATGGTCAGTCTCTTCTATGACTGTCCTTCCTGGGGACATCTGGACAGGGTAATGAGGACCAGTAACTTCCTTAGTACCAGGTAGGATTTGGTTGTTTTTGTTTTTCTCCCTCCAAAGGGAATCCTTAAACTACTTCCTCTGGTGAAAATTTAAATAATAACCCTGGGAATCTGTGGCATTTAGACTTAACCATTTAACCGAACAGCTGATTCTATTTCCACTTCCCTAGCTAGCTCTTGTCTATTCCTTATACTTGTTCAAAAACAGTTGTCTGCCATGCACATGGTAAATTACTGCACTGCTCTTCACCAGCTGCCAGCTCCTACCTCAGATGTACTCTGAGATGTGGGTGGATGGTCCTAGTTTTTCTATAAAATTTTTAAAAAGTATTTTATGCTCCTGCAGATCAAAGCAGCTTTATAAGTGTGAGATATTATCATTTTTATTGTTTTAATCTCTTGCAAATTGACTTGAGGGGGGAAGGTAATATGTGCTGATTTTAGAGGCTTAAATGGTTAAATTAATGGTTTAATAACTTATGATTTAATCTTTAAATTGTTGAAGCCTTTCAAGGTAGAGTTTTAGAAGAGTGGAAGGCTAAGGAATATAAAAATAAGTGTCTATACAAGCTTATTCAAAATTGTTTCGATTCATGATTCACTGTCTGGATCAACCGTGCACCCTTCAAGTCACAAAAATTGTTTTTGTTTGAGCAGTAAAAAAACTCATACGAGGACTTTTTGATTTTTCTTGGGGAAAAGCTATTACTCCCTGTAACTAAAGGACAGAACAGAGGAAAGAATGAAGCATAGGTATTTTAGAAATATTCTCAAAATATTGCAAAATCTTTCCCTGCAAATAGTTTTCACATTGTTGTCTAATGATAGGCTGACAAAGCCTGAGGGCTCAGACCCGTCTGAAGGTGCTAAGTCTTCCAGGTTGCTTTTGAAAGTGAAATATGAATGCCATTCTCCAGTAGTCCTGGCCTACCTCCACCACCGCTCCCTACCCTGCATTGTTCCCGAGGATGGGAAGATGTTTTCTTTTGTGTTTTTTTTTTTCTTTAGAGCACAATTTATAATTTTTTCTCACCCCGGAGAGGACATTTGTTTCCTTAGAAAAGTGCTTCACCCTCACCAAATGCACCATTTCCTAATTACAAAAATAATTTAAAAAATACAGAAAAGAACTTGGAAGAAAATAAAAATAAAGCCGTATTTGACCTTCAATTTTCTTATCTCCTCAGACACACACACATTATGTATCAGAGATCACATCAGACACTGTTCTAAACATTCTTTTTTTGCTTAAAATATTATGATTTTTTTTCATTGTCATTACAGTCTATTGCCAAATCACATTAAATTAATAGCTGTATGGTATCTACTTAAACAATCCTTTTTTTTTAGCTTTTAGGTTTTTTTCACAATTATAAATAATATTCTGTAGAGCTATCAAACTAGGGAAATCACTGCCCTCATTTTCTTACTAGATTTTTCTTTAAAAAGCATCATAGTGTCCTGACTGAGTGCTTGGGCTTAGGATTCAAATAGAACAGAATTTGAATTCTAGCTCCACCACACTTACCAGTCCTGATAACCACTTAACTTATAAGCCCATTTTCTCACCTATAAAATGAAAATAATATTAACAATCACCTCATAGGGTTATTATGAGACGTAAACAAGACGGTACTTTATGTATCATGCAGTGCCTTGGGATATAATAAATATATGATATTTATTTATACATAAATAAAATAAAATGTAGTGATTATTTTTACTTAACATTACTGTAAGCATGTATTTCTGGTTATTCCTTAAGATAAATTCTCAGAATTGGGATTGCTAAGGTAAAAATATGAATATGCTATCAATCCTCTTACTTAAAAACACTAATAATTTATAAAGCCCATATCTACAGAAAGCTGTGCGCTTGCGGGCATATGAGAATACCAGTTTCCTTAGACTCCCATCCGCAATTGCTGTTTTCAAAATTTTTTTTGCCAATTTAATAGGTAAAAGATTGACATATAATTATCCCCTCAGCTACATTTTAATACAAAATGTTCAACTTTAAAATTTTTCAAAATGTTTTGCAATGGCAATAAGTTTGTGAAACTCAGATAGAACACATTAATTTTATTAAAAGGGAGTGATCTGAATAATTAATTCATAGAATATTTTAATATACCATTTCATTACTTAAACCAAGGAGGGTTTTTGTTAGCAGGAAGGACCATTATGATAGCTTTAATGAGTACCTAAGATTTCACTGTAATTAAGTTACTGCTTCTTGTTCACATATGGATGGTGCTAAAATAAATGAAAGTGGTTTATTCTCAACTAATTTAAAATTTACCTTGTATGTCTCTAATTTGCTTGAAAAATCCTCTCTCCATGGATAAGCTCCCCAATACTGCGAAAGTCTGTGGGAGGTATTTTCCTCACATTCTGGAAGTGTGAGGACACTATATGTTTTATTAAGATATTTAAAGTATTCACAGATCTCTTCCCCCATTTTTGTTTCCCCAGTTTCATCCTATTTTTAAAATTTTAATTTCTTCCTCCGTTTTTTACATGTATACTTTTAAAAAATATCTATTTTAGTAGTTCTGTTAGTGTTACTAAATGAACAAAAAGAACAAAGCAGGAGAATTTGATTTTAACTAATTACCTAATCTTGATGCTTGCCAAGTACACAATACAGAGAATAATCTATGTGACTAAATTGATCGAACAAAATTAAGATAAAATATCAGTGATTTATAAAACGATCCCCATTAATCAGATAATATACTCTTGTTTTTAAAGGACTGAAAATTAATGGAAGAAATTTTTCTTTCCACTAGCTTTGCAAGAAAGAAATAATCTTCTTTGAATATCCTCCTGTAAATCCCACTGCAAATTGTAGTCTGCACAGAACAGAATCTTGGTACCTAATCCTCCTCTTTTCATGGTTTAGTCCATACAAAGAGCAAAGCTGGAAATTGGATCTTTTGACAGCAGTTACTAAGCAACAGAATTTGGATGTTTTTGGTTAACATCCTAATATATCATGTAGCTGATTTGCTGAAGTTTGTGCATGTATTTAAAGAGAGAAGTTGACACTCCAGAAGTGTCTACGTGCCCCTGAAGAGGAGGCCAGTGAGGGACATGCTTGCTGGTGTTTTGTTTATTACACTGTCTTTCGGCATTTGTGTGTTTGGACCGCAAAAGAGGATGGTACAGATCTTCAGCAGGACTTTCAGACCTTGTGACATTTTGTATTAGTAAGAATACCCCACTCTGTGGCTTGTGTTATCTGAAAATGTACAAATTTTTCCTGAAAAGCAGGGAGAACAAATAAGGGATTTTAAGGTCATTCCAGGAAGCTTTAGTGCTTTGCCAAAAGTTTAGGTCCACTTCCTGAGGCAGTTTTCATTAGAAGACAGCTAATGTTTGCTTGGTCTACTCCCAAGTTATTTTTAGAAACTGGAGATTATTACTGATAGCACGTATTTGAATTTGCTCATTTACGTTTTTATATGCTACCAAATATGATTAGAGTATGCTTTCAACTAATTGCTGACAGATTTACTACATTAGGGCTTTTCTAAGTCATCAGAGTCCTAACTAACTAGGTACTTGACGCCAAGCACTTCAGGACTGAGATGAACTCTTTTAGCCCCAAAAGAACCAGAGAATTTGGCTTCACTTACCTCGGATCACTAAAGCGGTTACAGAAAATGGAGGACAGAAGCTACTTAGAACATGCTTTGCTGTGGTTTGTGATTCCGAAAGACTGGGATTAACATGAAGCTACTGCTGGCATGTTCCCATTTGTATTCAAGCAGACTCCGGAGTCTGCAGCTGCTGCCCCTCCCCTACACACAGGTGGCTCCCAGCGTGTCTGGAGACTCCAGGAGTGGGCTCTGTGCCTCGAGAGCTTGCCCGTCCTTGAGGGCTGCATCTGGCCTCCCCCAGCCCCTTTGCGGCGGGAGCCTTCCCTTTCAGCCTCCTCATCTAACTCTAAGACCCTACACACACGTAGATACTGACAGTTCTACTTGCTGTGCAGGAAACTCCCTGATAAAATGAGGATGACCATACATTCCAATCTGCTTTGAGCAATCCTGGTTTTTACCTGTTGCTGCAGTGTGATCATTAACAGCTCCCCCCTTTCAAGTGTCCTGGTTTGCATGATAACTTAGTATGATCCCCGACTGATAACCTCTCCAACAAGAAAAGGCTTGAATATCATACTTTTATCTTACTAAATGAGAGGAACAGAATTTAAATTAATTTTTTTAAGAGTCTATAAGATGCAACCATTAGCTCCACTGCAGCCCACCTGGCTGACTGTTGTTTTGGCCTCATTTGATGTAGAGCAGGAACTGCTGTGTGCTGTTGCTGGTGGCAAGTTTGCCCTTCAGTTGTCTTCTGGCTGGGGCAATTTGGATGATTTTGCTTCTTTTCCATGTTTCCTTCTAGTACCTCTCGTCCTTTGGGGGTTTATCTGCCTAAAGTTGAGGAAGAACTTCCCAGTTCAGCATGTATATACCTCACATAGATTTTTGTCTGGCTGCTGATCTCGGGCACTTGCCAATCGAATCTGAGCACCTTCTTAGTCAACTTTCTGTGGGGCCTGGGCCAGGAAGCCCGGAATGAAAAGGAGTGAGGAGACGAGGCAGGGAACATGGGTCTCAGGGAAGAGTGATGACTTGATATTACACTAGTGACTAGATAAGGCAAAGAATGTGCATGAAAGAAGTGAGAGGGGTGTGTGCATTTAAATTAGGGCAGAGGTGCTACTTGAAACTGGTCAAGTTGCAACTGGAATTGCACAGCCTGTGTCACGGTTAGTACGTTGTTAAGAGAGTTACCCATGGGTGCTCCTTTCCCCGTGGCAGTAATTAGTACATTAAGAGCTGTCGGTAAAACAACAACAACAAAAAAGTACATTAAATGGCTGCTGTAGGTATTTTTCTTCTGAAGTGTTATAGGTAGCCTGTATTATAGGCAGTCAACTGTGGCGTGATTTGTCATGGTTCCTGAATCACAGGCTCTGTGAGACTACATAACCATTTATCATTAGTTAAAAGCCAAGCAATGTCCTAATGAGGCCCCTGTAGCCAGGGAAGCTCTACTCTGTTTTCAGAAAAGGAGAAGGGTTAATTCAAGAAAAATGTAGAGTAGCAAGTCTCTACTATGCAAGTAGCCAGTCTGTGGCATCCCAGACCGGGTGGCTCTAATCCACACTATTGCAACCTGAAAGAGTTACGTGGCTGCTGAGCCTTTAGTAGAATTCTGAGATGTTTTGAAACGCTATTTTCAATGCTTCCTGAACAGCCCCCTGAATTTATAGGACACCGCCTTGAATGCTGTTTTGGTTCAGTCTTTAAAAAATAGTAAAGAACCACTGTGGAACTACTTTTAAACGTTTTCATTGTCTTGAATTCAGCACCCAAAGTCAACAGGAGACACTATTTGTAGTAAATGCTAAAGTCCATATCCTATTCCTCTTATTTTTCCCTTTGTCTTGGGAGAGGAAGAGCTGAAGCGCTTTTCTCTACCAGCTCTTTAAATGCACCCACAGTCCACCCCCAAAGCAGCAGTTCCTCTGTTCATTTCATTTGCCAAACTAGGAATGATCCTTGGCCACAGTTTCTCCTCATCACCACACCCATTGGTTCACCACTCCCCTCCCCACTTATGGGCTGCCGTTATCTTTCACCTGGAATCTATACTCTCAGACAACTGCTACAGCTCTCTGACACTTTTCTGTACCTCAGTGAGAAAAATGCCTCTATGTCATGAACCTGACATGTTGGTCCATTACTTTAAGCCCTTCAGTGACATTGTAGTCCTCACAGTAATGTTTCAACTCATGAAATTTATAAGATACTTCACATCCAGGCTCCTTCATCCCCTCTTTTGCTTCATCTCTTGCCCACTACTCCCCACAAATGTCATAACAACATCTCTTCACTTTTATTCTGACTGACTATATGTCAATTCTGTGGTGCTCTTCAATCTTCTCATCTCTCTGCCTCCTAGTATTCATCATGCTCTGCTTTAGAGCTGTTTTGCACTGGTTCATTCTTTGTGTGTCAGATTAAATGTCACTTTCTGAGTTTAGGAGACCATTGTTGACTCTGTAAGCTCTAATGTCAGTCAGGGCAGCCTAAGTTTTGCTGCAAAAATGAAGAACCCCAATATCTCAGCAGATTAACCCAACAAAGTTTATGTCTTGCTAATATTACATATCTGTCATGGTTAGGGGGAGCGCTGCTCACTGTTGTTTCTCAAATACTCAAGCAAATAGGTCATAGAAGTTCCAGCTCACATAATTTCACAATAGGAAAGGCAGGATAAAGGAAATATGGTGAATCATGCATCGCATTTGTCTTATTCATGACTCTCTCCATTGCCTTCATTGATGCTTGACGTATTATAGGAATTCAAAAATATTTGTTGAATGAACAAATAGAGCAACACTTCAAGATTTTACCTTTATTTTATTTAACTTTTATTTATTTAACCCTTTATTCCTCTTCCCTCCACTCTTTCTCCCCCACAATCTCATCCCTGCTCATGAATGAGGGTGACCTCCATGCCCCGATGTGGGACATCTCCATGACTGACTTGATGTTTCTACTTGCATTTAAAATGTGTAAATTTAAACATAATTTTCAGTAAATATTTATTGATTACTTTCTGATAAGACATTATATTAAATGATGTGAGGATACAGAGAAAATTAAAATAGTGCCTTCAAAGGGCTTACCACTAGTATAGTAAGGGAGGAATACAATGAACTGTGATATAGACACAATGTACAGAATGCTATTCCAGAGAAGAGATGAGTGGCTTATGGCACTATGGCATTCAATTAATCTACTGACCGTTAATCTACTGACCAGATGTCTTAATTAAATACTGTCCTGTACTGGGTACTGGACGTACCACCAGTGAAGTTTTTATGGACTCGCAATCAAGTAGGGAAACATAATGTGGGAGAGGAAAGCAGCAGGGCCTTGTCTCCTGCAAGCATATAACAGATATTCATTTAACACAGGTTTCTGACCCTGAAAACGTAATACTGAAGAACATAAGTCCTATCTTAAAGAACGTACAGTTTGTTGTGGCAGAACTTGTCAACATCAATTGTTTTGTTTTGCTGGGTTTTTTTTCCTTGCATCTTTGAGGATGACTTTGAGCCTGGGAAAGACCATGTGTAGCTAATTTAAAATGTAAAAAAAATTAAAAGTCAAGATATTGAAGTTATATATATAGTTTAAAGCCTAGTTTTTCAATACAAAAGAAAAACCTAAAACTTTTTTGAAAGCCACCTGTACATCACTTATTCTATTTGTAAGTTTAGTAAAATTTAGCAATTATTTAAAAGGGAACTTTTATAACTTAATTAAATTTTAAAAAATATTTTAAACTATATTTACACATTGAAAATATTTTACTTTCTTTTTTAATTAACTAATGCTGGGCAAACAATTGACCTGCTTCCCTCATTCTGAGTTTCAAAGTAAAGCTAGAGTTACAGTTATTTATTAATAATTTAAAACTAGGGCCTCCCCTGGTGGCACAACGGTTGAGCGCTGGGCTGCGAAGCTGCCCACAGTCTCTGCAGCGCCGGTTCAATCCCCGGCCGCTGGCGAGGGTCCCACATGGCTCAGCAAACCTCTCCTGCTGCGCCCACTGCTCCCCTCAGCCGTTTATTTCGTCAGTCTGCCTGTTCTGTTCCCCGCTCTGGCTCTGGTGAATTCACACACACACACACACACACACACACCCCGCCCCGTGCTTCTGACTGTACCCAGTGCTTGTATAAATGAACAAGTAAATCTTAAAAAAAAAAAAAAAAATTTAAAACTAATACAAATATGGTGGCTCTCAGATGATCCACTATTAAAATTATCTTTTCAGAAAAGTTTATAAAATTATTTACATATATATTTTAAGCTGAACTAGCAGTGCTAATCTATTATGGTAAATTTTCTTAATTGCTACAAATCCTTTAAAGATCAAGTATGCACAAGTTGTCTTTAAACTTAGTATGAGAAATAGGGGCCCTCCCTGGTGGCTCAAGGGGTTAAGTCTCAGCTCTATGAAACTATCTGCAGCCACTGCAACACAAGTTCCACAGCTGATTAGGGAGGTGACCCACATGGCACAGCAGACCTCTCCTGTCTTGCCTGCTGCTCCCCTCAGCAGTGTATTTTAGTCAGGCTGCCTGTTCTGCTCCCCACTCTGTCTCTAGTGAATCCTCTCACCCCTGCACCTCTGGCCTGTACCCCAGTTCTTTTATGCTTAAATAAATATTTAAAAATAAGTAAATAGATTTTTGTGATCAGTCCTTTATTGTTAGTGTTGTGTGCAAAAATGTTCTCCCAGTCGGTGGGGTTTCTCTTTGTTTTGGTTATTGTCTCTTTTGCTGTGCAGAGGCTTTTAATTTGATGTAGTCCCAGCTGTTTATCTTTGCCTTCACTATCACTGCTTTGGGTGATGTGTTTGTAAAGATGTCTTTGATGTGCATGTCATGTAGTGTTTCGCCTATATTTTCTTCTATGTATTTTATGGTTTCAGGTCTTATGTCTAGTTCTTTAATCCATTTTGAGTTGGTTTTTGTGCATGGTGTGAGGTAGTGGTCAAGCTTCATTCTTTTGCATGTACATAGGCAGTTTGCAGCAACATGGATGGAGCTAGAAGGGATCATGCTCAGCAAAATAAGTCAGAAAGAATAAGAAAAATACCGGATGGTCTCACTCATAGAAGGAATTTAGAAAACCTAAATAAGAGACCAGGAAAAAGACTAATCAATACAAAGTAAAAATCAAAATCTACAAGCAACTATAAACCAGAGACACACTACAGGGGGTGGGGGGAGGGAGGGGGGAGGAAAGGAAGGACTAGAGTCAAAATAAGGGGGAGGTGCAACTGTATGGGGAATATAACCAAAATGAAAATGCATACATTGTGCAAAGATGAAAAAAGATGTAAGAATTATATAAAATAAATAAATAAATAAATAAATAAGCTTAGTATGAAAAATATTAACATTGTAAGTTTGCCTTACTTTCTTCCTATATTCAACTCTTAATCTTGTACACTTAAAAGATGCCCTCTAAGAAATATTATGTCATCCCATGCAAGATATGGGGAGGAGTTATCATCTTGGTGCACTGAGGTTATTTATCAACCAGAGAGACTGGGGTGAGACACAAGAATTAATTCTTACAAATGGCACCTATGAGATACACTGAGCCCTAATTTGAGTTGCTGGAAGAGGAACTTGCCCAACATTTACAAAAACGTTGATTTCAAAATCTCGGAAACTTATTTTCAACTTACATATAAATTAATTCTTCTGTATCGCTTGGAATTGAAATTGCTACATGATCAGGATCTAACAACTTCCCTCACTATGTGCTTTAATTGCATTTCTCTGACTGTCTTAAAACAACATACTGTTATCTTCTCACTAGTTCCAAAGATAGAATCATATCTCTCTGATCTTTTATACCCAACTTTAATTCTCTTGTAAACATTTTCACATTATGGTCTGATTTGAGTTGATGGACCTCTGTTCATTCCATGTTATTCATGCTTAGCAGGACCATAATTCTTACAGATAATAAAGTGACATCCAACTTTATTCTGCACATCCCATGTGACTCCATCTAGCTCTTGAGTCACAACACTGAGGTAATGTGCACATAGATAAGAGAGACCATTGTGATCGACTTGATGGGATTTGCCTGTTGATTAATGACAGCTGCTCCTTGGCGTGCCCAGATGTGACACAGTCAGCTTCTGGGGCTGGAAACAGCCTGTTTCTTGTCAGCCACCTGAGCAGTTGTGCCGTCCTGGGCAAGTCATTTAATTGCTTTGGGCCTCAATGTTCTCACTTTTAAGTTGCATGGACTCTTTCAGTTCTAAAATCCTATTACCTATTAAATTCTAATTTAGTGTAGTCTGAAATTTGGTGTTGTTTACTATGCTTTAGGCATTGCATAAGGACTGTAGTTCTCTCTTCTTGGAAATCATAATTATGGAGGACACTGAGATAATAAATGGTTTTGCTTTCTTACAGATCTTTGATGATGCATACAAATCCCAGCTCAGTTGTGTGGTTGTGGATGACATTGAGAGACTGCTTGGTGAGTCCTAAGTTTTGCCATTGTACCACCTTTGCACATTATAGCTAATGTTTCACAAATCACAAGAGAAAAGTGATGGGGATTTATGAACTACAGGACAACAGGAGTACCTTTCTTTGTCTTATGGAGAAATACAGCATCACCTCTTATATCTGAAGTCAGTAATGACTTATGACCATAACATTAACTGCTTTCCTGTAAGCGGCCTTGTGTCTTCACAAGGTTCCCTGCCCACAATAAATGATTAGTAATTTTTGCTGATGGATGTATTTGTTATTTGGGACCTCTGAGCTACACGTGTGACTTGGACAGAACTAAGGAAAGAAGGGTTTAGGATAGGAGTGATAGCTAAACTTAGCTGCAACACTGAGGACAAAAGTTGCAAACTCCTTGTACCTCAGTTTCTGTTCTTATCAGAGACTATATTTCACTTATTTACTTATTCCACAAAGAAATCGTGGAGACAAAAATCGGATAACAATGTTGAAAACATTCTAAAGTTTCAAAGTGCTTTGTGTGGGGCTCCCTGGTGGCGCAGCGGGTTTAGTGCAGCGCTGTGAAGCTGTCCACAGCCTCTGCAGCACCTGTTCGATTCCCGGCTGGCCAGGGAGAAACACACATGGTGCAGCAGACCTCTCCTGTCTCACCCGCTGCTCCCCTCAGCAGTGTATTTCGGTTCATCTGCCTGTTCTGCTCCCCACTCTGTCTCTGGTGAATCCTCTCACCCTCCCGCACCTCTGGTCTTTATCCCAGTTCTTGTATAAAAATAAATAAATCTTTTAAAATAAATAAATAAATAAACAAACAAACAACAAATAAAAGTGCTCTGTGGTAATTTTTCAAAGTATCTCCTCTGTTTAAGGGTACTCCTGCAAGGACTGCCCTAGTCATCTTTGGGACAGTCCCTGCCCTCAGCTCAGAAGTTGTAATTTACAAATAAATGACAGAAAAGTGTTGTTACTCTTACACTTCATTTCAGTGCAAAAATTAGATAAATCTGGAATAAATCCAGCAAATGGCGATGTAGGATGCTGGAATAAACTCTATTGAAATTGATCCCATCTGGTGACATAATAATTAACCTCTGAAAATACTATCCACCACCTCAATAATTCCTTCTTCCTTAAGCTATCCGTAATGTGCAGTAATGATTTCAATTTAATTGTTCTTACTGCATTTCCCCCAGGATTTCCAGACTAGCTTTAGGTGCTGTTATTTATATTCCTGCTTCCTAGAAAAATGTTTGCTATAAAGCAAAAGCAGGTATATCTGTGAGGTCTTCTTAAATTGATAGTTTTATCTACTGACTTAGGTTTTTGGTCTGCTATTTTTGATACATTTCAGTCCAGTTTATAGGATTATTTCTTTAAAAGCTCTTAGGCACATACTCATAGCTCTGTGTAAATTCCTTTATCTAAACACAATTGAGATGTGTGGTCATAGCAACACCATTATGTCAGGAATGTGTGCCCTCAGACTATATTTTCACTCGTATGAATAGTTATTATCTATACTTGTTCATTTATTCAGCAAGCATTTGCTGAGAATTCTTATTACTGTGCTAGATAGTTAGGGTTCAGGGGAAAAATTGCTGTCTGTCATTATAACATATACTGGCAAAAAATTGATGCAATGTAGACTGTACCTTATGTTCTGGAGAGTCAGAAAAAGAAAGGATCACTTTTGACTCCCAATGCCTGAAGGTAGCTCTAAACACAAGGCCAGGCGCATCTGCAATACACAGAGGAAGTTGAGTAGGTGTCATTTGTGCTGAGTTTTGAAGGATTGTTAGGAGTTTAACAAGTCAAAAGTTCTATTAGAAAGTTCTTTGTTCGTCTCTATCTGAGGACCAATCTTAGTGGCTCTACTATCACTTCAGTGACACTGAAATGCCATACTTATGTTATAACTGCTTGACATTTCCTCTACCCATTTTCTGGTATCTTTCTTGTTTTATTCCCTACATATAGACTGTATTGTCAGGCTTGCAGTAATTTCTTGGAAATGCTGGGAAAATAAGCCTAGGTTTTTCCCCAAAAAAAACAAACAAAAAACCCTCTGAATACCAGACAAAGATGTCTACATGAACTCAACATGGATATTTAGAAACTCTTAAAAAAAAATTACAGATAGGAATTCTTATATAATATTTTAAGTGTTACAGTTATTGGAGAGTTGTTTTTTTTTTCTTACTCTCATTAGGTGTGTGACTTATTCTCATTGAGGACTTGTTATGCCTAATGCAGAAAAATCTGAATTTTTAGCATATGTGTTTCTCTCTAAACACAGCAATGTTTCTCTTTCAGATTATGTCCCTATTGGCCCACGATTTTCTAACCTGGTATTACAAGCTCTTCTTGTGTTACTGAAAAAGGCACCTCCTCAGGTAAAAATAATATAATAAGGAGCATTTTCACAGTGTTTCCACTAAATCTTATATAATGGTGAACTCTCTCTAAATAAACAGGTTATTATAAACATATATTTCTGTTGTTGAAGGATTTGGAAAGATTGTCCAGTCAGACTGGCTTTCTGTCTTCAGGTAAGTAATTTTAACAATCAGAGAAGTTTTCCACTCCTTTTCTGAAGATCTCAAAATCCCACAGCTTTTATTAATATGCTTTTTTTGTTGTTTGATAAATTCCTTATCATTGTCACCTCCCTATCCGCCTCAACCTTCCATGAGAAATTATTAAAGTGGAAGAAAGTGAAGACTCCCTTTGATTTTGTTAATTGTTTCCTAAGAATTTGTTTTGGGAAAACTTAAGTTTATTTCCTGTAAGTAGATTTTTTTTTTAATTTTTACAGATGGGCTTGAGTTATTTCTCTTGTGTCATGTGCACTTGTGAGAATGAGTTTATAGCTAGGATCTTGGTTTCTTTAGTTACATTTCCACTGATACAGTTATTGGAGACAGGGGCTTTGATAGCTTAACACACTTAAAGCTAACCTATGCTGATTGGTTAAATATGTTAATTATGTAGAGGCTGCAGAGCGTGTTTGGCTATGACACAAGACACGTATTGTCTTGATTTATTCTGGGTGTTATAACCTTGAAGAAATGCCAATCAAAGGCAGATGCAAAGGGGTTAAGTGCTAACTTGAAAAACATCTTAATACTGTATGAGCGCTCATATTTGAAGTCATATTTGATCTCATATTTGAGTATAAACTAAGCTGTATGGGAAATAATGTTAAGTTGGTGAATCTAATTTTTAATTTAACAGCTAAAATTTTATGTATATATACATAAGACCTAGAGGTAAAGGACTTGTTTTGATTATCTGAGTATTTGGCTTTGGATTTTTTTTTTTTAATTTCTAGAAGAATGGAAAGAAACATAACATAAAACCTACAAAAATTTATTACATGTATGTGCTGTGAAAAGATTTTTTTAATCATCTTTCCATAAACTGTCATTCCCAGTAACTGGAGTTTTAACTTTTAGTAAGGCTGAAGTTTGAGAAATGAGTATATGTCTCCTACTCTGGTTCCTTCAATAAATACATAGAGATCCTTAAAATTGCTGGAACAAAAATAGGTTATTTTTTCCCAGTAGCTGTGTGTGTGTCATACTGAAAGATCATTTTAATGAATTTTTAGATTGGGAGATTTCTCCAGGCATTTCTCTATTTCAATAATAATGTTTTTTAACTTAAAAGAATTTTTAGAGAGGGAAGACTATGTTTTCAGTATTTTTTTTTTACTGCTTGTCTTTTACTTTGTTAAATATTATATACATTGATTTAAGCAGAAAGATATCCACTATCTGAGAATTACTTGCAATCCAAAATAGATACTAATAGAAGTAAATAGAACATTTCCGATTAAAGACTTAGGAATAACATTTCTGTTTTAAAAAATAGTTTTAGGACTCTTGAGGAAAGAAATATACTTTTAAAGTTTATAGTATCTGTCACAGTTTTATACATATGCACTTCAAGAATAGTTTATTCAACTATATATGTGTGTGTGTATATATATATATATATACATATATCATTCAAAATTATTTTTTGAGTTTCCCTCAAAAAATTTTGGTGGGGTTAAAGTATTTTGTCTCTAAGGTTTCTCTATGGTTTCTCTAAGGTGGGGTTAAAGTATTTTGGTATTGCTGTCATTTATATTTGGCAAGCTATGAATAAAGTGAAAACATTCAAAAATAACTAAAGAGCAAATGGTCAATAAGAACATGAAACAATACTTAACATCTCTCAGGGAAATGCAAAATAAAGCCACAATGAGAGACCAACCCATACCCTTGAAAATGGCCATGATCAGCAAGGTAATTACAGTGTCACCATATGTATAGGGAAATTGAAACCCTCAAGCTCTGCTGATGGGAATATAAAAATCGTGCGGTCTTTGGAGAACAGTCTAGAAGGTCCTCAAATAGTTAAGGATAGAGTTACCATATAATCCAGCTTTTAGGTATCTACCCAAAAGAAAAATATATGTCCACACAAAAGCTTGTGCATGAATGTTCATAGCAACCTTATTCATAATAGCCAAAAAGTGGAAACAATTCAAGTGTTCATCAAATAAAGTAAAATGGTTGTATATATACAAGGGAATATTATTCAGAATAAAAAGAAAAGAAGTACTGATGACTGGGTGAACACTGAAACCATGCTAAGTGTTTAAAACATCCAGTCCCAAAAGCTGTATATTGTATGACTCCATCTTAAGGAAATGTCTAGAACTGGCAAGTTTGTAGAGATAGAAAGTAGATTAGTGGTTGCCTAGGACTGGGGGGTGTGGCTAGAGAGAATGAGAAGTGACTACTTAATGGGTACAAGGTTTCTTTTTGGATGGATGAAAATGTCCTTAAATCAATTGTGGTGATGGCTGCATAGTTGTGAATGTACCCAAAAAATCATTGAACTGTTCCTTTAAATCAGTGTATCCTGTATTATATGAATTACCTCATTAAAGTGGTGACTCTCCTCATCTCCCCAAAATAAGTGTTTTCAGAAGCTACTTAAATGATGAAAGGAAGGTGGAGAGCTGGAAGGAATGCACATCCAAGAACATGTCCGGCTTGGGAGAAACCTTAGAGACAGGAATTGGATCATTAAAAAGGGGCATGGAATGAATTTCTCTAAGGACTGAAAAGGAAGAAGATAGGAAAATGTAAAAAGTAGAAGCGAGAGCTGGTTGCCTTAGTGATTGGAAATGGCAGGGATGCTCTTTTAAGAGAATACCAGCCTCTCATTAATCAGAATTTGGTGACTGCCCTGGACTGCCAAATGACCCTCTGTGGCAGAGGAAATGAATGTTTAAAATATTGCTAGTTGCCATATATTGAACAAAGCAAAACCAGGCTTTCTCTTTACCACCTTGCTTTTTAAATTAGTTTGTATTCTCTCAGAGAAATAAGGCTGATCCAGTGTCAAGAATGTTTGTCATTCTGGCTTCACTGCCTAGGAAGAACATCTATCATTCTGAAATAGAAGCGTTCACCTCATCAAACCATTTTCATGTAGGTTTTTCAGACTTTCAACTGAATATTAAAATATATATATAAATCTGGATATTGTAAAGATATGTGTAGCTGTGTAGAAAACTATTTCATCAGTATCAAGAAAACAGATATGTTGTAGGCATTTCTCTTTAAAAAGAGGCTTGCACATGTGATGACAATACAGTAATCATATCAGTCGCAGAATCCTTAATTTTGCATTTGTTGTAATTCCAGCTTTCACACAGAAAAACTGTGTGTGCGTGTGTGCACACGCTCAAATAAAAGAACCCCTCTAGGGGCACGATGTTGTTCTGTATCAAGATATTCTCTTCTGTCCTCCCCCTCTCCGCTCCCTCTTGTAAATTGGCTTATTAAAACTGGCTCACAGGCCTTCCTTTTTTCCCTTTGTGATTGCTTTGGTCTTGGATTTTCAGTGTAGGACTGAAAATTCAAGTCAGATTTCAGCTACTAGGATAATTTTCTTTGAATTTTAAATTTTTGTAAGTAAATGCATAGATTTTTAATGAACCTGGTATTCAGTGGATTTGCTTTAAATTTAACTGCAGAGTTAATTTCTTGATTTATTAGCCCTTTGAGAATATAAAAAGTGGTATCTGCAGTTCATGAAGACTGAGAAACATCATCACATTTTGTTTAGCATCTTTTTAAAACCAATTAAAAGCTTTTCTAAAATGGATTGAACAGGAGAAAATAAACCATGTTGCCTAGGCCTTTATTTCAATCAAGTTTCCCTGTGTTCCGCAGGAGAAGAGATCGAGGGGGGATAGAAAGATTGAAAAGGGCTGTCCCAGCAGGGAGCCACGCCGCAGAAAAGGGCTGCTCTGAGAACTCGCAGCAGCAGCTCAGAAAGCTCCCAGCCCGCTTCATCTACATGCAGAGTCACACAAGGCCTGGGGGTGCTCACCGTCACCACAGAGGTTTCACATGTGCTTCCCTGCTGATTCCTGTGAAAAGCTAACAATTGGCTCGGAGGGTAAAAGACCACTGCAGTTCACCCTCCCTGAGCTGGACATACAATTTGTCCAGTGTTAGGAAATGTCCGGCTTAGCCGTGAGAGGCTTGAAGACACCCCTCCTTCCAGAGAGATTCCTAAAGCCCCTCTCTTTTACTTGATGACACTGAGGCGCTTTTCAAGTTTTGCAGATTTATGGAGGTTGAGGGGAATGTGCTTTTCAAGCCCAGGAGGATGAAAGCCTGAGTGTCCTCCATGTTCAGGAAGAAGCAGTAAAGCGGGGAAGCCCAGGTGAATGGTCCCCAAACCTGTAGCACCAACAGCTTTATTGTTTCTTTCACTGATATCTCCTGGCACGCCTTTTTGAGTTTTGGGGAGACAGAATAAAGTGCCTGAAAAAGGAACTTCTCAGGCTGTCAGATGACCTGGCAGCCTAGTTTCTCTAAGTGTGAGAGTAGATAAGCCCAAGAACCCGAGAGCTTGAATGTTGGGTTTATTTGACACTTTAGGGAATCAAATTGAAGACCTATCAGAATAGCCTTGTCTATGGAGAACTATCCCCTTTCAGTTAAGGGTTTCCCAGCCCCTTCATGTCTGTCTTAGAGAAAACAGTAACCTCTGATGATGTACCTGAGTGAATGGATCAGACCAGCCATGCCAAGCGCCCCCAGCCTTTCCAAAGTGCTGAGAACTGATTCCTCAGTCCACCTGTAATTCATTTGCAATATGCCATGGAAGAACTTTTTGTAAAAGAAAACTTTTACGAGAGTATCGCTCCAAAGTCATAGCAATATTATTGTAATAGAACTCAGTTTTAGCTACATAAAAAGGTTTTGAAAAAGATAGTTCTCACTGCTCTGGCACCTAGGAATATTACCTAATAAGAAAGAAATAGGGTTTAGAACTGGGAAGGGTGTGACAGGAAACTGTTAGTAAACTCCTGATGGGAAGTCAGGCAGACACATTTTTGTCTTAACAGGTTTTGTTTTAATATTACCCGTCTCCAGAGAAGACTGCTTTTTTATGCAATGCCTATAGGACAGCTTAGTACAGTCTTCCTTCAGCTATATTATTAGGAAGTCTTGGTTAATATTAAGTAACTCGTCAGTCTTTGGGTTGCTTTAGTGAAATAAGCAGATAATGGGAGCGCCTCCACATCATGCAGGCCTAAACATGAGTATCTCTTCATCTATCTGTTCAAAATAGACTCTGGCCAGTGACTGCAGTATGACTCCATATGATATACAGCCACTTTAGGAAAGAAGTTTAGTCACTTTGCCAGACACATTAATTGTAATAACTGATATGGTGACTTTTGCACTGGACTTCTTTATTTGAAGACCAAAACAAAAAATGATTGATTGACAGCTTAGTGGCCCAATTTGTCCATTTTTTAATTCAGTAACTTTTAAGTCAGAAACGTTAGATGGTAATTATATTTTATAAAATTCTCTTTGCTTAGCAAGGTCTATGTAAATCAAATATATATAATCCAGATATGTAGAATAATTTCTAATTTATCAAGAAATAGTGGGGGAACAGGGTGTCCTTTTTTAAAATATTCTGTAAATACCTGATGAATGTAAGCTATGGTTGCAATAGGTATTAATGAATATAAAAATTATTAATCATCAGAGAAATGCTAATGGTGCTGAGACAAAATATCCTCTTCCTGCCATAATGTCTTCATCCTTCCCCTTGCCTTCACTATGTTACTGTGACGTAACATCAGCATTAGAAAAGTGATGATTAAAAAGGAAGTCAAAGCAATAGACAAAGATGAGGATGACTGAGCTTCTGGAAGAGAGAATGATTACAATATCAAAAGCTTAAAGTTCCTTGGGAAAACTGAGGAGGACTTTAAATATTTTTCAAAAATGACTCTCATTTGCTCTTGATAGGAAGTTAAATGTGAAGTCAGGAGCACTCTGGTGTGCTCTCATACAATTGTGTGACTATAAGTGCCCCCTCTGAAGCGCTCACTCTTCATATCAGAGTCAGAGAACCTGAATTTGAGTCTTAGGTCTTCTGATTTTGTAGCCTTGAACTTGTGTGTGTGTGTCTGTGGAGACCGTTCCTCCTGCCATTTGTATGCTCCCCAATGAGGACCAACTAAGATAATGCAGTGTTTCGTGGACTGCATAGTTGAGTATCAGTGCCTTATTGTGAGAAGCATGGAATCACAACAAATAGTGTGCCTTCATCCACCGAGAGAATGCCATTTGCAAAGAATTGGTTTGTAAAGTCTTGTCGTAAAATCTTCCAAGGGAATGAATGTGTAGCCTGCATGGTTTGAATATGCCCATTGCTGGGGACCTATGGTTGACATCTAAGATTCTATTTCTTTCAAGTTCTTAGAGGACCTAGTATTTTATGAAGATTGTTGTGAACTCAAAATATGTTTTCCAGGTTTGTTTGGTTATTTTTTTAAAGAAAAGAGTTGTCTTTAGATTGTTCATAGACTCTTTTAGCTTAAAAGATAGGAAACTAAGAGAATGTAACTGCTATATGTGAATAAGAGTCCATGGAGAGGGAGGTGGAATGTCCAGGCACGACTCTCCTCATCTACTATACCAGAAAAAGAAACAGGGACACCCTGCTTCCTCATCTCCCACTTGTGGAAATTAAGACTTTCCTAAGTCCTAAGAAAAACAGTCTGGTCTGGGGGTTGGGAGTCCCTATTATAAAAGGAAGAATCCAGTAGAAACAGGAATTTCCAAGCTTTCCAGGACAGGAGTAGAGGGAGGGGCAGGGTTTCTGGCCATTGTGAGCTCCCCAAGGATACTGCCAGTCACCCTTGTCCTCTGCCTCCAGGGACACTGGCCCACCTTCTTCCTTTTTCTTGGCAGTCCCTGATTTTTTGTGACTGAAGCCCCCATTTTCTCCTTGCTCAGGGTGGATAGAGGACCATTTCATAGCTTCTACCTCCCTGTCCCCCAAACAAGTACATGGATCTTTGGCGATTTCTTAGGTGTTTATACTTCACAGCCTAAGAGCTACTGGGTAAGAAAACCCAATAAAAGGAACCTTACAAAGGGTCTAGAATAATCCATCGATATTCCTAGTAGTTATTGGAATGTAGATGGGACCAGGCCCACAACTTGATTTGTAGCCACATCTTGCTCATGACAACCCTCCTTCCCCCTCACACTGAGGAGTAGAGGAGGCTCCAGACAGTGGTCTCCCTTGTCTCTTCTTCCTTTTGAACCTATTTCGATTGTAGAGATGCTACTATTTGTTGAAAGTTGTTGAATAAATATTTTGAAGCTAGCAGGTCTTAATTCCACATGGAGCAGTTATTGGCAATGTAAAATAAGAACACAGCAGTTAGAATTCAAAGACTTGACTCTGAATTCAGTCACCAAATGTCTGAGCCTCAGTTTTCTCATTTTTTAAATGGGAACAATAGTAATATTTTAGTTGCGAGAATTAAATAAGATAAATGTTTATTGTCGACTTTTATTTTAAGATTTATTTATTTATAGAGCTGGAGTACAGGCCAGTGATGCGGGGGGTGAGAGGATTCACCATAGACAGAGTGGGGAGCGGAACAGGCAGACTGACTGAAATACACTGCTGAAGGGAGCAGCAGGCAAGTCAGGAGAGGTCTGCTGCGCTATGTGGGTAGCTCCCTGGCCAGCCGGGGATCGAACTCATGCTGCAGAGGCTGTGGATTGCTTCATAGTATGGTGCTTAAATCCTTGAGCCACGAGGGAGGCCCCTATTATCAATCTTTGTAAATAGCAAAGCACAACTCAATTATTAGTTTTATTACACTTCAAAGAAAACTCAGACTCTGTCTTCCCTCACACACACAACACTGCAAAAGCAACAAAGTGGGGCCTCCCTGGTGGTGTAGCAGTTAAGTCTTCAGCACTATCATGGTATCACCTCCACGGCCTGAGTTAGATCCCAGGCCAGGGAGCTACCCACATGGTGCAGCTGACCTCTCCTATCTACCCCACTGCTCCCTTCAGCAGTGTATTTCAGTAGATCCGCCTGTTCTGCTCCCCACTCTGTCCTGGTGAATCACCCCCCTGCACCCCTGGCCTACACTCCAGTCCTATGCAAAAATAAATAAAATTTAAAAATATATAAAATTTAAAAAGCAAACAAAGTAGCCAGCCCACATCTGAGGCGCCCACTAGACATGCCGCCACTGCAGAAGATGCCAGCCTGGAAATGTCAGCCGCAAAGAGCAAAGCAGCTCGCCTTTCCCCCCAGATGCCACCTTACCCCTTCAGGTCCTGTCTCGACCAGCCCTGGAGCAGGCAGAGGAAGGGGGCCAGTTTCTGGAATGAGAGGACTAATAACTCAAAGGGAGGACAGGGAGAAATATTGAGGGACAGCAAGGGCATGGAAAACTTTGTGGTCACCCAGCTAGTGACCCATTATTTATATAAAACTGAGTCTGTGTCAGAAACTGCCTGCATAACCATCAGATCACCTTTCACTTAATCCTCAGTTATTCTCATGGTATGAGTTCAGTTATAAAAAAAAAGGAGACAGGAAGTTTGTTGAATTTTTTGTTGTGATTACCTTTATATCAATGGTCTTCGAACTTTGGAACATGTACCCCTATCAGTAAAACATAATTTGAGCTCATCCCCCCCAATATTTTTGTAATTTCAAACACCAATTATTCTATGGCATGATGTTCATTTTAAAACACATGCAAAAGAAATATTTTAAAGAATGAATTAAAAGTGAAAGGAAGTATTGTTATTTCTCCATCTTAAAGACAGCTGTCCTATTTAGATGATAGAGGTGATTTTTTTCCTGCTTATTGTTGCCTGTATTTTATAAATTTTCTACAGTAAGCTTCTGTTTTTTAGCACTATTTGTTTATAATCAGGAAACAAATTTAAAATGCATATACAAATCATTTTCTTTCATTTTTTTAAAAGATTTATTTATACAAGAACTGGGGTACAGGCCAGAGGCGTGGGAGGGTGAGAGGAGTCACCAAAGACAGAGCAGGGCGCAGACAACTGAAAACACTGCTGAGGGCAGCAGCGGGCGAGACAGGAGAAGTCTGCCATGCCATATGGGTCAACTCCCTGGCTGGGTGGGACTCGAACCTGCTCCGCAGAAGCTCTGGACAGCTTCACAGTACTGCGCTCAACCCGCTGCGCCACCAGGGAGGCCCAAATCGTTTTCATTTTTAACTTAGCAGCATAATTTCAAAATTCTTCAATTCCAATTCTTTGCACTAATTTGCTGCCTGGCTAACAAGAGTTAAATGAGTCTACCTTAGTCTATATGTGACTTAGTCTATATGTGATGTATTTTTTGACCTTGTTTTTTCACGTAAGCCTAATTTAATATAAGGTCTTGTCTATAAGACACTCAGTAGTGCTGAGACTCTGACAGTTGTTCTTGGCAGCCCACCTGGCATCCAGCTCAGTGCTGTGCCCCCGGGCCAGTGTGACAAAGGTTGTCCAAGAAAAAGGGGGTGACAGTAGTGTAAAGTTTATGAAGAGAAATAGCAAGTTTCTTTTCCATCCTAAATAATTATTTTGGAATATGCAAGTTTGAAATATCACTTTAAGGAAGTGATATTTATCAGGATGATCATTCAATAAATGTTTGTTCCACTTTATAAAAATGCAAAGATGAGTAAGACATTGCACCTGCCCTCAGGGAGCTGGTAATGCAGGGCCACCTGTTCAGTTGTACAGATTATGCTCAAGGTCAAGTGTCAAGTGGAGGTTAGCATCCCAGCCCATGACCTGCTCACCAAGCTGCCCACCCTGAGTCTGCCCTGAGTCAAGTTGTCAGATATTTTAGTAGATAAGGATACAGGATATCCATTTAATTTGAATTTCAGAAAGACATCAAAGGATTTTTATTTATTATTATTATTATTATTATTATTTAGTATAAGTAAAGCTCATCCAGAGTTTGGGCATACTTATAGTCAGGACATTTTTTTTTTTTTTTAAAGATTTTATTTTATGTTTGTGTAGGAGAGCTGGGGTGTAGACCAGAGGTGTGGGGGATGAGAGGATTCACCAGAGACAGAGTGGGGAGAAGAACAGGCTGATCTACTGAAATACACTGCTGAGGGGAGCAACAGGCAAGACAGGAGAGGTCTGCTGCTCCACGTGGGTCAGCTCCCTGGCCGGGGTTCGAACTCGGGCATCACAGTGGGCCACTTAACCCTTAGGCCACCAGGGAGGCCCATATACTCAGGGCTTTATCTGGCAGCCCAGCCCTAAGGAAGAGGGGAAGGCTGCCCTTTGCTCATACAAGGTGCTAGGGCTTTGGGAGTGGCGCAAGGGTGCTCCCAAAAGACTGCTTTTTCCCTGAGCCATCCACCTAGAAGGGTTGTTCTTTTCTAATTCATACAGAGGTTAACTGACTTCCCTGTCACAGATGAGTGAGGAAGAAAGGTGTGTAAGTATGTAGTCACAGGTTCCAATGGAGAATAAAGATAAGCCTGTCCATTTTACTTGAGAAAATCTGCAAATATTTCACAAGTAGTACTTGATCTTGGTCTTGAAAGATGATAACAGGGACATTTCCCAAGGTCATCTTGCCATGCTAAGGACTTCTGCACTGATGGGGAGAGACAGTGTAACATGTGCCTCCATCAGAATTAGCAAATGCTGGGAAACTAAGGATGTGCTTTGTATATAGTGACTTTTCTTCATGGGGCATAGTCAGTTTTATTGGAGGGAAAAATAGGACATCGTAAGAAATCAAAGGCTTCATTTTCCCCAAAATGACTGAAGCTTAACCTCTTTAAATACCAATTGTTGTTATACTTTAGTCTCTTTTTTTTTTTTTTTTAAAGGGGAAAAAATTGCCACATACACCCATGGTCTACAAAGCAGTTCCTTTTAGCACTGAGAATACTGTGTCTGTTGGCCAGTACAACTTTATCTTCATAATTTAAAGTATTCTCTTAGAGCTCGGCTTTCATAATTTCTAGGTGCTAGAGCTGCCTCGCTTATAATTAAGAGATCAGGCATTGCTGATATGAATAAACAGTTACACAAGGAAAACAATGGACGGCAAAGCAAGTGGAGAGACCAGTGAGGCCGGAAGCTAATTTCAGCTCTATCTCTGCAGGGAAAAGCTTCTGCCAGGTCACTGCACCTCTCACCCAGGTTCCTCCCGTCTATACTGTAACCAGCAGGGGGAGAGCACGAAGGAGGGGACTAGGTCATCTTTAACTGTCAAATCTACTCCAAGTGTCAAGTCTGATGATTCAGTATCTTTTCCACAAATTGGTACTAAAATATTCTTTAATATCACAGAGTGGTCTGCTCTTGCCTAAGTAATCATTTAAAATTTTTTGGGGTGAGGTTTCTCATGTCATATCCAGTCTGCATCCTGAGCCCCCCTCCTCACAGTCCCCTGCCCTGCTTGTAGCTCTTCGAGGATGGTTACAAAGACAGTAGACTAAGAATTTGCTTCAGGGTAAGATCTAATGGAGAATTTAAGTGTTGTCGTCTGCCTAGTTGTAGCATGATTTATTTGAAACATACTTCCTTTGGTATTCAACTTAAACATTTAACTACCAAAAAAGAAATAAAAGTTAGACACTTGTGCATGAGCAGTCAGAAACGCAGGCAGATATGCAGAGGCCCCATTCTCTTCATCATGGTCCAGACTCCTGATTATTTTAGGGGTAGTCATTTCCCCCCTTGGCTCGAGGAAACCAAACGTTCTAGGAGCTGCTGAATACTCGTTTATCTCACTCGTTTAAATGAATGACTTGTGATAATCTTTTCTCTGTTAGATAAGTCCGCATTCATATCTTAACTACTGATTGATCAATTAAGAGATATGACAGTCTTTGGCAACTACTTATATCGTAAGTGAAGCATCCCTGCCATTCATTCTAGAGTATTTTCTTTAAAACTCGTTGTTATAACATTCAACACTTGGCGCGCAGAGGTATAGTCTCACTGAAGCGGTAGCTAGTTGTCATCCTGTTGAAGTAGTAGAATGTGAGTTTTTCCAGGGCCAGAAGAGGGATCGTAATAAGGAAGGAATGATCTGCTGCCCTTGAAACCTAAACCAAGATCACCATTCACTCATTCAACACAAATGATTCTTAACTTCTCGCCCCATATACATAGATATGGAAACACACACAGAGGACACCGTGCTGGCCCAGGACACGTCAATTAAACCCAACAGACAAAAACCCTGTCCTCGTGAAGACAAGCAATAAATAAACAAAAACAGCGAATAGTGTAGAGTATGTTAGAAGGTCATCCATACCATGGGGTGGAAAAACAGGGCAAAGGTGGCCGGGATGGGGAAGGGGTTGCAGTTTTAAATGGCAGGGGTGAGGGAAGGGCGTGTAGGCCTTGTGAGAAAGGTGGCATTTGAGCAAATCCTTGACTTGCATGCAAAGGAACATGTGGACGTACAGGGAAAGTGCACTCGAGGCCGAGGGAACATAGAAGCATCTCCTGTATGCCTGGCATGCTGTGCTCTGTCCTACCCCCCCCCCCCCGGGACAAGGTTAGAAACAAGATTCTGACTCGCAAATAAATGCAGTGGTGAAGTTGTACAAGCACTAGGTCTGGTAGCACTTTTTAAAAGGTCTCTGTATCAGTGATCCCCATTTCAAGATGAAGCTTGGGTACGGGATGGCGGGAAGTGCCTCTCGGTAGCAAGCTGCTTCTCCCCTCCTGCCCTGAGCTGATTCTCCCGCAGAAGTCACTGCCTCTCGAGGCCCTTGACGCTCACCCCACTGCCAGGACTCCTTCTGAGGAGGTATTTGATCTTTAGCTTCCGGCCTCTCCAGGCCTCACTATAACCCTAGTTAAGCTGAAGATTGGAGCCCTCATCTTCCCAGGCCCGGAGCGGGTCTCAGCCCTCTGGAAGAACCCACTGCTCCCCCTTCAACGTAATATCAAGAGCCCCGACATCCAAAGCAGAGGACGATTTTCCAGGTTCCTCTCAAGACCACCCTCACGCTCTCCCTTCCCCTTCCTTCTTGCCTCCTCCACAGTGATGGCAAAGACCCCTCCCCCAAGAATTCCTTCCCTAATACTCTATTCTGACAGGTAGAGAGGATTTTTAATCCCATTTTTATGGTTGAGACAGTGGCTGAGAAGTTAAATAATCTACCCCAAGCCACACAGCTGTGAGTGGCGGGGCCTGCACTTGCCTGCTGGACCTGCCCCCCAGAGCACGGGCCTCTCCTCTCTCGCTCTGCCAGCCCTGGCTCCATTAAAAAAGGTGTATGTGAGGGATTGGTGGGAGGTGCAGATCCTCCCTGGAAGCTCACTCTCAGGACTGGCCCCCCAATAGTGCTACAGCTGCCCCACAGCTCCCTCATCTCCCTCCACAGAGCTTCCAGAATCATCTTTCTCTTCATTACAGTTCTTCCTCCTCCAGGACCTTCTTTAGTTTCCCGTAGCTTTTTATAGTAAATGTCCTTCTTGCTACCCTCTCTGCACCTCGCTAGCAAGACGTTGTCTTCAGCCCCGAGTGCTCGGGCTCAGCGCCTCCACTGCCCACCTAGGAGTCAGTAGCCTTAGAGACCCTCCTCTTTGTCAGTGTCTCTGCAATACTCCAGGAATCTTCCCAGATGACCCCACTCCATGCACATGTCCCCTCAGCCGGTGTTAAAGTCTGCCTTTCCTGGTGTGTTGCTGGGTGGCGATCTTGAATATTGCTCTTCCCGGCTAGACTGTAATCACTTTGACAGTACACACCCAGCTCATGATTCCGTCAGCAGCTCAACAGAGAAAATTCTTGTTACTGGTCTGATGAACTCATCTGTTTTGTCTTTTACTTATAAGGTTTATAAATTCTTAATATTCTGAAATCCCCCACTCTCATTTACAAAAAACCCAAATCCTAACAATCCAAAAATCAAGTTTAAAGCCCCCAACACTCAGCAGTTTTGAGTTGCACTTTTAAACTCACTTCTTAATCCATTTCAGGATTCCCAATTGTTCTGAGTTAATTCTTCTTACCCAGGGTGTATTACACTTGCTCAGCACTGAATGATACGGAAAGAATGGTCTTTCTTTACTGCATAACTGACTTCACTTTTGTTCACAGGTTAAAATCAGCCCTCCATTTCACTGCAGTATTATATTGGTGGCATTTTTATTTTTTAAAAAAAAGCTTTCTTCTACATGAACTTTTGTTACAAATCAGTTTATTGGGACCAATCAATGGGCAGGACCTTTGAAAGGGTGTGGATTATCTGGTTAGCCCTTTGTGTGGCAAAAGGCTTAGATGCTGCTTAGTACTTGGCTCATTCTTCATCATGTAAAGAAGTGTTTTTTTGAAGGATCAACACCTGACTGAGCCTTGCCTTTTTCATGGTAATGTTTTCACCTGAGTTGCTGCTTATGGTGCTAAGATTAGTTAACTGATACTTATTTAACCTTGGGACAATGTTTATCATAATCCGATTGGCAGATAGTCATTTTATTTGGCCTTCTCTTTATTCATCCCGACTAGCAAATCTCAGTAAAGAGTAGACTGGGAACAACTTTGCACCACCACGCCCCCTCCCCCCACACCCCAGGTCATCTCTCTCCCTTTTTTGCCTTTCCATCAAGGGGCAAGCTTTGACGCTGTCGACAAGACTAGCAGCCACCCAGACCCTCTTAGATTGAGCTCTGCTTTGCTTTTTAAAGCTGGCCTTCTCATTTCATGCTGCTGGCAGCTTTTCCTCCACAGCGTTCTCCAGTGTGATTTATTATATGACAACATTTGGAGCTGGTTTTGTTTTTTTTTTTTTCCCATGATGAATCTGCCTCATGAGCATTACCACTAATTAATATACAAAATGACCCGGCACAATTTAATAATTTGGTAATGTTTTTCGGTGTTTTCTTAAAGATGATGGTTTACAAGTCAAGGCCTGAACTTGCCTGGGTCGTGACCTCTCTGCAGTGTTTGCAGTCTTGTTAAACAAGCAGAAAAGCAAAACATAAATTAGCGTCTCCATTATAAGTTGCTCTACATTTCCCAGTCTTTCAACACTCTGATGAGCATAGTCACTACTAACCTAAGAGAAAATTTCACTAGGGAAATGGAAATTCCAACTTTCTGGAATGAGCAAAAAACTTGTTCGGTGCCGTTCTCCTAGGGCTAATGTTGTCCTCCGTGAGAGAGGAGCAAGATGAGGGAATTTGAACTGTGGGCTCAGAAATATTGAAAACCTAAGGATAAAAGAAAAAACCAGTTACCTTACATTACAATGGGATGTTCCCGTCTGTGTTGCCTTTGGCATCTATTAGCTCTTAGGGGTCTGTTCTTAGGGTTACCACTAGATTTTAGTGGTAAAACTTCTTTGTTAGAGCACCACTTTTCTCCAGTAGTGGAAGTTTATATGTCTTTACGCATTTGTAATTACCCAACACCCCAGTTTAGTTTTCACTCTGTTGCCTTTGGACTTATGTGTTTCTGCTCCTTCTGACTTGGAATGTCCTTCCCTCTCATCTCCCCAATGGACTTACTCATTCCTTAAGCCTCTGTTCAGCATTGTCTCCTCCAAGGAAAGTAGCTTTCTTGACCATATCTCTTCCCTCCATCAGGACATCTTGTTCCTAAGACCTCCACCTTCCCATGTTAGCTTGAAATTAACTATTTTGTGTCCATCTGTCTGTATAAGGTCTGTTTCATGTTTCTCTAGAAAAACTGTTAGTGTCTTTAATTTTTAGTGAGTTGATTTCTTGAATAACAGTAATGGTTATCCCTTAATCTGTGCACTTCTATCCCATACATCTTTGCACAGACATCTGATATACCAATCAGTAATGCTACCAGAACATCTCAACTTTGTATCTTCAGTGCACCTTTGTTTATCTTGGTGCATTATCCATTCTTGGCACAATAGGTGGACAAAAACAGTAAGAAAGATTGAGAAAGGCTAGCGTGCCTTATTGCCAGCAGTAGTATAATGTTTATAAAATACAAATTATTTTGGTATCTGAGCTTCAATTTTTTAAAAATATTTTCCTGCATTTATTTTCATTTCCACTTACTAATTTCTTTATTTCCACGTTTATTTTGACTTCCTGAGTTTCTAAGATTTGTGAGTAATGATTAAAGACTTATTTGTGGAGTGAATGTAGATCATAAATCTAGTGACATTAGTTTATTTTTCTTTTTAATTGAGGTAGCATTAATTTACAACACTATCTGGGTTTCAATTGTACAATTTCTCACCTCAGCAACCATGTATATTATAGCATATCCACCATCAAATTTGAGACATTTTAAAGTGTTTTCTCCCATGGATTCTGGATATAGTTTCCATCCCTGGCTCTATCATATTTAGTTATTTAGTTGAACAAATTACATCTGTGAGATGCAACAGCTTCATCAGTAACGTAGAGACAATACAAGTACTTAAATCTCAGTATTATAATGAACATTAAATAAGAGACTGATCTAAACAGTAAACAGTAGTAGATACGCAGACCCTGTCCATCATCTCCCAGTGTGCCGGAAACTAGGCTTTGTGACTCTCATGAAGGAGATTAGAAGAGTCCTCTCTGGGAAAAACTTATGCATAATGACCTTTAAAGATCTTCAGTAATCACTCTATCTGATCATCCTGTAGTGTCGTCTCAGACTCAGAACTACCAGTCATTGGTTTAACTTTTAATATGAAGCCATTCAACAAACATCCGGCCACCAAGGAAAGCCTCCAGTTTGCAAATGGGGGGAGGCCAGAGGAAACAGTGACAGAGCAGAGAACAGAGGAAAATGTTTTTAAAAGTCTCTCAGATATCTAAACTAAGTTATTATTTCCATAAAATATAATAGGATAACATAAAAAAGGAAACATTTAAGAAACAAGAAAGAACTCTTAGAAATTAAAAATTTATAGAAAAGCTTAATATAAAGATCGCAAGGTAAAGTTGATGCTAATCCAAAAAGTATTTGAAAGAGAAAGAAATAAAAACCAGGAGCATAAAAAGAAAAGGAAATTAGAAGTTTATTCTTTGTTGAGCTATATCCAACTATTCTAGAGTCCAGGGAAACAGAAAGTGAATGGAAAAAAACCTCAAAGAATCCAAGATATTTCCTAGAACTGAATGATTGGAGTTCTGTTTAGAAGAAACCCGTATCTCATGCCAGCAGAATGAGTAAAAAAAGCCTTATCTTGAGGTAAATAATTTAAGTTTTATATTATAGAACATAAAGATAAAAAAAAGATTGTTTAAAAATTATATTTTAAAAAGTTAGAAACGGTCAGAAAACCAGGATAGCTTTGACCTTCTAGCCAGCAACACCATAGAGCAATGCCTTAAAAATTCTGTGGGAAAATTATTTCTAACCTTGTTCTCTATACCTAGCCAAACTATCAAGTATAAATACAGTATAGTTGTTAAAGTTGGAATAAAGACTTTTCCATAAAGGCCTTTAAATTTTTGCCTCCCATACAGACTTTTACAGGAAGTTTATAAAGTATGTGCACTACAGAGAAGAGGGAATAAATGAAGAAAAAAGGAGGCTAGGACATAGGGCATTTAACAGGAGAGTGGAAAATTCTAGAATTGCAGCTGAGCAGCAGACCTAGGGAACAGTCAGTTCAGATTAAACTTTGAGAACAGAGGGGCTCCAGGAGGGGAATGTCTCCAAGAGGAAAAAAAAAACAACAACAAAAAATTTAAAAATTCCCTGACAAGTTTGAACATAGTGAAAGGATAGTGCTGGCTGTGTTTGTCTGGGAGGGAACTTTTGGTAGGTACCTGGTAAACTAAGCAAAGGAGCTGGGGGTAGGGGAGAATGCAGTTATTAACTCTAAGAAAAACAAAATGTTTCCCAAGAAAGGAAATTTATAGTGTACTACACGACTTAGCTATAAGTCATGTTTATATAATCATAGTAAATACTGAATATGAATTGTAAAATCACTATATTGGAAGGATGAAAATAGGGACACGGGGATGGTGGTAAATGCAAAATGAATGTGAAATTTCCATCAGCCATACTAGGAAGTCAGTAAAACTGAAAACAAAAATCTAAAAGCAGTTGTGTTCATTGTCAAAGATAGGAAGTAATTACAGAAAGAAAAGCTAAGAAGGTTGAAAACGGCTACCTCTGGAGGCCTATCCGGAATAGTGACATAATTTTAAGGATTCCTTCTATATTTGGGGGGTTAAAAGTAAAATTTAAAATGTTTAAATATGGGCCCCTGGGGGTGCAGCGGTTGAGCGTTGGGTTGCGAGGCTACCCGCAGCCTCTGCAGCGCCAGTTCGATCCCCGGGGACCGGTGAGGGTCCCACAAAAAAAAAAAAAAAAAAAAAAAAGTTTAAATGTGACAGCTATATGAAGTTCTTAACACCATGCCTTTCACAGTTAAGTTCAAGAAATAAATTGTTATTATGCCCCTCTTCCAAAAAGCATAATAAATAATAAGCCTTGCTAAGTGGGTGATACAGACTTCATTCATTCATCTCAATTTTTGCCCAGTTCCCATCATATACCCCCCCAGGCTGTCTGAGAAATGAATTACAAGCAGATACTACAGTGTGCTTAGTGTTTGGCTCCTGTAGCTCCCTGATTTACTGTGTTGATGGGAATGAGAAGAGCCACGGCCTCTTTCTGAATCATATTCTGAAGCAAGTGTTCTTTTTTCTGAACCATGTTAGTGATCACTTTTTTTTCCCTCAGATTTCCATAAGGAAAATTCTGAATTTTTTCTTCTCTTTGGCTTAATCATTTGTGTTTCAGCAATTAAATAAAGGAATATTGTCCGTTACTCTGGTTTCCTAATTAGCCCTGTCCTACGCATTCTAAGTATGTCTCCTCTTGTGATCAGGGCCGCAAGCTTCTCATCATCGGGACCACGAGCCGCAAAGATGTCCTTCAGGAGATGGAGATGCTCAATGCTTTCAGCACCACCATCCACGTGCCCAACATTGCCACGGGAGAGCAGCTGCTGGAGGCTCTGGAGGTGAAGATGCGCCAGTGGTTTGCATTCTGAACATGAATGAATTGAGGCTAGAAGTAACGCGGAGGGTGCCATGTTATTTTGCACTGGTGCTTAGTTTCTGGGCCATCCTAGGATTTGGAGCCTGGGATGTACCTTCAGTCATTTGCAGGAGTTAAAATAAGAAGAGTGAATCCAAGTGAGAGGGAATTAATTTCCCAGTCCTCTGTGTAGGCAGCGTACAAGCTCCCAGGAATGAGTTCCTCTGTACCCAGCATGAGTGGGCCACAGGGACCAAAAACCAGGAATGGCGAAGGAGAGTAAAGTAATCAATATATGCAAACTTGCTCAGCAGCAACAGTCAGGGCTTCTGCACATGCCCGTGACCCATACAATTGGGGTATACTCCCAACAAAATAAAAATCATCTGTATGATAAATGTCTCCAGGGTATCTAGTTAAGTGGCTTTTGTGCCAAGGTTGGGCAAGAGAATTAAATTTAGTCTGCTTTGAAACATACAGATTGTTCCTAGAAAGGAATGTTAAAAATTTTAACTGATATTTATTATGGATTGGTGCTTCTCCCCCCAGCAAATATCCCTCTAAATGATAACAGAGATCCATAGGGGAGGAGGCTTTAGGACACCAGTCTTTGCTTTGATAACTGTACCTACTGAGTACAAGGTCAGGTTAAATTTTTAAATATGGGACAGTATTGTCAGCTTCAACCAGTTCTTATCACAGTTCTTTTTTTTTTTTTTTTAAAGATGTATTTATTTATGCATACAAGAACTGGGGTACAGACAGGCCAGAGATGCGGGGGGTGAGAGGATTCACCAGAGACAGTGGGGAACAGAACAGGCAGATTGGCCGAAGTACATTGCTGAGGGGAGCAGAGGGCGAGTCAAGAGAGGTCTGCTGCTCCATGTGGGTTGTTCCCTGGCTGGCCGGGGATCGAACTCATGCTGCAGAGCCTGTGGATTGCTTCGTAGTACGGTGCTTAACCTCTTGCGCCACCAAGGAGGCCCCTTACCACGGTTCTTTTAAAGGTAAACGTGAGAGGGCCTCCCCGGTGGCGCAGCGGTTGAGCGCTGGGTTGCGAAGCTGCCGGCGACCTCTGCGGCGCCGGTTCGATCCCCGGCTGCTCCCCGGCCACCGGAGGAGGGTCCCACATGGCGCGCAGACCTCTCCTGCCGCCCGCTGCTCCCCTCAGCAGTGTACTTCGGTCCCTCTGCCTGCTCTGCTCCCCGCTCTGGCTCTGGTGAATTCTCTCACCCTCCCGCACCTCTGGCTGCACCCAGTGCATGTATAAACAAAACGAACGAACAAATAAATAAATAAAAACATGCCTCTATAAAAAAATAAATAAATAAATAAATAAAATAAAATTATAAAAAAAAAAAAAAAAAAGGTAAACGTGAGAATGAATTAATGTTGCTGATGTACTTGCTATAAAAATGCTTTCATGACTTTTATTGTTTTTGTAGCTTTTGGGCAACTTCAAGGATAAGGAACGTACCACCATCGCCCAGCATGTCAAAGGGAAGAAGGTCTGGATAGGAATCAAGAAGCTGCTGATGTTGATCGAGATGTCCCTGCAGGTAAGATGCTTCCTTCTCGGTGCAGTACAGACCCAGAAGCTTCAGGGTCTTCCCAGAGGTTTCATTTCCTATTTCTGTTAAGGTTTTAATGCATTTAAGTTCTAATTCTCTTATATTATTTTTGAACTCAGGTTGGTATCAGGAGCCTGCTTCGGAGAGCAAACAGTAATTCATTAGTGCATCTCTTTCCCACTTCTTAAAATTCAAAGATAGGAGAAGGATTATAAAGTTCCTTCTAGTTTTAATTTAGGGAGTCACTAGATCTTAGAACTAGAAAGGAACAATTGATCTGCTGCCCCCTCGTTTTAGAGACGAGGGTACCGAGTGTCCCATGGGCTGGTTGTCATTGGGTTACCCGAGGTTGCACAGACGGTTTTCAATGGCAGGCAGTGGTGTTGCCCATCGGAGACCAAGAAAGGACTGGTATACACCAAAGAGCCTGGAGATTGTTTTAAGAGACAAGCTCATTGAGTTGTCCAGATTAGATTGAGGCTTTGTATAGCCTGGCCTTGCCGGCTCCTGGAAATCCATTCCAGCTACTATGGGGTCGAAGCATCCAGGATCATATAGGGCACTGAGCCCCAGGCGACTGCCAGGACAAAGACAGATGAACCTCCTTTGGGGCTTTCTCACATCTGCTCACTTACCTTTCATCTTGTTGGAAGGTAGTCTGCCCTCTCTGTGCCATCCTGTGCCTGTGTTCCACACCTAAAATTGTTGGAGGAGAAATGTATCATAGGTCTACGATTTGGGGACCTTGGCTCTCCCTCACATTGAATCCACAGCCCCTGAATAGAGGTGGACACACGGCAGGCTGCTCAGTAAACTTGAACCTCTCCCAGGTCCCGGGTCCCAGACTGGCTGCGTTCTAATCATTGCTGCTCAGTCCTGCCCTCAGTGAGCAGTTGGTGGCAGAGACTGAGCTGACATTTCACAATGACATCTCAAGTAGGGCCTGGGACCCGTCACTCAAAGGGAATATTTTCTGATCTGTGCTGGGTAACTTAAAATAAAACCGTGGCTTTCAGGAGCCTGCAGTTGAATCGTTTGCACTTTCAGCTGGACCATTCCAAAGCCAATGTATTTATTTATTTTCCTTAATGAGCAGTCCAGTTACCGACTAATCACTTTGCTTAAGATTATTCTTAGTGGCTTAGTTGAAAGGTCTGCATTCAGGTTCACCAGACGTATTGTCTTCGGTCCTTCCTGCTCTGGAAGTGCTTCTGACTGTACCCAGATGTAAATCTGATTATTCTTAGTAAGGTGCATAGGCAGACGTATTGTCTCTTTCCTTGGAAGAAGATAAATCTGTCAGATAGTCAGCTCTTCTCCTCTTCATTTTTTTTTTTAGTTTCAACTCATTTTTTTTCAATAATTGCATAGAAGAAACTATGTGCGTTTTTTTCTCCAATCCCTAACCCTTCCTCTTCCTTTGATGCCTGCAGGTCAGTGATCAAGTTAATGCCTCTTATGTACGTGGGGCAGAAAGTGAGAGTGGGGCGCTCAGGCCTAATCTTCAGCGACTGACACTTCATAGGCCTCTGAGTTTGAACCCCTTCATGTCAAATGGATTTCGTGCAGCTGAGTGAATTCTCTTTAGATCTGCCTTAGAGAGGCTGAGTCTAAGTGGAGAGGCATGTAGTTTAGCAGAATATAAGTCATGTTACCTCTCTGTTCACTATACACAATTCTGTTAAAACTTGCACAGTGCTGAGGATCTGCTCTGACTGGATGTCACCTGAGGGAATAAAGTCATTTATCTAGATTACTTTTTTCCTCCCTTTCTCTTGACTTTTAATTCCATCGCTACAGGCAAGTCAGTAAGTCGTTGCTCACACATATTAAATATATTTAATGGGCAAAGACCTGCAAGTACCGACTACAGCTGAGCTCCAGCCAGTTCCATTTTTTTTTTTAAAGAACTTGACAATTGATTCATATGTAATTCTATTCCCAAAGAGGAAAAATGTTTCTTTTGTTAGCAATTCACACTTTTTCTTAGTCCTTTGTAGTCTGACCTCTTAACTTTGATACATTTGAAACTTCTGTTCCATGTTTTTCTGAGATAGAAGAAATCTTTAAAAAAAAAAAAGTGGTTGGAGGGGGGAATCCAATTGCACATTTACGCACAGCTGCAGTGAGCGTTTGAAAGCTGTTCCTGGAGGGCAGGGAGTTCCCTCTTGAGAAACAGACTCCTGCTCTGGAACATTTTTGAAAAGTTAGGTGTGTTTCTTACTATAAAAATTCATCTTAAGGAATTAAAGATGTTTTTAATGATCATTTTTTAGATAACTTCACATTTCTGGTGGACCACAGAGAATAAAATGTAGTTACATACCAAACAACTGGTATAAATATGAATATAAAATGGAAATCAATTTGGATAATGAATAACAACAACCAGAACCAAAACTCAGATAGTCCCCATCGCTCCTTGCACTCACGATCCTGCTCTCAGTTACAGGAGACCCAGATTATCTAGCGATGGTGTCAGAGAAGGCATCTCCACTCTTCAATTTTTAATTTCAGCGCAGTTTTTTCATTAATTGCAAAAAAGAAGCTGTGCAGGGAAGACGAAGGCTGAGGAAGGCTGCTCTGCTGATCACAGAGTTAAAGGGCTATTTTTTAGTCATCTTATCCAGTCTCATTGGTGTCTTCGAGTCTGGTCTCCCTTTATACCTCAATCCTACGAGTCCAATGCCGTTTGACCCCCATCAGTGGCCACCGCGTGGCCTCATTCTGTCCTGCTCTATGCCTCTCCGGCCTTCCGCCTCCTCACACAGCACTGCCCAGGGAGCCCTGCCCAGGCGCTGTGAACACCAGCCGGGGCCTCGGAACCTTGCTCATGGCCCTCCTCTATGCTAGTAAATCCATGCACATCTCCCGAGTGACGTAACCTTGTTCGCTGCGCACCAGAATGCTGGTCAAGGAGCAGGTAGCACATTTCTGTGACTCAGCAGAGACAGATGGAGGATGAAACCAAGCATTTCCTTGGCATGAAGTAAGCGCTTAGTTATTAACCCGTCATCTTTATTTCTTCTGACATCTTTAGATGGATGCTGAATACCGTGTGAGAAAATTCCTGGCCCTCTTAAGAGAAGAAGGAGCGTAAGTACACACCACGCTGGAGGCCGTCAGCCAGGCTGACCCTCTGTTCAGCCCCAACGCCTAGGCTCAGAGTCGCTCTACAGTGTCTAGAAATTTGAGTTCACAACCTTTCTTGGACAACTTTTTTGCCGTTTATTAGACTTCTTTGCTGTGTTGTAGGTCTGAGAGACCAAGCAAGGGAATTGGTTGCACTGTTGGTTTGCTCTCCCTGTCCTGCTTCACAAAACTTGCTTGTCACAATGCAGGGAAGAACTCAATGGTACATATTTATTGGAACCTGTTTTTCAATGCATGGAGCCGTGACCTCCTTGTGAAATGCTCACCTACTAGCAAATGCGTAGTGAAAAACGTAGAAGCTCTTATGTAGTGATGAAGGGCTTTTTGCAGACCCCCATGTGTTGTGTGTGTGTTTTGGGTTTTTTGCAGTAGCCCCCTTGACTATGAAAATGGATTATTTTCAAGCACATAGTGACCAAGAGAAGCGACCAAGGTGAAGATCGCCTGGGGCCTTCACGACGTACTCAAGATACTGGACTGGGTGTAATGTCCCTCCCGCCATGCGCTCGCTCTGCATGAGTAGTGCGGTAACCTCCCTCTGCCTCCTGAGATACCCCTGTTTTGTGGAAGGCATCAATTTGCTCTAGAATGCTGTGCTTACCTCTCTGTGCAAGCTAAGATGATTCCTTCTTCTCAGCCTCTAAGTGTATTTGTGAACACTACACATCACCCCCACCGCCACCATCCAACTCTCAATAAACAAAATGCTGTTGCAAGACAACATGGGCCTATTGGAAGGAAGAGTGTAGATCAGTGACTAGAGGTGTGGGCTTACCTGACAGCTGTGCTGAGGGCCAGGAATTACTAAAGGTAATTCAGTGTTTAGTTAAAAGTTCTCCCAGAAAACTAGTGGCTACTTTTGCCTGAAGAAACTGGGTTTTGAATTTTTAAGCTGCTCTTCTCAATCATTTCCAGAGCTGTTTCCAAGTTGCAATCAGGAGGAGCTCTTTCTTAACAGTCAGATTCTTTCTTGTGTGGGCTGTGACATCCCTGTAACGTAACTTAGTTTGCTGTGGTAAGCGACATGCTAATCAGTACTGCTTGGTAGATGTTGTCAAAAACTTGTGAAAGTGTGTATGGGAAAAACAAACACCCCGAACCGGAAAAGCGTTGTTAAAATTTAAGTCATTTACAAATCTCTCAGCACTAACCAGGGTCCACTTCTCAACGGCCAGCTCCTTAGTTTGACACTGAGGCTTATTTGCGTCGCCACTTTTCTGTTTCCCAAATGACTTTAGAATTTAGCCTTCATTTTAAATGAGTTGTACTAGCTAACATCTAAGTAAAACACTATCTCCAGAAAAAATAACCCCCTTCCTGGCGCTCCCCCTCAGTCCTTTCATATCCATTCCAAAGCATTGGACATTTCCTCCCCCACACGATGTGTTTCTTCCCGAGGGAAGAGAATGGATAATCTGTTTTGTAACTGCGCTACAGGACTCCACCTAGGCCATCCTACCTGGTGATGAGGACTCTGAAGCATGCCACCACCTCCCCATTGCTACTTGAAACTCGAGGACAGTGTCTCCTGTGAGGCTTGTGCCAGTGTCCCGTGGGTGTGGCTCTGACATTTGTCCCTGCGGTTAGAGGGCAGATTATCTCCAGATCTTGCTATCTGTATATTTTGCTAACCATGCACATCTGATCTACTGTTTGGGGTTTTACCCCTAGCTTACTTTGTGGCTTTTTAAAAAGTGGATTGTATCGTGACATCCGGTGATTCCTGGTGGTCAGTGTCTGGACCCCCTCGTTTGTTTTAAATTTTGCCTCCTTTCTCTTCCCATGAAGGCAGCAGATGTTGTATTAACTTCTGTCTCTTGTTAAGTGAGATTAATGTCTTTGTTTTGTCCAAAACTATATTGAAAAATATAAATACTATATTGTTTAATGCAAATGAAGGAATGCAATAAAGAGTATGCATACTTGAAACGTTCTCTAGACCAATATTTTGAACCAAACAACATACATGTCTGATATGAATTGGTGAAAAGGAGACTCAAGTGTCTTGTTTTAACTAGCATAGGAGATGGGTAATTTTTTTTTTTTTTTATACAAGCACTGGGTACAGTCAGAAGCACGGGAGGGTGAGAGAATTCACCAGAGTCAGAGGGGAGAACAGAGCAGACAGAATGACGAAGTACACTGCTGAGGGGAGCAGCGGGCGGCAGGAGAGGTCTGCGCACCATGCGAGACCCTCGCCCAGTGGCCGGGGATCAAACCGGTGCTGCAGAGGCAGCCCCGCAACCCAGCGCTCAACCGCTGCGCCACTGGGGAGGCCCAGGAGATGGGTGATTTTAATTGAAAATAAAGTTTAATTATTTAGAAAGTATTGTTTTTTAAAAAAGAAAAACAGGTCAATGACATATTTTTAAAAGTTAATTCACAGGAATTTTACCTATTAAAAAGCTAAGGGGTACCAAGATCATTGAGTTCGTGGAAAACCAGAAAAGAATATTGTTTCTCTCTCTTTTTGAAGAATGAGAGATTTTATTTTTTGTGTAGAAGAACTGGGGTGTAGGCTAGAGAGGATTCACCAGAGACAGAGTAGGGAGCAGAACAGGCGGATTGACTGAAATACACTGCTGAGGGGAGCTGCAGGTGAGACAGAAGAGGTCTGCTGTGCCATGTGGGTCAGCTCCCTGGCTGGGAATCGAACTCATGCCGCAGTGGCTGGCACTAGCTTAATAGTGCTGAGAAATAACCCCTGCACCGCCATGGAGGCCCAAGAATAATGTTTCTCAATTAGAATTACTCCTTTTTGTCAAATGTACAAATCAAGAGACTGAAACACTCAGTGGTATTTCTTTACATGGTTTGTTTGAATCTCCTGTGCCTTTTACACATGTTTCTGAGCTAGCAGATCTCTTTGCCTACACCCTGGTCCTTAGAGTTGGCCCAGGTTAGGAGGAAAGTCAGCCCAGAAAATCTGCAAGACTCTGTGGGAGAGGCTATCTTCAGAGCTCCTCTGACAGCAAGGTGAGCCCCCACCCCGCCCCACCATGGAGCCGTCCCACACCAATCTGGACCCTGTGTGGCTGGAGAAGGTGGAGTCTATCCCAACACCCTGCAACACCCCACTGCGCCAGGAGCACAGAGATGCCTCATGGCCTGGTGACACAGCAGGGAGGCTCCTGCCTTTGAGTTTCTCATCTATACATGCACGATTAGCAGTTTAGAAGATGTAATTAAAATCTCTTAAAAATAGGTCATTTTAGTCTTTTTAAATTTGTCCATCTTCATTGAAACACTTTTTTTTTTTAAATGTAAAAAAACCATATAGTGGAAAAACCATATAGTGGTGGTTAAAATGGAACACGTTTTGGTTTAAGGCTTTATGTCTTTTCACATCTTGAAAATTACCATGAACAGCCTCCCCTTTAAGTTTCAGCAGCAAGTCATGGGGTAGATTCAAATGTGTATAATAATCAAATCCTGGTAAACAGACTTGTTGAAGCATTGAGTCAGCTATAAACAACCAACCCAGCCCCAAACACAGGTAAAAAGCAAGGTAAAAAGTAAGACTTAATTTTCCTTGCCTGGCAACTCGATCCATAAGCCTCTTCAAAGAAGTGACTGGGAAAGGTGTGGATGAGAGTTCAAAAAAGCATGTAAATTTCAGAAGTCATTGCAAAATGATCTAAAGTTTCTCATCAGCTGGCAGGCAGTGCCAAGATTGGGTCCTGGAGCTGAGCCCGCGGAGGGTGTGTTCTGTATGGACAGCATGGCATTAAGATGCAGGAGATAGCGCCCGCGATCGGCAAGAGTCCCAAGTAGGGAAGACAGAATCTGCAAGGAGGACTCGGGCTTGAAATCTTCCCAGCATGCAGTCTCCACCCAACTGACTCTGTCTCACTATTTGGGAAGTATAAGATTAATGGTAAGATAATATTGTGCCTTCTAGAAAGTTCTACGTTAAGCTGGAAGAAACATGGCAGCATAGTAGCTGTGCATTGGCTGGATTAATGCCTTTATTTGTACCTCATCCCCTCATTCTTGAGCTGTCCCTTCGTCATCAGAAAACACTGCTTCAGCAGAGAGCTTCTCATTATAGCATCTCTTCTTTCTATTGCATCTTTTTATCAACTTCCTCTTACTTTTAGGTGCTTATTAGTATTTATGCTGAGGGAGAAACTAAATGTTCGGGCACTGCTATAAACTGCATTCGCTTTAATCAAAGAACATGATTAATCATCGAAAAGATGACAAGTGCCTGGGTAAGTCTGAATAAGAACCACTTAAATATTTGGCAATCTTGTAGGTTAAAAGAAAGGAACCCCGGGTGCCGCGAGAGATGACCTGTGCCCTTTCTGTGTCCAGCCCCTTGCCCGGATGAGACAAACCACTTTGTGGTGTAACTTTTTCAGGGACTAAATAAAAACCTGTCATGGCCAAATAAAGTTCCGGAACTTCTAGTAGCCACTCCCTGTGTGAGGCTGAGTCTGGATGGAGCACTGGGCAGCCGTCTTCACCACCCAAGGCAGTCCCCTTAATTTCATGGTTTTTTTCTCTGCAGCGAGATGAATAAGATTTGTTCCCAATAAAGGTGAATGAGGAGAAAGCGAGAGAAAACATTTTAGCTGAGCCAGATAAAGCGAAGGTGACATTTTATGGGAAAGTCTGAAGACCAAAGGATTTTCTGTTGTCATAAAACTGAGTTACAGCATCTCACTGTGGAGAAGGCGTGACGCATGAGCTTCAGAGGAGACCTTTTGAAGCGGCAGTCCAAGGAGAGAATGCCCTTCCCTAGAGCATGCCCTCTGGTTGGTTCTTTCTGCCCAAACCAATCCAAAACTTGGAATGTTCCAGACAGCCCAGGGCACATCATTCTGTCTTCCCAACCAACCCAGCCCCTCCTGCAGCTTAGCTCTTGGAAACTAGCAGGGAAGAACCATCTCCTGACAAGTTTCATTTTCAAAAGAGCAAATCCCACGTGTCTAACAAATGGAGTTGAAAATGCGGGTGAAGAAGGGACTGAGCTACTGGCCAGCTCGGTGGTCAGCTGGCTTTGCGCCACATCTTTCAATGTCTGTGACACTCAAAATGTGCGATCGAAGGGCCAGAATCTATGAAATGAATGACTGCCCAGGTGGTTTTATTTCTAAAACTGGAAATTCTTTGTTAGAAATCTATTTAGAACAAAGTGTGCCTGTAAGAGAGTCCTCTAGTCAACGACACCTACAGTTTACCACGTCTCAGGTGACCTTGCTTAGAGAGCAGAGGAAGGGACCTTAGCTCTGGCCTCTAGTTTAAGAGTGAAGGCCAAGCCCACCCCACTCAGAACCTATCACTCTTGCCCTCCTGAGCATTCACCTGGAAACCCCACACACTGTACAAGGTATCCACTGGAAGTTTGTTTACCTTCTCTTTAATGACTCAACAGAAAAAAACTGCATGATGAAATAGATTTTCTCCAAATATATATATATTTATATAATATATAATTTTAGTTAACTCAAAGGTATATACATTGTATAATAAATAATATTTATAAAAAGAGACTTTTTGAATATAAAATCAAAAAGATCAACAACTTCTACAACTTTTTACAAAACTTTGGATACAGCAGGTTGGTAGGAAATTTCTGTCGGATACTATGACCTGACTACAGCAAGAATAATTACAATGCACTCAATGTACTATTATTAAATAATTACTTGTCAGCTACTTGAATACGCCCCAGAAACATGACTTTAGCACGTTTAATATAGAATACATAGATATGAAAAGACTGTTTGGAAAATTTGTATCCATTCTGCTGAAAGAATTCTCACATGAAGCAAGCATTATGCGGTTGACATGATTTAAAACTTTTCAGTCTATGGTGAGACTGGGCGGGCAGTTGGGCTCCACGGAGGCGTGGGGGGTGCATCTAGCAGGGCTCGTGGCCAGTGGTCAAGAGTGCGAGCCTGGCCCCCCAGACCACTGTCTTGGCCAGCCAGGCAGGAAGATCGCTCGACCTGGTGTCTGAGGCCAAAGGGAGACGAGAGAAAAGCAAGCAGAAACCTTTGTTCTGTTGTGCCCCTGGCTGGGTCTCTTCTTGCTGATGATTCTCCTTAAGACAGAGCTGTTGGGTGACTGATACTGTCAGGTCCGTTTGCCTCCATTCCACCAGCTTCGTCTACGGCCCTCCAGAGCACCCGTGTGGAGCAAAAGGAGAACTCGGCTCTGAGAGGCTGTCCCCGGGGGAGCGGGGGGGTGGGGGCTTGCCTTCCTTTCGGACCTCGTCCTGGTGCTGGTCCCTGCACGGGTGATGCCATCTCAGCACCCAGGAAGGCAGGGGGATCTGTGTTCGAGAACTCTGCGTTTCTGTTTACTCTCACAGATCAAAGAAAGAAAAGGATGCAGGAAGGTGTGTCCCTCCTGCGGAGGAAAGGGCGGCGCCTTCCATCTAGCAGTCACGAGGCTCAGGACCAGATCTCTCTCTCACTGAACTTGTCTAATGCGTCCTAAGCTGACCTAGTCCCTCTGCTCTACCTGGAATTGTTTGTATGAAGAACCTGCAGGTGAGCAGGGCTGGGGGGACTCAAAGGCCCCTTCCAAAGATAGCACTTCTTTCTTCAGGCAGCCACCGGGGCCAGGGACAGCTCGCACCCCGCCCCCGTACGTAACCTATTTACAACAGCCACTACCGAAAAGTAGACTGCAGTCACGGTGGACACGGCAGCATGGAGGAGGAGGGTTCTGCGAGCTGACTGCCGTTCACAAGAGCCTCCCGTGTTGGGACAGGGGCACAGAGAAAACGAGACTGCGAAGAACACTCGGCCGCTCTTCAAACAGCCTGCCAGGTCGCCTAGAACTCAGTCCTGCGCGAATGCTCGCTTCCGGCCTCCCTACCCCTGTATTCTCACTACACCTATGGCTTTTCTCAGAGCGTGAAAGCAGATCAGATGCGAACGGCAGTGGGCAGAGGAGGAGACGGCCGGGGCCTGTCCTACTTCTTCACTCCCACCTCGCCGGCATCTTGGCGTGTCCCCGGAAGAAGCGGCTTGGAAACAGAACCTGCCAACACTGCTGTCTTCCCACCGGGCAGAGAGCTCACATCAGCCCAGCCTGCTCTGTTGGAGTCGATTTTTTTCCACTTTTATTTTCTTTAACATGTGCAAAGATAAGCCTCGGGTCTGTTCCTATCAGACCCCAGAGAACTAAAAAGAGAGCCCCTTCTTTAAAAACCACACACCATCCAGAGTAGGGTGAGAAACGGAAGATGAGAGAGAGGGCGGGAGGCCTGCCGGGCAGCGGGCGGGTTGGGTCCAGGTCATTTACCACACGTGCATCTGGCAACAGTCCCGATTCCTGGCTGTCGGCCGCCGAGGGCCGAGCCCGGCTCCGGGTCCTGCTTCCCACAGGGCTTCGGTGAGTCTGCCCAGCCACACACTTCACCTGTTCCCAGCGCCCTTGGAGAAAACAAAGAGGAAGAATCAGAACCCTGGTTCCGCGCCCTGGGGGACCATCCATCAGGCGCAGAGATCAGAGGCTGCGAAGGGAGACCCGTCGGGGTCTTGACGGGGAGCGAGCGGCTCTCCATGCCCCCCTGGGCGCTGGGGCCTGCCACCGGGGGATGCTGCCCGGCAGACACTGGGGGGAGCCCTGCTCGGGGTCCCGCCGGTGCACTGCACTTTGTTTCCCACCAGGTAGTGTGGTGAGGAGCTGTCCGAAGGAGAAGGCGGGTCATCCACCGTAACTCCTTCCCGCGAGCACACGAGCACACCGGCAGGCACTGGGCTCTCTGCAGCTGCTGGGGGCGCAGAGGCCTAAGGCGCTCTCACAGGCCTTTCCAGTCAGCCCTCGCCTCCTCGCGGAGCGCGGCGCTCCTGTAAGTCTGTTCTACAGACGCAGAAACCGAGGCTCAGTCCCAGGCTCACCGCCAAGTTAGCAGCAGATCGAGGCCTTGGGGCCGGCCAGGCCACCTGACTCTGTCGGCCCTTACGACGGCTGAAGGGCAGGAATGAATCGGGTCCTTGTAAGGCAGAGATCCCTGGTTTGCTTACAGTACCAGACAACAGCTACGGGTGAGAGCAAGGCCGTTTTCTCACAGGTAGGGCTAGGACTCTGGCCTTCCTGTGACACCAGGTGGATTTGGCTGGGGGTCTCCCCGACGTGTGTGGAGGGCACAGCCTGCGCTGTGCCCCTTCCCTCTCCTACCGCACGGTCCAGGCAGACAGGCGAGCCAAGAGAAAAGCAGGCGGCTCTGTCCCCCGGGTGCCTGCAAGCTTTCTCAAAAGCTGCCACCTTGCCGGCAGTGTCAGTGTGGAGGGAAGGACGAAAGGGCTGACCAGGTCTCGGCCTGTGTCTCCAGACCAAAGAGCAAGCCTGGGGGAGCGGCTCCCAAAACTCAGTTCCACTTGGCCTGGAAGCTTCGCCGCTCCCCGCAGAGCACCTGGACCCTGCGCCAGGGATACTGGTGCACGTGCCTCCCGTCCACGCGAGCCCCTGCCGGGACACGGCTCTTGTTCCCAGTTCACACATGAGGAAACTGGGGCTCAAAGAGGCCGCCCCACACCCCCCAGCCCAGTGAGTGTCTATCAAAGGGACACCTTTGGGAGAGAATCCACTCTTCCCGGCCCTGACTTCAAAGTGGAAGCAAAACGACTCGGCCCAGATGTAGAAGACCTTCCGGCCTCCTGTTTCAAGTTTTCTACCCCCTGTTTTAACAGTGAGAAAATCAAGCTCCAGGCTTCATACAGGAGGAGCCGGGAGGGGGGCCACGGTCTACCTGGATATGGCATCTTGAGCCATGTCTGTGTCGTACGTTACGTAAGATTGGGGAAAACACAGCCTCAGAAATGAGAAAAGAGGACTGATACAGAGTTTTAATTTGGGGGCCTCCCTGGTGGCGCAGGGATTAAAGTCTCAGCACTATCAAGCTACCGCCAGCCACTGCAGCCTGAGTCTGATCCGCAGCCAGGGAGCTACCCACATGGTGAGCAGACCTCTCCTGTCTCGCCCGCCGCTCCCCTCAGCAGTGTATTTCATCAGTCTGACTGTCCCGCTCCCCACTCTGTCTCTGGTGAATCCTCTACCCCCCACCCACACACCTCTGGCCTACACCCCAGCTCTTGTATGCATAAATAAAATCAATCTTTAAAAAAAAGGTTTAATTTGGGGGCCATCAGTCCTAATACTGATCTGGGGTCACAGGTGTATTTTCTGGATACCCAGCACCTCCTTCCCGCCGGGCTGGTGGCTTACCTGACTGCCCACCCAGAGGAGGCCAGGGACTGGACCCTGACTCAGCCTGCTAGAGTCACCCACAGGCCTGGGCTGCAGCCTCAGCAGGAAACCACCTCTTTCTGGAGGCTGAGGCCTGGGTTCAGTGTCCTCAGCTGTAGTGGGTGGACAGATGGCCCCGCAGGCCCTATCCAAGGTTCCTGCTCTAAAACTGGTCTCGCACAGACCCCTCGGAATGGCCAAAGCTGTGTCCTGCGGCGGTGTGGGGGTCCCGTGTTGCCTCTGAGCACGGTGCATCGGAGGAAAGTGGCCAGT